>NC_139564.1:66698336-67298336 GCF_965112155.1 Podarcis liolepis | reverse complement strand
AACTTCAGGGGAGCATTTGAAACCGGTTGGCACCATTTTTGAGTGAATTGCCAAAAAAGTCAGATTTTTGCTGAAATTCTGACCCCGGGGCTTACGGATTTTTTCAAAAAAATATTTTCCGCCGGTTAAGTTGTTGAGGGCTGATTTCTTGTCCTGTGATAAAAAAGGCTTCTGTTTTGACTGTCAAAACTTTCAGGGGAGCATTTGCAACCGGTTGGCACCATTTTTGAGTGAATTGCCAAAATTCAGATTTTTGCTAAAATTCTGACCCTGGGGCTTACGGATTTTTTCAAAAAAATATTTTCCGGCGGTTAAGTTGTTGGGGGCTGATTTCTTGTCCTGTGATAAAAAGGCTTCTGTTTCGACTGTCAAAACTTTCAGGGGACAATTTGCAACCGGTTGGCACCATTTTTGAGTGAATTGCCAAAAGTCAGATTTTTGCTGAAATTCTGACCCTGGGGCTTACGGATTTTTTCAAAAAAATATTTTCCGCCGGATAAGTTGTTGGGGGCTGATTTCTTTTCCTGTGATAAAAAGGCCTCTGTTTCGACTGACAAAACTTCAGGGGAGCATTTGCAACCGGTTGGCACCATTTTTGAGTGAATTGCCAAAATTCAGATTTTTGCTGAAATTCTGACCCCGGGGCTTACGGATTTTTTCAAAAAAATATTTTCCGCCGGTTAAGTTGTTGAGGGCTGATTTCTTGTCCTGTGATAAAAAGGCCTCTGTTTCGACTGACAAAACTTCAGGGGAGCATTTGCAACCGGTTGGCACCATTTTTGAGTGAATTGCCAAAAGTCAGATTTTTGCTGAAATTCTGACCCCGGGGCTTACGGATTTTTTCAAAAAAATATTTTCCGCCGGTTAAGTTGTTGCGGGCTGATTTTTTGTCCGGTGATAAAAAGGCTTCTGTTTCGACTGACAAAACTTTCAGGGGACAATTTGCAACCGGTTGGCACCATTTTTGAGTGAATTGCCAAAAGTCAGATTTTTGCTGAAATTCTGACCCCGGGGCTTACGGATTTTTTCAAAAAATATTTTCCGCCGGTTAAGTTGTTGCGGGCTGATTTTTTGTCCGGTGATAAAAAGGCTTCTGTTTCGACTGACAAAACTTTCAGGGGACAATTTGCAACCGGTTGGCACCATTTTTGAGTGAATTGCCAAAAGTCAGATTTTTGCTGAAATTCTGAGCCCGGGGCTTACGGATTTTTTCCAAAAATATTTTCCGCCGGTTAAGTTGTTGCGGGCTGATTTTTTGTCCGGTGATAAAAAGGCTTCTGTTTCGACTGACAAAACTTTGAGGGGACAATTTGCAACCGGTTGGCACCATTTTTGAGTGAATTGCCAAAAGTCAGATTTTTGCTGAAATTCTGACCCCGGGGCTTACGGATTTTTTCAAAAAAAAATTTCCGCCGGTTAAGTTGTTGAGGGCTGATTTCTTGTCCTGTGATAAAAAAGGCTTCTGTTTTGACTGTCAAAACTTTCAGGGGAGCATTTGCAACCGGTTGGCACCATTTTTGAGTGAATTGCCAAAAGTCAGATTTTTGCTGAAATTCTGACCCCGGGGCTTACGGATTTTTTCAAAAAAAAATTTCCGCCGGTTAAGTTGTTGCGGGCTGATTTCTTGTCCTGTGATAAAAAAGGCTTCTGTTTCGACTGACAAAACTTTCAGGGGACAATTTGCAACCGGTTGGCACCATTTTTGAGTGAATTGCCAAAAGTCAGATTTTTGCTGAAATTCTGACCCCGGGGCTTACGGATTTTTTCAAAAAATATTTTCCGCCGGTTAAGTTGTTGCGGGCTGATTTTTTGTCCGGTGATAAAAAGGCTTCTGTTTCGACTGACAAAACTTTCAGGGGACAATTTGCAACCGGTTGGCACCATTTTTGAGTGAATTGCCAAAAGTCAGATTTTTGCTGAAATTCTGACCCCGGGGCTTACGGATTTTTTCAAAAAATATTTTCCGCCGGTTAAGTTGTTGCGGGCTGATTTTTTGTCCGGTGATAAAAAGGCTTCTGTTTCGACTGACAAAACTTTCAGGGGACAATTTGCAACCGGTTGGCACCATTTTTGAGTGAATTGCCAAAAGTCAGATTTTTGCTGAAATTCTGACCCCGGGGCTTACGGATTTTTTCAAAAAAAAATTTCCGCCGGTTAAGTTGTTGAGGGCTGATTTCTTGTCCTGTGATAAAAAAGGCTTCTGTTTTGACTGTCAAAACTTTCAGGGGAGCATTTGCAACCGGTTGGCACCATTTTTGAGTGAATTGCCAAAATTCAGATTTTTGCTAAAATTCTGACCCTGGGGCTTACGGATTTTTTCAAAAAAATATTTTCCGGCGGTTAAGTTGTTGGGGGCTGATTTCTTGTCCTGTGATAAAAAGGCTTCTGTTTCGACTGTCAAAACTTTCAGGGGACAATTTGCAACCGGTTGGCACCATTTTTGAGTGAATTGCCAAAAGTCAGATTTTTGCTGAAATTCTATCCCCGGGGCTTACGGATTTTTTCAAAAAAATATTTTCCGGCGGTTAAGTTGTTGAGGGCTGATTTCTTGTCCTGTGATAAAAAGGCTTCTGTTTCGACTGTCAAAACTTTCAGGGGAGCATTTGCAACCGGTTGGCACCATTTTTGAGTGAATTGCCAAAAGTCAGATTTTTGCTGAAATTTTGACCCCGGGGCTTACGGATTTTTTCAAAAAAATATTTTCCGCCGGTTAAGTTGTTGAGGGCTGATTTCTTATCCTGTGATAAAAAGGCTTCTGTTTCGACCGTCAAAACTTTCAGGGGAGCATTTGCAACCGGTTGGCCCCATTTTTGAGTGAATTGCCAAAAGTCAGATTTTTGCTGAAATTCTGACCCCGGCGATTACGGATTTTTTCAAAAAAATATTTTCCGCCGGTTAAGTTGTTGAGGGCTGATTTCTTGTCCTGTGATAAAAAGGCCTCTGTTTCGACTGACAAAACTTCAGGGGAGCATTTGCAACCGGTTGGCACCATTTTTGAGTGAATTGCCAAAAGTCAGATTTTTGCTGAAATTCTGACCCCGGGGCTTACGGATTTTTTCAAAAAAATATTTTCCGCCGGTTAAGTTGTTGCGGGCTGATTTTTTGTCCGGTGATAAAAAGGCTTCTGTTTCGACTGACAAAACTTTCAGGGGACAATTTGCAACCGGTTGGCACCATTTTTGAGTGAATTGCCAAAAGTCAGATTTTTGCTGAAATTCTGACCCCGGGGCTTACGGATTTTTTCAAAAAATATTTTCCGCCGTTTAAGTTGTTGGGGGCTGATTTCTTGTCCTGTGATAAAAAGGCCTCTGTTTCGACTGACAAAACTTCAGGGGAGCATTTGCAACCGGTTGGCACCATTTTTGAGTGAATTGCCAAAAGTCAGATTTTTGCTGAAATTCTGACCCCGGGGCTTACGGATTTTTTCAAAAAAATATTTTCCGCCGGTTAAGTTGTTGCGGGCTGATTTTTTGTCCGGTGATAAAAAGGCTTCTGTTTCGACTGACAAAACTTTCAGGGGACAATTTGCAACCGGTTGGCACCATTTTTGAGTGAATTGCCAAAATTCAGATTTTTTGCTAAAATTCTGACCCTGGGGCTTACGGATTTTTTCAAAAAAATATTTTCCGGCGGTTAAGTTGTTGGGGGCTGATTTCTTGTCCTGTGATAAAAAGGCCTCTGTTTCGACTGACAAAACTTCAGGGGAGCATTTGCAACCGGTTGGCACCATTTTTGAGTGAATTGCCAAAAGTCAGATTTTTGCTGAAATTCTGACCCCGGGGCTTACGGATTTTTTCAAAAAAATATTTTCCGCCGGTTAAGTTGTTGAGGGCTGATTTCTTATCCTGTGATAAAAAGGCTTCTGTTTCGACCGTCAAAACTTTCAGGGGAGCATTTGCAACCGGTTGGCCCCATTTTTGAGTGAATTGCCAAAAGTCAGATTTTTGCTGAAATTCTGACCCCGGCGATTACGGATTTTTTCAAAAAAATATTTTCCGCCGGTTAAGTTGTTGAGGGCTGATTTCTTTTCCTGTGATAAAAAGGCCTCTGTTTCGACTGACAAAACTTCAGGGGAGCATTTGCAACCGGTTGGCACCATTTTTGAGTGAGTTGCCAAAAGTCAGATTTTTGCTGAAATTCTGACCCCGGGGCTTACGAATTTTTTCAAAAAAAATATTTTCCGCCGGTTAAGTTGTTGAGGGCTGATTTCTTGTCCTGTGATAAAAAGGCCTCTGTTTCGACTGACAAAACTTCAGGGGAGCATTTGCAACCGGTTGGCACCATTTTTGAGTGAATTGCCAAAAGTCAGATTTTTGCTGAAATTCTGACCCCGGGGCTTACGGATTTTTTCAAAAAAATATTTTCCGCCGGTTAAGTTGTTGCGGGCTGATTTTTTGTCCGGTGATAAAAAGGCTTCTGTTTCGACTGACAAAACTTTCAGGGGACAATTTGCAACCGGTTGGCACCATTTTTGAGTGAATTGCCAAAAGTCAGATTTTTGCTGAAATTCTGACCCCGGGGCTTACAGATTTTTTCAAAAAATATTTTCCGCCGTTTAAGTTGTTGAGGGCTTTTTTCTTGTCCTGTGATAAAAAGGCCTCTGTTTCGACTGACAAAACTTCAGGGGAGCATTTGCAACCGGTTGGCACCATTTTTGAATGAATTCCCAAAAGTCAGATTTTTGCTGAAATTCTGACCCCGGGGCTTACGGATTTTTTCAAAAAAATATTTTCCGCCGGTTAAGTTGTTGAGGGCTGATTTCTTGTCCTGTGATAAAAGGGCCTCTGTTTCGACTAACAAAACTTCAGGGGAGCATTTGCAACCGGTTGGCACCATTTTTGAGTGAATTGCCAAAAGTCAGATTTTTGCTGAAATTCTGACCCCGGGGCTTACGGATTTTTTCAAAAAAATATTTTCCGCCGGTTAAGTTGTTGAGGGCTGATTTCTTATCCTGTGATAAAAAGGCTTCTGTTTCGACCGTCAAAACTTTCAGGGGAGCATTTGCAACCGGTTGGCCCCATTTTTGAGTGAATTGCCAAAAGTCAGATTTTTGCTGAAATTCTGACCCCGGGGCTTACGGATTTTTTCAAAAAAATATTTTCCGTCGGTTAAGTTGTTGAGGGCTGATTTCTTGTCCTGTGATAAAAAGGCTTCTGTTTCGACTGTCAAAACTTTCAGGGGAGCATTTGCAACCGGTTGGCACCATTTTTGAGTGAATTGCCAAAAGTCAGATTTTTGCTGAAATTCTGACCCCGGGGCTTACGGATTTTTTCAAAAAAATATTTTCCGCCGGTTAAGTTGTTGCGGGCTGATTTTTTGTCCGGTGATAAAAAGGCTTCTGTTTCGACTGACAAAACTTTCAGGGGACAATTTGCAACCGGTTGGCACCATTTTTGAGTGAATTGCCAAAAGTCAGATTTTTGCTGAAATTCTGACCCCGGGGCTTACGGATTTTTTCAAAAAATATTTTCCGCCGGTTAAGTTGTTGCGGGCTGATTTTTTGTCCGGTGATAAAAAGGCTTCTGATTCGACTGACAAAACTTTCAGGGGACAATTTGCAACCGGTTGGCACCATTTTTGAGTGAATTGCCAAAAGTCAGATTTTTGCTGAAATTCTGACCCCGGGGCTTACGGATTTTTTCAAAAAATATTTTCCGCCGGTTAAGTTGTTGCGGGCTGATTTTTTGTCCGGTGATAAAAAGGCTTCTGTTTCGACTGACAAAACTTTCAGGGGACAATTTGCAACCGGTTGGCACCATTTTTGAGTGAATTGCCAAAAGTCAGATTTTTTCTGAAATTCTGACCCCGGGGCTTACGGATTTTTTCAAAAAAAAATTTCCGCCGGTTAAGTTGTTGAGGGCTGATTTCTTGTCCTGTGATAAAAAGGCTTCTGTTTCGACTGACAAAACTTTCAGGGGACAATTTGCAACCGGTTGGCACCATTTTTGAGTGAATTGCCAAAAGTCAGATTTTTGCTGAAATTCTGACCCCGGGGCTTACGGATTTTTTCAAAAAATATTTTCCGCCGGTTAAGTTGTTGCGGGCTGATTTTTTGTCCGGTGATAAAAAGGCTTCTGTTTCGACT
Source organism: Podarcis liolepis (assembly GCF_965112155.1). NCBI lineage: Eukaryota > Metazoa > Chordata > Lepidosauria > Squamata > Lacertidae > Podarcis > Podarcis liolepis. The sequence goes on along the minus strand of NC_139564.1, from coordinate 67,292,251 downwards.
GACAAAACTTTCAGGGGACAATTTGCAACCGGTTGGCACCATTTTTGAGTGAATTGCCAAAAGTCAGATTTTTGCTGAAATTCTGACCCCGGGGCTTACGGATTTTTTCAAAAAATATTTTCCGCCGGTTAAGTTGTTGCGGGCTGATTTTTTGTCCGGTGATAAAAAGGCTTCTGTTTCGACTGACAAAACTTTCAGGGGACAATTTGCAACCGGTTGGCACCATTTTTGAGTGAATTGCCAAAAGTCAGATTTTTGCTGAAATTCTGACCCCGGGGCTTACGGATTTTTTCAAAAAAAAATTTCCGCCGGTTAAGTTGTTGAGGGCTGATTTCTTGTCCTGTGATAAAAAAGGCTTCTGTTTTGACTGTCAAAACTTTCAGGGGAGCATTTGCAACCGGTTGGCACCATTTTTGAGTGAATTGCCAAAATTCAGATTTTTGCTAAAATTCTGACCCTGGGGCTTACGGATTTTTTCAAAAAAATATTTTCCGGCGGTTAAGTTGTTGGGGGCTGATTTCTTGTCCTGTGATAAAAAGGCTTCTGTTTCGACTGTCAAAACTTTCAGGGGACAATTTGCAACCGGTTGGCACCATTTTTGAGTGAATTGCCAAAAGTCAGATTTTTCCTGAAATTCTGACCCCGGGGCTTACGGATTTTTTCAAAAAAATATTTTCCGCCGGATAAGTTGTTGAGGGCTGATTTCTTGTCCTGTGATAAAAAGGCCTCTGTTTCGACTAACAAAACTTTCAGGGGAGCATTTGCAACTGGTTGGCACCATTTTTGAGTGAATTGCCAAAAGTCAGATTTTTGCTGAAATTCTGACCCCAGACCTACGGATTTTTTCAAAAAAATATTTTCCGCCGGTTAAGTTGTTGAGGGCTGATTTCTTGTCCGGTGATAAAAAGGCTTCTGTTTCGACTGTCAAAACTTTCAGGGGAGCATTTGCAACCGGTTGGCACCATTTTTGAGTGAATTGCCAAAAGTCAGATTTTTGCTGAAATTCTGACCCCGGGGCTTACGGATTTTTTCAAAAAAATATTTTCCGCCGGTTAAGTTGTTGCGGGCTGATTTTTTGTCCGGTGATAAAAAGGCTTCTGTTTCGACTGACAAAACTTTCAGGGGACAATTTGCAACCGGTTGGCACCATTTTTGAGTGAATTGCCAAAAGTCAGATTTTTGCTGAAATTCTGACCCCGGGGCTTACGGATTTTTTCAAAAAATATTTTCCGCCGGTTAAGTTGTTGCGGGCTGATTTTTTGTCCGGTGATAAAAAGGCTTCTGTTTCGACTGACAAAACTTTCAGGGGACAATTTGCAACCGGTTGGCACCATTTTTGAGTGAATTGCCAAAAGTCAGATTTTTGCTGAAATTCTGAGCCCGGGGCTTACGGATTTTTTCAAAAAATATTTTCCGCCGGTTAAGTTGTTGCGGGCTGATTTTTTGTCCGGTGATAAAAAGGCTTCTGTTTCGACTGACAAAACTTTCAGGGGACAATTTGCAACCGGTTGGCACCATTTTTGAGTGAATTGCCAAAAGTCAGATTTTTGCTGAAATTCTGACCCCGGGGCTTACGGATTTTTTCAAAAAAAAATTTCCGCCGGTTAAGTTGTTGAGGGCTGATTTCTTGTCCTGTGATAAAAAAGGCTTCTGTTTTGACTGTCAAAACTTTCAGGGGAGCATTTGCAACCGGTTGGCACCATTTTTGAGTGAATTGCCAAAAGTCAGATTTTTGCTGAAATTCTGACCCCGGGGCTTACGGATTTTTTCAAAAAAAAATTTCCGCCGGTTAAGTTGTTGCGGGCTGATTTCTTGTCCTGTGATAAAAAAGGCTTCTGTTTCGACTGACAAAACTTTCAGGGGACAATTTGCAACCGGTTGGCACCATTTTTGAGTGAATTGCCAAAAGTCACATTTTTGCTGAAATTCTGACCCCGGGGCTTACGGATTTTTTCAAAAAATATTTTCCGCCGGTTAAGTTGTTGCGGGCTGATTTTTTGTCCGGTGATAAAAAGGCTTCTGTTTCGACTGACAAAACTTTCAGGGGACAATTTGCAACCGGTTGGCACCATTTTTGAGTGAATTGCCAAAAGTCAGATTTTTGCTGAAATTCTGACCCCGGGGCTTACGGATTTTTTCAAAAAATATTTTCCGCCGGTTAAGTTGTTGCGGGCTGATTTTTTGTCCGGTGATAAAAAGGCTTCTGTTTCGACTGACAAAACTTTCAGGGGACAATTTGCAACCGGTTGGCACCATTTTTGAGTGAATTGCCAAAAGTCAGATTTTTGCTGAAATTCTGACCCCGGGGCTTACGGATTTTTTCAAAAAAAAATTTCCGCCGGTTAAGTTGTTGAGGGCTGATTTCTTGTCCTGTGATAAAAAAGGCTTCTGTTTTGACTGTCAAAACTTTCAGGGGAGCATTTGCAACCGGTTGGCACCATTTTTGAGTGAATTGCCAAAATTCAGATTTTTGCTAAAATTCTGACCCTGGGGCTTACGGATTTTTTCAAAAAAATATTTTCCGGCGGTTAAGTTGTTGGGGGCTGATTTCTTGTCCTGTGATAAAAAGGCTTCTGTTTCGACTGTCAAAACTTTCAGGGGACAATTTGCAACCGGTTGGCACCATTTTTGAGTGAATTGCCAAAAGTCAGATTTTTGCTGAAATTCTGACCCCGGGGCTTACGGATTTTTTCAAAAAAATATTTTCCGCCGGATAAGTTGTTGAGGGCTGATTTCTTGTCCTGTGATAAAAAGGCCTCTGTTTCGACTGACAAAACTTCAGGGGAGCATTTGCAACCGGTTGGCACCATTTTTGAGTGAATTGCCAAAAGTCAGATTTTTGCTGAAATTCTGACCCCGGGGCTTACGGATTTTTTCAAAAAAATATTTTCCGCCGGTTAAGTTGTTGCGGGCTGATTTTTTGTCCGGTGATAAAAAGGCTTCTGTTTCGACTGACAAAACTTTCAGGGGACAATTTGCAACCGGTTGGCACCATTTTTGAGTGAATTGCCAAAAGTCAGATTTTTGCTGAAATTCTGACCCCGGGGCTTACGGATTTTTTCAAAAAATATTTTCCGCCGTTTAAGTTGTTGGGGGCTGATTTCTTGTCCTGTGATAAAAAGGCCTCTGTTTCGACTGACAAAACTTCAGGGGAGCATTTGCAACCGGTTGGCACCATTTTTGAGTGAATTGCCAAAAGTCAGATTTTTGCTGAAATTCTGACCCCGGGGCTTACGGATTTTTTCAAAAAAATATTTTCCGCCGGTTAAGTTGTTGCGGGCTGATTTTTTGTCCGGTGATAAAAAGGCTTCTGTTTCGACTGACAAAACTTTCAGGGGACAATTTGCAACCGGTTGGCACCATTTTTGAGTGAATTGCCAAAATTCAGATTTTTGCTAAAATTCTGACCCTGGGGCTTACGGATTTTTTCAAAAAAATATTTTCCGGCGGTTAAGTTGTTGGGGGCTGATTTCTTGTCCTGTGATAAAAAGGCCTCTGTTTCGACTGACAAAACTTCAGGGGAGCATTTGCAACCGGTTGGCACCATTTTTGAGTGAATTGCCAAAAGTCAGATTTTTGCTGAAATTCTGACCCCGGGGCTTACGGATTTTTTCAAAAAAATATTTTCCGGCGGTTAAGTTGTTGAGGGCTGATTTCTTGTCCTGTGATAAAAAGGCTTCTGTTTCGACTGTCAAAACTTTCAGGGGAGCATTTGCAACCGGTTGGCACCATTTTTGAGTGAATTGCCAAAAGTCAGATTTTTGCTGAAATTCTGACCCCGGGGCTTACGGATTTTTTCAAAAAAATATTTTCCGCCGGTTAAGTTGTTGAGGGCTGATTTCTTATCCTGTGATAAAAAGGCTTCTGTTTCGACCGTCAAAACTTTCAGGGGAGCATTTGCAACCGGTTGGCCCCATTTTTGAGTGAATTGCCAAAAGTCGGATTTTTGCTGAAATTCTGACCCCGGCGATTACTGATTTTTTCAAAAAAAATATTTTCCGCCGGTTAAGTTGTTGAGGGCTGATTTCTTGTCCTGTGATAAAAAGGCCTCTGTTTCGAGTGACAAAACTTCAGGGGAGCATTTGCAACCGGTTGGCACCATTTTTGAGTGAATTGCCAAAAGTCAGATTTTTGCTGAAATTCTGACCCCGGGGCTTACGGATTTTTTCAAAAAAATATTTTCCGCCGGTTAAGTTGTTGCGGGCTGATTTTTTGTCCTGTGATAAAAAGGCTTCTGTTTCGACCGTCAAAACTTTCAGGGGAGCATTTGCAACCGGTTGGCACCATTTTTGAGTGAATTGCCAAAAGTCAGATTTTTGCTGAAATTCTGACCCCGGGGCTTACGAATTTTTTCAAAAAAAATATTTTCCGCCGGTTAAGTTGTTGAGGGCTGATTTCTTGTCCTGTGATAAAAAGGCTTCTGTTTCGACTGTCAAAACTTTCAGGGGAGCATTTGCAACCGGTTGGCACCATTTTTGAGTGAATTGCCAAAAGTCAGATTTTTGCTGAAATTCTGACCCCGGGGCTTACGGATTTTTTCAAAAAAATATTTTCCGCCGGTTAAGTTGTTGAGGGCTGATTTCTTATCCTGTGATAAAAAGGCTTCTGTTTCGACCGTCAAAACTTTCAGGGGAGCATTTGCAACCGGTTGGCCCCATTTTTGAGTGAATTGCCAAAAGTCAGATTTTTGCTGAAATTCTGACCCCGGCGATTACGGATTTTTTCAAAAAAAATATTTTCCGCCGGTTAAGTTGTTGAGGGCTGATTTCTTGTCCTGTGATAAAAAGGCCTCTGTTTCGACTGACAAAACTTCAGGGGAGCATTTGCAACCGGTTGGCACCATTTTTGAGTGAATTGCCAAAAGTCAGATTTTTGCTGAAATTCTGACCCCGGGGCTTACGGATTTTTTCAAAAAAATATTTTCCGCCGGTTAAGTTGTTGAGGGCTGATTTCTTATCCTGTGATAAAAAGGCTTCTGTTTCGACCGTCAAAACTTTCAGGGGAGCATTTGCAACCGGTTGGCACCATTTTTGAGTGAATTGCCAAAAGTCAGATTTTTGCTGAAATTCTGACCCCGGGGCTTACGAATTTTTTCAAAAAAAATATTTTCCGCCGGTTAAGTTGTTGAGGGCTGATTTCTTGTCCTGTGATAAAAAGGCCTCTGTTTCGACTGACAAAACTTCAGGGGAGCATTTGCAACCGGTTGGCACCATTTTTGAGTGAATTGCCAAAAGTCAGATTTTTGCTGAAATTCTGACCCCGGGGCTTACGGATTTTTTCAAAAAAATATTTTCCGCCGGTTAAGTTGTTGCGGGCTGATTTTTTGTCCGGTGATAAAAAGGCTTCTGTTTCGACTGACAAAACTTTCAGGGGACAATTTGCAACCGGTTGGCACCATTTTTGAGTGAATTGCCAAAAGTCAGATTTTTGCTGAAATTCTGACCCCGGGGCTTACGGATTTTTTCAAAAAATATTTTCCGCCGTTTAAGTTGTTGAGGGCTTTTTTCTTGTCCTGTGATAAAAAGGCTTCTGTTTCGACTGTCAAAACTTTCAGGGGAGCATTTGCAACCGGTTGGCACCATTTTTGAGTGAATTGCCAAAAGTCAGATTTTTGCTGAAATTCTGACCCCGGGGCTTACGGATTTTTTCAAAAAAATATTTTCCGCCGGTTAAGTTGTTGAGGGCTGATTTCTTATCCTGTGATAAAAAGGCTTCTGTTTCGACCGTCAAAACTTTCAGGGGAGCATTTGCAACCGGTTGGCCCCATTTTTGAGTGAATTGCCAAAAGTCGGATTTTTGCTGAAATTCTGACCCCGGCGATTACGGATTTTTTCAAAAAAAATATTTTCCGCCGGTTAAGTTGTTGAGGGCTGATTTCTTGTCCTGTGATAAAAAGGCCTCTGTTTCGACTGACAAAACTTCAGGGGAGCATTTGCAACCGGTTGGCACCATTTTTGAGTGAATTGCCAAAAGTCAGATTTTTGCTGAAATTCTGACCCCGGGGCTTACGGATTTTTTCAAAAAAATATTTTCCGCCGGTTAAGTTGTTGCGGGCTGATTTTTTGTCCTGTGATAAAAAGGCTTCTGTTTCGACCGTCAAAACTTTCAGGGGAGCATTTGCAACCGGTTGGCACCATTTTTGAGTGAATTGCCAAAAGTCAGATTTTTGCTGAAATTCTGACCCCGGGGCTTACGAATTTTTTCAAAAAAAATATTTTCCGCCGGTTAAGTTGTTGAGGGCTGATTTCTTGTCCTGTGATAAAAAGGCTTCTGTTTCGACTGTCAAAACTTTCAGGGGAGCATTTGCAACCGGTTGGCACCATTTTTGAGTGAATTGCCAAAAGTCAGATTTTTGCTGAAATTCTGACCCCGGGGCTTACGGATTTTTTCAAAAAAATATTTTCCGCCGGTTAAGTTGTTGAGGGCTGATTTCTTATCCTGTGATAAAAAGGCTTCTGTTTCGACCGTCAAAACTTTCAGGGGAGCATTTGCAACCGGTTGGCCCCATTTTTGAGTGAATTGCCAAAAGTCAGATTTTTGCTGAAATTCTGACCCCGGCGATTACGGATTTTTTCAAAAAAAATATTTTCCGCCGGTTAAGTTGTTGAGGGCTGATTTCTTGTCCTGTGATAAAAAGGCCTCTGTTTCGACTGACAAAACTTCAGGGGAGCATTTGCAACCGGTTGGCACCATTTTTGAGTGAATTGCCAAAAGTCAGATTTTTGCTGAAATTCTGACCCCGGGGCTTACGGATTTTTTCAAAAAAATATTTTCCGCCGGTTAAGTTGTTGAGGGCTGATTTCTTATCCTGTGATAAAAAGGCTTCTGTTTCGACCGTCAAAACTTTCAGGGGAGCATTTGCAACCGGTTGGCACCATTTTTGAGTGAATTGCCAAAAGTCAGATTTTTGCTGAAATTCTGACCCCGGGGCTTACGAATTTTTTCAAAAAAAATATTTTCCGCCGGTTAAGTTGTTGAGGGCTGATTTCTTGTCCTGTGATAAAAAGGCCTCTGTTTCGACTGACAAAACTTCAGGGGAGCATTTGCAACCGGTTGGCACCATTTTTGAGTGAATTGCCAAAAGTCAGATTTTTGCTGAAATTCTGACCCCGGGGCTTACGGATTTTTTCAAAAAAATATTTTCCGCCGGTTAAGTTGTTGCGGGCTGATTTTTTGTCCGGTGATAAAAAGGCTTCTGTTTCGACTGACAAAACTTTCAGGGGACAATTTGCAACCGGTTGGCACCATTTTTGAGTGAATTGCCAAAAGTCAGATTTTTGCTGAAATTCTGACCCCGGGGCTTACGGATTTTTTCAAAAAATATTTTCCGCCGTTTAAGTTGTTGAGGGCTTTTTTCTTGTCCTGTGATAAAAAGGCCTCTGTTTCGACTGACAAAACTTCAGGGGAGCATTTGCAACCGGTTGGCACCATTTTTGAATGAATTCCCAAAAGTCAGATTTTTGCTGAAATTCTGACCCCGGGGCTTACGGATTTTTTCAAAAAAATATTTTCCGCCGGTTAAGTTGTTGAGGGCTGATTTCTTGTCCTGTGATAAAAGGGCCTCTGTTTCGACTAACAAAACTTCAGGGGAGCATTTGCAACCGGTTGGCACCATTTTTGAGTGAATTGCCAAAAGTCAGATTTTTGCTGAAATTCTGACCCCGGGGCTTACGGATTTTTTCAAAAAAATATTTTCCGCCGGTTAAGTTGTTGAGGGCTGATTTCTTATCCTGTGATAAAAAGGCTTCTGTTTCGACCGTCAAAACTTTCAGGGGAGCATTTGCAACCGGTTGGCCCCATTTTTGAGTGAATTGCCAAAAGTCAGATTTTTGCTGAAATTCTGACCCCGGCGATTACGGATTTTTTCAAAAAAATATTTTCCGCCGGTTAAGTTGTTGAGGGCTGATTTCTTGTCCTGTGATAAAAAGGCCTCTGTTTCGACTGACAAAACTTCAGGGGAGCATTTGCAACCGGTTGGCACCATTTTTGAGTGAATTGCCAAAAGTCAGATTTTTGCTGAAATTCTGACCCCGGGGCTTACGGATTTTTTCAAAAAAATATTTTCCGCCGGTTAAGTTGTTGCGAGCTGATTTTTTGTCCGGTGATAAAAAGGCTTCTGTTTCGACTGACAAAACTTTCAGGGGACAATTTGCAACCGGTTGGCCCCATTTTTGAGTGAATTGCCAAAAGTCAGATTTTTGCTGAAATTCTGACCCCGGGGCTTACGGATTTTTTCAAAAAATATTTTCCGCCGTTTAAGTTGTTGAGGGCTTTTTTCTTGTCCTGTGATAAAAAGGCCTCTGTTTCGACTGACAAAACTTCAGGGGAGCATTTGCAACCGGTTGGCACCATTTTTGAATGAATTCCCAAAAGTCAGATTTTTGCTGAAATTCTGACCCCGGGGCTTACGGATTTTTTCAAAAAAATATTTTCCGCCGGTTAAGTTGTTGAGGGCTGATTTCTTGTCCTGTGTTAAAAGGGCCTCTGTTTCGACTAACAAAACTTCAGGGGAGCATTTGCAACCGGTTGGCACCATTTTTGAGTGAATTGCCAAAAGTCAGATTTTTGCTGAAATTTTTGCTTACGGATTTTATCAAAAAAATATTTTCCGCCGTTTAAGTTGTTGAGGGCTTTTTTCTTGTCCTGTGATAAAAAGGCCTCTGTTTCGACTGACAAAACTTCAGGGGAGCGTTTGAAATCGGTTGGCACCATTTTTGAGTGAATTGCCAAAAGTCAGATTTTTGCTGAAATTCTGACCCCGGGGCTTACGGATTTTTTCAAAAAAATATTTTCCGCCGGTTAAGTTGCTGAGGGCTGATTTCTTGTCCTGTGATAAAAAAGGCTTCTGTTTCGACTGTCAAAACTTTCAGGGGAGCATTTGCAACCGGTTGGCACCATTTTTGAGTGAATTGCCAAAAGTCAGATTTGTGCTGAAATTCTGACCCCGGCGCTTACGGATTTTTTCAAAAAAATATTTTCCGCCGGTTAAGTTGTTGAGGGCTGATTTCTTCTCCTGTGATAAAAAGGCCTCTGTTTCGACTGACAAAACTTCAGGGGAGCATTTGCAACCGGTTGGCACCATTTTTGAGTGAATTGCCAAAAGTCAGATTTTTGCTGAAATTTTTCCTTACGGATTTTTTCAAAAAAAATATTTTCCGCCGCTTAAGTTGTTGAGGGCTGATTTCTTGTCCTGTGATAAAAAGGCCTCTGTTTCGACTGACAAAACTTCAGGGGAGCATTTGAAACCGGTTGGCACCATTTTTGAGTGAATTGCCAAAAGTCAGATTTTTGCTGAAATTCTGACCCCGGGGCTTACGGATTTCTTCAAAAAAATATTTTCCGCCGTTTAAGTTGTTGAGGGCTTTTTTCTTGTCCTGTGATAAAAAGGCCTCTCTTTCGACTAACAAAACTTCAGGGGAGCATTTGAAACCGGTTGGCACCATTTTTGAGTGAATTGCCAAAAGTCAGATTTTTGCTGAAATTCTGACCCCGGCGCTTACGGATTTTTTCAAAAAAATATTTTCCGGCGGTTAAGTTGTTGAGGGCTGATTTCTTGTCCTGTGATAAAAAGGCTTCTGTTTCGACTGTAAAAACTTTCAGGGGAGCATTTGCAACTGGTTGGCACCATTTTTGAGTGAATTGCCAAAAGTCAGATTTTTGCTGAAATTCTGACCCCGGGGCTTACGGATTTTTTCAAAAAAATATTTTCCGGCGGTTAAGTTGTTGAGGGCTGATTTCTTATCCTGTGATAAAAAGGCTTCTGTTTCGACCGTCAAAACTTTCAGGGGAGCATTTGCAACCGGTTGGCCCCATTTTTGAGTGAATTGCCAAAAGTCAGATTTTTGCTGAAATTCTGACCCCGGCGATTACGGATTTTTTCAAAAAAATATTTTCCGCCGGTTAAGTTGTTGAAGGCTGATTTCTTGTCCTGTGATAAAAAGGCCTCTGTTTCGACTGACAAAACTTCAGGGGAGCATTTGCAACCGGTTGGCACCATTTTTGAGTGAATTGCCAAAAGTCAGATTTTTGCTGAAATTTTTCCTTACGGATTTTTTCAAAAAAAATATTTTCCGCCGCTTAAGTTGTTGAGGGCTGATTTCTTGTCCTGTGATAAAAAGGCTTCTGTTTCGACTGTCAAAACTTTCAGGGGAGCATTTGCAACTGGTTAGCACCATTTTTGCGTGAATTGCCAAAAGTCAGATTTTTGCTGAAATTCTGACCCCAGGGCCTACGGATTTTTTCAAAAAAAAATTTCCGCCGGTTAAGTTGTTGAGGGCAGATTTCTTGTCCGGTGATAAAAAGGCTTCTGTTTCGACTGACAAAACTTTCAGGGGACAATTTGCAACCGGTTGGCACCATTTTTGAGTGAATTCCCAAAAGTCAGATTTTTGCTGAAATTCTGACCCCGGGGCTTACGGACTTTTTTTCAAAAAAATATTTTCCGCCGGTTAAGTTGTTGAGGGCTGATTTCTTGTCCTGTGATAAAAAGGCTTCTGTTTCGACAGTCAAAACTTTCAGGGGAGCATTTGCAACCGGTTGGCACCATTTTTGAGTGAATTGCCAAAAGTCAGATTTTTGCTGAAATTCTGACCCCGGCGCTTACGGATTTTTCAAAAAAATATTTTCCGTCGGTTAAGTTGTTGAGGGCTGATTTCTTGTCCCGTGATAAAAAGGCTTCTGTTTCGACTGTCAAAACTTTCAGGGGAGCATTTGCAACTGGTTGGCACCATTTTTGAGTGAATTGCCAAAAGTCAGATTTTTGCTGAAATTCTGACCCCGGGGCTTACGGATTTTTTCAAAAAAATATTTTCCGGCGGTTAAGTTGTTGAGGGCTGATTTCTTGTCCTGTGATAAAAAGGCCTCTGTTTCGACCGTCAAAACTTTCAGGGGAGCATTTGCAACCGGTTGGCATCATTTTTGAGTGAATTGCCAAAAGTCAGATTTTTGCTGAAATTTTTGCTTACGGATATTTTGAAAAAAATATTTTCCGCCGGTTAAGTTGTTGAGGGCTGATTTCTTGTCCTGTGATAAAAACGCTTCTGTTTCGACTGTCAAAACTTTCAGGGGACAATTTGCAACCGGTTGGCACCATTTTTGAGTGAATTCCCAAAAGTCAGATTTTTGCTGAAATTCTGACCCCGGGACTTATGGATTTTTTCAAAAAAATGTTTTCCACCGCTTAAGTTGATGAGGGCTGATTTCTTGTCCTGTGATAAAAAGGCTTCTGTTTCGACTGTCAAAACTTTCAGGGGAGCATTTGCAACCGGTTGGCACCATTTTTGAGTGAATTGCCAAAAGTCAGATTTTTGCTGAAATTCTGACCCCGGGGCTTACGGATTTCTTCAAGAAAATATTTTCCGCCGGTTAAGTTGTTGAGGGCTGTTTTCTTGTCCTGTGATAAAAAGGCTTCTGTTTCGACTGACAAAACTTTCAGGGGACAATTTGCAACCGGTTGGCACCATTTTTGAGTGAATTGCCAAAAGTCAGATTTGTGCTGAAATTCTGACCCCGGCGCTTACGGATTTTTTCAAAAAAATATTTTCCGCCGGTTAAGTTGTTGAGGGCTGATTTCTTCTCCTGTGATAAAAAGGCCTCTGTTTCGACTGACAAAACTTCAGGGGAGCATTTGCAACCGGTTGGCACCATTTTTGAGTGAATTGCCAAAAGTCAGATTTTTGCTGAAATTTTTCCTTACGGATTTTTTCAAAAAAAATATTTTCCGCCGCTTAAGTTGTTGAGGGCTGATTTCTTGTCCTGTGATAAAAAGGCCTCTGTTTCGACTGACAAAACTTCAGGGGAGCATTTGAAACCGGTTGGCACCATTTTTGAGTGAATTGCCAAAAGTCAGATTTTTGCTGAAATTCTGACCCCGGGGCTTACGGATTTCTTCAAAAAAATATTTTCCGCCGTTTAAGTTGTTGAGGGCTTTTTTCTTGTCCTGTGATAAAAAGGCCCCTCTTTCGACTAACAAAACTTCAGGGGAGCATTTGAAACCGGTTGGCACCATTTTTGAGTGAATTGCCAAAAGTCAGATTTTTGCTGAAATTCTGACCCCGGCGCTTACGGATTTTTTCAAAAAAATATTTTCCGGCGGTTAAGTTGTTGAGGGCTGATTTCTTGTCCTGTGATAAAAAGGCTTCTGTTTCGACTGTAAAAACTTTCAGGGGAGCATTTGCAACTGGTTGGCACCATTTTTGAGTGAATTGCCAAAAGTCAGATTTTTGCTGAAATTCTGACCCCGGGGCTTACGGATTTTTTCAAAAAAATATTTTCCGGCGGTTAAGTTGTTGAGGGCTGATTTCTTATCCTGTGATAAAAAGGCTTCTGTTTCGACCGTCAAAACTTTCAGGGGAGCATTTGCAACCGGTTGGCCCCATTTTTGAGTGAATTGCCAAAAGTCAGATTTTTGCTGAAATTCTGACCCCGGCGATTACGGATTTTTTCAAAAAAATATTTTCCGCCGGTTAAGTTGTTGAAGGCTGATTTCTTGTCCTGTGATAAAAAGGCCTCTGTTTCGACTGACAAAACTTCAGGGGAGCATTTGCAACCGGTTGGCACCATTTTTGAGTGAATTGCCAAAAGTCAGATTTTTGCTGAAATTTTTCCTTACGGATTTTTTCAAAAAAAATATTTTCCGCCGCTTAAGTTGTTGAGGGCTGATTTCTTGTCCTGTGATAAAAAGGCTTCTGTTTCGACTGTCAAAACTTTCAGGGGAGCATTTGCAACTGGTTAGCACCATTTTTGCGTGAATTGCCAAAAGTCAGATTTTTGCTGAAATTCTGACCCCAGGGCCTACGGATTTTTTCAAAAAAAAATTTCCGCCGGTTAAGTTGTTGAGGGCAGATTTCTTGTCCGGTGATAAAAAGGCTTCTGTTTCGACTGACAAAACTTTCAGGGGACAATTTGCAACCGGTTGGCACCATTTTTGAGTGAATTCCCAAAAGTCAGATTTTTGCTGAAATTCTGACCCCGGGGCTTACGGACTTTTTTTCAAAAAAATATTTTCCGCCGGTTAAGTTGTTGAGGGCTGATTTCTTGTCCTGTGATAAAAAGGCTTCTGTTTCGACAGTCAAAACTTTCAGGGGAGCATTTGCAACCGGTTGGCACCATTTTTGAGTGAATTGCCAAAAGTCAGATTTTTGCTGAAATTCTGACCCCGGCGCTTACGGATTTTTCAAAAAAATATTTTCCGTCGGTTAAGTTGTTGAGGGCTGATTTCTTGTCCCGTGATAAAAAGGCTTCTGTTTCGACTGTCAAAACTTTCAGGGGAGCATTTGCAACTGGTTGGCACCATTTTTGAGTGAATTGCCAAAAGTCAGATTTTTGCTGAAATTCTGACCCCGGGGCTTACGGATTTTTTCAAAAAAAATATTTTCCGGCGGTTAAGTTGTTGAGGGCTGATTTCTTGTCCTGTGATAAAAAGGCCTCTGTTTCGACCGTCAAAACTTTCAGGGGAGCATTTGCAACCGGTTGGCATCATTTTTGAGTGAATTGCCAAAAGTCAGATTTTTGCTGAAATTTTTGCTTACGGATATTTTGAAAAAAATATTTTCCGCCGGTTAAGTTGTTGAGGGCTGATTTCTTGTCCTGTGATAAAAACGCTTCTGTTTCGACTGTCAAAACTTTCAGGGGACAATTTGCAACCGGTTGGCACCATTTTTGAGTGAATTCCCAAAAGTCAGATTTTTGCTGAAATTCTGACCCCGGGACTTATGGATTTTTTCAAAAAAATGTTTTCCACCGCTTAAGTTGATGAGGGCTGATTTCTTGTCCTGTGATAAAAAGGCTTCTGTTTCGACTGTCAAAACTTTCAGGGGAGCATTTGCAACCGGTTGGCACCATTTTTGAGTGAATTGCCAAAAGTCAGATTTTTGCTGAAATTCTGACCCCGGGGCTTACGGATTTCTTCAAGAAAATATTTTCCGCCGGTTAAGTTGTTGAGGGCTGTTTTCTTGTCCTGTGATAAAAAGGCTTCTGTTTCGACTGACAAAACTTTCAGGGGACAATTTGCAACCGGTTGGCACCATTTTTGAGTGAATTCCCAAAAGTCAGATTTTTGCTGAAATTCTGACCCCGGGGCTTACGGACTTTTTTTCAAAAAAATATTTTCCGCCGGTTAAGTTGTTGAGGGCTAATTTCTTGTCCTGTGATTAAAAGGCTTCTGTTTCGACTGTCAAAACTTTCAGGGGAGCATTTGCAACCGGTTGGCACCATTTTTGAGTGAATTGCCAAAAGTCAGATTTTTGCTGAAATTCTGACCCCGGCGCTTACGGATTTTTCAAAAAAATATTTTCCGTCGGTTAAGTTGTTGAGGGCTGATTTCTTGTCCCGTGATAAAAAGGCTTCTGTTTCGACTGTAAAAACTTTCAGGGGAGCATTTGCAACTGGTTGGCACCATTTTTGAGTGAATTGCCAAAAGTCAGATTTTTGCTGAAATTCTGACCCCAGGGCCTACGGATTTTTTTAAAAAAAAATTCCCGCCGGTTAAGTTGTTGAGGGCAGATTTCTTGTCCGGTGATAAAAAGGCTTCTGTTTCGTCTGACAAAACTTTCAGGGGACAATTTGCAACCGGTTGGCACCATTTTTGAGTGAATTGCCAAAAGTCAGATTTTTGCTGAAATTCTGACCCCGGGGCTTACGGACTTTTTTTCAAAAAAATATTTTCCGCCGGTTAAGTTGTTGAGGGCTGATTTCTTGTCCTGTGATTAAAAGGCTTCTGTTTCGACAGTCAAAACTTTCAGGGGAGCATTTGCAACCGGTTGGCACCATTTTTGAGTGAATTGCCAAAAGTCAGATTTTTGCTGAAATTCTGACCCCGGCGCTTACGGATTTTTCAAAAAAATATTTTCCGTCGGTTAAGTTGTTGAGGGCTGATTTCTTGTCCCGTGATAAAAAGGCTTCTGTTTCGACTGTCAAAACTTTCAGGGGAGCATTTGCAACTGGTTGGCACCATTTTTGAGTGAATTGCCAAAAGTCAGATTTTTGCTGAAATTCTGACCCCGGGGCTTACGGATTTTTTCAAAAAAATATTTTCCGGCGGTTAAGTTGTTGAGGGCTGATTTCTTGTCCTGTGATAAAAAGGCCTCTGTTTCGACCGTCAAAACTTTCAGGGGAGCATTTGCAACCGGTTGGCATCATTTTTGAGTGAATTGCCAAAAGTCAGATTTTTGCTGAAATTTTTGCTTACGGATATTTTGAAAAAAATATTTTCCGCCGGTTAAGTTGTTGAGGGCTGATTTCTTGTCCTGTGATAAAAAGGCTTCTGTTTCGACTGTCAAAACTTTCAGGGGACAATTTGCAACCGGTTGGCCCCATTTTTGAGTGAATTCCCAAAAGTCAGATTTTTGCTGAAATTCTGACCCCGGGACTTATGGATTTTTTCAAAAAAATGTTTTCCACCGCTTAAGTTGTTGAGGGCTGATTTCTTATCCTGTGATAAAAAGGCTTCTGTTTCGACCGTCAAAACTTTCACGGGAGCATTTGCAACCGGTTGGCACCATTTTTGAGTGAATTGCCAAAAGTCAGATTTTTGCTGAAATTCTGACCCCGGGGCTTACGGATTTTTTCAAAAAAATATTTTCCGGCGGTTAAGTTGTTGAGGGCTGCTTTCTTGTCCTGTGATAAAAAGGCTTCTGTTTCGACCGTCAAAACTTTCAGGGGAGCATTTGCAACCGGTTGGCATCATTTTTGAGTGCATTGCCAAAAGTCAGTTTTTTCCTGAAATTCTGACCCCGGGGCTTACGGATTTTTTCAAAAAAATATTTTCCGCCGGTTAAGTTGTTGAGGCCTGATTTCTTGTCCTGTGATAAAAAGGCCTCTGTTTCGACTGTCAAAACTTTCAGGGGAGCATTTGCAACCGGTTGGCACCATTTTTGAGTGAATTGCCAAAAGTCAGATTTTTGCTGAAATTCTGACCCCGGCGCTTACGGATTTTTCAAAAAAATATTTTCCGTCGGTTAAGTTGTTGAGGGCTGATTTCTTGTCCCGTGATAAAAAGGCTTCTGTTTCGACTGTCAAAACTTTCAGGGGAGCATTTGCAACTGGTTGGCACCATTTTTGAGTGAATTGCCAAAAGTCAGATTTTTGCTGAAATTCTGACCCCGGGGCTTACGGATTTTTTCAAAAAAATATTTTCCGCCGGTTAAGTTGTTGAGGGCTGATTTCTTATCCTGTGATAAAAAGGCTTCTGTTTCGACCGTCAAAACTTTCAGGGGAGCATTTGCAACCGGTTGGCACCATTTTTGAGTGAATTGCCAAAAGTCAGATTTTTGCTGAAATTTTTGCTTACGGATTTTTTGAAAAAAATATTTTCCGCCGCTTAAGTTGTTGAGGGCTGATTTCTTGTCCTGTGATAAAAAGGCTTCTGTTTCGACTGTCAAAACTTTCAGGGGAGCATTTGCAACCGGTTGGCACCATTTTTGAGTGAATTGCCAAAAGTCAGATTTTTGCTGAAATTCTGACCCCGGGGCTTACGGATTTTTTCAAAAAAATATTTTGCGCCTGATAAGTTGTTGAGGGCTGATTTCTTGTCCTGTGATAAAAAGGCTTCTGTTTCGACCGTCAAAACTTTCAGGGGAGCATTTGCAACCGGTTGGCATCATTCTTGAGTGAATAGCCAAAAGTCAGATTTTTGCTGAAATTCTGACCCCGGGGCTTACGGATTTTTTCAAAAAAATATTTTCCGCCGGTTAAGTTGTTGAGGCCTGATTTCTTGTCCTGTGATAAAAAGGCCTCTGTTTCGACTGACAAAACTTCAGGGGAGCATTTGCAACCGGTTGCCACCATTTTTGAGTGAATTGCCAAAAGTCAGATTTTTGCTGAAATTTTTGCTTACGGATTTTTTGAAAAAAATATTTTCCGCCGCTTAAGTTGTTGAGGGCTGATTTCTTGTCCTGTGATAAAAAGGCTTCTGTTTCGACTGTCAAAACTTTCAGGGGAGCATTTGCAACCGGTTGGCACCATTTTTGAGTGAATTGCCAAAAGTCAGATTTTTGCTGAAATTCTGACCCCGGGGCTTACGGACTTTTTTTCAAAAAAATATTTTCCGCCGGTTAAGTTGTTGAGGGCTGATTTCTTGTCCTGTGATTAAAAGGCTTCTGTTTCGACTGTCAAAACTTTCAGGGGAGCATTTGCAACTGGTTGGCACCATTTTTGAGTGAATTGCCAAAAGTCAGATTTTTGCTGAAATTCTGACCCCGGGGCTTACGGATTTTTTCAAAAAAATATTTTCCGCCGGTTAAGTTGTTGAGGGCTGATTTCTTATCCTGTGATAAAAAGGCTTCTGTTTCGACCGTCAAAACTTTCAGGGGAGCATTTGCAACCGGTTGGCACCATTTTTGAGTGAATTGCCAAAAGTCAGATTTTTGCTGAAATTTTTGCTTACGGATTTTTTGAAAAAAATATTTTCCGCCGCTTAAGTTGTTGAGGGCTCATTTCTTGTCCTGTGATAAAAAGGCTTCTGTTTCGACTGTCAAAACTTTCAGGGGAGCATTTGCATCCGGTTGGCACCATTTTTGAGTGAATTGCCAAAAGTCAGATTTTTGCTGAAATTCTGACCCCGGGGCTTACGGATTTTTTCAAAAAAATATTTTCCGGCGGTTAAGTTGTTGAGGGCTGCTTTCTTGTCCTGTGATAAAAAGGCTTCTGTTTCGACCGTCAAAACTTTCAGGGGAGCATTTGCAACCGGTTGGCATCATTTTTGAGTGAATTGCCAAAAGTCAGATTTTTGCTGAAATTCTGACCCCGGGGCTTACGGATTTTTTCAAAAAAATATTTTCCGCCGGTTAAGTTGTTGAGGGCTGATTTCTTGTCCTGTGATAAAAAGGCCTCTGTTTCGACTGACAAAACTTCAGGGGAGCATTTGCAACCGGTTGGCACCATTTTTGAGTGAATTGCCAAAAGTCAGATTTTTGCTGAAATTCTGACCCCGGGGCTTACGGCCTTTTTTTCAAAAAAATATTTTCCGCCGGTTAAGTTGTTGAGGGCTGATTTCTTGTCCTGTGATTAAAAGGCTTCTGTTTCGACTGTCAAAACTTTCAGGGGAGCATTTGCAACTGGTTGGCACCATTTTTGAGTGAATTGCCAAAAGTCAGATTTTTGCTGAAATTCTGACCCCGGGGCTTACGGATTTTTTCAAAAAAATATTTTCCGCCGGTTAAGTTGTTGAGGGCTGATTTCTTATCCTGTGATAAAAAGGCTTCTGTTTCGACCGTCAAAACTTTGAGGGGAGCATTTGCAACCGGTTGGCACCATTTTTGAGTGAATTGCCAAAAGTCAGATTTTTGCTGAAATTTTTGCTTACGGATTTTTTGAAAAAAATATTTTCCGCCGCTTAAGTTGTTGAGGGCTCATTTCTTGTCCTGTGATAAAAAGGCTTCTGTTTCGACTGTCAAAACTTTCAGGGGAGCATTTGCATCCGGTTGGCACCATTTTTGAGTGAATTGCCAAAAGTCAGATTTTTGCTGAAATTCTGACCCCGGGGCTTACGGATTTTTTCAAAAAAATATTTTCCGGCGGTTAAGTTGTTGAGGGCTGCTTTCTTGTCCTGTGATAAAAAGGCTTCTGTTTCGACCGTCAAAACTTTCAGGGGAGCATTTGCAACCGGTTGGCATCATTTTTGAGTGAATTGCCAAAAGTCAGATTTTTGCTGAAATTCTGACCCCGGGGCTTACGGATTTTTTCAAAAAAATATTTTCCGCCGGTTAAGTTGTTGAGGGCTGATTTCTTGTCCTGTGATAAAAAGGCCTCTGTTTCGACTGACAAAACTTCAGGGGAGCATTTGCAACCGGTTGGCACCATTTTTGAGTGAATTGCCAAAAGTCAGATTTTTGCTGAAATTTTTGCTTACGGATTTTTTGAAAAAAATATTTTCCGCCGCTTAAGTTGTTGAGGGCTGATTTCTTGTCCTGTGATAAAAAGGCTTCTGTTTCGACTGTCAAAACTTTCAGGGGAGCATTTGCAACCGGTTGGCACCATTTTTGAGTGAATTGCCAAAAGTCAGATTTTTGCTGAAATTCTGACCCCGGGACTTTTGGATTTTTTCAAAAAAATGTTTTCCGCCGGTTAAGTTGTTGAGGGCTGATTTCTTGTCCTGTGATTAAAAGGCTTCTGTTTCGACTGTCAAAACTTTCAGGGGAGCATTTGCAACTGGTTGGCACCATTTTTGAGTGAATTGCCAAAAGTCAGATTTTTGCTGAAATTCTGACCCCGGGGCTTACGGATTTTTTCAAAAAAATATTTTCCGCCGGTTAAGTTGTTGAGGGCTGATTTCTTATCCTGTGATAAAAAGGCTTCTGTTTCGACCGTCAAAACTTTCAGGGGAGCATTTGCAACCGGTTGGCACCATTTTTGAGTGAATTGCCAAAAGTCAGATTTTTGCTGAAATTTTTGCTTACGGATTTTTTGAAAAAAATATTTTCCGCCGCTTAAGTTGTTGAGGGCTCATTTCTTGTCCTGTGATAAAAAGGCTTCTGTTTCGACTGTCAAAACTTTCAGGGGAGCATTTGCATCCGGTTGGCACCATTTTTGAGTGAATTGCCAAAAGTCAGATTTTTGCTGAAATTCTGACCCCGGGGCTTACGGATTTTTTCAAAAAAATATTTTCCGGCGGTTAAGTTGTTGAGGGCTGCTTTCTTGTCCTGTGATAAAAAGGCTTCTGTTTCGACCGTCAAAACTTTCAGGGGAGCATTTGCAACCGGTTGGCATCATTTTTGAGTGAATTGCCAAAAGTCAGATTTTTGCTGAAATTCTGACCCCGGGGCTTACGGATTTTTTCAAAAAAATATTTTCCGCCGGTTAAGTTGTTGAGGGCTGATTTCTTGTCCTGTGATAAAAAGGCCTCTGTTTCGACTGACAAAACTTCAGGGGAGCATTTGCAACCGGTTGGCACCATTTTTGAGTGAATTGCCAAAAGTCAGATTTTTGCTGAAATTTTTGCTTACGGATTTTTTGAAAAAAATATTTTCCGCCGCTTAAGTTGTTGAGGGCTGATTTCTTGTCCTGTGATAAAAAGGCATCTGTTTCGACTGTCAAAACTTTCAGGGGAGCATTTGCAACCGGTTGGCACCATTTTTGAGTGAATTGCCAAAAGTCAGATTTTTGCTGAAATTCTGACCCCGGGGCTTACGGACTTTTTTTCAAAAAAATATTTTCCGCCGGTTAAGTTGTTGAGGGCTGATTTCTTGTCCTGTGATTAAAAGGCTTCTGTTTCGACTGTCAAAACTTTCAGGGGAGCATTTGCAACTGGTTGGCACCATTTTTGAGTGAATTGCCAAAAGTCAGATTTTTGCTGAAATTCTGACCCCGGGGCTTACGGATTTTTTCAAAAAAATATTTTCCGCCTGTTAAGTTGTTGAGGGCTGATTTCTTATCCTGTGATAAAAAGGCTTCTGTTTCGACCGTCAAAACTTTCAGGGGAGCATTTGCAACCGGTTGGCACCATTTTTGAGTGAATTGCCAAAAGTCAGATTTTTGCTGAAATTTTTGCTTACGGATTTTTTGAAAAAAATATTTTCCGCCGCTTAAGTTGTTGAGGGCTCATTTCTTGTCCTGTGATAAAAAGGCTTCTGTTTCGACTGTCAAAACTTTCAGTGGAACATTTGCATCCGGTTGGCACCATTTTTGAGTGAATTGCCAAAAGTCAGATTTTTGCTGAAATTCTGACCCCGGGGCTTACGGATTTTTTCAAAAAAATATTTTCCGGCGGTTAAGTTGTTGAGGGCTGCTTTCTTGTCCTGTGATAAAAAGGCTTCTGTTTCGACCGTCAAAACTTTCAGGGGAGCATTTGCAACCGGTTGGCATCATTTTTGAGTGAATTGCCAAAAGTCAGATTTTTGCTGAAATTCTGACCCCGGGGCTTACGGATTTTTTCAAAAAAATATTTTCCGCCGGTTAAGTTGTTGAGGGCTGATTTCTTGTCCTGTGATAAAAAGGCCTCTGTTTCGACTGACAAAACTTCAGGGGAGCATTTGCAACCGGTTGGCACCATTTTTGAGTGAATTGCCAAAAGTCAGATTTTTGCTGAAATTTTTGCTTACGGATTTTTTGAAAAAAATATTTTCCGCCGCTTAAGTTGTTGAGGGCTGATTTCTTGTCCTGTGATAAAAAGGCTTCTGTTTCGACTGTCAAAACTTTCAGGGGAGCATTTGCAACCGGTTGGCACCATTTTTGAGTGAATTGCCAAAAGTCAGATTTTTGCTGAAATTCTGACCCCGGGACTTTTGGATTTTTTCAAAAAAATGTTTTCCACCGCTTAAGTTGATGAGGGCTGATTTCTTGTCCTGTGATAAAAAGGCTTCTGTTTCGACTGTCAAAACTTTCAGGGGACAATTTGCAACCGGTTGGCACCATTTTTGAGTGAATTCCCAAAAGTCAGATTTTTGCTGAAATTCTGACCCCGGGGCTTACGGATTTCTTCAAGAAAATATTTTCCGCCGGTTAAGTTGTTGAGGGCTGTTTTCTTGTCCTGTGTTAAAAAGGCTTCTGTTTCGACTGACAAAACTTTCAGGGGACAATTTGCAACCGGTTGGCACCATTTTTGAGTGAATTCCCAAAAGTCAGATTTTTGCTGAAATTCTGACCCCGGCGCTTACGGACTTTTTTTCAAAAAAATATTTTCCGCCGGTTAAGTTGTTGAGGGCTGATTTCTTGTCCTGTGATTAAAAGGCTTCTGTTTCGACTGTCAAAACTTTCAGGGGAGCATTTGCAACCGGTTGGCACCATTTTTGAGTGAATTGCCAAAAGTCAGATTTTTGCTGAAATTCTGACCCCGGCGCTTACAGATTTTTCAAAAAAATATTTTCCGTCGGTTAAGTTGTTGAGGGCTGATTTCTTGTCCCGTGATAAAAAGGCTTCTGTTTCGACTGTCAAAACTTTCAGGGGAGCATTTGCAACTGGTTGGCACCATTTTTGAGTGAATTGCCAAAAGTCAGATTTTTCCTGAAATTGTGACCCCGGGATTTATGGATTTTTTCAAAAAAATATTTTCCGCCGGTTAAGTTGTTGAGGGCTGATTTCTTGTCCTGTGATAAAAAGCCTTCTGTTTCGACTGCCAAACCTTTCAGGGGAGCATTTGCAACTGGTTGGCACCATTTCTGAGTGAATTGCCAAAAGTCCAATTTTTCCTGAAATTGTGACCCCGGGGCTTAGGGATTTTTTTCAAAAAAATATTTTCCGCCGGTTAAGTTGTTGAGGGCTGTTTTCTTGTCCTGTGTTAAAAAGGCTTCTGTTTCGACTGACAAAACTTTCAGGGGACAATTTGCAACCGGTTGGCACCATTTTTGAGTGAATTCCCAAAAGTCAGATTTTTGCTGAAATTCTGACCCCGGCGCTTACGGACTTTTTTTCAAAAAAATATTTTCCGCCGGTTAAGTTGTTGAGGGCTGATTTCTTGTCCTGTGATTAAAAGGCTTCTGTTTCGACTGTCAAAACTTTCAGGGGAGCATTTGCAACTGGTTGGCACCATTTTTGAGTGAATTGCCAAAAGTCAGATTTTTGCTGAAATTCTGACCCCGGCGCTTACAGATTTTTCAAAAAAATATTTTCCGTCGGTTAAGTTGTTGAGGGCTGATTTCTTGTCCCGTGATAAAAAGGCTTCTGTTTCGACTGTCAAAACTTTCAGGGGAGCATTTGCAACTGGTTGGCACCATTTTTGAGTGAATTGCCAAAAGTCAGATTTTTCCTGAAATTGTGACCCCGGGGTTTATGGATTTTTTCAAAAAAATATTTTCCGCCGGTTAAGTTGTTGAGGGCTGATTTCTTGTCCTGTGATAAAAAGCCTTCTGTTTCGACTGCCAAACCTTTCAGGGGAGCATTTGCAACTGGTTGGCACCATTTCTGAGTGAATTGCCAAAAGTCCAATTTTTCCTGAAATTGTGACCCCGGGGCTTAGGGATTTTTTTCAAAAAAATATTTTCCGCCGGTTAAGTTGTTGAGGGCTGATTTCTTTTCCTGTGATAAAAAGCCTTCTGTTTCGACTGCCAAACCTTTCAGGGGAGCATTTGCAACCGGTTGGCACCATTTTTGAGTGAATTGCCAAAAGTCAGATTTTTGCTGAAATTGTGTCCCCAGGGTTTATGGATTTTTTCAAAAAAATATTTTCCGCCGGTTAAGTTGTTGAGGGCTGATTTCTTGTCCTGTGATAAAAAGCCTTCTGTTTTGACTGCCGAAGCTTTCAGGGGAGCATTTGCAACCAGTTGGCACCACTTTTGAGTGAATTGCCAAAAGTCAGATTTTTGCTGAAAAAAATCTTTTTCCGCCGGTTAAGTTGTTAAGGGCTGATTTCTTGTCCTGTGATAAAAAGCCTTCTGTTTCGACTGCCAAACCTTTCAGGGGAGCATTTGCAAGTGCTTGGCACCATTTTTGAGTGAATTGCCAAAAGTCAGGTTTTCGCTGAAATTGTGACCCTGGGGCTTAGGGATTTTTTTTTAAAAAAAATTTCCGCCGGTTAAGTTGTTGATGGCTGATTTATTGTACTGTGATAAAAAGCCTTCTGTTTCCATCGCCAAAGCTTTCAGGGGAGCATTTGCAACTGGTTGGCACCATTTTTGAGTGAATTGCCAAAAGTCAGATTTTTCCTGAAATTGTGACCCCGGGGTTTATGGATTTTTTCAAAAAAATATTTTCCGCCAGTTAAGTTGTTGAGGGCTGATTTCTTGTCCTGTGATAAAAAGCCTTCTGTTTCGACTGCCAAACCTTTCAGGGGAGCATTTGCAACTGGTTGGCACCATTTTTGAGTGAATTGCCAAAAGTCCGATTTTTCCTGAAATTGTGACCCCGGGGCTTAGGGATTTTTTTCAAAAAAATATTTTCCTCCGGTTAAGTTGTTGAGGTCTGATTTCTTTTCCTCTGATAAAAAGCCTTCTGTATCCATCGCCAAAGCTTTTAGGGGAGCATTTGCAAGTGTTTGGCACCATTTTTGAGTGAATTGCCAAAAGTCAGATTTTTGCTGAAATTGTGACCCCGGGGCTTAGGGATTTTTTCAAAAAAATATTTTCCGCCGGTTAAGTTGTTGAGGGCTGATTTCTTGTCCTGTGATAAAAAGCCTTCTGTTTCCATCGCCGAAGCTTTCAGGGGAGCATTTGCAACTGGTTGGCCCCATTTTTGAGTGAATGGCCAAAAGACAGGTTTTTTCCTGAAATTGTTACCCCGGGGCTTAGGGATTTTTTTCAAAAAAATATTTTCCGCCGGTTAAGTTGTTGAGGTCTGATTTCTTTTCCTGTGATAAAAAGCCTTCTGTTTCCATCGCCAAAGCTTTCAGGGGAGCATTTGCAACCGGTTGGCACCATTTTTGAGTGAATTGCCAAAAGTCAGATTTTTGCTGAAATTGTGACCCCGGGGCTTAGGGATTTTTTCAAAAAAAATCTTTTCCGCCGGTTAAGTTGTTGAAGGTTGATTTTTTGTCCTGTGATAAAAAGCCTTATGTTTCCATCGCCAAAGCTTTCAGGGGAGCATTTGCAAGTGTTTGGCACCATTTTTGAGTGAATTGCCAAAAGTCAGATTTTTCCTGAAATTGTGACCCCGGGGCTTAGGGATTTTTTCAAAAAAATATTTTCCGCCGGTTAAGTTGTTGAGGGCTGATTTCTTGTCCTGTGATAAAAAGCCTTCTGTTTCCATCGCCGAAGCTTTCAGGGGAGCATTTGCAACTGGTTGGCCCCATTTTTGAGTGAATGGCCAAAAGACAGGTTTTTTCCTGAAATTGTTACCCCGGGGCTTAGGGATTTTTTCAAAAAAAAAAATTCCGCCGGTTAAGTTGTTGAGGGCTGATTTATTGTACTGTGATAAAAAGCCTTCTGTTTCCATCGCCAAAGCTTTCAGGGGAGCATTTGCAACTGGTTGGCACCATTTTTGAGTGAATTGCCAAAAGTCAGATTTTTCCTGAAATTGTGACCCCGGGGTTTATGGATTTTTTCAAAAAAATATTTTCCGCCGGTTAAGTTGTTGAGGGCTGATTTCTTGTCCTGTGATAAAAAGCCTTCTGTTTCGACTGCCAAACCTTTCAGGGGAGCATTTGCAACTGGTTGGCACCATTTTTGAGTGAATTGCCAAAAGTCCGATTTTTCCTGAAATTGTGACCCCGGGGCTTAGGGATTTTTTTCAAAAAAATATTTTCCTCCGGTTAAGTTGTTGAGGTCTGATTTCTTTTCCTCTGATAAAAAGCCTTCTGTATCCATCGCCAAAGCTTTTAGGGGAGCATTTGCAAGTGTTTGGCACCATTTTTGAGTGAATTGCCAAAAGTCAGATTTTTGCTGAAATTGTGACCCCGGGGCTTAGGGATTTTTTCAAAAAAATATTTTCCGCCGGTTAAGTTGTTGAGGGCTGATTTCTTGTCCTGTGATAAAAAGCCTTCTGTTTCCATCGCCGAAGCTTTCAGGGGAGCATTTGCAACTGGTTGGCCCCATTTTTGAGTGAATTGCCAAAAGTCAGATTTTTCCTGAAATTGTTACCCCGGGGCTTAGGGATTTTTTTCAAAAAAATATTTTCCGCCGGTTAAGTTGTTGAGGTCTGATTTCTTTTCCTGTGATAAAAAGCCTTCTGTTTCCATCGCCAAAGCTTTCAGGGGAGCATTTGCAACCGGTTGGCACCATTTTTGAGTGAATTGCCAAAAGTCAGATTTTTGCTGAAATTGTGACCCCGGGGCTTAGGGATTTTTTCAAAAAAAATCTTTTCCGCCGGTTAAGTTGTTGAAGGTTGATTTTTTGTCCTGTGATAAAAAGCCTTATGTTTCCATCACCAAAGCTTTCAGGGGAGCATTTGCAAGTGTTTGGCACCATTTTTGAGTGAATTGCCAAAAGTCAGATTTTTCCTGAAATTGTGACCCCGGGGCTTAGGGATTTTTTCAAAAAAATATTTTCCGCCGGTTAAGTTGTTGAGGGCTGATTTCTTGTCCTGTGATAAAAAGCCTTCTGTTTCCATCGCCGAAGCTTTCAGGGGAGCATTTGCAACTGGTTGGCCCCATTTTTGAGTGAATGGCCAAAAGACAGGTTTTTTCCTGAAATTGTTACCCCGGGGCTTAGGGATTTTTTTCAAAAAAATATTTTCCGCCGGTTAAGTTGTTGAGGTCTGATTTCTTTTCCTGTGATAAAAAGCCTTCTGTTTCCATCGCCAAAGCTTTCAGGGGAGCATTTGCAACCGGTTGGCACCATTTTTGAGTGAATTGCCAAAAGTCAGATTTTTGCTGAAATTGTGACCCCGGGGCTTAGGGATTTTTTCAAAAAAAATCTTTTCCGCCGGTTAAGTTGTTGAAGGTTGATTTTTTGTCCTGTGATAAAAAGCCTTATGTTTCCATCGCCAAAGCTTTCAGGGGAGCATTTGCAAGTGTTTGGCACCATTTTTGAGTGAATTGCCAAAAGTCAGATTTTTCCTGAAATTGTGACCCCGGGGCTTAGGGATTTTTTCAAAAAAATATTTTCCGCCGGTTAAGTTGTTGAGGGCTGATTTCTTGTCCTGTGATAAAAAGCCTTCTGTTTCCATCGCCGAAGCTTTCAGGGGAGCATTTGCAACTGGTTGGCCCCATTTTTGAGTGAATGGCCAAAAGACAGGTTTTTTCCTGAAATTGTTACCCCGGGGCTTAGGGATTTTTTCAAAAAAAAAAATTCCGCCGGTTAAGTTGTTGAGGGCTGATTTATTGTACTGTGATAAAAAGCCTTCTGTTTCCATCGCCAAAGCTTTCAGGGGAGCATTTGCAACTGGTTGGCACCATTTTTGAGTGAATTGCCAAAAGTCAGATTTTTCCTGAAATTGTGACCCCGGGGTTTATGGATTTTTTCAAAAAAATATTTTCCGCCGGTTAAGTTGTTGAGGGCTGATTTCTTGTCCTGTGATAAAAAGCCTTCTGTTTCGACTGCCAAACCTTTCAGGGGAGCATTTGCAACTGGTTGGCACCATTTTTGAGTGAATTGCCAAAAGTCCGATTTTTCCTGAAATTGTGACCCCGGGGCTTAGGGATTTTTTTCAAAAAAATATTTTCCTCCGGTTAAGTTGTTGAGGTCTGATTTCTTTTCCTCTGATAAAAAGCCTTCTGTATCCATCGCCAAAGCTTTTAGGGGAGCATTTGCAAGTGTTTGGCACCATTTTTGAGTGAATTGCCAAAAGTCAGATTTTTGCTGAAATTGTGACCCCGGGGCTTAGGGATTTTTTCAAAAAAATATTTTCCGCCGGTTAAGTTGTTGAGGGCTGATTTCTTGTCCTGTGATAAAAAGCCTTCTGTTTCCATCGCCGAAGCTTTCAGGGGAGCATTTGCAACTGGTTGGCCCCATTTTTGAGTGAATGGCCAAAAGACAGGTTTTTTCCTGAAATTGTTACCCCGGGGCTTAGGGATTTTTTTCAAAAAAATATTTTCCGCCGGTTAAGTTGTTGAGGTCTGATTTCTTTTCCTGTGATAAAAAGCCTTCTGTTTCCATCGCCAAAGCTTTCAGGGGAGCATTTGCAACCGGTTGGCACCATTTTTGAGTGAATTGCCAAAAGTCAGATTTTTGCTGAAATTGTGACCCCGGGGCTTAGGGATTTTTTCAAAAAAAATCTTTTCCGCCGGTTAAGTTGTTGAAGGTTGATTTTTTGTCCTGTGATAAAAAGCCTTATGTTTCCATCACCAAAGCTTTCAGGGGAGCATTTGCAAGTGTTTGGCACCATTTTTGAGTGAATTGCCAAAAGTCAGATTTTTCCTGAAATTGTGACCCCGGGGCTTAGGGATTTTTTCAAAAAAATATTTTCCGCCGGTTAAGTTGTTGAGGGCTGATTTCTTGTCCTGTGATAAAAAGCCTTCTGTTTCCATCGCCGAAGCTTTCAGGGGAGCATTTGCAACTGGTTGGCCCCATTTTTGAGTGAATGGCCAAAAGACAGGTTTTTTCCTGAAATTGTTACCCCGGGGCTTAGGGATTTTTTCAAAAAAAAAATTTCCGCCGGTTAAGTTGTTGAGGGCTGATTTATTGTACTGTGATAAAAAGCCGTCTGTTTCCATCGCCGAAGCTTTCAGGGGAGCATTTGCAATTGTTTGGCACCATTTTTCAGTGAATTGCCAAAAGTCAGATTTTTGCTGAAATTGTGACCCCGGGGCTTATGGATTTTTTCCAAAAAATATTTTCCGCCGGTTAAGTTGTTGAGGGCTGATTTCTTGTCCTGTGATAAAAAGCCTTCTGTTTCGACTGCCAAACCTTTCAGGGGAGCATTTGCAACTGGTTGGCACCATTTTTGAGTGAATTGCCAAAAGTCAGATTTTTCCTGAAATTGTGACCCCGGGGCTTAGGGATTTTTTCAAAAAAATATTTTCCACCGGTTAAGTTGTTGAGGGCTGATTTCTTGTCCTGTGATAAAAAGCCTTCTGTTTCGACTGCCAAACCTTTCAGGGGAGCATTTGCAACCGGTTGGCACCATTTTTGAGTGAATTGCCAAAAGTCAGATTTTTCCTGAAATTGTGACCCCGGGGCTTATGGATTTCTTCAAAAAAATATTTTACGCCGGTTAAGTTGTTGAGGTCTGATTTCTTTTCCTGTGATAAAAAGCCTTCTGTTTCCATCGCCAAAGCTTTCAGGGGAGCATTTGCAACTGGTTGGCACCATTTTTGAGTGAATTGCCAAAAGTCAGATTTTTCCTGAAATTGTGACCCCGGGGCTTAGGGATTTTTTCAAAAAAACATTTTCCGCCGGTTAAGTTGTTGAGGTCTGATTTCTTTTCCTGTGATAAAAAGCCTTCTGTTTCGACTGCCAAAAATTTCAGGGGAGCATTTGCAACCGGTTGGCACCATTTTTGAGTGAATTTCCAAAAGTCAGATTTTTGCTGAAATTATGACCCCGGGGCTTAGGGATTTTTTCAAAAAAAATCTTTTCCGCCGGTTAAGTTGTTGAAGGTTGAGTTTTTTTCCCTATGATAAAAAGCCTTCTGTTTCGACTGCCATACCTTTCAGGGGAGCATTTGCAAATGTTTGGCACCATTTTTGAGTGAATTGCCAAAAGTCAGATTTTTGCTGAAATTGTGTCCCCGGGGCTTATGGATTTTTTCAAAAAAATATTTTCCGCCGGTTAAGTTGTTGAGGGCTGATTTCTTGTACTGTGATAAAAAGTCGTCTGTTTTGACTGCCGAAGCTTTCAGGGGAGCATTTGCAACCAGTTGGCACCACTTTTGAGTGAATTGCCAAAAGTCAGATTTTTGCTGAAAAAAATCTTTTTCCGCCGGTTAAGTTGTTAAGGGCTGATTTCTTGTCCTGTGATAAAAAGCCTTCTGTTTCGACTGCCAAACCTTTCAGGGGAGCATTTGCAAGTGTTTGGCACCATTTTTGAGTGAATTGCCAAAAGTCAGATTTTTCCTGAAATTGTGACCCCGGGGCTTAGGGATTTTTTTCAAAAAAATATTTTCTGCCGGTTAAGTTGTTGAGGTCTGATTTCTTTTCCTGTGATAAAAAGCCTTCTGTTTCGACTGCCAAACCTTTCAGGGGAGCATTTGCAACCGGTTGGCACCATTTTTGAGTGAATTGCCAAAAGTCAGATTTTTGCTGAAATTGTGTCCCCGGGGTTTATGGATTTTTTCAAAAAAATATTTTCCGCCGGTTAAGTTGTTGAGGGCTGATTTCTTGTCCTGTGATAAAAAGCCTTCTGTTTTGACTGCCGAAGCTTTCAGGGGAGAATTTGCAACCAGTTGGCACCACTTTTGAGTGAATTGCCAAAAGTCAGATTTTTCCTGAAAAAAATCTTTTTCCGCCGGTTAAGTTGTTAAGGGCTGATTTCTTGTCCTGTGATAAAAAGCCTTCTGTTTCGACTGCCAAACCTTTCAGGGGAGCATTTGCAAGTGTTTGGCACCATTTTTGAGTGAATTGCCAAAAGTCAGGTTTTCGCTGAAATTGTGACCCTGGGGCTTAGGGATTTTTTTAAAAAAAAAATTTCCGCCGGTTAAGTTGTTGATGGCTGATTTATTGTACTGTGATAAAAAGCCTTCTGTTTCCATCGCCAAAGCTTTCAGGGGAGCATTTGCAACTGGTTGGCACCATTTTTGAGTGAATTGCCAAAAGTCAGATTTTTCCTGAAATTGTGACCCCGGGGTTTATGGATTTTTTCAAAAAAATATTTTCCGCCGGTTAAGTTGTTGAGGGCTGATTTCTTGTCCTGTGATAAAAAGCCTTCTGTTTCGACTGCCAAACCTTTCAGGGGAGCATTTGCAACTGGTTGGCACCATTTTTGAGTGAATTGCGAAAAGTCTGATTTTTCCTGAAATTGTGACCCCGGGGCTTAGGGATTTTTTTCAAAAAAATATTTTCCGCCGGTTAAGTTGTTGAGGTCTGATTTCTTTTCCTGTGATAAAAAGCCTTCTGTTTCCATCGCCAAAGCTTTCAGGGGAGCATTTGCAACCGGTTGGCACCATTTTTGAGTGAATTGCCAAAAGTCAGATTTTTGCTGAAATTGTGACCCCGGGGCTTAGGGATTTTTTCAAAAAAAATCTTTTCCGCCGGTTAAGTTGTTGAAGGTTGATTTTTTGTCCTGTGATAAAAAGCCTTATGTTTCCATCGCGAAAGCTTTCAGGGGAGCATTTGCAACTGTTTGGCACCATTTTTGAGTGAATTGCCAAAAATCAGATTTTTCCTGAAATTGTGACCCCGGGGCTTAGGGATTTTTTCAAAAAAATATTTTCCGCCGGTTAAGTTGATGAGCGCTGATTTCTTGTCCTGTGATAAAAAGCCTTCTGTTTCCATCGCCGAAGCTTTCAGGGGAGCATTTGCAACTGGTTGGCACCATTTTTGAGTGAATGGCCAAAAGACAGGTTTTTTCCTGAAATTGTTACCCCGGGGCTTAGGGATTTTTTCAAAAAAAAAATTTCCGCCGGTTAAGTTGTTGAGGGCTGATTTATTGTACTGTGATAAAAAGCCTTCTGTTTCCATCGCCGAAGCTTTCAGGGGAGCATTTGCAAGTGTTTGGCACCATTTTTCAGTGAATTGCCAAAAGTCAGATTTTTGCTGAAATTGTGACCCCGGGGCTTATGGATTTTTTCCAAAAAATATTCTCCGCCGGTTAAGTTGTTGAGGGCTGATTTCTTGTCCTGTGATAAAAAGCCTTCTGTTTCGACTGCCAAACCTTTCAGGGGAGCATTTGCAACTGGTTGGCACCATTTTTGAGTGAATTGCCAAAAGTCAGATTTTTCCTGAAATTGTGACCCCGGGGCTTAGGGATTTTTTCAAAAAAATATTTTCCGCCGGTTAAGTTGTTGAGGGCTGATTTCTTGTCCTGTGATGAAAAGCCTTCTGTTTCGACTGCCAAACCTTTCAGGGGAGCATTTGCAACCCGTTGGCACCATTTTTGAGTGAATTGCCAAAAGTCAGATTTTTCCTGAAATTTTTACCCCGGGGCTTAGGGATTTTTTTAAAAAAAAAGTTTCCGCCGGTTAAGTTGTTGAGGGCTGATTTATTGTACTGTGATAAAAAGCCTTCTGTTTCGACTGCCAAACCTTTCAGGGGAGCATTTGCAAGTGTTTGGCACCATTTTTCAGTGAATTGCCAAAAGTCAGATTTATCCTGAAATTGTGACCCCGGGGCTTATGGATTTTTTCCAAAAAATATTTTCCGCCGGTTAAGTTGTTGAGGGCTGATTTCTTGTCCTGTGATAAAAAGCCTTCTGTTTCGACTGCCAAACCTTTCAGGGGAGCATTTGCAACTGGTTGGCACCATTTTTGAGTGAATTGCCAAAAGTCAGGTTTTTTCCTGAAATTGTGACCCCGGGGCTTAGGGATTTTTTCAAAAAAAAAATTTCCGCCGGTTAAGTTGTTGAGGGCTGATTTATTGTACTGTGATAAAAAGCCTTCTGTTTCCATCGCCAAAGCTTTCAGGGGAGCATTTGCAAATGGTTGGCTCCATTTTTGAATGAATTGCCAAAAGTCAGATTTTTCCTGAAATTGTGGCCCCGGGGCTTATGGATTTTTTCAAAAAAATATTTTCCGCCGGTTAAGTTGTTGAGGGCTGATTTCTTGTCCTGTGATAAAAAGCCTTCTGTATCCATCGCCAAAGCTTTCAGGGGAGTATTTGCAGCCAGTTGGCACCACTTTTGAGTGAATTGCCAAAAGTCAGATTTTTCCTGAAATTATGACCCCGGGGCTGATGGATTTTTTCAAAAAAATATTTTCCACCGGTTAAGTTGTTGAGGGCTGATTTCTTCTCCTGTGATAAAAAGCCTTCTATTTCCATCGCCAAAGCTTTCAGGGGAGCATTTGCAAGTGTTTGGCACCATTTTTGAGTGAATTGCCAAAAGTCAGATTTTTCCTGAAATTGTGAAGCCGGGGCTTGGGGATTTTTTCAAAAAAATATTTTCCGCCGGTTAAGTTGTAGAGGGCTGATTTCTTGTCCTGTGATAAAAAGCCTTCTGTTTCGACTGCCAAACCTTTCAGGGGAGCATTTGCAACTGGTTGGGACCATTTTTGAGTGAATTGCCAAAAGTCAGATTTTTCCTGAAATTGTGACCCCGGGGCTTAGGGATTTTTTCAAAAAAACATTTTCCGCCGGTTAAGTTGTTGAGGTCTGATTTCTTTTCCTGTGATAAAAAGCCTTCTGTTTCCATCGCCAAAGCTTTCAGGGGAGCATTTGCAACCGGTTGGCACCATTTTTGAGTGAATTTCCAAAAGTCAGATTTTTCCTGAAATTGTAACCCCGGGGCTTAGGGATTTTTTCAAAAAAAATCTTTTCCGCCGGTTAAGTTCTTGAAGGTTGATTTTTTGTCCTGTGATAAAAAGCCTTCTGTTTCCATCGCCAAACCTTTCAGGGGAGCATTTGCAACTGGTTGGCACCATTTTTGAGTGAATTGCCAAAAGTCAGATTTTTCCTGAAAAAAAACTTTTTCCGCCGGTTAAGTTGTTGAGGGCTGATTTCTTGTCCAGTGATAAAAAGCCTTCTGTTTCGACTGCCACACCTTTCAGGGGAGCATTTGCAACCGGTTGGCACCATTTTGAGTGAATTTGAGTGAAAGTCAGATTTTTCCTGAAATTGTGGCCCCGGGGCTTAGGGATTTTTTCAAAAAAATATTTTCCGCCGGTTAAGTTGTTGAGGGCTGATTTCTTGTCCTGTGATAAAAAGCCTTCTGTTTCGACTGCCAAACCTTTCAGGGGAGCATTTGCAACTGGTTGGCACCATTTTTGAGTGAATTGCCAAAAGTCAGATTTTTCCTGAAATTGTGACCCCGGGGCTTAGGGATTTTTTCAAAAAAATATTTTCCGCCGGTTAAGTTGTTGAGGGCTGATTTCTTGTCCTGTGATAAAAAGCCTTCTTTTTCGACTGCCAAACCTTTCAGGGGAGCATTTGCAACTGGTTGGCACCATTTTTGAGTGAATTGCCAAAAGTCAGATTTTTGCTGAAATTGTGACCCCGGGGCTTAGGGATTTTTTCAAAAAAATATTTTCCGCCGGTTAAGTTGTTGAGGGCTGATTTCTTGTCCTGTGATAAAAAGCCTTGTTTTTCGACTGCCAAACCTTTCAGGGGAGCATTTGCAACTGGTTGGCACCATTTTTGAGTGAATTGCCAAAAGTCAGATTTTTGCTGAAATTGTGACCCCGGGGCTTAGGGATTTTTTCAAAAAAAATCTTTTCCGCCGGTTAAGTTGTTGAAGGTTGATTTTTTGTCCTGTGATAAAAAGCCTTCTGTTTCCATCGCCAAAGCTTTCAGGGGAGCATTTGCAAATGTTTGGCAGCATTTTTGAGTGAATTGGCAAAAGTCAGATTTTTGCTGAAATTGTGTCCCCGGGGCTTATGGATTTTTTCAAAAAAATATTTTCCGCCGGATAAGTTGTTGAGGGCTGATTTCTTGTCCTGTGATAAAAAGCCTTCTGTTTCGACTGCCAAAGCTTTCAGGGGAGTATTTGCAGCCAGTTGGCACCACTTTTGAGTGAATTGGCAAAAGTCAGATTTTTGCTGAAATTGTGACCCCGGGGCTTATGGATTTTTTCAAAAAAATATTTTCCACCGGTTAAGTTGTTGAGGGCGGATTTCTTGTCCTGTGATAAAAAGCCTTCTATTTCCATCGCCAAAGCTTTCAGGGGAGCATTTGCAAGTGTTTGGCACCATTTTTGAGTGAATTGCCAAAAGTCAGATTTTTGCTGAAATTGTGACCCCGGGGCTTAGGGATTTTTTCAAAAAAATATTTTCCGCCGGTTAAGTTGTAGAGGGCTGCTTTCTTGTCCTGTGATAAAAAGCCTTCTGTTTCGACTGCCAAACCTTTCAGGGGAGCATTTGCAACTGGTTGGGACCATTTTTGAGTGAATTGCCAAAAGTCAGATTTTTCCTGAAATTGTGACCCCGGGGCTTAGGGATTTTTTCAAAAAAACATTTTCCGCCGGTTAAGTTGTTGAGGTCTGATTTCTTTTCCTGTGATAAAAAGCCTTCTGTTTCCATCGCCAAAGCTTTCAGGGGAGTATTTGCAACCGGTTGGCACCATTTTTGAGTGAATTGCCAAAAGTCAGATTTTTCCTGAAATTGTGACCCCGGGGCTTAGGGATTTTTTCAAAAAAAATCTTTTCCGCCGGTTAAGTTCTTGAAGGTTGATTTTTTGTCCTGTGATAAAAAGCCTTCTGTTTCCATCGCCAAATCTTTCAGGGGAGCATTTGCAACTGGTTGGCACCATTTTTGAGTGAATTGCCAAAAGTCAGATTTTTCCTGAAAAAAATCTTTTTCCGCCGGTTAAGTTGTTGAGGGCTGATTTCTTGTCCAGTGATAAAAAGCCTTCTGTTTCGACTGCCATACCTTTCAGGAGAGCATTTGCAACCGGTTTGCACCATTTTTGAGTGAATTGCCAAAAGTCAGATTTTTCCTGAAATTGTGACCCCGGGGCTTATGGATTTTTTCAAAAAAATATTTTCCGCCGGTTAAGTTGTTGAGGGCTGATTTCTTGTCCTGTGATAAAAAGCCTTCTTTTTCGACTGCCAAACCTTTCAGGGGAGCATTTGCAACTGGTTGGCACCATTTTTGAGTGAATTGCCAAAAGTCAGATTTTTGCTGAAATTGTGACCCCGGGGCTTAGGGATTTTTTCAAAAAAATATTTTCCGCCGGTTAAGTTGTTGAGGGCTGATTTCTTGTCCTGTGTTAAAAAGCCTTCTTTTTCGACTGCCAAACCTTTCAGGGGAGCATTTGCAACTGGTTGGCACCATTTTTGAGTGAATTGCCAAAAGTCAGATTTTTGCTGAAATTGTGACCCCGGGGCTTAGGGATTTTTTCAAAAAAAATCTTTTCCGCCGGTTAAGTTATTGAAGGTTGATTTTTTGTCCTGTGATAAAAAGCCTTCTGTTTCCATCGCCAAAGCTTTCAGGGGAGCATTTGCAAGTGTTTGGCACCATTTTTGAGTGAATTGCCAAAAGTCAGATTTTTCCTGAAATTGTGACCCCGGGGCTTAGGGATTTTTTCAAAAAAATATTTTCCGCCGGTTAAGTTGTTGAGGGCTGATTTCTTGTCCTGTGATAAAAAGCCTTCTGTATCCATCGCCAAAGCTTTTAGGGGAGCATTTGCAAGTGTTTGGCACCATTTTTGAGTGAATTGCCAAAAGTCAGATTTTTCCTGAAAAAAATCTTTTTCCGCCGGTTAAGTTGTTGAAGGTTGATTTTTTGTCCTGTGATAAAAAGCCTTCTGTTTCCATCGCCAAAGCTTTCAGGGGAGCATTTGCAAGTGTTTGGCACCATTTTTGAGTGAATTGGCAAAAGTCAGATTTTTGCTGAAATTGTGTCCCCGGGGCTTATGGATTTTTTCAAAAAAATATTTTCCGCCGGATAAGTTGTTGAGGGCTGATTTCTTGTCCTGTGATAAAAAGCCTTCTGTTTCGACTGCCAAAGCTTTCAGGGGAGTATTTGCAGCCAGTTGGCACCACTTTTGAGTGAATTGCCAAAATTCAGATTTTTGCTGAAATTGTGACCCCGGGGCTTATGGATTTTTTCCAAAAAATATTTTCCACCGGTTAAGTTGTTGAGGGCTGATTTCTTGTCCTGTGATAAAAAGCCTTCTATTTCCATCGCCAAAGCTTTCAGGGGAGCATTTGCAAGTGTTTGGCACCATTTTTGAGTGAATTGCCAAAAGTCAGATTTTTCCTGAAATTGTGACCCCGGGGCTTAGGGATTTTTTCAAAAAAATATTTTCCGCCGGTTAAGTTGTTGAGGGCTGATTTCTTGTCCTGTGATAAAAAGCCTTCTGTTTCGACTGCCAAACCTTTCAGGGGAGCATTTGCAACCGGTTGGCACCATTTTTGAGTGAATTGCCAAAAGTCAGATTTTTTCCTGAAATTGTGACCCCGGGGCTTATGGATTTTTTCAAAAAAATATTTTCCGCCGGTTAAGTTGTTGAGGGCTGATTTCTTGTCCTGTGATAAAAAGCCTTCTGTATCCATCGCCAAAGCTTTTAGGGGAGCATTTGCAAGTGTTTGGCACCATTTTTGAGTGAATTGCCAAAAGTCAGATTTTTCCTGAAAAAAATCTTTTTCCGCCGGTTAAGTTGTTGAGGTCTGATTTCTTGTCCTGTGATAAAAAGCCTTCTATTTCCATCGCCAAAGCTTTCAGGGGAGTATTTGCAACCGGTTGGCACCATTTTTGAGTGAATTGCCAAAAGTCAGATTTTTCCTGAAATTGTGACCCCGGGGCTTATGGATTTTTTCAAAAAAATATTTTCCGCCGGTTAAGTTGTTGAGGGCTGATTTCTTGTCATGTGATAAAAAGCCTTGTTTTTCGACTGCCAAACCTTTCAGGGGAGCATTTGCAACTGGTTGGCACCATTTTTGAGTGAATTGCCAAAAGTCAGATTTTTGCTGAAATTGTGACCCCGGGGCTTAGGGATTTTTTCAAAAAAAATCTTTTCCGCCGGTTAAGTTGTTGAAGGTTGATTTTTTGTCCTGTGATAAAAAGCCTTCTGTTTCCATCGCCAAAGCTTTCAGGGGAGCTTTTGCAAGTGTTTGGCAGCATTTTTGAGTGAATTGGCAAAAGTCAGATTTTTGCTGAAATTGTGTCCCCGGGGCTTTTGGATTTTTTCAAAAAAATATTTTCCGCCGGATAAGTTGTTGAGGGCTGATTTCTTGTCCTGTTATAAAAAGCCTTCTGTTTCGACTGCCAAAGCTTTCAGGGGAGTATTTGCAGCCAGTTGGCACCACTTTTGAGTGAATTGCCAAAAGTCAGATTTTTGCTGAAATTGTGACCCCGGGGCTTCTGGATTTTTTCAAAAAAATATTTTCCACCGGTTAAGTTGTTGAGGGCTGATTTCTTGTCCTGT
This sequence comes from Podarcis liolepis, assembly GCF_965112155.1. NCBI lineage: Eukaryota > Metazoa > Chordata > Lepidosauria > Squamata > Lacertidae > Podarcis > Podarcis liolepis. The sequence goes on along the minus strand of NC_139564.1, from coordinate 67,255,056 downwards.
GATAAAAAGCCTTCTATTTCCAGCGCCAAAGCTTTCAGGGGAGCATTTGCAAGTGTTTGGCACCATTTTTGAGTGAATTTCCAAAAGTCAGATTTTTCCTGAAATTGTGACCCCGGGGCTTAGGGATTTTTTCAAAAAAAATCTTTTCCGCCGGTTAAGTTCTTGAAGGTTGATTTTTTGTCCTGTGATAAAAAGCCTTCTGTTTCCATCGCCAAACCTTTCAGGGGAGCATTTGCAACTGGTTGGCTCCATTTTTGAGTGAATTGCCAAAAGTCAGATTTTTCCTGAAATTGTGACCCCGGGGCTTATGGATTTTTTCAAAAAAATATTTTCCGCCGGTTAAGTTGTTGAGGGCTGATTTCTTGTCCTGTGATAAAAAGGCCTCTGTTTCGACTAACAAAACTTTCAGGGGAGCATTTGCAACTGGTTGGCACCATTTTTGAGTGAATTGCCAAAAGTCAGATTTTTGCTGAAATTCTGACCCCAGACCTACGGATTTTTTCAAAAAAATATTTTCCGCCGGTTAAGTTGTTGAGGGCTGATTTCTTGTCCTGTGATAAAAAGGCTTCTGTTTCGACTGTCAAAACTTTCAGGGGAGCATTTGCAACTGGTTGGCACCATTTTTGAGTGAATTGCCAAAAGTCAGATTTTTGCTGAAATTCTGACCCCGGGGCTTACGGATTTTTTCAAAAAAATATTTTCCGGCGGTTAAGTTGTTGAGGGCTGATTTCTTGTCCTGTGATAAAAAGGCTTCTGTTTCGACTGTCAAAACTTTCAGGGGAGCATTTGCAACCGGTTGGCACCATTTTTGAGTGAATTGCCAAAAGTCAGATTTTTGCTGAAATTCTGACCCCGGGGCTTACGGATTTTTTCAAAAAAATATTTTCCGCCGGTTAAGTTGTTGAGGGCTGATTTCTTATCCTGTGATAAAAAGGCTTCTGTTTCGACCGTCAAAACTTTCAGGGGAGCATTTGCAACCGGTTGGCCCCATTTTTGAGTGAATTGCCAAAAGTCAGATTTTTGCTGAAATTCTGATCCCGGCGATTACGGATTTTTTCAAAAAAATATTTTCCGCCGGTTAAGTTGTTGAGGGCTGATTTCTTGTCCTGTGATAAAAAGGCCTCTGTTTCGACTGACAAAACTTCAGGGGAGCATTTGCAACCGGTTGGCACCATTTTTGAGTGAATTGCCAAAAGTCAGATTTTTGCTGAAATTCTGACCCCGGGGCTTACGGATTTTTTCAAAAAAATATTTTCCGCCGGTTAAGTTTTTGCGGGCTGATTTTTTGTCCGGTGATAAAAAGGCTTCTGTTTCGACTGACAAAACTTTCAGGGGACAATTTGCAACCGGTTGGCACCATTTTTGAGTGAATTGCCAAAATTTAGATTTTTGCTAAAATTCTGACCCTGGGGCTTACGGATTTTTTCAAAAAAATATTTTCCGGCGGTTAAGTTGTTGGGGGCTGATTTCTTGTCCTGTGATAAAAAGGCCTCTGTTTCGACTGACAAAACTTCAGGGGAGCATTTGCAACCGGTTGGCACCATTTTTGAGTGAATTGCCAAAAGTCAGATTTTTGGTGAAATTCTGACCCCGGGGCTTACGGATTTTTTCAAAAAAATATTTTCCGGCGGTTAAGTTGTTGAGGGCTGATTTCTTGTCCTGTGATAAAAAGGCTTCTGTTTCGACTGTCAAAACTTTCAGGGGAGCATTTGCAACCGGTTGGCACCATTTTTGAGTGAATTGCCAAAAGTCAGATTTTTGCTGAAATTCTGACCCCGGGGCTTACGGATTTTTTCAAAAAAATATTTTCCGCCGGTTAAGTTGTTGAGGGCTGATTTCTTATCCTGTGATAAAAATGCTTCTGTTTCGACCGTCAAAACTTTCAGGGGAGCATTTGCAACCGGTTGGCCCCATTTTTGAGTGAATTGCCAAAAGTCAGATTTTTCCTGAAATTGTGACCCCGGGGCTTAGGGATTTTTTCAAAAAAATATTTTCTGCCATTTAAGTTGTAGAGGGCTGCTTTCTTGTCCTATGATAAAAAGCCTTCTGTTTCCATCGCCAAACCTTTCAGGGGAGCATTTGCAACTGGTTGGCTCCATTTTTGAGTGAATTTCCAAAAGTCAGATTTTTCCTGAAAAAAATCTTTTTCCGCCGGTTAAGTTGTTGAGGGCTGATTTCTTGTCCAGTGATAAAAAGCCTTCTGTTTCGACTGCCACACCTTTCAGGGGAGCATTTGCAACCGGTTGGCACCATTTTTGAGTGAATTGCTAAAAGTCAGATTTTTCCTGAAATTGTGACCCCGGGGCTTAGGGATTTTTTCAAAAAAATATTTTCCGCCGGTTAAGTTGTTGAGGGCTGATTTCTTGTCCTGTGATAAAAAGCCTTCTGTTTCGACTGCCATACCTTTCAGGAGAGCATTTGCAACCGGTTTGCACCATTTTTGAGTGAATTGCCAAAAGTCAGATTTTTCCTGAAATTGTGACCCCGGGGCTTATGGATTTTTTCAAAAAAATATTTTCCGCCGGTTAAGTTGTTGAGGGCTGATTTCTTGTCCTGTGATAAAAAGCCTTCTTTTTCGACTGCCAAACATTTCAGGGGAGCATTTGCAACTGGTTGGCACCATTTTTGAGTGAATTGCCAAAAGTCAGATTTTTCCTGAAATTGTGACCCCGGGGCTTAGGGATTTTTTCAAAAAAACATTTTCCGCCGGTTAAGTTGTTGAGGTCTGATTTCTTTTCCTGTGATAAAAAGCCTTCTGTTTCCATCGCCAAAGCTTTCAGGGGAGTATTTGCAACCGGTTGGCACCATTTTTGAGTGAATTTCCAAAAGTCAGATTTTTCCTGAAATCGTGACCCCGGGGCTTAGGGATGTTTTCAAAAAAAATCTTTTCCGCCGGTTAAGTTCTTGAAGGTTGATTTTTTGTCCTGTGATAAAAAGCCTTCTGTTTCCATCGCCAAACCTTTCAGGGGAGCATTTGCAACTGGTTGGCACCATTTTTGAGTGAATTGCCAAAAGTCAGATTTTTCCTGAAAAAAATCTTTTTCCGCCGGTTAAGTTGTTGAGGGCTGATTTCTTGTCCAGTGATAAAAAGCCTTCTGTTTCGACTGCCACACCTTTCAGGGGAGCATTTGCAACCGGTTGGCACCATTTTTGAGTGAATTGCTGAAAGTCAGATTTTTCCTGAAATTGTGACCCCGGGGCTTAGGGATTTTTTCAAAAAAATATTTTCCGCCGGTTAAGTTGTTGAGGGCTGATTTCTTGTCCTGTGATAAAAAGCCTTCTGTTTCGACTGCCATACCTTTCAGGAGAGCATTTGCAACCGGTTTGCACCATTTTTGAGTGAATTGCCAAAAGTCAGATTTTTCCTGAAATTGTGACACCGGGGCTTATGGATTTTTTCAAAAAAATATTTTCCGCCGGTTAAGTTGTTGAGGGCTGATTTCTTGTCCTGTGATAAAAAGCCTTCTTTTTCGACTGCCAAACCTTTCAGGGGAGCATTTGCAACTGGTTGGCACCATTTTTGAGTGAATTGCCAAAAGTCAGATTTTTGCTGAAATTGTGTCCCCGGGGCTTATGGATTTTTGCAAAAAAATATTTTCCGCCGGATAAGTTGTTGAGGGCTGATTTCTTGTCCTGTGATAAAAAGCCTTCTGTTTCGACTGCCAAAGCTTTCAGGGGAGTATTTGCAGCCAGTTGGCACCACTTTTGAGTGAATTGCCAAAAGTCAGATTTTTGCTGAAATTGTGACCCCCGGGGCTTATGGATTTTTTCAAAAAAATATTTTCCACCGGTTAAGTTGTTGAGGGCTGATTTCTTGTCCTGTGATAAAAAGCCTTCTATTTCGACTGCCAAAGCTTTCAGGGGAGCATTTGCAACCGGTTGGCACCATTTTTGAGTGAATTGCCAAAAGTCAGATTTTTCCTGAAATTGTGACCCCGGGGCTTAGGGATTTTTTCAAAAAAATATTTTCCGCCGGTTAAGTTGTAGAGGGCTGATTTCTTGTCCTGTGATAAAAAGCCTTCTGTTTCGACTGCCAAACCTTTCAGGGGAGCATTTGCAACTGGTTGGGACCATTTTTGAGTGAATTGCCAAAAGTCAGATTTTTCCTGAAATTGTGACCCCGGGGCTTAGGGATTTTTTCAAAAAAACATTTTCCGCCGGTTAAGTTGTTGAGGGCTGATTTCTTTTCCTGTGATAAAAAGGCTTCTGTTTCGACTGACAAAACTTTCAGTGGACAATTTGCAACCGGTTGGCACCATTTTTAAGTGAACTGCCAAAAGTCAGATTTTTCCTGAAATTGTGACCCCGGGGCTTAGGGATTTTTTCAAAAAAAATCTTTTCCGCCGGTTAAGTTCTTGAAGGTTGATTTTTTGTCCTGTGATAAAAAGCCTTCTGTTTCCATCGCCAAACCTTTCAGGGGAGCATTTGCAACTGGTTGGCACCATTTTTGAGTGAATTGCCAAAAGTCAGATTTTTCCTGAAAAAAATCTTTTTCCGCCGGTTAAGTTGTTGAGGGCTGATTTCTTGTCCAGTGATAAAAAGCCTTCTGTTTCGACTGCCACACCTTTCAGGGGAGCATTTGCAACCGGTTGGCACCATTTTTGAGTGAATTGCTGAAAGTCAGATTTTTCCTGAAATTGTGACCCTGGGGCTTAGGGATTTTTTCAAAAAAATATTTTCCGCCGGTTAAGTTGTTGAGGGCTGATTTCTTGTCCTGTGATAAAAAGCCTTCTGTTTCCATTCCCAAAGCTTTCAGGGGAGCATTTGCAGACAGTTGGCACCACTTTTGAGTGAATTGCCAAAAGTCAGGTTTTTTCCTGAAATTGTGACCCCGGGGCTTAGGGATTTTTTCAAAAAAAAAAATTTCCGCCGGTTAAGTTGATGAGCGCTGATTTCTTGCCCTGTGATAAAAAACCTTCTGTTACGACTGCCAAACCTTTCAGGGGAGCATTTGCAACTGGTTGGCACCATTTTTGAGTGAATTGCCAAAAGTCAGATTTTTCCTGAAATTGTGACCCCGGGGCTTATGGATTTTTTCAAAAAAATATTTTCCGCCGGTTAAGTTGTTGAGGGCTGATTTATTGTACTGTGAAAAAAAACCTTCTGTTTCGACTGCCAAACCTTTCAGGGGAGCATTTGCAACTGGTCGGCACCATTTTTGAGTGAATTGCCAAAAGTCAGATTTTTCCTGAAATTGTGACCCCGGGGCTTAGGGATTTTTTCAAAAAAAATCTTTTCCGCCGGTTAAGTTGTTGAAGGTTGATTTTTTGTCCTGTGATAAAAAGCCTTCTGTTTCCATCGCCAAAGCTTTCAGGGGAGCATTTGCAAGTGTTTGGCACCATTTTTGAGTGAATTGGCAAAAGTCAGATTTTTGCTGAAATTGTGTCCCCGGGGCTTATGGATTTTTTCAAAAAAATATTTTCCGCCGGATAAGTTGTTGAGGGCTGATTTCTTGTCCAGTGATAAAAAGCCTTCTGTTTCGACTGCCAAAGCTTTCAGGGGAGTATTTGCAGCCAGTTGGCACCACTTTTGAGTGAATTGCCAAAAGTCAGATTTTTGCTGAAATTGTGACCCCCGGGGCTTATGGATTTTTTCAAAAAAATATTTTCCACCGGTTAAGTTGTTGAGGGCTGATTTCTTGTCCTGTGATAAAAAGCCTTCTATTTCGACTGCCAAAGCTTTCAGGGGAGCATTTGCAACCGGTTGGCACCATTTTTGAGTGAATTGCCAAAAGTCAGATTTTTCCTGAAATTGTGACCCCGGGGCTTAGGGATTTTTTCAAAAAAATATTTTCCGCCGGTTAAGTTGTAGAGGGCTGATTTCTTGTCCTGTGATAAAAAGCCTTCTGTTTCGACTGCCAAACCTTTCAGGGGAGCATTTGCAACTGGTTGGGACCATTTTTGAGTGAATTGCCAAAAGTCAGATTTTTCCTGAAATTGTGACCCCGGGGCTTAGGGATTTTTTCAAAAAAACATTTTCCGCCGGTTAAGTTGTTGAGGTCTGATTTCTTTTCCTGTGATAAAAAGCCTTCTGTTTCCATCGCCAAAGCTTTCAGGGGAGCATTTGCAACCGGTTGGCACCATTTTTGAGTGAATTTCCAAAAGTCAGATTTTTCCTGAAATTGTGACCCTGGGGCTTAGGGATTTTTTCAAAAAAAATCTTTTCCGCCGGTTAAGTTCTTGAAGGTTGATTTTTTGTCCTGTGATAAAAAGCCTTCTGTTTCCATCGCCAAACCTTTCAGGGGAGCATTTGCAACTGGTTGGCACCATTTTTGAGTGAATTGCCAAAAGTCAGATTTTTCCTGAAAAAAATCTTTTTCCGCCGGTTAAGTTGTTGAGGGCTGATTTCTTGTCCAGTGATAAAAAGCCTTCTGTTTCGACTGCCACACCTTTCAGGGGAGCATTTGCAACCGGTTGGCACCATTTTTGAGTGAATTGCTGAAAGTCAGATTTTTCCTGAAATTGTGACCCCGGGGCTTAGGGATTTTTTCAAAAAAATATTTTCCGCCGGTTAAGTTGTTGAGGGCTGATTTCTTGTCCTGTGATAAAAAGCCTTCTGTTTCCATTCCCAAAGCTTTCAGGGGAGCATTTGCAGACAGTTGGCACCACTTTTGAGTGAATTGCCAAAAGTCAGGTTTTTTCCTGAAATTGTGACCCCGGGGCTTAGGGATTTTTTCAAAAAAAAAATTTCCGCCGGTTAAGTTGATGAGCGCTGATTTCTTGCCCTGTGATAAAAAACCTTCTGTTACGACTGCCAAACCTTTCAGGGGAGCATTTGCAACTGGTTGGCACCATTTTTGAGTGAATTGCCAAAAGTCAGATTTTTCCTGAAATTGTGACCCCGGGGCTTAGGGATTTTTTCAAAAGAAATCTTTTCCGCCGGTTAAGTTGTTGAAGGTTGATTTTTTGTCCTGTGATAAAAAGCCTTCTGTTTCCATCCCCAAAGCTTTCAGGGGAGCATTTGCAGACAGTTGGCACCACTTTTGAGTGAATTGCCAAAAGTCAGGTTTTTTCCTGAAATTGTGACCCCGGGGCTTAGGGATTTTTTCAAAAAAATATTTTCCGCCGGTTAAGTTGATGAGCGCTGATTTCTTGCCCTGTGATAAAAAACCTTCTGTTACGACTGCCAAAGCTTTCAGGGGAGCATTTGCAACTGGTTGGCACCATTTTTGAGTGAATTGCCAAAAGTCAGGTTTTTTCCTGAAATTGTGACCCCGGGGCTTAGGGATTTTTTCAAAAAAAAAATTTCCACCGGTTAAGTTGTTGAGGGCTGATTTATTGTACTGTGAAAAAAAACCTTCTGTTTCCATCGCCAAAGCTTTCAGGGGAGCATTTGCAACTGGATGGCACCATTTTTGAGTGAATTGCCAAAAGTCAGATTTTTCCTGAAATTGTGACCCCGGGGCTTATTGGTTTTTTTCAAAAAAATATTTTCCGCCGGTTAAGTTGTTGAGGGCTGATTTCTTGTCCTGTGATAAAAAGCCTTCTGTTTCGACTGCCAAACCTTTCAGGGGAGCATTTGCAACTGGTTGGCACCATTTTTGAGTGAATTGCCAAAAGTCAGATTTTTCCTGAAATTGCGACCCCGGGGCTTAGGGATTTTTTCAAAAAAATATTTTCCGCCGGTTAAGTTGTTGAGGGCTGATTTCTTGTCCTGTGATAAAAAGCCTTCTGTTTCGACTGCCAAACCTTTCAGGAGGAGCATGTGCAACCGGTTGGCACCATTTTTGAGTGAATTGCCAAAAGTCGGATTTTTCCTGAAATTGTGACCCCGGGGCTTAGGGATTTTTTCAAAAAAATATTTTCCGCCGGTTAAGTTGTTGAGGGCTGATTTCTTGTCCTGTGATAAAAAGCCTTCTGTATCCATCGCCAAAGCTTTTAGGGGAGCATTTGCAAGTGTTTGGCACCATTTTTGAGTGAATTGCCAAAAGTCAGATTTTTCCTGAAAAAAATCTTTTTCCGCCGGTTAAGTTGTTGAGGGCTGATTTCTTGTCCAGTGATAAAAAGCCTTCTGTTTCGATTGCCACATCTTTCAGGGGAGCATTTGCAACCGGTTGGCACCATTTTTGAGTGAATTGCCAAAAGTCAGATTTTTCCTGAAATTGTGACCCCGGGGCTTATGGATTTTTTCAAAAAAATCTTTTCCGCCGGTTAAGTTTTTGAGCGCTGATTTCTTGTCCTGTGATAAAAAGCCTTCTGTTTCGACTGCCAAACCTTTCAGGGGAGCATTTGCAACTGGTTGGCACCATTTTTGAGTGAATTGCCAAAAGTCAGATTTTTCCTGAAATTGTGACCCCGGGGCTTAGGGATTTTTTCAAAAAAAATCTTTTCCGCCGGTTAAGTTGTTGAAGGTTGATTTTTTGTCCTGTGATAAAAAGCCTTCTGTTTCCATCCCCAAAGCTTTCAGGGGAGCATTTGCAGACAGTTGGCACCACTTTTGAGTGAATTGCCAAAAGTTAGGTTTTTTCCTGAAATTGTGACCCCGGGGCTTAGGGATTTTTTCAAAAAAATATTTTCCGCTGGTTAAGTTGATGAGCGCTGATTTCTTGCCCTGTGATAAAAAACCTTCTGTTACGACTACCAAACCTTTCAGGGGAGCATTTGCAACTGGTTGGCACCATTTTTGAGTGAATTGCCAAAAGTCAGGTTTTTTCCTGAAATTGTGACCCCGGGGCTTAGGGATTTTTTCAAAAAAAAAATTTCCACCGGTTAAGTTGTTGAGGGCTGATTTCTTGTCCAGTGATAAAAAGCCTTCTGTTTCGATTGCCACATCTTTCAGGGGAGCATTTGCAACCGGTTGGCACCATTTTTGAGTGAATTGCCAAAAGTCAGATTTTTGCTGAAATTGTGACCTCGGGGCTTAGGGATTTTTTCAAAAAAAATCTTTTCCGCCAGTTAAGTTGTTGAAGGTTGATTTTTTGTCCTTTGATAAAAAGCCTTCTGTTTCCATCGCCAAAGCTTTCAGGGGAGCATTTGCAACTGGTTGGCACCATTTTTGAGTGAATTGCCAAAAGTCAGATTTTTCCTGAAATTGTGACCCCGGGGCTTAGGGATTTTTTCAAAAAAATCTTTTTCCGCCGGTTAAGTTGTTGAGGGCTGATTTCTTGTCCAGTGATAAAAAGCCTTCTGTTTCGATTGCCACATCTTTCAGGGGAGCATTTGCAACCGGTTGGCACCATTTTTGAGTGAATAGCCAAAAGTCAGATTTTTCCTGAAATTGTGACCCCGGGGCTTATGGATTTTTTCAAAAAAATATTTTCCGCCGCTTAAGTTGTTGAGGGCTGATTTCTTGTCCTGTGATAAAAAGCCTTCTGTATCCATCGCCAAAGCTTTTAGGGGAGCATTTGCAGCCAGTTGGCACCATTTTTGAGTGAATTGCCAAAAGTCAGATTTTTCCTGAAATTGTGACCCCGGGGCTTAGGGATTTTTTCAAAAAAATCTTTTCCGCCGGTTAAGTTTTTGAGCGCTGATTTCTTGTCCTGTGATAAAAAGCCTTCTGTTTCGACTGCCAAACCTTTCAGGGGAGCATTTGCAACTGGTTGGCACCATTTTTGAGTGAATTGCCAAAAGTCAGATTTTTCCTGAAATTGTGACCCCGGGGCTTAGGGATTTTTTCAAAAAAAATCTTTTCCGCCGGTTAAGTTGTTGAAGGTTGATTTTTTGTCCTGTGATAAAAAGCCTTCTGTTTCCATCCCCAAAGCTTTCAGGTGAGCATTTGCAGACAGTTGGCACCACTTTTGAGTGAATTGCCAAAAGTCAGGTTTTTTCCTGAAATTGTGACCCCGGGGCTTAGGGATTTTTTCAAAAAAATATTTTCCGCCGGTTAAGTTGATGAGCGCTGATTTCTTGCCCTGTGATAAAAAACCTTCTGTTACGACTGCCAAACCTTTCAGGGGAGCATTTGCAACTGGTTGGCACCATTTTTGAGTGAATTGCCAAAAGTCAGGTTTTTTCCTGAAATTGTGACCCCGGGGCTTAGGGATTTTTTCAAAAAAAAAATTTCCACCGGTTAAGTTGTTGAGGGCTGATTTCTTGTCCAGTGATAAAAAGCCTTCTGTTTCGATTGCCACATCTTTCAGGGGAGCATTTGCAACCGGTTGGCACCATTTTTGAGTGAATTGCCAAAAGTCAGATTTTTGCTGAAATTGTGACCTCGGGGCTTAGGGATTTTTTCAAAAAAAATCTTTTCCGCCAGTTAAGTTGTTGAAGGTTGATTTTTTGTCCTTTGATAAAAAGCCTTCTGTTTCCATCGCCAAAGCTTTCAGGGGAGCATTTGCAACTGGTTGGCACCATTTTTGAGTGAATTGCCAAAAGTCAGATTTTTCCTGAAATTGTGACCCCGGGGCTTAGGGATTTTTTCAAAAAAATATTTTCCGCCGGTTAAGTTGTTGGGGGCTGATTTCTTGTCCTGTGTTAAAATGCCTTCTGTTTCGACTGCCAAACCTTTCAGGGGAGCATTTGCAACTGGTTGGCACCATTTTTGAGTGAATTGCCAAAAGTCAGATTTTTGCTGAAATTGTGACCCCGGGGCTTAGGGATTTTTTCAAAAAAAATCTTTTCCGCCGGTTAAGTTGTTGAAGGTTGATTTTTTGTCCTGTGATAAAAAGCCTTGTTTCCATCGCCAAAGCTTTCAGGGGAGCATTTGCAAGTGTTTGGCACCATTTTTGAGTGAATTGCCAAAAGTCAGATTTTTCCTGAAAAAAATCTTTTTCCGCCGGTTAAGTTGTTGAGGGCTGATTTCTTGTCCAGTGATAAAAAGCATTCTGTTTCGACTGCCGCACCTTTCAGGGGAGCATTTGCAACCGGTTGGCACCATTTTTGAGTGAATTGCTAAAAGTCAGATTTTTCCTAAAATTGTGACCCCGGGGCTTAGGGATTTTTTCAAAAAAATATTTTCCGCCGGTTAAGTTGATGAGCGCTGATTTCTTGTACTGTGATAAAAAGCCTTCTGTTTTGACTGCGAAACCTTTCAGGGGAGCATTTGCAACTGGTTGGCACCATTTTTGAGTGAATTGCCAAAAGTCAGGTTTTTTCCTGAAATTGTGACCCCGGGGCTTATGGATTTTTTCAAAAAAATATTTTCCGCCGGTTAAGTTGTTGAGGGCTGATTTCTTGTCCTGTGATAAAAAGCCTTCTGTTTCCATCGCCAAACCTTTCAGGGGAGCATTTGCAACTGGTTGGCACCATTTTTGAGTGAATTGCCAAAAGTCAGATTTTTCCTGAAATTGTGACCCCGGGGCTTAGGGATTTTTTCAAAAAAAAAATTTCCGCCGGTTAAGTTGTTGAGGTCTGATTTCTTTTCCTGTGATAAAAAGCCGTCTGTTTCCATCGCCAAAGCTTTCAGGGGAGCATTTGCAACCGGTTGGCACCATTTTTGAGTGAATTGCCAAAAGTCAGATTTTTGCTGAAATTGTTACCCCGGGGCTTAGGGATTTTTTCAAAAAAAATCTTTTCCGCCGTTAAGTTGTTGAAGGTTGATTTTTTGTCCTGTGATAAAAAGCCTTCTGTTTCCATCGCCAAAGCTTTCAGGGGAGCATTTGCAAGTGTTTGGCACCATTATTGAGTGAATTGCCAAAAGTCAGATTTTTGCTGAAATTGTGTCCCCGGGGCTTATGGATTTTTTCAAAAAAATATTTTCTGCCGGATAAGTTGTTGAGGGCTGATTTCTTGTCCTGTGATAAAAAGCCTTCTGTATCCATCGCCAAAGCTTTTAGGGGAGCATTTGCAAGTGTTTGGCACCATTTTTGAGTGAATTGCCAAAAGTCAGATTTTTCCTGAAATTGTGACCCCGGGGCTTAGGGATTTTTTCAAAAAAATATTTTCCGCTGGTTAAGTTTTTGAGCGCTGATTTCTTGTCCTGTGATAAAAAGCCTTCTGTTTCGACTGCCAAACCTTTCAGGGGAGCATTTGCAACTGGTTGGCACCACTTTTGAGTGAATTGCCAAAAGTCAGATTTTTGCTGAAATTGTGACCCCGGGGCTTAGGGATTTTTTCAAAAAAATATTTTCCGCCAGTTAAGTTGTTGAGGGCTGATTTCTTGTCCTGTGATAAAAACCCGTCTGTTTTGACTGCCGAAGCTTTCAGGGGAGCATTTGCAGCCAGTTGGCACCACTTCTGAGTGAATTGCCAAAAGTCAGATTTTTCCTGAAATTGTGACCCCGGGGCTTAGGGATTTTTTCAAAAAAATATTTTCCGCCGGTTAAGTTTTTGAGCGCTGATTTATTGTACTGTGAAAAAAAACCTTCTGTTTCCATCGCCAAAGCTTTCAGGGGAGCATTTGCAACTGGTTGGCACCATTTTTGAGTGAATTGCCAAAAGCCGGTTTTTTCCTGAAATTGTGACCCCGGGGCTTATGGATTTTTTCAAAAAAATATTTTCCGCCGGTTAAGTTGTTGAGGGCTGATTTCTTGTCCTGTGATAAAAAGCCTTCTGTTTCGACTGCCAAACCTTTCAGGGGAGCATTTGCAACTGGTTGGCACCATTTTTGAGTGAATTGCCAAAAGTCAGATTTTTCCTGAAATTGTGACCCCGGGGCTTATGGATTTTTTCAAAAAAATATTTTCCGCCGGTTAAGTTGTTGAGGGCTGATTTCTTGTCCTGTGATAAAAAGCCTTCTGTATCCATCGCCAAAGCTTTCAGGGGAGCATTTGCAACCGGTTGGCACCATTTTTGAGTGAATTGCCAAAAGTCAGATTTTTCCTGAAATTGTGACCCCGGGGCTTACGGATTTTTTCAAAAAAATATTTTCCGCCGGTTAAGTTGTTGAGGGCTGATTTCTTGTCCTGTGATAAAAAGCCTTCTGTATCCATCGCCAAAGCTTTTAGGGGAGCATTTGCAAGTGTTTGGCACCATTTTTGAGTGAATTGCCAAAAGTCAGATTTTTCCTGAAAAAAATCTTTTTCCGCCGGTTAAGTTGTTGAGGGCTGATTTCTTGTCCAGTGATAAAAAGCCTTCTGTTTCGACTGCCACACCTTTCAGGGGAGCATTTGCAACCGGTTGGCACCATTTTTGAGTGAATTGCTAAAAGTCAGATTTTTCCAAAAATTGTGACCCCGGGGCTTAGGGATTTTTTCAAAAAAATATTTTCCGCCGGTTAAGTTGATGAGCGCTGATTTCTTGTCCTGTGATAAAAAGCCTTCTGTTTTGACTGCGAAACCTTTCAGGGGAGCATTTGCAACTGGTTGGCACCATTTTTGAGTGAATTGCCGAAAGTCAGATTTTTCCTGAAATTGTGACCCCGGGGATTAGGGATTTTTTCAAAAAAAAAATTTCCGCCGGTTAAGTTGTTGAGGTCTGATTTCTTTTCCCGTGATAAAAAGCCTTCTGTTTCCATCGCCAAAGCTTTCAGGGGAGCATTTGCAACCGGTTGGCAGCATTTTTGAGTGAATTGCCAAAAGTCAGATTTTTGCTGAAATTTTGTCCCCGGGGCTTATGGATTTTTTCAAAAAAATATTTTCCGCCGGATAAGTTGTTGAGGGCTGATTTCTTGTCCTGTGATAAAAAGCCTTCTGTTTCGACTGCCAAACCTTTCAGGGGAGCATTTGCAACCGGATGGCACCATTTTTTAGTGAATTGCCAAAAGTCAGATTTTTCCTGAAATTGTGACCCCGGGGCTTAGGGATTTTTTCAAAAAAAATCTTTTCCGCTGTTAAGTTGTTGAAGGTTGATTTTTTGTCCTGTGATAAAAAGCCTTCTGTTTCCATCGCCAAAGCTTTCAGGGGAGCATTTGCAAGTGTTTGGCACCATTTTTGAGTGAATTGCCAAAAGTCAGATTTTTGCTGAAATTTTGTCCCCGGGGCTTATGGATTTTTTCAAAAAAATATTTTCCGCCGGATAAGTTGTTGAGGGCTGATTTCTTGTCCTGTGATAAAAAGCCTTCTGTTTCGACTGCCAAACCTTTCAGGGGAGCATTTGCAACCGGATGGCACCATTTTTTAGTGAATTGCCAAAAGTCAGATTTTTCCTGAAATTGTGACCCCGGGGCTTATGGATTTTTTCAAAAAAATATTTTCCGCCGGTTAAGTTGTTGAGGGCTGATTTCTTGTCCTGTGATAAAAAGCCTTCTGTATCCATCGCCAAAGCTTTTAGGGGAGCATTTGCAAGTGTTTGGCACCATTTTTGAGTGAATTGCCAAAAGTCAGATTTTTCCTGAAATTGTGAACCCGGGGCTTAGGGATTTTTTCAAAAAAATATTTTCCGCCGGTTAAGTTTTTGAGCGCTGATTTCTTGTCCTGTGATAAAAAGCCTTCTGTTTCGACTGCCAAACCTTTCAGGGGAGCATTTGCAACTGGTTGGCACCACTTTTGAGTGAATTGCCAAAAGTCAGATTTTTGTGAAATTGTGACCCCGGGGCTTAGGGATTTTTTCAAAAAAATATTTTCCGCCAGTTAAGTTGTTGAGGGCTGATTTCTTGTCCTGTGATAAAAACCCGTCTGTTTTGACTGCCGAAGCTTTCAGGGGAGCATTTGCAGCCAGTTGGCACCACTTTTGAGTGAATTGCCAAAAGTCAGATTTTTCCTGTAATTGTGACCCCGGGGCTTAGGGATTTTTTCAAAAAAAATCTTTTCCGCCGGTTAAGTTGTTGAAGGTTGATTTTTTGTCCTGTAATAAAAAGCCTTCTGTTTCCATCCCCAAAGCTTTCAGGGGAGCATTTGCAAGTGTTTGGCATCATTTTTGAGTGAATTGCCAAAAGTCAGATTTTTGCTGAAATTGTGTCCCCAGGGCTTATGGATTTTTTCAAAAAAATATTTTCCGCCGGTTAAGTTGTTGAGGGCTGATTTCTTGTACTGTGATAAAAAGCCGTCTGTTTTGACTGCCGAAGCTTTCAGGGGAGCATTTGCAGCCAGTTGGCACCACTTTTGAGTGAATTGCCAAACGTCAGATTTTTCCTGAAATTGTGACCCCGGGGCTTAGGGATTTTTTCAAAAAATATTTTCCGCCAGTTAAGTTGTTGAGGGCTGATTTCTTGTCCAGTGATAAAAAGCCGTCTGTTTTGACTGCCGAAGCTTTCAGTGGAGCATTTGCAGCCAGTTGGCACCACTTCTGAGTGAATTGCCAAAAGTCAGATTTTTCCTGAAATTGTGACCCCTGTGATAAAAAGCCTTGTCCTGTGATAAAAAGCCTTCTGTTTTGACTGCCAAACCTTTCAGGGGAGCATTTGCAACTGGTTGGCACCATTTTTGAGTGAATTGCCAAAAGTCAGATTTTTCCTGAAATTGTGACCCCGGGGCTTAGGGATTTTTTCAAAAAAATATTTTCCGCCGGTTAAGTTGTTGAGGGCTGATTTATTTTCCTGTGATAAAAAGCCTTCTGTTTCCATCGCCAAAGCTTTTAGGGAAGCATTTGCAAGTGTTTGGCACCATTTTTGAGTGAATTGCCAAAAGTCAGATTTTTCCTGAAATTGTGACCCCGGGGCTTAGGGATTTTTTCAAAAAAATATTTTCCGCCGGATAAGTTGTTGAGGGCTGATTTATTTTCCTGTGATAAAAAGCCTTCTGTTTCCATCGCCAAAGGTTTCAGGGGAGCATTTGCAACCGGTTGGCACCATTTTTGAGTGAATTGCCAAAAGTCAGATTTTTGCTGAAATTGTGACCCCGGGGCTTAGGGATTTTTTCAAAAAAATATTTTCCACCGGTTAAGTTGTTGAGGGCTGATTTCTTGTCCTGTGATAAAAAGCCTTCTGTTTCAATCGCCAAAGCTTTCAGGGGAGCATTTGCAAGTGTTTGGCACCATTTTTGAGTGAATTGCCAAAAGTCAGATTTTTCCTGAAATTGTGACCCCGGGGCTTAGGGATTTTTTCAAAAAAATATTTTCCGCCGGTTAAGTTGTTGAGGGCTGATTTCTTGTACTGTGATAAAAAGCCTTCTGTTTCCATCGCCAAAGCTTTCAGGGGAGCATTTGCAACCGGTTGGCACCATTTTTGAGTGAATTGCCAAAAGTCAGATTTTTCCTGAAATTGTGACCCCGGGGCTTTGGGATTTTTTCAAAAAAATATTTTCCGCCGGTTAAGTTATTGAGGGCTGATTTCTTGTCCTGTGATAAAAAGCCTTCTGTTTCCATCGCCGAAACTTTCAGGGGAGCATTTGCAAGTGTTTGGCACCATTTTTCAGTGAATTGCCAAAAGTCAAATTTTTGCTGAAAAAAATCTTTTTCCGCCGGTTAAGTTGTTGAGGGCTTATTTCTTGTCCTGTGATAAAAAGCCGTCTGTTTCCATCGCCAAAGCTTTCAGGGGAGCATTTGCAAGTGTTTTGCACCATTTTTGAGTGAATTGCCAAAAGTCAGATTTTTCCTGAAATTGTGACCCCGGGGCTTATGGATTTTTTCAAAAAAATATTTACCGCCATTTAAGTTGTTGAGTGCTGATTTCTTGTACTGTGATATAAAGCCTTCTGTTTCCATCGCCAAAGCTTTCAGGGGAGCATTTGCAACCGGTTGGCACCATTTTTGAGTGAATTGCCAAAAGTCAGATTTTTGCTGAAATTGTGACCCCGGGGCTTAGGGATTTTTTCAAAAAAATATTTTCTGCCGGTTAAGTTGTTAAGGGTTGATTTTTTGTCCTGTGATAAAAAGCCTTCTGTATCCATCGCCAAAGCTTTCAGGGGAGCATTTGCAAGTGTTTGGCACCATTTTTGAGTGAATTGCCAAAAGTCAGATTTTTCCTGAAATTGTGACCCCGGGGCTTAGGGATTTTTTCAAAAAAACATTTTCTGCCGGTTAAGTTGTTGAGGGTTGATTTTTTGTCCTGTGATAAAAAGCCTTCTGTTTCCATCGCCAAAGCTTTCAGGGGAGCATTTGCAAGTGTTTGGCACCATTTTTCAGTGAATTGCCAAAAGTCAAATTTTTGCTGAAAATTTTTTTTTTCCGCCGGTTAAGTTTTTGAGGGCTGATTTCTTGTACTGTGATATAAAGCCTTCTGTTTCCATCGCCAAAGCTTTCACGGGAGCATTTGCAACCGGTTGGCACCATTTTTGAGTGAATTGCCAAAAGTCAGATTTTTCCTGAAATTGTGACCCCGGGGCTTAGGGATTTTTTCAAAAAAATATTTTCTGCCGGTTAAGTTGTTGAGGGCTGATTTCTTGTACTGTGATAAAAAGCCGTCTGTTTTGACTGCCGAAGGTTTCAGGGGAGCATTTGCAACCAGGTGGCACCACTTTTGAGTGAATTGCCAAAAGTCAGATTTTTGCTGAAATTGTGTCCCCAGGGCTTATGGTTTTTTTGAAAAAAATATTTTCCGCCGGTTAAGTTGTTGAGGGCTGATTTCTTGTACTGTGATAAAAAGCCGTCTGTTTTGACTGCCGAAGCTTTCAGGGGAGCATTTGCAGCCAGTTGGCACCACTTTTGAGTGAATTGCCAAAAGTCGGATTTTTCCTGAAATTGTGACCCCGGGGCTTAGGGATTTTTTCAAAAAAATCTTTTCCGCCGGTTAAGTTGTTGAGCGCTGATTTCTTGTCCTGTGATAAAAAGCCTTCTATTTCCATCGCCAAAGCTTTCAGGGGAGCATTTGCAACCGGTTGGCACCTTTTTTGAGTGAATTGCCAAAAGTCAGATTTTTCCTGAATTTGTGACCCCGGGGCTTAGGGATTTTTTCAAAAAAATATTTTCCTCCGGTTAAGTTGTTGAGGGCTGATTTCTTGTCCTGTGATAAAAAGCCTTCTGTTTCGACTGCCAAAACTTTCAGGGGAGCATTTGCAACTGGTGGGCACCATTTTTGAGTGAATTGCCAAAAGTCAGATTTTTCCTGAAATTGTGACCGGGGGCTTAGGGATTTTTTCAAAAAAATATTTTCCACCCGTTAAGTTGTTGAGGGCTGATTTATTTTCCTGTGATAAAAAGCCTTCTGTTTCCATCGCCAAAGCTTTTAGGGAAGCATTTGCAAGTGTTTGGCACCATTTTTGAGTGAATTGCCAAAAGTCAGATTTTTCCTGAAATTGTGACCCCGGGGCTTAGGGATTTTTTCAAAAAAATATTTTCCGCCGGATAAATTGTTGAGGGCTGATTTCTTGTACTGTGATATAAAGCCTTCTGTTTCCATCGCCAAAGCTTTCAGGGGAGCATTTGCAACCGGTTGGCACCATTTTTGAGTGAATTGCCAAAAGTCAGATTTTTGCTGATATTGTGAACCCGGGGCTTATGGATTTTTTCAAAAAAATATTTTCCGCCGGTTAAGTTGTTGAGGGCTGATTTCTTGTACTGTGATAAAAAGCCTTCTGTTTCCATCGCCAAAGCTTTCAGGGGAGCATTTGCAACCGGTTGGCACCTTTTTTGAGTGAATTGCCAAAAGTCAGATTTTTCCTGAATTTGTGACCCCGGGGCTTAGGGATTTTTTCAAAAAAATATTTTCCTCCGGTTAAGTTGTTGAGGGCTGATTTATTTTCCTGTGATAAAAAGCCTTCTGTTTCCATCGCCAAAGGTTTCAGGGGAGCATTTGCAACCGGTTGGCACCATTTTTGAGTGAATTGCAAAAAGTCAGATTTTTGCTGATATTGTGAACCCGGGGCTTATGGATTTTTTCAAAAAAATATTTTCCGCCGGTTAAGTTGTTGAGGGCTGATTTCTTGTACTGTGATAAAAAGCCTTCTGTTTCCATCGCCAAAGCTTTCAGGGGAGCATTTGCAACCGGTTGGCACCATTTTTGAGTGAATTGCCAAAAGTCAGATTTTTGCTGAAATTGTGACCCCGGGGCTTAGGGATTTTTTCAAAAAAATATTTTCCACCGGTTAAGTTGTTGAGGGCTGATTTCTTGTCCAGTGATAAAAAGCCTTCTGTTTCGACTGCCAAAGCTTTCAGGGGAGCATTTGCAACCGGTTGGCACCATTTTTGAGTGAATTTCTAAAAGTCAGATTTTTCCTGAAATTGTGACCCCGGGGCTTAGGGATTTTTTCAAAAAAATATTTTCCACCAGTTAAGTTGTTGAGGGCTGATTTCTTGTCCTGTGATAAAAAGCCTTCTGTTTCAATCGCCAAAGCTTTCAGGGGAGCATTTGCAAGTGTTTGGCACCATTTTTGAGTGAATTGCCAAAAGTCAGATTTTTCCTGAAATTGTGACCCCGGGGCTTAGGGATTTTTTCAAAAAAATATTTTCCGCCGGTTAAGTTGTTGAGGGCTGATTTCTTGTACTGTGATAAAAAGCCTTCTGTTTCCATCGCCAAAGCTTTCAGGGGAGCATTTGCAACCGGTTGGCACCATTTTTGAGTGAATTGCCAAAAGTCAGATATTTCCTGAAATTGTGACCCCGGGGCTTTGGGATTTTTTCAAAAAAATATTTTACGCCGGTTAAGTTATTGAGGGCTGATTTCTTGTCCTGTGATAAAAAGCCTTCTGTTTCCATCGCCGAAACTTTCAGGGGAGCATTTGCAAGTGTTTGGCACCATTTTTCAGTGAATTGCCAAAAGTCAAATTTTTGCTGAAAAAAATCTTTTTCCGCCGGTTAAGTTGTTGAGGGCTTATTTCTTGTCCTGTGATAAAAAGCCGTCTGTTTCCATCGCCAAAGCTTTCAGGGGAGCATTTGCAAGTGTTTTGCACCATTTTTGAGTGAATTGCCAAAAGTCAGATTTTTCCTGAAATTGTGACCCCGGGGCATATGGATTTTTTCAAAAAAATATTTACCGCCATTTAAGTTGTTGAGTGCTGATTTCTTGTACTGTGATATAAAGCCTTCTGTTTCCATCGCCAAAGCTTTCAGGGGAGCATTTGCAACCGGTTGGCACCATTTTTGAGTGAATTGCCAAAAGTCAGATTTTTGCTGAAATTGTGACCCCGGGGCTTAGGGATTTTTTCAAAAAAATATTTTCTGCCGGTTAAGTTGTTGAGGGTTGATTTTTTGTCCTGTGATAAAAAGCCTTCTGTATCCATCGCCAAAGCTTTCAGGGGAGCATTTGCAAGTGTTTGGCACCATTTTTGAGTGAATTGCCAAAAGTCAGATTTTTCCTGAAATTGTGACCCTGGGGCTTAGGGATTTTTTCAAAAAAACATTTTCTGCCGGTTAAGTTGTTGAGGGTTGATTTTTTGTCCTGTGATAAAAAGCCTTCTGTTTCCATCGCCAAAGCTTTCAGTGGAGCATTTGCAAGTGTTTGGCACCATTTTTCAGTGAATTGCCAAAAGTCAAATTTTTGCTGAAAAATTTTTTTTTCCGCCGGTTAAGTTTTTGAGGGCTGATTTCTTGTACTGTGATATAAAGCCTTCTGTTTCCATCGCCAAAGCTTTCACGGGAGCATTTGCAACCGGTTGGCACCATTTTTGAGTGAATTGCCAAAAGTCAGATTTTTCCTGAAATTGTGACCCCGGGGCTTAGGGATTTTTTCAAAAAAATATTTTCTGCCGGTTAAGTTGTTGAGGGCTGATTTCTTGTACTGTGATAAAAAGCCGTCTGTTTTGACTGCCGAAGGTTTCAGGGGAGCATTTGCAACCAGTTGGCACCACTTTTGAGTGAATTGCCAAAAGTCAGATTTTTGCTGAAATTGTGTCCCCAGGGCTTATGGATTTTTTCAAAAAAATATTTTCCGCCGGTTAAGTTGTTGAGGGCTGATTTCTTGTACTGTGATAAAAAGCCGTCTGTTTTGACTGCCGAAGCTTTCAGGGGAGCATTTGCAGCCAGTTGGCACCACTTTTGAGTGAATTGCCAAAAGTCGGATTTTTCCTGAAATTGTGACCCCGGGGCTTAGGGATTTTTTCAAAAAAATCTTTTCCGCCGGTTAAGTTGTTGAGCGCTGATTTCTTGTCCTGTGATAAAAAGCCTTCTATTTCCATCGCCAAAGCTTTCAGGGGAGCATTTGCAACCGGTTGGCACCTTTTTTGAGTGAATTGCCAAAAGTCAGATTTTTCCTGAAATTGTGACCCCGGGGCTTAGGGATTTTTTCAAAAAAATATTTTCCGCCGGTTAAGTTGATGAGCGCTGATTTCTTGTCCTGTGATAAAAAGCCTTCTGTTTCGACTGCCAAAACTTTCAGGGGAGCATTTGCAACTGGTTGGCACCATTTTTGAGTGAATTGCCAAAAGTCAGATTTTTCCTGAAATTGTGACCCCGGGGCTTAGGGATTTTTTCAAAAAAATATTTTACGCCGGTTAAGTTGTTGAGGGCTGATTTCTTGTACTGTGATAAAAAGCCTTCTGTTTCCATCGCCAAAGCTTTCAGGGGAGCATTTGAAACAGGTTGGCACCATTTTTGAGTGAATTGCGAAAAGTCAGATTTTTCCTGAAATTGTGACCCCGGGGCTTAGGGATTTTTTCAAAAAAATATTTTCCGCTGGATAAGTTGTTGAGGGCTGATTTCTTGTCCTGTGATAAAAAGCCGTCTGTTTTGACTGCCGAAGCTTTCAGGGGAGTATTTGCAGCCAGTTGGCACCACTTTTGAGTGAATTGCCAAAAGTCGGATTTTTCCTGAAATTGTGACCCCTGGGCTTAGGGATTTTTTCAAAAAAATCTTTTCCGCCGGTTAAGTTGTTGAGCGCTGATTTCTTGTCCTGTGATAAAAAGCCTTCTATTTCCATCGCCAAAGCTTTCAGGGGAGCATTTGCAACCGGTTGGCACCTTTTTTGATTGAATTGCCAAAAGTCAGATTTTTCCTGAAATTGTGACCCCAGGGCTTAGGGATTTTTTCAAAAAAATATTTTCCGCCGGTTAAGTTGTTGAGGGCTGATTTCTTGTCCTGTGATAAAAAGCCTTCTGTTTCGACTGCCAAAACTTTCAGGGGAGCATTTGCAACTGGTTGGCACCATTTTTGAGTGAATTGCCAAAAGTCAGATTTTCCTGAAATTGTGACCCCGGGGCTTAGGGATTTTTTCAAAAAAATATTTTCCGCCGGTTAAGTTGTTGAGGGCTGATTTATTTTCCTGTGATAAAAAGCCTTCTGTTTCCATCGCCAAAGGTTTCAGGGGAGCATTTGCAACCGGTTGGCACCATTTTTGAGTGAATTGCCAAAAGTCAGATTTTTGCTGAAATTGTGAACCCGGGGCTTATGGATTTTTTCAAAAAAATATTTTCCGCCGGTTAAGTTGTTGAGGGCTGATTTCTTGTACTGTGATAAAAAGCCTTCTGTTTCCATCGCAAAAGCTTTCAGGGGAGCATTTGCAACCGGTTGGCACCATTTTTGAGTGAATTGCCAAAAGTCAGATTTTTGCTGAAATTGTGACCCCGGGGCTTAGGGATTTTTTCAAAAAAATATTTTCCACCGGTTAAGTTGTTGAGGTCTGATTTCTTGTCCAGTGATAAAAAGCCTTCTGTTTCGACTGCCAAAGCTTTCAGGGGAGCATTTGCAACCGGTTGGAACCTTTTTTGAGTGAATTGCCAAAAGTCAGATTTTTCCTGAAATTGTGACCCCGGGGCTTAGGGATTTTTTCAAAAAAATATTTTCCGCCGGTTAAGTTGTTGAGGGCTGATTTCTTGTACTGTGATAAATAGGCTTCTGTTTCCATCGCCAAAGCTTTCAGGGGGGCATTTGAAACCGGTTGGCACCATTTTTGAGTGAATTGCCAAAAGTCAGATTTTTCCTGAAATTGTGACCCCGGGGCTTAGGGATTTTTTCAAAAAAATATTTTCCGCCGGATAAGTTGTTGAGGGCTGATTTATTTTCCTGTGATAAAAAGCCTTCTGTTTCCATCGCCAAAGGTTTCAGGGGAGCATTTGCAACCGGTTGGCACCATTTTTGAGTGAATTGCCAAAAGTCAGATTTTTGCTGAAATTGTGACCCCGGGGCTTAGGGATTTTTTCAAAAAAATATTTTCCACCGGTTAAGTTGCTGAGGGCTGATTTCTTGTCCAGTGATAAAAAGCCTTCTGTTTCGACTGCCAAAGCTTTCAGGGGAGCATTTGCAACCGGTTAGCACCATTTTTGAGTGAATTTCTAAAAGTCAGATTTTTCCTGAAATTGTGACCCCGGGGCTTAGGGATTTTTTCAAAAAAATAATTTCCACCGGTTAAGTTGTTGAGGGCTGATTTCTTGTCCTGTGATAAAAAGCCTTCTGTTTCAATCGCCAAAGCTTTCAGGGGAGCATTTGCAAGTGTTTGGCACCATTTTTGAGTGAATTGCCAAAAGTCAGATTTTTCCTGAAATTGTGACTCCGGGGCTTAGGGATTTTTTCAAAAAAATATTTTCCGCCGGTTAAGTTGTTGAGGGCTGATTTCTTGTCCTGTGATAAAAAGCCTTCTGTTTCGACTGCCAAACCTTTCAGGGGAGCATTTGCAACCGGTTGGCACCATTTTTGAGTGAATTGCCAAAAGTCAGATTTTTGCTGAAATTGTGACCCCGGGGCTTAGGGATTTTTTCTAAAAAAATCTTTTCCGCCGGTTAAGTTGTTGAGGGCTGATTTCTTGTCCTGTGATAAAAAGCCTTCTATTTCCATCCCCAAAGCTTTCAGGGGAGCATTTGCAACCGGTTGGCACCTTTTTTGAGTGAATTGCCAAAAGTCAGATTTTTCCTGAAATTGTGACCCCAGGGCTTAGGGATTTTTTCAAAAAAATATTTTCCGCCGGTTAAGTTGTTGAGGGCTGATTTCTTGTCCTGTGATAAAAAGCCTTCTGTTTCGACTGCCAAAACTTTCAGGGGAGCATTTGCAACTGGTTGGCACCATTTTTGAGTGAATTGCCAAAAGTCAGATTTTCCTGAAATTGTGACCCCGGGGCTTAGGGATTTTTTCAAAAAAATATTTTCCGCCGGTTAAGTTGTTGAGGGCTGATTTATTTTCCTGTGATAAAAAGCCTTCTGTTTCCATCGCCAAAGGTTTCAGGGGAGCATTTGCAACCGGTTGGCACCATTTTTGAGTGAATTGCCAAAAGTCAGATTTTTGCTGAAATTGTGAACCCGGGGCTTATGGATTTTTTCAAAAAAATATTTTCCGCCGGTTAAGTTGTTGAGGGCTGATTTCTTGTACGGTGATAAAAAGCCTTCTGTTTCCATCGCCAAAGCTTTCAGGGGAGCATTTGCAACCGGTTGGCACCATTTTTGAGTGAATTGCCAAAAGTCAGATTTTTGCTGAAATTGTGACCCCGGGGCTTAGGGATTTTTTCAAAAAAATATTTTCCACCGGTTAAGTTGTTGAGGTCTGATTTCTTGTCCAGTGATAAAAAGCCTTCTGTTTCGACTGCCAAAGCTTTCAGGGGAGCATTTGCAACCGGTTGGCACCTTTTTTGAGTGAATTGCCAAAAGTCAGATTTTTCCTGAAATTGTGACCCCGGGGCTTAGGGATTTTTTCAAAAAAATATTTTCCGCCGGTTAAGTTGTTGAGGGCTGATTTCTTGTCCTGTGATAAAAAGCCTTCTGTTTCGACTGCCAAAACTTTCAGGGGAGTATTTCCAACTGGTTGGCACCATTTTTGAGTGAATTGCCAAAAGTCAGATTTTTCCTGAAATTGGGACCCCGGGGCTTAGGGATTTTTTCAAAAAAATATTTTCCGCCGGTTAAGTTGTTGAGGGCTGATTTTTTGTCCTGTGATAAAAAGCCTTCTGTTTCCATCGCCAAAGGTTTCAGGGGAGCATTTGCAACCGGTTGGCACCATTTTTGAGTGAATTGCCAAAAGTCAGATTTTTGCTGAAATTGTGAACCCGGGGCTTATGGATTTTTTCAAAAAAATATTTTCCGCCGGTTAAGTTGTTGAGGGCTGATTTCTTGTACTGTGATAAAAAGCCTTCTGTTTCCATCGCCAAAGCTTTCAGGGGAGCATTTGCAACCGGTTGGCACCATTTTTGAGTGAATTGCCAAAAGTCAGATTTTTGCTGAAATTGTGACCCCGGGGCTTAGGGATTTTTTCAAAAAAATATTTTCCACCGGTTAAGTTGTTGAGGTCTGATTTCTTGTCCAGTGATAAAAAGCCTTCTGTTTCGACTGCCAAAGCTTTCAGGGGAGCATTTGCAACCGGTTGGCACCTTTTTTGAGTGAATTGCCAAAAGTCAGATTTTTGCTGAAATTGTGACCCCGGGGCTTAGGGATTTTTTCAAAAAAATATTTTCCACCGGTTAAGTTGTTGAGGTCTGATTTCTTGTCCAGTGATAAAAAGCCTTCTGTTTCCATCGCCAAAGCTTTCAGGGGAGCATTTGCAACCGGTTGGCACCATTTTTGAGTGAATTGCCAAAAGTCAGATTTTTGCTGAAATTGTGACCCCGGGGCTTAGGGATTTTTTCAAAAAAATATTTTCCACCGGTTAAGTTGTTGAGGTCTGATTTCTTGTCCAGTGATAAAAAGCCTTCTGTTTCGACTGCCAAAGCTTTCAGGGGAGCATTTGCAACCGGTTGGCACCTTTTTTGAGTGAATTGCCAAAAGTCAGATTTTTCCTGAAATTGTGACCCCGGGGCTTAGGGATTTTTTCAAAAAAATATTTTCCGCCGGTTAAGTTGTTGAGGGCTGATTTCTTGTCCTGTGATAAAAAGCCTTCTGTTTCGACTGCCAAAAATTTCAGGGGAGTATTTCCAACTGGTTGGCACCATTTTTGAGTGAATTGCCAAAAGTCAGATTTTTCCTGAAATTGGGACCCCGGGGCTTAGGGATTTTTTCAAAAAAATATTTTCCGCCGGTTAAGTTGTTGAGGGCTGATTTTTTGTCCTGTGATAAAAAGCCTTCTGTTTCCATCGCCAAAGGTTTCAGGGGAGCATTTGCAACCGGTTGGCACCATTTTTGAGTGAATTGCCAAAAGTCAGATTTTTGCTGAAATTGTGAACCCGGGGCTTATGGATTTTTTCAAAAAAATATTTTCCGCCGGTTAAGTTGTTGAGGGCTGATTTCTTGTACTGTGATAAAAAGCCTTCTGTTTCCATCGCCAAAGCTTTCAGGGGAGCATTTGCAACCGGTTGGCACCATTTTTGAGTGAATTGCCAAAAGTCAGATTTTTGCTGAAATTGTGACCCCGGGGCTTAGGGATTTTTTCAAAAAAATATTTTCCACCGGTTAAGTTGTTGAGGTCTGATTTCTTGTCCAGTGATAAAAAGCCTTCTGTTTCGACTGCCAAAGCTTTCAGGGGAGCATTTGCAACCGGTTGGCACCTTTTTTGAGTGAATTGCCAAAAGTCAGATTTTTCCTGAAATTGTGACCCCGGGGCTTAGGGATTTTTTCAAAAAAATATTTTCCGCCGGTTAAGTTGTTGAGGGCTGATTTCTTGTACTGTGATAAATAGGCTTCTGTTTCCATCGCCAAAGCTTTCAGGGGGGCATTTGAAACCGGTTGGCACCATTTTTGAGTGAATTGCCAAAAGTCAGATTTTTCCTGAAATTGTGACCCCGGGGCTTAGGGATTTTTTCAAAAAAATATTTTCCGCCGGATAAGTTGTTGAGGGCTGATTTATTTTCCTGTGATAAAAAGCCTTCTGTTTCCATCGCCAAAGGTTTCAGGGGAGCATTTGCAACCGGTTGGCACCATTTTTGAGTGAATTGCCAAAAGTCAGATTTTTGCTGAAATTGTGACCCCGGGGCTTAGGGATTTTTTCAAAAAAATATTTTCCACCGGTTAAGTTGCTGAGGGCTGATTTCTTGTCCAGTGATAAAAAGCCTTCTGTTTCGACTGCCAAAGCTTTCAGGGGAGCATTTGCAACCGGTTAGCACCATTTTTGAGTGAATTTCTAAAAGTCAGATTTTTCCTGAAATTGTGACCCCGGGGCTTAGGGATTTTTTCAAAAAAATATTTTCCACCGGTTAAGTTGTTGAGGGCTGATTTCTTGTCCTGTGATAAAAAGCCTTCTGTTTCAATCGCCAAAGCTTTCAGGGGAGCATTTGCAAGTGTTTGGCACCATTTTTGAGTGAATTGCCAAAAGTCAGATTTTTCCTGAAATTGTGACTCCGGGGCTTAGGGATTTTTTCAAAAAAATATTTTCCGCCGGTTAAGTTGTTGAGGGCTGATTTCTTGTCCTGTGATAAAAAGCCTTCTGTTTCGACTGCCAAACCTTTCAGGGGAGCATTTGCAACCGGTTGGCACCATTTTTAAGTGAATTGCCAAAAGTCAGATTTTTCCTGAAATTGTGACCCCGGGGCTTAGGGATTTTTTCAAAAAAAATTTTTCCGCCGGATAAGTTGTTGAGGGCTGATTTATTTTCCTGTGATAAAAAGCCTTCTGTTTCCATCGCCAAAGGTTTCAGGGGAGCATTTGCAACCGGTTGGCACCATTTTTGAGTGAATTGCCAAAAGTCAGATTTTTGCTGAAATTGTGAACCCGGGGTTTATGGATTTTTTCAAAAAAATATTTTCCGCCGGTTAAGTTGTTGAGGGCTGATTTCTTGTACTGTGATAAAAAGCCTTCTGTTTCCATCGCCAAAGCTTTCAGGGGAGCATTTGCAACCGGTTGGCACCATTTTTGAGTGAATTGCCAAAAGTCAGATTTTTGCTGAAATTGTGACCCCGGGGCTTAGGGATTTTTTAAAAAAAATATTTTCCACCGGTTAAGTTGTTGAGGGCTGATTTCTTGTCCAGTGATAAAAAGCCTTCTGTTTCGACTGCCAAAGCTTTCAGGGGAGCATTTGCAACCGGTTGGCACCATTTTTGAGTGAATTTCTAAAAGTCAGATTTTTCCTGAAATTGTGACCCCGGGGCTTAGGGATTTTTTCAAAAAAATATTTTCCACCGGTTAAGTTGTTGAGGGCTGATTTCTTGTCCTGTGATAAAAAGCCTTCTGTTTCAATCGCCAAAGCTTTCAGGGGAGCATTTGCAAGTGTTTGGCACCATTTTTGAGTGAATTGCCAAAAGTCAGATTTTTCCTGAAATTGTGACCCCGGGGCTTGGGATTTTTTCAAAAAAATATTTTCCGCCGGTTAAGTTGTTGAGGGCTGATTTCTTGTCCTGTGATAAAAAGCCGTCTGTTTTGACTGCCGAAGCTTTCAGGGGAGTATTTGCAGCCAGTTGGCACCACTTTTGAGTGAATTGCCAAAAGTCGGATTTTTGCTGAAATTGTGACCCCCGGGCTTAGGGATTTTTTCAAAAAAATATTTTCCGCCGGTTAACTTGTTGAGCGCTGATTTCTTGTCCTGTGATAAAAAGCCTTCTGTTTCCATCGCCAAAGCTTTCAGGGGAGCATTTGCAACCGGTTGGCACCATTTTTGAGTGAATTGCCAAAAGTCAGATTTTTGCTGAAATTGTGACCCCGGGGCTTAGGGATTTTTTCTAAAAAAATCTTTTCCGCCGGTTAAGTTGTTGAGGGCTGATTTCTTGTCCTGTGCTAAAAAGCCTTCTATTTCCATCGACAAAGCTTTCAGGGGAGCATTTGCAACCGGTTGGCACCTTTTTTGAGTGAATTGCCAAAAGTCAAATTTTTCCTGAAATTGTGACCCCAGGGCTTAGGGATTTTTTCAAAAAAATATTTTCCGCCGGTTAAGTTTTTGAGGGCTGATTTCTTGTCCTGTGATAAAAAGCCTTCTGTTTCGACTGCCAAAACTTTCAGGGGAGCATTTGCAACTGGTTGGCACCATTTTTGAGTGAATTGCCAAAAGTCAGATTTTCCTGAAATTGTGACCCCGGGGCTTAGGGATTTTTTCAAAAAAATATTTTCCGCCGGTTAAGTTGTTGAGGGCTGATTTATTTTCCTGTGATAAAAAGCCTTCTGTTTCCATCGCCAAAGGTTTCAGGGGAGCATTTGCAACCGGTTGGCACCATTTTTGAGTGAATTGCCAAAAGTCAGATTTTTGCTGAAATTGTGAACCCGGGGCTTATGGATTTTTTCAAAAAAATATTTTCCGCCGGTTAAGTTGTTGAGGGCTGATTTCTTGTACTGTGATAAAAAGCCTTCTGTTTCCATCGCCAAAGCTTTCAGGGGAGCATTTGCAACCGGTTGGCACCATTTTTGAGTGAATTGCCAAAAGTCAGATTTTTGCTGAAATTGTGACCCCAGGGCTTAGGGATTTTTTCAAAAAAATATTTTCCACCGGTTAAGTTGTTGAGGTCTGATTTCTTGTCCAGTGATAAAAAGCCTTCTGTTTCGACTGTCAAAGCTTTCAGGGGAGCATTTGCAACCGGTTGGCACCTTTTTTGAGTGAATTGCCAAAAGTCAGATTTTTCCTGAAATTGTGACCCCGGGGCTTAGGGATTTTTTCAAAAAAATATTTTCCGCCGGTTAAGTTGTTGAGGGCTGATTTCTTGTCCTGTGATAAAAAGCCTTCTGTTTCGACTGCCAAAACTTTCAGGGGAGTATTTCCAACTGGTTGGCACCATTTTTGAGTGAATTGCCAAAAGTCAGATTTTTCCTGAAATTGGGACCCCGGGGCTTAGGGATTTTTTCAAAAAAATATTTTCCGCCGGTTAAGTTGTTGAGGCCTGATTTCTTGTACTGTGATAAAAAGCCTTCTGTTTCCATCGCCAAAGGTTTCAGGGGAGCATTTGCAACCGGTTGGCACCATTTTTGAGTGAATTGCCAAAAGTCAGATTTTTGCTGAAATTGTGAACCCGGGGCTTATGGATTTTTTCAAAAAAATATTTTCCGCCGGTTAAGTTGTTGAGGGCTGATTTCTTGTACTGTGATAAAAAGCCTTCTGTTTCCATCGCCAAAGCTTTCAGGGGAGCATTTGCAACCGGTTGGCACCATTTTTGAGTGAATTGCCAAAAGTCAGATTTTTGCTGAAATTGTGACCCCGGGGCTTAGGGATTTTTTCAAAAAAATATTTTCCACCGGTTAAGTTGTTGAGGTCTGATTTCTTGTCCAGTGATAAAAAGCCTTCTGTTTCGACTGCCAAAGCTTTCAGGGGAGCATTTGCAACCGGTTGGCACCTTTTTTGAGTGAATTGCCAAAAGTCAGATTTTTCCTGAAATTGTGACCCCGGGGCTTAGGGATTTTTTCAAAAAAATATTTTCCGCCGGTTAAGTTGTTGAGGGCTGATTTCTTGTACTGTGATAAATAGGCTTCTGTTTCCATCGCCAAAGCTTTCAGGGGGGCATTTGAAACAGGTTGGCACCATTTTTAAGTGAATTGCCAAAAGTCAGATTTTTCCTGAAATTGTGACCCCGGGGCTTAGGGATTTTTTCAAAAAAATATTTTCCGCCGGATAAGTTGTTGAGGGCTGATTTATTTTCCTGTGATAAAAAGCCTTCTGTTTCCATCGCCAAAGGTTTCAGGGGAGCATTTGCAACCGGTTGGCACCATTTTTGAGTGAATTGCCAAAAGTCAGATTTTTGCTGAAATTGTGAACCCGGGGTTTATGGATTTTTTCAAAAAAATATTTTCCGCCGGTTAAGTTGTTGAGGGCTGATTTCTTGTACTGTGATAAAAAGCCTTCTGTTTCCATCGCCAAAGCTTTCAGGGGAGCATTTGCAACCGGTTGGCACCATTTTTGAGTGAATTGCCAAAAGTCAGATTTTTGCTGAAATTGTGACCCCGGGGCTTAGGGATTTTTTAAAAAAAATATTTTCCACCGGTTAAGTTGTTGAGGGCTGATTTCTTGTCCAGTGATAAAAAGCCTTCTGTTTCGACTGCCAAAGCTTTCAGGGGAGCATTTGCAACCGGTTGGCACCATTTTTGAGTGAATTTCTAAAAGTCAGATTTTTCCTGAAATTATGACCCCGGGGCTTAGGGATTTTTTCAAAAAAATATTTTCCACCGGTTAAGTTGTTGAGGGCTGATTTCTTGTCCTGTGATAAAAAGCCTTCTGTTTCAATCGCCAAAGCTTTCAGGGGAGCATTTGCAAGTGTTTGGCACCATTTTTGAGTGAATTGCCAAAAGTCAGATTTTTCCTGAAATTGTGACCCCGGGGCTTGGGATTTTTTCAAAAAAATATTTTCCGCCGGTTAAGTTGTTGAGGGCTGATTTCTTGTCCTGTGATAAAAAGCCGTCTGTTTTGACTGCCGAAGCTTTCAGGGGAGTATTTGTAGCCAGTTGGCACCACTTTTGAGTGAATTGCCAAAAGTCGGATTTTTGCTGAAATTGTGACCCCCGGGCTTAGGGATTTTTTCAAAAAAATATTTTCCGCCGGTTAACTTGTTGAGCGCTGATTTCTTGTCCTGTGATAAAAAGCCTTCTGTTTCCATCGCCAAAGCTTTCAGGGGAGCATTTGCAACCGGTTGGCACCATTTTTGAGTGAATTGCCAAAAGTCAGATTTTTGCTGAAATTGTGACCCCGGGGCTTAGGGATTTTTTCTAAAAAAATCTTTTCCGCCGGTTAAGTTGTTGAGGGCTGATTTCTTGTCCTGTGATAAAAAGCCTTCTATTTCCATCGCCAAAGCTTTCAGGGGAGCATTTGCAACCGGTTGGCACCTTTTTTGAGTGAATTGCCAAAAGTCAGATTTTTCCTGAAATTGTGACCCCAGGGCTTAGGGATTTTTTCAAAAAAATATTTTCCGCCGGTTAAGTTGTTGAGGGCTGATTTCTTGTCCTGTAATAAAAAGCCTTCTGTTTCGACTGCCAAAACTTTCAGGGGAGCATTTGCAACTGGTTGGCACCATTTTTGAGTGAATTGCCAAAAGTCAGATTTTCCTGAAATTGTGACCCCGGGGCTTAGGGATTTTTTCAAAAAAATATTTTCCGCCGGTTAAGTTGTTGAGGGCTGATTTATTTTCCTGTGATAAAAAGCCTTCTGTTTCCATCGCCAAAGGTTTCAGGGGAGCATTTGCAACCGGTTGGCACCATTTTTGAGTGAATTGCCAAAAGTCAGATTTTTGCTGAAATTGTGAACCCGGGGCTTATGGATTTTTTCAAAAAAATATTTTCCGCCGGTTAAGTTGTTGAGGGCTGATTTCTTGTACTGTGATAAAAAGCCTTCTGTTTCCATCGCCAAAGCTTTCAGGGGAGCATTTGCAACCGGTTGGCACCATTTTTGAGTGAATTGCCAAAAGTCAGATTTTTGCTGAAATTGTGACCCCGGGGCTTAGGGATTTTTTCAAAAAAATATTTTCCGCCGGTTAAGTTGTTGAGGGCTGATTTCTTGTACTGTGATAAAAAGCCTTCTGTTTCCATCGCCAAAGCTTTCAGGGGAGCATTTGCAACCGGTTGGCACCATTTTTGAGTGAATTGCCAAAAGTCAGATTTTTGCTGAAATTGTGACCCCGGGGCTTAGGGATTTTTTCAAAAAAATATTTTCCACCGGTTAAGTTGTTGAGGTCTGATTTCTTGTCCAGTGATAAAAAGCCTTCTGTTTCGACTGCCAAAGCTTTCAGGGGAGCATTTGCAACCGGTTGGCACCTTTTTTGAGTGAATTGCCAAAAGTCAGATTTTTCCTGAAATTGTGACCCCGGGGCTTAGGGATTTTTTCAAAAAAATATTTTCCGCCGGTTAAGTTGTTGAGGGCTGATTTCTTGTCCTGTGATAAAAAGCCTTCTGTTTCGACTGCCAAAACTTTCAGGGGAGTATTTCCAACTGGTTGGCACCATTTTTGAGTGAATTGCCAAAAGTCAGATTTTTCCTGAAATTGGGACCCCGGGGCTTAGGGATTTTTTCAAAAAAATATTTTCCGCCGGTTAAGTTGTTGAGGGCTGATTTCTTGTAATGAGATAAAAAGCCTTCTTTTTCCATCGCCAAAGCTTTCAGGGGAGCATTTGCAACCGGTTGGCACCATTTTTGAGTGAATTGCCAAAAGTCAGATTTTTGCTGAAATTGTGAACCCGCGGCTTATGGATTTTTTCAAAAAAATATTTTCCGCCGGTTAAGTTGTTGAGGGCTGATTTCTTGTACTGTGATAAAAAGCCTTCTGTTTCCATCGCCAAAGCTTTCAGGGGAGCATTTGCAACCGGTTGGCACCATTTTTGAGTGAATTGCCAAAAGTCAGATTTTTGCTGAAATTGTGACCCCGGGGCTTAGGGATTTTTTCAAAAAAATATTTTCCACCGGTTAAGTTGTTGAGGGCTGATTTCTTGTCCAGTGATAAAAAGCCTTCTGTTTCGACTGCCAAAGCTTTCAGGGGAGCATTTGCAACCGGTTGGCACCATTTTTGAGTGAATTTCTAAAAGTCAGATTTTTCCTGAAATTGTGACCCCGGGGCTTAGGGATTTTTTCAAAAAAATATTTTCCACCGGTTAAGTTGTTGAGGGCTGATTTCTTGTCCTGTGATAAAAAGCCTTCTGTTTCAATCGCCAAAGCTTTCAGGGGAGCATTTGCAAGTGTTTGGCACCATTTTTGAGTGAATTGCCAAAAGTCAGATTTTTCCTGAAATTGTGACCCCGGGGCTTAGGGATTTTTTCAAAAAAATATTTTCCGCCGGTTAAGTTGTTGAGGGCTGATTTCTTGTACTGTGATAAAAAGCCTTCTGTTTCCATCGCCAAAGCTTTCAGGGGAGCATTTGCAACCGGTTGGCACCATTTTTGAGTGAATTGCCAAAAGTCCATTTTTTTGCTGAAATTGTGACCCCGGGGCTTAGGGATTTTTTCAAAAAAAAAAATTCCACCGGTTAAGTTATTGAGGGCTGATTTCTTGTCCTGTGATAAAAAGCCTTCTGTTTCCATGGCCAAAGCTTTCAGGGGAGCATTTGCAAGTGTTTCGCACCATTTTTGAGTGAATTGCCCAAAGTCAGATTTTTGCTGAAATTGTGAACCCGGGTGTCAGGGGTTCAGGAGCAGAGGCGAGGGCTAGGGAGGAAACAGAGAGCGAGGGGGAGGAGGCAGAAGAAAAGATGAGTGATGACGACGACCCGAGATCTCCGAGTCTTTCCAGTGAATCAGAAGATTCACAGAAAGGAGCACCAGTAGCCAGGGCAAGGGGGGAGACTAGGGGGACACCCCAGGAAGATAGAGCCAGAGGGGACTCAGAGGGGAGCAGTTGGAAATCGGGACCAGCGTCACCGCCAGAGAGCAGGGAAGAGGAAGGGCGCCAGGGATCAAGCGCTGGCAGCTCACAACAGGAGGGAGGGCACGAGTCAGGAGTGGCCACACCTCCATCGGGGAGCGAAGAGACGGTTAGACGGAAGGTGGAAGGTTGGGCGCGCGCGCCATGTTTAAATACACAGGAAGGTGACGCAGTAGGCAGCCCGGAAAGGGAGCCAGGTCCTAAAGCCCGGCGCAAGGAGACAGGAGGGTCCGGGGGGTCAGCGTCAGAAGAATCCCGGAAGGAAAAGACCCCGGGGGGCAGAGGGACCCAGAGAAGAACAGTCAGGCGGAAAAGGTGGAGCAGGGCTAGGATATTAAGTTGGTGCACAAGGGGCGGAGACTCAGACGGAGCTTCGCCGATCTAAGCATAAGACGTAGACTTGCACGCAGCAGCTTGAGAATGGAAACTGTAACTCAATAAAGACTTTTATTTAATGATCGCTGGCTAGCGTGATCCTCTGTGAGCTAGGATCTAGAAGCAACTCTGACAGTAAGCTCCGTCTCCAAAATGTGGGCATCCACGGCCTCGCGGAGAGGAGAGAAAGCGGGTGCCTACTAGCGAGCTCACGAACGGCAGACAACATGACGGCTGAACAGCAGATAGCGGAACTCAGAGAAGCAGTGTCACGACTGAATGCCGAGGCTCTGGCATCCAGGAAGAGAGAGGAGGACGCAGCTGCCGCCTACAGGGATCTCCAGGTCAGGTTGGAAGTGCTTACGAAGCAAGGGCAACAGACACCCAAACCAGAGGGGATTGGGTTGGGGAGACGCACAGGCGGTCTGGTCTCTCACTTCGATGGGAATTTGCAACATTACCCCAACTTTAGAGCAGATGTAATGTGTGCACTGCAACTGCTGCACAAAGACTTTAGAGATGAAGAAGAGAAGGTGGGGTTCATCATGTCCCATTTGCATGGAGACGCTAAAGCATGGCTGCGCAATTTGTGGAGAGATAAGGATCCGGCGCTCCAAAATGCGGATGCCTTTATTAAAGCGATGGATGGGTGTTTTTTATCAAGCATTGACGTGGATCTTGCCCGGAAGGAGGTGCATGGACTAAGGCAAGGGAGGGCCAGCGTAAGGCAGTACCATGCCCGCTTTTTCGCTTTGGTCAGTGCCCTGGAATGGGACAGAGATTCGGCCCCTGTAAGAGACCTGTTTTGGGAGGGATTGCACAGCTCGATTAAAGATGAAATTGCGAGGGGGGAGAGACCCCGAACCATGCAGGAGATCGTTCAGAGGGCGCTGGCGGTGGGGGTGCGGCTGGAAGAACGTCCGTGGAGCAGGGACGAAGGGCGTGGAGGGCGCGAACCAGCCAGGGGCTCCTCCTTCCTTCCCAGAGAAGCAGCGCGTGCGCAATCCACGCCTCCGCCAGGAGGAGGGGCGGAACCTATGGAGGTTGGAGGTGCAAGGGCTCAGTCAGCAGCCAGAGCCCTAGCACCGGCGACAGTGAAAGCGAAGCCTCCTAGAGGGAACAGGAAGTGTTACATATGTGATGATCCCCAGCATATGGCGAAAGAGTGTCCCCGGAGGCTCCACAAGCACACTGCAGCCTCAGCAATGGTAACTGCAGCAACGCAGCAAGCAGAACCACAGCAGGGAAACGACGCAGTCTGGCTGGAGGAAGAGGCACTGGGGCCCAGCCAGACGTGTCAGTGAAGAAGTCCCCGGAGATTTTACAGCCCATGGACCCCCTCCCGCCCAAACCAGTAGTAAGGCTCACCGCATCTCTCCAGCTGCCCAATGGAATCACCATGGACGTGCCAATCACCATTGACTCAGGAAGCAATGCGGACTTTATAGGGCAGGACTTCGTCGACCGGCACGCTATACAGTTGCTGCCTGCCACGCTGCCCCTGCAGGTTGTCACGGTGGATGGCAGGGAGCTGCTAGGGGGGCAAGTGGTGAAGCAGACGCCACCAATGGTGATGCGACTTGGGAATCACAGGGAAGTCATCAGCTTCAACGTCACTCAACTATCGGACACGCCCATTGTATTGGGCATGAGTTGGCTGGACAAGCACAGCCCGACGCTGGCTTGGTACCAGAGGCAGCTGACCTTCGGCTCTTCCTTTTGCGCCGAACACTGCATCGTGCCCCGGCAGGAAGGAGAGGAAGAGGAGTCACAGCTGCAGCTAGGCACGCTGCAAGCGGTTCCCCACAAGTACGCAGAATTTTTGGAGGTTTTCTGCGAGAAGGAGGCAGACAGGCTACCCCCCCACAGACCATATGACTGCAAAATTGACCTGCTGCCGGGGGCGGCGCTGCCCAAAGGGAAGCTGTATTCCATGTCTGAGGACGAATTGCAGGAACTCAAGGAGTTCATAGATCATAATTTGGAGCGCGGTTTCATCCGAGAGTCCAAGGCAGCGGGGGGCAGTCCGGTTTTCTTTGTTAAGAAGCGGGACACGCCCCAAAAAAGACTCGTAGTGGACTACCGCATTTTGAACAGTGTGACCAAGCCATCGGACTTCCCCATGCCCCGAATCGACGACCTCCTCGCAAAGGTACGCAAGGGCAGCGTGTTCACCAAGCTGGACCTGCGAGGGGCGTACAACCTCATTCGCATGCGGGAAGGAGATGAGTGGAAGACAGCCATGTTCACGCCCCTGGGCACCTACGAATATAGAGTTATGCCTTTTGGATTGCAAAATGGCTCCCACGTTTTTCAAGCTTTCATGCATCACGTGTTGGCGGGGCTCCTTACTAGACGTGCGTCTGTTTCTTGGATGACATCCTGATCTTTTCGGAATCGCAGCAGGAGCATGACAGACACGTCAGGGAAGTGCTGAGCAGGCTACAGCAACATAGGCTTTACGCCAAGCTGGAGAAGTGCCAATTCGACGTGACGGAGGTGGATTTCCTGGGCTACAAGTTGTCTGACAAAGGGCTCGCCATGGACAGTGCCAAGGTTCGAGCAGTGTTGGATTGGAAAAGCCCACGCAACCGGAAGGAGGTCCAACGGTTTGTCGGCTTCGCGAACTTCTATCGCAAGTTTATCAAAGGCTTTGCTATGCAGACAGCGGCCATCACGGACACGCTCAGCTCCAAGAAAAAGAAGTTCATCTGGACAGAGCAGGCGGAGCAGTCCTTTCAGGCACTCAAGCGTCTCTTCGCGTCGGAAGAGCAGCTGCTTCATGTCAACCCCAGCAGGCCGATGAGGGTGGAGACAGACGCTTCGGACAGAGCCGTCGGAGCAGTCCTGCTGCAGAAGGACCCGCAGGGGGTTTGGAGACCGGGAGCGTTTTACTCGAGGAAGCTCAGCAAGTCCGAACAGAACTACACCATCTGGGACAGGGAGTTGCTGGCCATTCATGCAGCCTTCAAAGCGTGGAGGCACTTCCTGATCGGCGCCAAGCACACGGTGCAGGTCTGCACAGACCACAAGAATCTGGAGCACTGGCGCACGGCACAGTTCCTGAACCAGAGGCAAATACGTTGGGCTGAGTTCTTTGCGAACTTCGAGTTCCGAATAGAGTATGTCCCGGGGGACACCAACATCATGGCGGATGCTCTCTCCCGTAAGCCACAGTATCTGGAGGAGGCAACGCCAGTGGCCGCCATGCACATCTTTGCACCGACAGTGTGGGCGTGCACTGCGGCAACAGTTGACCTGGAGGCGGTGCGACGAGAGTTGCAGGATGACTCCTTCGCGCAAGCAAAGATGGCAGAGGTGCACAGGGGCACGGCAGCAACCGACGAGTTCCAGCTGCGAGATGGATTGCTCATCCGTAAAGGGGCCATCTACGTGCCGGGAGACGAACTTCGCGCCCAAGGTACTGCAGCAGCTGCACGACGCGCCCACTGCCGGGCACTTTGGCAAGGAGAAGACGATGGAATTAGTCGCCAGAGACTTCTGGTGGCCCGGAATGAGAGGGGAAGTCGCGGACTACGTGGTGAGGTGTGACACCTGCCAGAGGGCCAAACCAGTGCAGAGACCGCCGGCCGGACTGCTGGAACCGCTGCAAACGCCGTGCGAACCGTGGGAGAGAGTGGCCCTGGACTTTGTCACGGATCTGCCCAGCTCGAGGGGCAAGAAGGCTGTGCTGTTGGTGGTGGACTTGTTCTCCAAGATGGCACATTTCATTCCGTGTGCGAAAGTGGCCACGGCGGAACAAACCGCCAAACTATTCATAGATCACGTGTTCAAGGTTCACGGTCTGTGACCCCGGGGCTTAGGGATTTTTTCAAAAAAATATTTTCCGCCGGTTAAGTTGTTGAGGGCTGATTTCTTGTCCTGTGATAAAAAGCCTTCTGTTTCCATCGCCAAAGCTTTCAGGGGAGCATTTGCAAGTGTTTGGCACCATTTTTGAGTGAATTGCCAAAAGTCAGATTTTTGCTGAAATTGTGACCCCGGGGCTTAGGGATTTTTTGAAAAAAATATTTTCTGCCGGTTAAGTTGTTGAGGGCTGATTTCTTGTACTGTGATAAAAAGCCTTCTGTTTCCATCACCAAAGCTTTCAGGGGAGCATTTGCAACTGGTTGGCACCATTTTTGAGTGAATTGCCAAAAGTCAGATTTTTGCTGAAATTGGGACCCCGGGGCTTAGGGATTTTTTCAAAAAAAATCTTTTCCGCTGGTTAAGTTGTTGAGGACTGATTTGTTGTACTGTGATAAAAAGCCGTCTGTTTTGACTGCCGAAGGTTTCAGGGGAGCATTTGCAACCAGTTGGCACCACTTTTGAGTGAATTGCCAAAAGTCAGATTTTTGCTGAAATTGTGACCCCGGGGCTTATGGATTTTTTCAAAAAAAATATTTTCCGCCGGTTAAGTTGTTGAGGGCTGATTTCTTGTCCTGTGATAAAAAGCCTTCTGTTTCCATCGCCAAAGCTTTTAGGGGAGCATTTGCAAGTGTTAGGCACCATTTTTGAGTGAAATGCAAAAAGTCAGATTTTTGCTGAAAAAAATCTTTTTCCGCCGGTTAAGTTGTTGAGGGCTGACTTCTTGTCCTGTGATAAAAAGCCTTCTGTTTCCATCGCCAATGGTTTCCGGGGAGCATTTGCAACTGGTTGGCACCATTTTTCAGTGAATTGCCAAAAGTCAGATTTTTGCTGAAATTGTGACCCCGGGGCTTAGGGATTTTTTCAAAAAAATATTTACCGCCATTTAAGTTGTTGAGGGCTGATTTCTTGTCCTGTGATAAAAAGCCTTCTGTTTCCATCGCCAAAGGTTTCAGGGGAGCATTTGCAACCGGTTGGCACCATTTTTGAGTGAATTGCCAAAAGTCAGATTTTTCCTGAAATTGTGACCCCGGGGCTTAGGGATTTTTTCAAAAAAATATTTTCCGCCGGTTAAGTTGTTGAGGGCTGATTTCTTGTCCTGTGATAAAAAGCCTTCTGTATCCATCGCCAAAGCTTTCAGGGGAGCATTTGCAACCGGTTGGCACCATTTTTCAGTGAATTGCCAAAAGTCAGATTTTTGCTGAAAGAAATCTTTTTCCGCCGGTTAAGTTGTTGAGGGCTGATTTCTTGTACTGTGATAAAAAGCCGTCTGTTTTGACTGCCGAAGCTCTCAGGGGAGCATTTGCAACCAGTTGGCACCACTTTTCAGTGAATTGCCAAAAGTCAGATTTTTGCTGAAATTGTGACCCCGGGGCTTAGGGATTTTTTCAAAAAAAATATTTTCCGCCCGTTAAGTTGTTGAGGGCTGATTTCTTTTCCTGTGATAAAAAGCCTTCTTTTTCCTTTGCCAAAGCTTTCAGGGGAGCATTTGCAAGTGTTTTGCACCATTTTTGAGTGAATTGCCAAAAGTCAGGTTTTTTCTGAAATTGTGACCCCGGGGCTTAGGGATTTTTTCAAAAAAAATATTTTCCGCCCGTTAAGTTGTTGAGGGCTGATTTCTTTTCCTGTGATAAAAAGCCTTCTTTTTCCTTTGCCAAAGCTTTCAGGGGAGCATTTGCAAGTGTTTTGCACCATTTTTGAGTGAATTGCCAAAAGTCAGGTTTTTGCTGAAATTGTGACCCCGGGGCTTAGGGATTTTTTCAAAAAAATCTTTTCCGCCGGTTAAGTTGTTGAGGGTTGATTTTTTGTCCTGTGATAAAAAGCCTTCTGTTTCCATCGCCAAAGCTTTCAGGGGAGCATTTGCAAGTGTTTGGCACCATTTTTCAGTGAATTGCCAAAAGTCAGATTTTTGCTGAAATTGTGACCCCGGGGCTTATGAATTTTTTCAAAAAAAATGTTTTCCGCCGGTTAAGTTGTTGAGGGCTGATTTCTTCTACTGTGATAAAAAGCCGTCTGTTTCAACTGCCGAAGCTTTCAGGGGAGCATTTGCAACCGGTTGGCACCATTTTTCAGTGAATTGCGAAAAGTCAAATTTTTGCCGAAAAAAATCTTTTTCCGCCGGTTAAGTTGTTGAGGGCTGATTTCTTGTACTGTGCTAAAAAGCCGTCTGTTTTGACTGCTGAAGCTTTCAGGGGAGCATTTGCAACCAGTTGGCTCCAATTTTGAGTGAATTGCCAAAAGTCAGATTTTTCCTTAGGGATTTTTTCAAAAAAATATTTCTCGCCGGTTAAGTTGTTGAGGCCTGATTTCTTGTCCTGTGATAAAAAGCCTTCTGTTTCGACTGCCAAAGCTTTCAGCGGATCATTTGCAACCGGTTGGCACCATTTTTGAGTGAATTGCCAAAAGTCTGATTTTTCCTGAAATTGTGACCCCGGGGCTTAGGGATTTTTTAAAAAAATATTTTCCGCCGGTTAAGTGGTTGAGGGATAAAAAGCCTTCTGTTTCCATCGCCAAAGCTTTCAGGGGAGCATTTGCAACCGGTTGGCACCATTTTTGAGTGAATTGCCAAAAGTCAGATTTTTGGTGAAATTGTGACCCCGGGGCTTAGGGATTTTTTCAAAAAAATATTTTCCGCCGGTTAAGTTGTTGAGGGCTGATTGCTTGTCCTGTGATAAAAAGCCTTCTGTTTCCATCGCCAAAGCTTTCAGGGGAGCATTTGCAACCGGTTGGCACCATTTTTCAGTGAATTGCGAAAAGTCAAATTTTTGCCGAAAAAAATCTTTTTCCGCCGGTTAAGTTGTTGAGGGCTGATTTCTTGTACTGTGCTAAAAAGCCGTCTGTTTTGACTGCTGAAGCTTTCAGGGGAGCATTTGCAACCAGTTGGCTCCAATTTTGAGTGAATTGCCAAAAGTCAGATTTTTCCTTAGGGATTTTTTCAAAAAAATATTTCCCGCCGGTTAAGTTGTTGAGGCCTGATTTCTTGTCCTGTGATAAAAAGCCTTCTGTTTCGACTGCCAAAGCTTTCAGGGGATCATTTGCAACCGGTTGGCACCATTTTTGAGTGAATTGCCAAAAGTCTGATTTTTCCTGAAATTGTGACCCCGGGGCTTAGGGATTTTTTAAAAAAATATTTTCCGCCGCTTAAGTGGTTGAGGGATAAAAAGCCTTCTGTTTCCATCGCCAAAGCTTTCAGGGGAGCATTTGCAACCGGTTGGCACCATTTTTGAGTGAATTGCCAAAAGTCAGATTTTTGGTGAAATTGTGACCCCGGGGCTTAGGGATTTTTTCAAAAAAATATTTTCCGCCGGTTAAGTTGTTGAGGGCTGATTGCTTGTCCTGTGATAAAAAGCCTTCTGTTTCCATCGCCAAAGCTTTCAGGGGAGCATTTGCAACCGGTTGGCACCATTTTTCAGTGAATTGCGAAAAGTCAAATTTTTGCCGAAAAAAATCTTTTTCCGCCGGTTAAGTTGTTGAGGGCTGATTTCTTGTACTGTGCTAAAAAGCCGTCTGTTTTGACTGCTGAAGCTTTCAGGGGAGCATTTGCAACCAGTTGGCTCCAATTTTGAGTGAATTGCCAAAAGTCAGATTTTTCCTTAGGGATTTTTTCAAAAAAATATTTCCCGCCGGTTAAGTTGTTGAGGCCTGATTTCTTGTCCTGTGATAAAAAGCCTTCTGTTTCGACTGCCAAAGCTTTCAGGGGATCATTTGCAACCGGTTGGCACCATTTTTGAGTGAATTGCCAAAAGTCTGATTTTTCCTGAAATTGTGACCCCGGGGCTTAGGGATTTTTTAAAAAAATATTTTCCGCCGGTTAAGTGGTTGAGGGATAAAAAGCCTTCTGTTTCCATCGCCAAAGCTTTCAGGGGAGCATTTGCAACCGGTTGGCACCATTTTTGAGTGAATTGCCAAAAGTCAGATTTTTGGTGAAATTGTGACCCCGGGGCTTAGGGATTTTTTCAAAAAAATATTTTCCGCCGGTTAAATTGTTGAGGGCTGATTGCTTGTCCTGTGATAAAAAGCCTTCTGTTTCCATCGCCAAAGCTTTCAGGGGAGCATTTGCAACCGGTTGGCACCATTTTTGAGTGAATTGCCAAAAGTCAGATTTTTGTTGAAATTGTGACCCCGGGGCTTATGGATTTTTTCAAAAAAATATTTTCTCCGGTTAAGTTGTTGAGGGCTGATTTCTTGTCCTGTGATAAAAAGCCTTCTGTTTTCATCGCCAAAGCTTTCAGGGGAGCATTTGCAACCGGTTGGCACCATTTTTGAGTGAATTGCCAAAAGTCAGATTTTTGCTGAAATTGTGACCCCGGGGCTTAGGGATTTTTTCAAAAAAATATTTTCCGCCGGTTAAGTTGTTGAGGGCTGATTTCTTGTAATGTGATAAAAAGCCTTCTGTTTCCATCGCCAAACTTTCAGGGGAGCATTTGAAAATGTTTGGCACCATTTTTGAGTGAATTGCCAAAAGTCAGATTTTTGCTGAAATTGTGACCCCGGGGCTTATGGATTTTTTCAAAAA
The DNA here is from genome assembly GCF_965112155.1 of Podarcis liolepis. Lineage (NCBI taxonomy): Eukaryota > Metazoa > Chordata > Lepidosauria > Squamata > Lacertidae > Podarcis > Podarcis liolepis. The sequence goes on along the minus strand of NC_139564.1, from coordinate 67,212,640 downwards.
AATATTTTCCGCCGGTTAAGTTGTTGAGGGCTGATTTCTTGTCCTGTGATAAAAAGCCTTCTGTTTCCATCGCCAAAGCTTTCAGGGGAGCATTTGCAACCGGTTGGCACCATTTTTGAGTGAATTGCCAAAAGTCAGATTTTTGCTGAAATTGTGACCCCGGGGCTTAGGGATTTTTTCAAAAAAATCTTTTCCGCCGGTTAAGTTGTTGAGGGCTGATTTCTTGTCCTGTGATAAAAAGCAGTCTGTTTTGACTGCCGAAGCTTTCAGGGGATCATTTGCAACCAGTTGGCACCATTTTTGAGTGAATTGCCAAAAGTCAATTTTTTGCTGAAATTGTGACCCCGGGGCTTAGGGATTATTTCAAAAAAATATTTTCCTCCGGTTAAGTTGTTGAGGGCTGATTTCTTGTACTGTGATAAAAAGCCTTCTGTTTCCATCGCCAAAGCTTTCAGGGGAGCATTTGCAAGTGTTTGGCACCATTTTTCAGTGAATTGCGAAAAGTCAAAATTTTGCCGAAAAAAATCTTTTTCCGCTGGTTAAGTTGTTGAGGGCTGATTTCTTGTCCTGTGATAAAAAGCCTTCTGTTTCCATCGCCAAAGCTTTCAGGGGAGCATTTGCAACCGGTTGCCACCATTTTTGAGTGAATTGCCAAAAGTCAGATTTTTGCTGAAATTGTGACCCCGGGGCTTAGGGATTTTTTTTAAAAAAAAATTTCCACCGGTTAAGTTGTTGAGGGCTGATTTCTTGTCCTGTGATAAAAAGCCTTTTGTTTCGACTGCCAAACCTTTCAAGGGAGCATTTGCAACCGGTTGGCACCATTTTTGAGTGAATTGCCAAAAGTCAGATTTTTAGTGAAATTGTGAACCCGGGGCTTAGGGATTTTTTCAAAAAAATATTTTCGCCGGTTAAGTTGTTGAGGGAAAAAAAGCCTTCTGTTTCCATCGCCAAAGCTTTCAGGGGAGCATTTGCAACCGGTTGGCACCATTTTTGAGTGAATTGCCAAAAGTCAGATTTTTGGTGAAATTGTGACCCCGGTGCTTATGGATTTTTTCAAAAAAATATTTCCTCCGGTTAAGTTGTTGAGGCCTGATTTCTTGTCCTGTGATAAAAAGACTTCTGTTTTCATCGCCAATGGATTCAGGCGAGCATTTGCAACCGGTTGGCACCATTTTTGAGTGAATTGCCAAAAGTCAGATTTTTGGAGAAATTGTGACGCCGGGGCTTAGGGATTTTTTCATAAAAATATTTTCCGCCGGTTAAGTTGTTGAGGGCTGATTTCTTGTAATGTGATAAAAAAGCCTTCTGTTTCCATCGCCAAAGCTTTCAGGGGAGCATTTGCAGGTGTTTGCCACCATTTTTGAGTGAATTGCCAAAAGTCAGATTTTTGCTGAAATTGTGACCCTGGGGCTTAGGGATTTTTTCAAAAAAATATTTTCCGCCGGTTAAGTTGTTGGGGGCTGATTTCTTGTACTGTGATAAAAAGCCGTCTGTTTCAACTGCCGAAGCTTTCAGGGGAGCATTTGCAATCGGCTGGCACCATTTTTCAGTGAATTGCCAAAAGTCAAATTTTTGCTGAAAAAAATATTTTCCACCGGTTAAGTTGTTGAGGGCCGATTTCTTGTCCTGTGATAAAAAGCCTTCTGTTTCCATCGCCAAAGCTTTCAGGGGAGCATTTGCAACCGGTTGGCACCATTTTTGAGTGAATTGCCAAAAGTCAGATTTTTGTTGAAATTGTGACCCTGGGGCTTATGGATTTTTTCAAAAAAATATTTTCCGCCGGTTAAGTTGTTGAGGGCTGATTTCTTGTCCTGTGATAAAAAGCCTTCTGCTTTCAAGGGCAATGGTTTCAGGGGAGCATTTGCAACCGGTTGGCACCATTTTTGAGTGAATTGCCAAAACTCAGATTTTTGGTGAAATTGTGACCCCGGGGCTTAGGGATTTTTTCAAAAAAATATTTTCCGCCGGTTAAGTTGTTGAGGGCTGATTTCTTGTAATGTGATAAAAAGCCTTCTGTTTCCATCGCCAAAGCTTTCAGGGGAGCATTTGCAAATGTTTGGCACCATTTTTGAGTGAATTGCCAAAAGTCAGATTTTTACTGAAATTGTGACCCCGGGGCTTATGGATTTTTTCTAAAAAATATTTTCCGCCGGTTTAGTTGTTGAGGGCTGATTTCTTGTACTGTGATAAAAAGCCGTCTGTTTCAACTGCCGAAGCTTTCAGGGGAGCATTTGCAATCGGCTGGCACCATTTTTCAGTGAACTGCCAAAAGTCAAATTTTTGCTGAAAAAAATATTTTCCACCGGTTAAGTTGTTGAGGGCTGATTTCTTGTCCTGTGATAAAAAGCCTTCTGTTTCCATCGCCAAAGCTTTCAGGGGAGCATTTGCAACCGGTTGGCACCATTTTTGAGTGAATTGCCAAAAGTCAGATTTTTGCTGAAATTGTGACCCCCGGGGCTTATGGATTTCTTCAAAAAAATATTTTCCGCTGGTTAAGTTGTTGAGGGCTGATTTCTTGTCCTGTGATAAAAAGCCTTCTGTTTCCATCGCCAAAGGTTTCAGGAGAGCATTTGCAACCGGTTGGCACCATTTTTGAGTGAATTGCCAAAAGTCAGATTTTTGCTGAAATTGTGACCCCCGGGGCTTATGGATTTTTTTTAAAAAATATTTTCCGCCGGTTAAGTTGTTGAGGGCTGATTTCTTGTCCTGTGATAAAAAGCCTTCTGTTTCCATCGCCAAAGGTTTCAGGGGAGCATTTGCAACCGGTTGGCACCATTTTTGAGTGAATTGCCAAAAGTCAGATTTTTGCTGAAAAAAAATCTTTTTCCGCCGGTTAAGTTGTTGAGGGCTGATTTCTTGTCCTGTGATAAAAAGCCTTCTGTTTCGACTGCCAAAGCTTTCAGGGGATCATTTGCAACCGGTTGGCACCATTTTTGAGTGAATTGCCAAAAGTCAGATTTTTGCTGAAATTGTGACCCCGGGGCTCAGGGATTTTTTTAAAAAAATATTTTCCGCCGGTTAAGTTGTTGAGGGCTGATTTCTTGTCCTGTGATAAAAAGCCTTCTGTTTCGACTGCCAAACCTTTCAGGGGAGCATTTGCAACCGGTTGGCACCATTTTTGAGTGAATTGCCAAAAGTCAGATTTTTGCTGAAAAAAAATCTTTTTCTGCCGGTTAAGTTGGTGACGGCTGATTTCTTGTCCTGTGATAAAAAGCCTTCTTTTTCCTTCGTCAAAGCTTTCAGGGGAGCATTTGCAAGTGTTTGGCACCATTTTTGAGTGAATTGCCAAAAGTCAGATTTTTGCTGAAATTGTGACCCCGGGGCTTAGGGATTTTTTCAAAAAAATATTTTCTGCCGGTTAAGTTGTTGAGGGCTGATTTCTTGTCCTGTGATAAAAAGCCTTCTGTTTCAACTGCCAAACCTTTCAGGGGAGCATTTGCAACCGGCTGGCACCATTTTTGAGTGAATTGCCAAAAGTCAGATTTTCCTGAAATTGTGACCCCGGGGCCTAGGGATTTTTTCAAAAAAATATTTTCCACCGGTTAAGTTGTTGAGGGCTGATTTCTTGTCCTGTGATAAAAAGCCTTCTGTTTCAATCGCCAAAGCTTTCAGGGGAGCATTTGAAACCGGTTGGCACCATTTTTGAGTGAATTGCCAAAAGTCAGATTTTTTCTGAAATTGTGACCCCGGGGCTTAGGGATTTTTTCAAAAAAATATTTTCCACCGGTTAAGTTGTTGAGGGCTGATTTCTTGTCCTGTGATAAAAAGCCTTCTGTTTCAATCGCCAAAGCTTTCAGGGGAGCATTTGCAACCGGTTGGCACCATTTTTGAGTGAATTGCCAAAAGTCAGATTTTTTCTGAAATTGTGACCACGGGGCTTAGGGATTTTTTTTAAAAAAAATATTTCCACCGGTTAAGTTGTTGAGGGCTGATTTCTTTTCCTGTGATAAAAAGCCTTCTGTTTCCATCGCCAAAGCTTTCAGGGGAGCATTTGCAACCGGTTGGCACCATTTTTGAGTGAATTGCCAAAAGTCAGATTTTTGGTGAAATTGTGACCCCGGGGCTTAGGGATTTTTTCAAAAAAATATTTTCCGCCGGTTAAGTTGTTGAGGGCTGATTGCTTGTCCTGTGATAAAAAGCCTTCTGTTTCCATCGCCAAAGCTTTCAGGGGAGCATTTGCAACCGGTTGGCACCATTTTTCAGTGAATTGCGAAAAGTCAAATTTTTGCCGAAAAAAATCTTTTTCCGCCGGTTAAGTTGTTGAGGGCTGATTTCTTGTACTGTGCTAAAAAGCCGTCTGTTTTGACTGCTGAAGCTTTCAGGGGAGCATTTGCAACCAGTTGGCTCCAATTTTGAGTGAATTGCCAAAAGTCAGATTTTTCCTTAGGGATTTTTTCAAAAAAATATTTCCCGCCGGTTAAGTTGTTGAGGCCTGATTTCTTGTCCTGTGATAAAAAGCCTTCTGTTTCGACTGCCAAAGCTTTCAGGGGATCATTTGCAACCGGTTGGCACCATTTTTGAGTGAATTGCCAAAAGTCTGATTTTTCCTGAAATTGTGACCCCGGGGCTTAGGGATTTTTTAAAAAAATATTTTCCGCCGGTTAAGTGGTTGAGGGATAAAAAGCCTTCTGTTTCCATCGCCAAAGCTTTCAGGGGAGCATTTGCAACCGGTTGGCACCATTTTTGAGTGAATTGCCAAAAGTCAGATTTTTGGTGAAATTGTGACCCCGGGGCTTAGGGATTTTTTCAAAAAAATATTTTCCGCCGGTTAAATTGTTGAGGGCTGATTGCTTGTCCTGTGATAAAAAGCCTTCTGTTTCCATCGCCAAAGCTTTCAGGGGAGCATTTGCAACCGGTTGGCACCATTTTTGAGTGAATTGCCAAAAGTCAGATTTTTGTTGAAATTGTGACCCCGGGGCTTATGGATTTTTTCAAAAAAATATTTTCTCCGGTTAAGTTGTTGAGGGCTGATTTCTTGTCCTGTGATAAAAAGCCTTCTGTTTTCATCGCCAAAGCTTTCAGGGGAGCATTTGCAACCGGTTGGCACCATTTTTGAGTGAATTGCCAAAAGTCAGATTTTTGCTGAAATTGTGACCCCGGGGCTTAGGGATTTTTTCAAAAAAATATTTTCCGCCGGTTAAGTTGTTGAGGGCTGATTTCTTGTAATGTGATAAAAAGCCTTCTGTTTCCATCGCCAAACTTTCAGGGGAGCATTTAAAAATGTTTGGCACCATTTTTGAGTGAATTGCCAAAAGTCAGATTTTTGCTGAAATTGTGACCCCGGGGCTTATGGATTTTTTCAAAAAAATATTTTCCGCCGGTTAAGTTGTTGAGGGCTGATTTCTTGTCCTGTGATAAAAAGCCTTCTGTTTCCATCGCCAAAGCTTTCAGGGGAGCATTTGCAACCGGTTGGCACCATTTTTGAGTGAATTGCCAAAAGTCAGATTTTTGCTGAAATTGTGACCCCGGGGCTTAGGGATTTTTTCAAAAAAATCTTTTCCGCCGGTTAAGTTGTTGAGGGCTGATTTCTTGTCCTGTGATAAAAAGCAGTCTGTTTTGACTGCCGAAGCTTTCAGGGGATCATTTGCAACCAGTTGGCACCATTTTTGAGTGAATTGCCAAAAGTCAATTTTTTGCTGAAATTGTGACCCCGGGGCTTAGGGATTATTTCAAAAAAATATTTTCCTCCGGTTAAGTTGTTGAGGGCTGATTTCTTGTACTGTGATAAAAAGCCTTCTGTTTCCATCGCCAAAGCTTTCAGGGGAGCATTTGCAAGTGTTTGGCACCATTTTTCAGTGAATTGCGAAAAGTCAAAATTTTGCCGAAAAAAATCTTTTTCCGCTGGTTAAGTTGTTGAGGGCTGATTTCTTGTCCTGTGATAAAAAGCCTTCTGTTTCCATCGCCAAAGCTTTCAGGGGAGCATTTGCAACCGGTTGCCACCATTTTTGAGTGAATTGCCAAAAGTCAGATTTTTGCTGAAATTGTGACCCCGGGGCTTAGGGATTTTTTTTTTAAAAAAATTTCCACCGGTTAAGTTGTTGAGGGCTGATTTCTTGTCCTGTGATAAAAAGCCTTTTGTTTCGACTGCCAAACCTTTCAAGGGAGCATTTGCAACCGGTTGGCACCATTTTTGAGTGAATTGCCAAAAGTCAGATTTTTCCTGAAATTGTGAACCCGGGGCTTAGGGATTTTTTCAAAAAAATATTTTCCGCCGGTTAAGTTGTTGAGGGAAAAAAAGCCTTCTGTTTCCATCGCCAAAGCTTTCAGGGGAGCATTTGCAACCGGTTGGCACCATTTTTGAGTGAATTGCCAAAAGTCAGATTTTTGGTGAAATTGTGACCCCGGTGCTTATGGATTTTTTCAAAAAAATATTTCCTCCGGTTAAGTTGTTGAGGCCTGATTTCTTGTCCTGTGATAAAAAGCCTTCTGTTTTCATCGCCAATGGATTCAGGCGAGCATTTGCAACCGGTTGGCACCATTTTTGAGTGAATTGCCAAAAGTCAGATTTTTGGAGAAATTGTGACGCCGGGGCTTAGGGATTTTTTCAAAAAAATATTTTCCGCCGGTTAAGTTGTTGAGGGCTGATTTCTTGTAATGTGATAAAAAAGCCTTCTGTTTCCATCGCCAAAGCTTTCAGGGGAGCATTTGCAGGTGTTTGCCACCATTTTTGAGTGAATTGCCAAAAGTCAGATTTTTGCTGAAATTGTGACCCTGGGGCTTAGGGATTTTTTCAAAAAAATATTTTCCGCCGGTTAAGTTGTTGGGGGCTGATTTCTTGTACTGTGATAAAAAGCCGTCTGTTTCAACTGCCGAAGGTTTCAGGGGAGCATTTGCAATCGGCTGGCACCATTTTTCAGTGAATTGCCAAAAGTCAAATTTTTGCTGAAAAAAATATTTTCCACCGGTTAAGTTGTTGAGGGCCGATTTCTTGTCCTGTGATAAAAAGCCTTCTGTTTCCATCGCCAAAGCTTTCAGGGGAGCATTTGCAACCGGTTGGCACCATTTTTGAGTGAATTGCCATAAGTCAGATTTTTGTTGAAATTGTGACCCTGGGGCTTATGGATTTTTTCAAAAAAATATTTTCCGCCGGTTAAGTTGTTGAGGGCTGATTTCTTGTCCTGTGATAAAAAGCCTTCTGCTTTCAAGGGCAATGGTTTCAGGGGAGCATTTGCAACCGGTTGGCACCATTTTTGAGTGAATTGCCAAAAGTCAGATTTTTGGTGAAATTGTGACCCCGGGGCTTAGGGATTTTTTCAAAAAAATATTTTCCGCCGGTTAAGTTGTTGAGGGCTGATTTCTTGTAATGTGATAAAAAGCCTTCTGTTTCCATCGCCAAAGCTTTCAGGGGAGCATTTGCAAATGTTTGGCACCATTTTTGAGTGAATTGCCAAAAGTCAGATTTTTACTGAAATTGTGACCCCGGGGCTTATGGATTTTTTCTAAAAAATATTTTCCGCCGGTTTAGTTGTTGAGGGCTGATTTCTTGTACTGTGATAAAAAGCCGTCTGTTTCAACTGCCGAAGCTTTCAGGGGAGCATTTGCAATCGGCTGGCACCATTTTTCAGTGAACTGCCAAAAGTCAAATTTTTGCTGAAAAAAATATTTTCCACCGGTTAAGTTGTTGAGGGCTGATTTCTTGTCCTGTGATAAAAAGCCTTCTGTTTCCATCGCCAAAGCTTTCAGGGGAGCATTTGCAACCGGTTGGCACCATTTTTGAGTGAATTGCCAAAAGTCAGATTTTTGCTGAAATTGTGACCCCCGGGGCTTATGGATTTCTTCAAAAAAATATTTTCCGCTGGTTAAGTTGTTGAGGGCTGATTTCTTGTCCTGTGATAAAAAGCCTTCTGTTTCCATCGCCAAAGGTTTCAGGAGAGCATTTTCAACCGGTTGGCACCATTTTTGAGTGAATTGCCAAAAGTCAGATTTTTGCTGAAATTGTGACCCCCGGGGCTTATGGATTTTTTTAAAAAAATATTTTCCGCCGGTTAAGTTGTTGAGGGCTGATTTCTTGTCCTGTGATAAAAAGCCTTCTGTTTCCATCGCCAAAGGTTTCAGGGGAGCATTTGCAACCGGTTGGCACCATTTTTGAGTGAATTGCCAAAAGTCAGATTTTTGCTGAAAAAAAATCTTTTTCCGCCGGTTAAGTTGTTGAGGGCTGATTTCTTGTCCTGTGATAAAAAGCCTTCTGTTTCGACTGCCAAAGCTTTCAGGGGATCATTTGCAACCGGTTGGCACCATTTTTGAGTGAATTGCCAAAAGTCAGATTTTTGCTGAAATTGTGACCCCGGGGCTCAGGGATTTTTTTAAAAAAATATTTTCCGCCGGTTAAGTTGTTGAGGGCTGATTTCTTGTCCTGTGATAAAAAGCCTTCTGTTTCGACTGCCAAACCTTTCAGGGGAGCATTTGCAACCGGTTGGCACCATTTTTGAGTGAATTGCCAAAAGTCAGATTTTTGCTGAAAAAAAATCTTTTTCTGCCGGTTAAGTTGGTGACGGCTGATTTCTTGTCCTGTGATAAAAAGCCTTCTTTTTCCTTCGTCAAAGCTTTCAGGGGAGCATTTGCAAGTGTTTGGCACCATTTTTGAGTGAATTGCCAAAAGTCAGATTTTTGCTGAAATTGTGACCCCGGGGCTTAGGGATTTTTTCAAAAAAATATTTTCTGCCGGTTAAGTTGTTGAGGGCTGATTTCTTGTCCTGTGATAAAAAGCCTTCTGTTTCAACTGCCAAACCTTTCAGGGGAGCATTTGCAACCGGCTGGCACCATTTTTGAGTGAATTGCCAAAAGTCAGATTTTCCTGAAATTGTGACCCCGGGGCCTAGGGATTTTTTCAAAAAAATATTTTCCACCGGTTAAGTTGTTGAGGGCTGATTTCTTGTCCTGTGATAAAAAGCCTTCTGTTTCAATCGCCAAAGCTTTCAGGGGAGCATTTGAAACCGGTTGGCACCATTTTTGAGTGAATTGCCAAAAGTCAGATTTTTTCTGAAATTGTGACCCCGGGGCTTAGGGATTTTTTCAAAAAAATATTTTCCACCGGTTAAGTTGTTGAGGGCTGATTTCTTGTCCTGTGATAAAAAGCCTTCTGTTTCAATCGCCAAAGCTTTCAGGGGAGCATTTGCAACCGGTTGGCACCATTTTTGAGTGAATTGCCAAAAGTCAGATTTTTTCTGAAATTGTGACCACGGGGCTTAGGGATTTTTTTAAAAAAAAATATTTCCACCGGTTAAGTTGTTGAGGGCTGATTTCTTTTCCTGTGATAAAAAGCCTTCTGTTTCCATCGCCAAAGCTTTCAGGGGAGCATTTGCAACCGGTTGGCACCATTTTTGAGTGAATTGCCAAAAGTCAGATTTTTGTTGAAATTGTGACCCCGGGGCTTATGGATTTTTTCAAAAAAATATTTTCCGCCGGTTAAGTTGTTGAGGGCTGATTTCTTGTCCTGTGATAAAAAGCCTTCTGCTTTCAAGGGCAATGGTTTCAGGGGAGCATTTGCAACCGGTTGGCACCATTTTTGAGTGAATTGCCAAAAGTCAGATTTTTGGTGAAATTGTGACCCCGGGGCTTAGGGATTTTTTCAAAAAAATATTTTCCGCCGGTTAAGTTGTTGAGGGCTGATTTCTTGTAATGTGATAAAAAGCCTTCTGTTTCCATCGCCAAAGCTTTCAGGGGAGCATTTGCAAATGTTTGGCACCATTTTTGAGTGAATTGCCAAAAGTCAGATTTTTACTGAAATTGTGACCCCGGGGCTTATGGATTTTTTCTAAAAAATATTTTCCGCCGGTTAAGTTGTTGAGGGCTGATTTCTTGTACTGTGATAAAAAGCCGTCTGTTTCAACTGCCGAAGCTTTCAGGGGAGCATTTGCAATCGGCTGGCACCATTTTTCAGTGAACTGCCAAAAGTCAAATTTTTGCTGAAAAAAATATTTTCCACCGGTTAAGTTGTTGAGGGCTGATTTCTTGTCCTGTGATAAAAAGCCTTCTGTTTCCATCGCCAAAGCTTTCAGGGGAACATTTGCAACCGGTTGGCACCATTTTTGAGTGAATTGCCAAAAGTCAGATTTTTGCTGAAATTGTGACCCCGGGGCTTATGGATTTTTTCAAAAAAATATTTTCCGCTGGTTAAGTTGTTGAGGGCTGATTTCTTGTCCTGTGATAAAAAGCCTTCTGTTTCCATCGCCAAAGGTTTCAGGAGAGCATTTGCAACCGGTTGGCACCATTTTTGAGTGAATTGCCAAAAGTCAGATTTTTGCTGAAATTGTGACCCCGGGGCTTAGGGATTTTTTCAAAAAAAAAAATTCCACCGGTTAAGTTGTTGAGGTCTGATTTCTTGTCCTGTGATAAAAAGCTTTCTGTTTCCATCGCCAAAGGTTTCAGGAGAGCATTTGCAACCGGTTGGCACCATTTTTGAGTGAATTGCCAAAAGTCAGATTTTAGCTGAAATTGTGACCCCCGGGGCTTATGGATTTTTTTAAAAAAATATTTTCCGCCAGTTAAGTTGTTGAGGGCTGATTTCTTGTCCTGTGATAAAAAGCCTTCTGTTTCCATCGCCAAAGGTTTCAGGGGAGCATTTGCAACCGGTTGGCACCATTTTTGAGTGAATTGCCAAAAGTCAGATTTTTGCTGAAAAAAAATCTTTTTCCGCCGGTTAAGTTGTTGAGGGCTGATTTCTTGTCCTGTGATAAAAAGCCTTCTGTTTCGACTGCCAAACCTTTCAGGGGAGCATTTGCAACCGGTTGGCACCATTTTTGAGTGAATTGCCAAAAGTCAGATTTTTGCTGAAAAAAAATCTTTTTCTGCCGGTTAAGTTGGTGACGGCTGATTTCTTGTCCTGTGTTAAAAAGCCTTCTTTTTCCTTCGTCAAAGCTTTCAGGGGAGCATTTGCAAGTGTTTGGCATCATTTTTGAGTGAATTGCCAAAAGTCAGATTTTTGCTGAAATTGTGACCCCGGGGCTTAGGGATTTTTTCAAAAAAATATTTTCTGCCGGTTAAATTGTTGAGGGCTGATTTCTTGTCCTGTGATAAAAAGCCTTCTGTTTCAACTGCCAAACCTTTCAGGGGAGCATTTGCAACCGGCTGGCACCATTTTTGAGTGAATTGCCAAAAGTCAGATTTTCCTGAAATTGTGACCCCGGGGCTTAGGGATTTTTTCAAAAAAATATTTTCCACCGGTTAAGTTGTTGAGGGCTGATTTCTTGTCCTGTGATAAAAAGCCTTCTGTTTCCATCGCCAAAGCTTTCAGGGGAGCATTTGCAACCGGTTGGCACCATTTTTGAGTGAATTGCCATAAGTCAGATTTTTGTTGAAATTGTGACCCTGGGGCTTATGGATTTTTTCAAAAAAATATTTTCCGCCGGTTAAGTTGTTGAGGGCTGATTTCTTGTCCTGTGATAAAAAGCCTTCTGCTTTCAAGGGCAATGGTTTCAGGGGAGCATTTGCAACCGGTTGGCACCATTTTTGAGTGAATTGCCAAAAGTCAGATTTTTGGTGAAATTGTGACCCCGGGGCTTAGGGATTTTTTCAAAAAAATATTTTCCGCCGGTTAAGTTGTTGAGGGCTGATTTCTTGTAATGTGATAAAAAGCCTTCTGTTTCCATCGCCAAAGCTTTCAGGGGAGCATTTGCAAATGTTTGGCACCATTTTTGAGTGAATTGCCAAAAGTCAGATTTTTACTGAAATTGTGACCCCGGGGCTTATGGATTTTTTCTAAAAAATATTTTCCGCCGGTTTAGTTGTTGAGGGCTGATTTCTTGTACTGTGATAAAAAGCCGTCTGTTTCAACTGCCGAAGCTTTCAGGGGAGCATTTGCAATCGGCTGGCACCATTTTTCAGTGAACTGCCAAAAGTCAAATTTTTGCTGAAAAAAATATTTTCCACCGGTTAAGTTGTTGAGGGCTGATTTCTTGTCCTGTGATAAAAAGCCTTCTGTTTCCATCGCCAAAGCTTTCAGGGGAGCATTTGCAACCGGTTGGCACCATTTTTGAGTGAATTGCCAAAAGTCAGATTTTTGCTGAAATTGTGACCCCCGGGGCTTATGGATTTCTTCAAAAAAATATTTTCCGCTGGTTAAGTTGTTGAGGGCTGATTTCTTGTCCTGTGATAAAAAGCCTTCTGTTTCCATCGCCAAAGGTTTCAGGAGAGCATTTTCAACCGGTTGGCACCATTTTTGAGTGAATTGCCAAAAGTCAGATTTTTGCTGAAATTGTGACCCCCGGGGCTTATGGATTTTTTTAAAAAAATATTTTCCGCCGGTTAAGTTGTTGAGGGCTGATTTCTTGTCCTGTGATAAAAAGCCTTCTGTTTCCATCGCCAAAGGTTTCAGGGGAGCATTTGCAACCGGTTGGCACCATTTTTGAGTGAATTGCCAAAAGTCAGATTTTTGCTGAAAAAAAATCTTTTTCCGCCGGTTAAGTTGTTGAGGGCTGATTTCTTGTCCTGTGATAAAAAGCCTTCTGTTTCGACTGCCAAAGCTTTCAGGGGATCATTTGCAACCGGTTGGCACCATTTTTGAGTGAATTGCCAAAAGTCAGATTTTTGCTGAAATTGTGACCCCGGGGCTCAGGGATTTTTTTAAAAAAATATTTTCCGCCGGTTAAGTTGTTGAGGGCTGATTTCTTGTCCTGTGATAAAAAGCCTTCTGTTTCGACTGCCAAACCTTTCAGGGGAGCATTTGCAACCGGTTGGCACCATTTTTGAGTGAATTGCCAAAAGTCAGATTTTTGCTGAAAAAAAATCTTTTTCTGCCGGTTAAGTTGGTGACGGCTGATTTCTTGTCCTGTGATAAAAAGCCTTCTTTTTCCTTCGTCAAAGCTTTCAGGGGAGCATTTGCAAGTGTTTGGCACCATTTTTGAGTGAATTGCCAAAAGTCAGATTTTTGCTGAAATTGTGACCCCGGGGCTTAGGGATTTTTTCAAAAAAATATTTTCTGCCGGTTAAGTTGTTGAGGGCTGATTTCTTGTCCTGTGATAAAAAGCCTTCTGTTTCAACTGCCAAACCTTTCAGGGGAGCATTTGCAACCGGCTGGCACCATTTTTGAGTGAATTGCCAAAAGTCAGATTTTCCTGAAATTGTGACCCCGGGGCCTAGGGATTTTTTCAAAAAAATATTTTCCACCGGTTAAGTTGTTGAGGGCTGATTTCTTGTCCTGTGATAAAAAGCCTTCTGTTTCAATCGCCAAAGCTTTCAGGGGAGCATTTGAAACCGGTTGGCACCATTTTTGAGTGAATTGCCAAAAGTCAGATTTTTTCTGAAATTGTGACCCCGGGGCTTAGGGATTTTTTCAAAAAAATATTTTCCACCGGTTAAGTTGTTGAGGGCTGATTTCTTGTCCTGTGATAAAAAGCCTTCTGTTTCAATCGCCAAAGCTTTCAGGGGAGCATTTGCAACCGGTTGGCACCATTTTTGAGTGAATTGCCAAAAGTCAGATTTTTTCTGAAATTGTGACCACGGGGCTTAGGGATTTTTTTAAAAAAAAATATTTCCACCGGTTAAGTTGTTGAGGGCTGATTTCTTTTCCTGTGATAAAAAGCCTTCTGTTTCCATCGCCAAAGCTTTCAGGGGAGCATTTGCAACCGGTTGGCACCATTTTTGAGTGAATTGCCAAAAGTCAGATTTTTGTTGAAATTGTGACCCCGGGGCTTATGGATTTTTTCAAAAAAATATTTTCCGCCGGTTAAGTTGTTGAGGGCTGATTTCTTGTCCTGTGATAAAAAGCCTTCTGCTTTCAAGGGCAATGGTTTCAGGGGAGCATTTGCAACCGGTTGGCACCATTTTTGAGTGAATTGCCAAAAGTCAGATTTTTGGTGAAATTGTGACCCCGGGGCTTAGGGATTTTTTCAAAAAAATATTTTCCGCCGGTTAAGTTGTTGAGGGCTGATTTCTTGTAATGTGATAAAAAGCCTTCTGTTTCCATCGCCAAAGCTTTCAGGGGAGCATTTGCAAATGTTTGGCACCATTTTTGAGTGAATTGCCAAAAGTCAGATTTTTACTGAAATTGTGACCCCGGGGCTTATGGATTTTTTCTAAAAAATATTTTCCGCCGGTTAAGTTGTTGAGGGCTGATTTCTTGTACTGTGATAAAAAGCCGTCTGTTTCAACTGCCGAAGCTTTCAGGGGAGCATTTGCAATCGGCTGGCACCATTTTTCAGTGAACTGCCAAAAGTCAAATTTTTGCTGAAAAAAATATTTTCCACCGGTTAAGTTGTTGAGGGCTGATTTCTTGTCCTGTGATAAAAAGCCTTCTGTTTCCATCGCCAAAGCTTTCAGGGGAACATTTGCAACCGGTTGGCACCATTTTTGAGTGAATTGCCAAAAGTCAGATTTTTGCTGAAATTGTGACCCCGGGGCTTATGGATTTTTTCAAAAAAATATTTTCCGCTGGTTAAGTTGTTGAGGGCTGATTTCTTGTCCTGTGATAAAAAGCCTTCTGTTTCCATCGCCAAAGGTTTCAGGAGAGCATTTGCAACCGGTTGGCACCATTTTTGAGTGAATTGCCAAAAGTCAGATTTTTGCTGAAATTGTGACCCCGGGGCTTAGGGATTTTTTCAAAAAAAAAAATTCCACCGGTTAAGTTGTTGAGGTCTGATTTCTTGTCCTGTGATAAAAAGCTTTCTGTTTCCATCGCCAAAGGTTTCAGGAGAGCATTTGCAACCGGTTGGCACCATTTTTGAGTGAATTGCCAAAAGTCAGATTTTAGCTGAAATTGTGACCCCCGGGGCTTATGGATTTTTTTAAAAAAATATTTTCCGCCAGTTAAGTTGTTGAGGGCTGATTTCTTGTCCTGTGATAAAAAGCCTTCTGTTTCCATCGCCAAAGGTTTCAGGGGAGCATTTGCAACCGGTTGGCACCATTTTTGAGTGAATTGCCAAAAGTCAGATTTTTGCTGAAAAAAAATCTTTTTCCGCCGGTTAAGTTGTTGAGGGCTGATTTCTTGTCCTGTGATAAAAAGCCTTCTGTTTCGACTGCCAAACCTTTCAGGGGAGCATTTGCAACCGGTTGGCACCATTTTTGAGTGAATTGCCAAAAGTCAGATTTTTGCTGAAAAAAAATCTTTTTCTGCCGGTTAAGTTGGTGACGGCTGATTTCTTGTCCTGTGTTAAAAAGCCTTCTTTTTCCTTCGTCAAAGCTTTCAGGGGAGCATTTGCAAGTGTTTGGCATCATTTTTGAGTGAATTGCCAAAAGTCAGATTTTTGCTGAAATTGTGACCCCGGGGCTTAGGGATTTTTTCAAAAAAATATTTTCTGCCGGTTAAATTGTTGAGGGCTGATTTCTTGTCCTGTGATAAAAAGCCTTCTGTTTCAACTGCCAAACCTTTCAGGGGAGCATTTGCAACCGGCTGGCACCATTTTTGAGTGAATTGCCAAAAGTCAGATTTTCCTGAAATTGTGACCCCGGGGCTTAGGGATTTTTTCAAAAAAATATTTTCCACCGGTTAAGTTGTTGAGGGCTGATTTCTTGTCCTGTGATAAAAAGCCTTCTGTTTCCATCGCCAAAGCTTTCAGGGGAGCATTTGCAACCGGTTGGCACCATTTTTGAGTGAATTGCCAAAAGTCAGATTTTTTCTGAAATTGTGACCACGGGGCTTAGGGATTTTTTTTAAAAAAAATATTTCCACCGGTTAAGTTGTTGAGGGCTGATTTCTTGTCCTGTGATAAAAAGCCTTCTGTTTCCATCGCCAAAGCTTTCAGGGGAGCATTTGCAACCGGTTGGCACCATTTTTGAGTGAATTGCCAAAAGTCAGATTTTTTCTGAAATTGTGACCACGGGGCTTAGGGATTTTTTTTAAAAAAAATATTTCCACCGGTTAAGTTGTTTAGGGCTGATTTCTTTTCCTGTGATAAAAAGCCTTCTGTTTCCATCGCCAAAGCTTTCACGGGAGCATTTGCAACCGGTTGGCACCATTTTTGAGTGAATTGCCAAAAGTCAGATTTTTGCTGAAATTGTGACCCCGGGGCTTACGGATTTTTTCAAAAAAATCTTTTCCGCCGGTTAAGTTGTTGAGGGCTGATTTCTTGTCCTGTGATAAAAAGCCTTCTGTTACCATCGCCAAAGCTTTCAGGGGAGCATTTGCAACCGGTTGGCACCATTTTTGAGTGAATTGCCAAAAGTCAGATTTTTGCTGAAATTGTGACCCCGGGGCTTAGGGATTTTTTTAAAAAAAAAAATTTCCACCGGTTAAGTTGTTGAGGGCTGATTTCTTGTCCTGCGATAAAAAGCCTTTTGTTTCGACTGCCAAACCTTTCAGGGGAGCATTTGCAACCGGTTGGCACCATTTTTGAGTGAATTGCCAAAAGTCAGATATTTCCTGAAATTGTGAACCCGGGGCTTAGGGATTTTTTCAAAAAAATATTTTCCGCCGGTTAAGTTGTTGAGGGAAAAAAGGCCTTCTGTTTCCATCGCCAAAGCTTTCAGGGGAGCATTTGCAACCGGTTGGCACCATTTTTGAGTGAATTGCCAAAAGTCAGATTTTTGGTGAAATTGTGACCCCGGGGCTTATGGATTTTTTCAAAAAAATATTTCCTCCGGTTAAGTTGTTGAGGCCTGATTTCTTGTCCTGTGATAAAAAGCCTTCTGTTTTCATCGCCAATGGTTTCAGGCGAGCATTTGCAACCGGTTGGCACCATTTTTGAGTGAATTGCCAAAAGTCAGATTTTTGGAGAAATTGTGACGCCGGGGCTTAGGGATTTTTTCAAAAAAATATTTTCCGCCGGTTAAGTTGTTGAGGGCTGATTTCTTGTAATGTGATAAAAAGCCTTCTGTTTCCATCGCCAAAGCTTTCAGGGGAGCATTTGCAGGTGTTTGCCACCATTTTTGAGTGAATTGCCAAAAGTCAGATTTTTGCTGAAATTGTGACCCCGGGGCTTAGGGATTTTTTCAAAAAAATATTTTCCACCGGTTAAGTTGTTGGGGGCTGATTTCTTGTACTGTGATAAAAAGCCGTCTGTTTCAACTGCCGAAGCTTTCAGGGGAGCATTTGCAATCGGCTGGCACCATTTTTCAGTGAATTGCCAAAAGTCAAATTTTTGCTGAAAAAAATATTTTCCACCGGTTAAGTTGTTGAGGGCCGATTTCTTGTCCTGTGATAAAAAGCCTTCTGTTTCCATCGCCAAAGGTTTCAGGGGAGCATTTGCAACCGGTTGGCACCATTTTTGAGTGAATTGCCAAAAGTCAGATTTTTGTTGAAATTGTGACCCCGGGGCTTATGGATTTTTTGAAAAAAATATTTTCCGCCGGTTAAGTTGTTGAGGGCTGATTTCTTGTCCTGTGATAAAAAGCCTTCTGCTTTCAAGGCCAATGGTTTCAGTGGAGCATTTGCAACTGGTTGGTACCATTTTTCCGTGAATTGCAAAAAGTCAGATTTTTGCTGAAAAAAATCTTTTTCCGCCGGTTAAGTTGTTGAGGGCGGATTTCTTCTCCTGTGATAAAAAGCCTTCTGTTTCAACTGCCAAAGCTTTCAGGGGATCATTTGCAACCGGTTGGCACCATTTTTGAGTGAATTGCCAAAAGTCAGATTTTTGGTGAAATTGTGACGCCGGGGCTTAGGGATTTTTTCAAAAAAATATTTTCCGCCGGTTAAGTTGTTGAGGGCTGATTTCTTGTAATGTGATAAAAAGCCTTCTGTTTCCATCGCCAAAGCTTTCAGGGGAGCATTTGCAGGTGTTTGCCACCATTTTTGAGTGAATTGCCAAAAGAAAGATTTTTGCTGAAATTGTGACGCCGGGGCTTAGGGATTTTTTCAAAAAAATATTTTCCGCCGGTTAAGTTGTTGAGGGCTGATTTCTTGTACTGTGATAAAAAGCCATCTGTTTCAACTGCCGAAGCTTTCAGGGGAGCATTTGCAATCGGCTGGCACCATTTTTCAGTGAATTGCCAAAAGTCAAATTTTTGCTGAAAAAAATATTTTCCACCGGTTAAGTTCTTGAGGGCCGATTTCTTGTCCTGTGATAAAAAGCCTTCTGTTTCCATCGCCAAAGCTTTCAGGGGAGCATTTGCAACCGGTTGGCACCATTTTTGAGTGAATTTCCAAAAGTCAGATTTTTGTTGAAATTGTGACCCCGGGGCTTATGGATTTTTTCAAAAAAATATTTTCCGCCGGTTAAGTTGTTGAGGGCTGATTTCTTGTCCTGTGATAAAAAGCCTTCTGCTTTCAAGGCCAATGGTTTCAGTGGAGCATTTGCAACTGGTTGGTACCATTTTTCAGTGAATTGCAAAAAGTCAGATTTTTGCTGAAAAAAATCTTTTTCCGCCGGTTAAGTTGTTGAGGGCGGATTTCTTCTCCTGTGATAAAAAGCCTTCTGTTTCAACTGCCAAAGCTTTCAGGGGATCATTTGCAACCGGTTGGCACCATTTTTGAGTGAATTGCCAAAAGTCAGATTTTTGGTGAAACTGTGACCCCGGGGCTTACGGATTTTTTTAAAAAAACATTTTTTCCGGTTAAGTTGTTGAGGGCTGATTTCTTGTCCTGTGATAAAAAGCCTTCTGTTTTCATCGCCAATGGTTTCAGGGGAGCATTTGCAACCGGTTGGCACCATTTTTGAGTGAATTGCCAAAAGTCAGATTTTTGGTGAAATTGTGACCCCGTGGCTTATGGATTTTTTCTAAAAAATATTTTCCGCCGGTTAAGTTGTTGAGGGCTGATTTCTTGTCCTGTGATAAAAAGCCTTCGGTTTCGACTGCCAAAGCTTTCAGGGGAGCATTTGCAACCGGTTGGCACGATTTTTGAGTGAATTGCCAAAAGTTAGATTTTTGCTGAAATTTGGACCCCGGGGATAAGGGATTTTTTTTAAAAAAAAAATTTCCACCGCTTAAGTTGTTGAGGACTGATTTCTTGTCCTGTGATAAAAAGCCTTTTGTTTCGACTGCCAAACCTTTCAGGGGAGCATTTGCAACCGGTTGGCACCATTTTTGAGTGAATAGCCAAAAGTCAGATTTTTACTGAAATTGTGACCCCGGGGCTTATGGATTTTTTCAAAAAAATATTTCCTCCGGTTAAGTTGTTGAGGCCTGATTTCTTGTCCTGTGATAAAAAGCCTTCTGTTTTCATCGCCAATGGTTTCAGGGGAGCATTTGCAACCGGTTGGCACCATTTTTGAGTGAATTGCCAAAAGTCAGATTTTTGGAGAAATTGTGACGCCGGGGCTTAGGGATTTTTTCAAAAAAATATTTTCCGCCGGTTAACTTGTTGAGGGCTGATTTCTTGTAATGTGATAAAAAGCCTTCTGTTTCCATCGCCAAAGCTTTCAGGGGAGCATTTGCAGGTGTTTGCCACCATTTTTGAGTGAATTGCCAAAAGTCAGATTTTTGCTGAAATTGTGACGCCGGGGCTTAGGGATTTTTTCAAAAAAATATTTTCTGCCGGTTAAGTTGTTGGGGGCTGATTTCTTGTACTGTGATAAAAAGCCATCTGTTTCAACTGCCGAAGCTTTCAGGGGAGCATTTGCAATCGGCTGGCACCATTTTTCAGTGAATTGCCAAAAGTCAAATTTTTGCTGAAAAAAATATTTTCCACCGGTTAAGTTCTTGAGGGCCGATTTCTTGTCCTGTGATAAAAAGCCTTCTGTTTCCATCGCCAAAGCTTTCAGGGGAGCATTTGCAACCGGTTGGCACCATTTATGAGTGAATTTCCAAAAGTCAGATTTTTGTTGAAATTGTGACCTCGTGGCTTATGGATTTTTTCAAAAAAATATTTTCCGCCGGTTAAGTTGTTGAGGGCTGATTTCTTCTACTGTGATAAAAAGCCGTCTGTTTCAACTGCCGAAGCTTTCAGGGGAGCATTTGCAATCGGCTGGCACCATTTTTTAATGAACTGCCAAAAGTCAAATTTTTGCTGAAAAAAATATTTTCCACCGGTTAAGTTGTTGAGGGCTGATTTCTTGTCCTGTGATAAAAAGCCTTCTGTTTTCATCGCCAATGGTTTCAGGGGAGCATTTGCAATCGGCTGGCACCATTTTTCAGTGAACTGCCAAAAGTCAAATTTTTGCTGAAAAAAATATTTTCCACCGGTTAAGTTGTTGAGGGCTGATTTCTTGTCCTGTGATAAAAAGCCTTCTGTTTTCATCGCCAATGGTTTCAGGGGAGCATTTGCAACTGGTTGGCACCATTTTTCAGTGAATAGCCAAAAGTCAGATTTTTGCTGAAAAAAATCTTTTTCCGCCGGTTAAGTTGTTGAGGGCGGATTTCTTGTCCTGTGATAAAAAGCCTTCTGTTTCGACTGCCAAAGCTTTCAGGGGAGCATTTGCAACCGGTTGGCACCATTTTTGAGTGAATTGCCAAAAGTCAGATTTTTGCTGAAATTGTGACCCCGGGGCTTAGGGATTTTTTTTAAAAAAAAAATTCCACCTGTTAAGTTGTTGAGGGCTGATTTCTTGTCCTGTGATAAAAAGCCTTCTGTTTCGATTGCCAAACCTTTCAGGGGAGCATTTGCAACCGGTTGGCACCATTTTTGAGTGAATTGCCAAAAGTCAGATTTTTCCTGAAATTGTGACCCCGGGGCTTAGGGATTTTTTCAAAAAAATATTTTCCGCCGGTTAAGTTGTTGAGGGAAAAAAGGCCTTCTGTTTCCATCGCCAAAGCTTTCAGGGGAGCATTTGCAACCGGTTGGCACCATTTTTGAGTGAATTGCCAAAAGTCAGATTTTTGGTGAAATTGTGACCCCGGGGCTTATGGATTTTTTCAAAAAAATATTTCCTCCGGTTAAGTTGTTGAGGCCTGATTTCTTGTCCTGTGATAAAAAGCCTTCTGTTTTCATCGCCAATGGTTTCAGGCGAGCATTTGCAACCGGTTGGCACCATTTTTGAGTGAATTGCCAAAAGTCAGATTTTTGGAGAAATTGTGACGCCGGGGCTTAGGGATTTTTTCAAAAAAATATTTTCCGCCGGTTAAGTTGTTGAGGGCTGATTTCTTGTAATGTGATAAAAAGCCTTCTGTTTCCATCGCCAAAGCTTTCAGGGGAGCATTTGCAGGTGTTTGCCACCATTTTTGAGTGAATTGCCAAAAGTCAGATTTTTGCTGAAATTGTGACCCCGGGGCTTAGGGATTTTTTCAAAAAAATATTTTCCACCGGTTAAGTTGTTGGGGGCTGATTTCTTGTACTGTGATCAAAAGCCGTCTGTTTCAACTGCCGAAGCTTTCAGGGGAGCATTTGCAATCGGCTGGCACCATTTTTCAGTGAATTGCCAAAAGTCAAATTTTTGCTGAAAAAAATATTTTCCACCGGTTAAGTTGTTGAGGGCTGATTTCTTGTCCTGTGATAAAAAGCCTTCTGTTTCCATCGCCAAAGGTTTCAGGGGAGCATTTGCAACCGGTTGGCACCATTTTTGAGTGAATTGCCAAAAGTCAGATTTTTGTTGAAATTGTGACCCCGGGGCTTATGGATTTTTTCAAAAAAATATTTTCCGCCGGTTAAGTTGTTGAGGGCTGATTTCTTGTCCTGTGATAAAAAGCCTTCTGCTTTCAAGGCCAATGGTTTCAGTGGAGCATTTGCAACTGGTTGGTACCATTTTTCAGTGAATTGCAAAAAGTCAGATTTTTGCTGAAAAAAATCTTTTTCCGCCGGTTAAGTTGTTGAGGGCGGATTTCTTCTCCTGTGATAAAAAGCCTTCTGTTTCAACTGCCAAAGCTTTCAGGGGATCATTTGCAACCGGTTGGCACCATTTTTGAGTGAATTGCCAAAAGTCAGATTTTTGGTGAAATTGTGACGCCGGGGCTTAGGGATTTTTTCAAAAAAATATTTTCCGCCGGTTAAGTTGTTGAGGGCTGATTTCTTGTAATGTGATAAAAAGCCTTCTGTTTCCATCGCCAAAGCTTTCAGGGGAGCATTTGCAGGTGTTTGCCACCATTTTTGAGTGAATTGCCAAAAGAAAGATTTTTGCTGAAATTGTGACGCCGGGGCTTAGGGATTTTTTCAAAAAAATATTTTCCGCCGGTTAAGTTGTTGAGGGCTGATTTCTTGTACTGTGATAAAAAGCCATCTGTTTCAACTGCCGAAGCTTTCAGGGGAGCATTTGCAATCGGCTGGCACCATTTTTCAGTGAATTGCCAAAAGTCAAATTTTTGCTGAAAAAAATATTTTCCACCGGTTAAGTTCTTGAGGGCCGATTTCTTGTCCTGTGATAAAAAGCCTTCTGTTTCCATCGCCAAAGCTTTCAGGGGAGCATTTGCAACCGGTTGGCACCATTTTTGAGTGAATTTCCAAAAGTCAGATTTTTGTTGAAATTGTGACCCCGGGGCTTATGGATTTTTTCAAAAAAATATTTTCCGCCGGTTAAGTTGTTGAGGGCTGATTTCTTGTCCTGTGATAAAAAGCCTTCTGCTTTCAAGGCCAATGGTTTCAGTGGAGCATTTGCAACTGGTTGGTACCATTTTTCAGTGAATTGCAAAAAGTCAGATTTTTGCTGAAAAAAATCTTTTTCCGCCAGTTAAGTTGTTGAGGGCGGATTTCTTCTCCTGTGATAAAAAGCCTTCTGTTTCAACTGCCAAAGCTTTCAGGGGATCATTTGCAACCGGTTGGCACCATTTTTGAGTGAATTGCCAAAAGTCAGATTTTTGGTGAAACTGTGACCCCGGGGCTTACGGATTTTTTTAAAAAAACATTTTTTCCGGTTAAGTTGTTGAGGGCTGATTTCTTGTCCTGTGATAAAAAGCCTTCTGTTTTCATCGCCAATGGTTTCAGGGGAGCATTTGCAACCGGTTGGCACCATTTTTGAGTGAATTGCCAAAAGTCAGATTTTTGGTGAAATTGTGACCCCGTGGCTTATGGATTTTTTCTAAAAAATATTTTCCGCCGGTTAAGTTGTTGAGGGCTGATTTCTTGTCCTGTGATAAAAAGCCTTCGGTTTCGACTGCCAAAGCTTTCAGGGGAGCATTTGCAACCGGTTGGCACGATTTTTGAGTGAATTGCCAAAAGTTAGATTTTTGCTGAAATTTGGACCCCGGGGATAAGGGATTTTTTTAAAAAAAAAATTTCCACCGCTTAAGTTGTTGAGGACTGATTTCTTGTCCTGCGATAAAAAGCCTTTTGTTTCGACTGCCAAACCTTTCAGGGGAGCATTTGCAACCGGTTGGCACCATTTTTGAGTGAATAGCCAAAAGTCAGATTTTTACTGAAATTGTGACCCCGGGGCTTATGGATTTTTTCAAAAAAATATTTCCTCCGGTTAAGTTGTTGAGGCCTGATTTCTTGTCCTGTGATAAAAAGCCTTCTGTTTTCATCGCCAATGGTTTCAGGGGAGCATTTGCAACCGGTTGGCACCATTTTTGAGTGAATTGCCAAAAGTCAGATTTTTGGAGAAATTGTGACGCCGGGGCTTAGGGATTTTTTCAAAAAAATATTTTCCGCCGGTTAACTTGTTGAGGGCTGATTTCTTGTAATGTGATAAAAAGCCTTCTGTTTCCATCGCCAAAGCTTTCAGGGGAGCATTTGCAGGTGTTTGCCACCATTTTTGAGTGAATTGCCAAAAGTCAGATTTTTGCTGAAATTGTGACGCCGGGGCTTAGGGATTTTTTCAAAAAAATATTTTCCGCCGGTTAAGTTGTTGGGGGCTGATTTCTTGTACTGTGATAAAAAGCCATCTGTTTCAACTGCCGAAGCTTTCAGGGGAGCATTTGCAATCGGCTGGCACCATTTTTCAGTGAATTGCCAAAAGTCAAATTTTTGCTGAAAAAAATATTTTCCACCGGTTAAGTTCTTGAGGGCCGATTTCTTGTCCTGTGATAAAAAGCCTTCTGTTTCCATCGCCAAAGCTTTCAGGGGAGCATTTGCAACCGGTTGGCACCATTTATGAGTGAATTTCCAAAAGTCAGATTTTTGTTGAAATTGTGACCTCGTGGCTTATGGATTTTTTCAAAAAAATATTTTCCGCCGGTTAAGTTGTTGAGGGCTGATTTCTTCTACTGTGATAAAAAGCCGTCTGTTTCAACTGCCGAAGCTTTCAGGGGAGCATTTGCAATCGGCTGGCACCATTTTTTAATGAACTGCCAAAAGTCAAATTTTTGCTGAAAAAAATATTTTCCACCGGTTAAGTTGTTGAGGGCTGATTTCTTGTCCTGTGATAAAAAGCCTTCTGTTTTCATCGCCAATGGTTTCAGGGGAGCATTTGCAATCGGCTGGCACCATTTTTCAGTGAACTGCCAAAAGTCAAATTTTTGCTGAAAAAAATATTTTCCACCGGTTAAGTTGTTGAGGGCTGATTTCTTGTCCTGTGATAAAAAGCCTTCTGTTTTCATCGCCAATGGTTTCAGGGGAGCATTTGCAACTGGTTGGCACCATTTTTCAGTGAATAGCCAAAAGTCAGATTTTTGCTGAAAAAAATCTTTTTCCGCCGGTTAAGTTGTTGAGGGCGGATTTCTTGTCCTGTGATAAAAAGCCTTCTGTTTCGACTGCCAAAGCTTTCAGGGGAGCATTTGCAACCGGTTGGCACCATTTTTGAGTGAATTGCCAAAAGTCAGATTTTTGCTGAAATTGTGACCCCGGGGCTTAGGGATTTTTTTTTAAAAAAAAATTCCACCTGTTAAGTTGTTGAGGGCTGATTTCTTGTCCTGTGATAAAAAGCCTTCTGTTTCGATTGCCAAACCTTTCAGGGGAGCATTTGCAACCGGTTGGCACCATTTTTGAGTGAATTGCCAAAAGTCAGATTTTTCCTGAAATTGTGACCCCGGGGCTTAGGGATTTTTTCAAAAAAATATTTTCCGCCGATTAAGTTGTTGAGGGATAAAAAGCCTTCTGTTTCCATCGCCAAAGCTTTCAGGGGAGCATTTGCAACCGGTTGGCACCATTTTTTAGTGAATTGCCAAATGTCAGATTTTTGGTGAAATTGTGACCCCGGGGCTTAGGGATTTTTTCAAAAAAATATTTTCCGCCGGTTATGTTGTTGAGGGCTGATTTCTTGTAATGTGATAAAAAGCCTTCTTTTTCCATCGCCAAAGCTTTCAGGGGAGCATTTGCAAGTGTTTGGCACCATTTTTGAGTGAATTGCCAAAAGTCAGATTTTTGTTGAAATTGTGACCCCGGGGCTTAGGGATTTTTTCAAAAAAATATTTTCCGCCGGTTAAGTTGTTGAGGGCTGATTTCTTGTACTGTGATAAAAAGCCGTCTGTTTCAACTGCCGAAGCTTTCAGGGGAGCATTTGCAATCGGCTGCCACCATTTTTCAGTGAATTGCCAAAAGTCAAATTTTTGCTGAAAAAAATCTTTTTCCGCCGGTTAAGTTGTTGAGGGCTGATTTCTTGTACTGTGATAAAAAGCCGTCTGTTTTGACTGCAAAATCTTTCAGGGGAGCATTTGCAACCGGTTGGCACCATTTTTGAGTGAATTGCCAAAAGTCAGATTTTTGCAGAAATTGTGACCCCGGGGCTTATGGATTTTTTCTAAAAATTATTTTCCGCCGGTTAAGTTGTTGAGGGCTGATTTCTTGTCCTGTGATAAAAAGCCTTCTGTTTCCATCGCCAAAGCTTTCAGGGGAGCATTTGCAACCGGTTGGCACCATTTTTGAGTGAATTGCCAAAAGTCAGATTTTTGCTGAAATTGTGACCCCGGGGCTTAGGGATTTTTTTAAAGAAAAAAATTCCACCGGTTAAGTTGTTGAGGGCTGATTTCTTGTCCTGTGATAAAAAGCCTTCTGTTTCGATTGCCAAACCTTTCAGGGGAGCATTTGCAACCGGTTGGCACCATTTTTGAGTGAATTGCCAAAAGTCAGATTTTTCCTGAAATTGTGACCCCGGGGCTTAGGGATTTTTTCAAAAAAATATTTTCCGCCGATTAAGTTGTTGAGGGATAAAAAGCCTTCTGTTTCCATCGCCAAAGCTTTCAGGGGAGCATTTGCAAGTGTTTGGCACCATTTTTGAGTGAATTGCCAAAAGTCAGATTTTTGTTGAAATTGTGACCCCGGGGCTTAGGATTTTTTTCAAAAAAATATTTTCCGCCGGTTAAGTTGTTGAGGGCTGATTTCTTGTACTGTGATAAAAAGCCGTCTGTTTCAACTGCCGAAGCTTTCAGGGGAGCATTTGCAATCGGCTGCCACCATTTTTCAGTGAATTGCCAAAAGTCAAATTTTTGCTGAAAAAAATCTTTTTCCGCCGGTTAAGTTGTTGAGGGCTGATTTCTTGTACTGTGATAAAAAGCCGTCTGTTTTGACTGCCAAAGCTTTCAGGGGAGCATTTGCAACCCTGGTTGGCACCATTTTTGAGTGAATTGCCAAAAGTCAGATTTTTGCTGAAATTGTGACCCCGGGGCTTATGGATTTTTTCTAAAAAATATTTTCCGCCGGTTAAGTTGTTGAGGGCTGATTTCTTGTCCTGTGATAAAAAGCCTTCTGTTTCCATCGCCAAAGCTTTCAGGGGAGCATTTGCAACCGGTTGGCACCATTTTTGAGTGAATTGCCGAAAGTCAGATTTTTGCTGAAATTGTGACCCCGGGGCTTAGGGATTTTTTCAAAAAAATATTTTCCGCCGGTTAAGTTGTTGAGGGCTGATTTCTTGTCCTTTGATAAAAAGCCTTCTGTTTCCATCGCCAAAGCTTTCAGGGGAGCATTTGCAACCGGTTGGCACCATTTTTCAGTGAATCTCCAAAAGTCAGATTTTTGCTGAAAAAAAATCTTTTTCCGCCGGTTAAGTTTTTGAGGGCTGATTTCTTGTCCTGTGATAAAAAGCCTTCTGTTTCGACTGCCAAAACTTTCAGGGGATCATTTGCAACCGGTTGGCACCATTTTTGAGTGAATTGCCAAAAGTCAGATTTTTGCTGAAATTGTGACCCCGGGGCTTAGGGATTTTTTCAAAAAAATATTTTCCGCCGGTTAAGTTGTTGAGGGCTGATTTCTTTTCCTGTGATAAAAAGCCTTCTTTTTCCTTCGCCAAAGCTTTCAGGGGAGCATTTGCAAGTGTTTGGCACCATTTTTGAGTGAATTGCCAAAAGTCAGATTTTTGCTGAAATTGTAACCCCGGGGCTTAGGGATTTTTTCAAAAAAATATTTTCTGCCGGTTAAGTTGTTGAGGGCTGATTTCTTGTCCTGTGATAAAAAGCCTTCTGTTTCCATCGCCAAAGCTTTCAGGGGAGCATTTGCAACCGGTTGGCACCATTTTTGAGTGAATTGCCAAAAGTCAGATTTTTGCTGAAATTGTGACCCCGGGGCTTAGGGATTTTTTCAAAAAAAATCTTTTCCGCTGGTTAAGTTGTTGAGGGCTGATTTCTTGTACTGTGATAAAAAGCCGTCTGTTTTGACTGCCGAAGGTTTCAGGGGAGCATTTGCAACCAGTTGGCACCATTTTTACGTGAATTGCCAAAAGTCTGATTTTTGCTGAAATTGTGACCCCGGGGCTTAGGGATTTTTTCAAAAAAAATCTTTTCCGCAGGTTAAGTTGTTGAGGGTTGATTTTTTGTCCTGTGATAAAAAGCCTTCTGTTTCCATCGCCAAAGGTTTCAGGGGAGCATTTGCAACCGGTTGGCACCATTTTTGAGTGAATTGCCAAAAGTCAGATTTTTCCTGAAATTGTGACCCCGGGGCTTAGGGATTTTTTCAAAAAAATCTTTTCCGCCGGTTAAGTTGTTGAGGGTTGATTTTTTGTCCTGTGATAAAAAGCCTTCTGTTTACATCGCCAAAGCTTTCAGGGGAGCATTTGCAAATGTTTCGCACCATTTTTGAGTGAATTGCCAAAAGTCAGATTTTTCCTGAAATTGTGACCCCGGGGCTTAGGGATTTTTTCAAAAAAAAATTTTCCACCGGTTAAGTTGTTGAGGGATAAAAAGCCTTCTGTTTCCATCGCCAAAGCTTTCAGGGGAGCATTTGCAACCGGTTGGCACCATTTTTTAGTGAATTGCCAAAAGTCAGATTTTTGGTGAAATTTTGACCCCGGGGCTTAGGGATTTTTTCAAAAAAATATTTTCCGCCGGTTATGTTGTTGAGGGCTGATTTCTTGTAATGAGATAAAAAGCCTTTTTTTTCCATCGCCAAAGCTTTCAGGGGAGCATTTGCAAGTGTTTGGCACCATTTTTGAGTGAATTGCCTAAAGTCAGGTTTTTGTTGAAAATGTGACCCCGGGGCTTAGGGATTTTTTCAAAAAAATATTTTCCGCCGGTTAAGTTGTTGAGGGCTGATTTCTTGTACTGTGATAAAAAGCCCTCTGTTTCAACTGCCGAAGCTTTCAGGGGAGCATTTGCAATCGGCTGCCACCATTTTTCAGTGAATTGCCAAAAGTCAATTTTTTGCTGAAAAAAATCTTTTTCCGCCGGTTAAGTTGTTGAGGGCTGATTTCTTGTACTGTGATAAAAAGCCGTCTGTTTTGACTGCCAAAGCTTTCAGGGGAGCATTTGCAACCGGTTGGCACCATTTTTGAGTGAATTGCCAAAAGTCAGATTTTTGCTGAAATTGTGACCCCGGGGCTTAGGGATTTTTTCAAATAAATATTTTCCACCGGTTAAGTTGTTGAGGGCTGATTTCTTGTCCTATGATAAAAAGCCTTCTGTTTCCATCGCCAAAGCTTTCAGGGGAGCATTTGCAACTGGTTGGCACCATTTTTGAATGAATTGCCAAAAGTCAGATTTTTGCTGAAATTGTGACCCCGGGGCTTAGGGATTTTTTTTAAAAAAAAAATTCCACCGGTTAAGTTGTTGAGGGCTGATTTCTTGTCCTGTGATAAAAAGCCTTCTGTTTCGACTGCCAAACCTTTCAGGGGAGCATGTGCAACCGGTTGGCACCATTTTTGAGTGAATTGCCAAAAGTCAGATTTTTCCTGAAATTGTGACGCCGGGGCTTAGGGATTTTTTCAAAAAAATATTTTCCGCCGGTTAAGTTGTTGAGGGATAAAAAGCCTTCTGTTTCCATCGCCAAAGGTTTCAGGGGAGCATTTGCAACCGGTTGGCACCATTTTTGAGTGAATTGCCAAAAGTCAGATTTTTGGTGAAATTGTGACGCCGGGGCTTAGGGATTTTTTCAAAAAAATATTTTCCGCCGGTTAAGTTGTTGAGGGCTGATTTATTGTCCTGTGATAAAAAGCCTTCTGTTTCCATCGCCAAAGCTTTCAGGGGAGCATTTGCAAGTGTTTCGCACCATTTTTGAGTGAATTGCCAAAAGTCTAATTTTTCCTGAAATTGTGATCCTGGGGATTAGGGATTTTTTCAAAAAAAATCTTTTCCGCTGGTTAAGTTGTTGAGGACTGATTTCTTGTACTGTGATAAAAAGCCGTCTGTTTTGACTGCCGAAGGTTTCAGGGGAGCATTTGCAGCCAGTTGGCACCACTTTTGAGTGAATTGCCAAAAGTCAGATTTTTGCTGAAATTGTGACCCCGGGGCTTATGGATTTTTTCAAAAAAATATTTTCCGCCGGTTAAGTTGTTGAGGGCTGATTTCTTGTCCTGTGATAAAAAGCCTTCTTTTTCCATCGCCAAAGCTTTTAGGGGAGCATTTGCAAGTGTTAGGCACCATTTTTCAGTGAATTGCCAAAAGTCAAATTTTTGCTGAAAAAAATCTTTTTCCGCCGGTTAAGTTGTTGAGGGCTGATTTCTTGTCCTGTGATAAAAAGCCTTCTGTTTCGACTGCCAAACCTTTCAGGGGAGCATTTGCAACCGGTTGGCACCATTTTTGAGTGAATTGCCAAAAGTCAGATATTTCCTGAAATTGTGACCCCGGGGCTTAGGGATTTTTTCAAAAAAATATTTTCCACTGGTTAAGTTATTGAGGGCTGATTTCTTGTCCTGTGATAAAAAGCCTTCTGTTTCCATCGCCAAAGCTTTCAGGGGAGCATTTGCAACCAGTTGGCACCATTTTTGAGTGAATTGCCAAAAGTCAGATTTTTGCTGAAATTGTGACCCCGGGGCTTAGGGATTTTTTCAAAAAAATATTTTCCACCGGTTAAGTTGTTGAGGGCTGATTTCTTGTCCTGTGATAAAAAGCCTTCTGTTTCCATCGCCAAAGCTTTCAGGGGAGCATTTGCAAGTGTTTCGCACCATTTTTGAGTGAATTGCCAAAAGTCAGATTTTTGCTGAAAAAAAGCTTTTTCCGCCGGTTAAGTTGTTGAGGGCTGATTTCTTGTACTGTGATAAAAAGCCTTCTGTTTCCATCGCCAATGGTTTCCGGGGAGCATTTGCAACTGGTTGGCACAATTTTACAGTGAACTGCCAAAAGTCAGATTTTTGCTGAAATTGTGACCCCGGGGCTTAGGGATTTTTTCAAAAAAATATTTTCCGCCGGTTAAGTTGTTGAGGGCTGATTTCTTGTCCTGTGATAAAAAGCCTTCTGTTTCCATCGCCAAAGCTTTCAGGGGAGCATTTGCAACCGGTTGGCAACATTTTTCAGTGAATTGCCAAAAGTCAGATTTTTGCTGAAAAAAATCTTTTCCCGCCGGTTAAGTTGTTGAGGGCTGATTTCTTGTACTGTGTTAAAAAGCCGCCTTTTTTTACTGCCGAAGCTTTCAGGGGAGCATTTGCAACCAGTTGGCACCACTTTTGAGTGAATTGCCAAAAGTCAGATTTTTGCTGAAATTGTGACCCCAGGGCTTAGGGATTTTTTCAAAAAAATATTTTCCGCCGGTTAAGTTGTTGAGGGCTGATTTCTTGTCCTTTGATAAAAAGCCTTCTGTTTCCATCGCCAAAGCTTTCAGGGGAGCATTTGCAACTGGTTGGCACCATTTTTCAGTGAATCTCCAAAAGTCAGATTTTTGCTGAAAAAAAATCTTTTTCAGCCGGTTAAGTTGTTGAGGGCTGATTTCTTGTCCTGTGATAAAAAGCCTTCTGTTTCGACTGACAAAACTTTCAGGGGATCATTTGCAACCGGTTGGCACCATTTTTGAGTGAATTGCCAAAAGTCAGATTTTTGCTGAAATTGTGACCCCGGGGCTTAGGGATTTTTTCAAAAAAATATTTTCCGCCGGTTAAGTTGTTGAGGGCTGATTTCTTTTCCTGTGATAAAAAGCCTTCTTTTTCCTTCGCCAAAGCTTTCAGGGGAGCATTTGCAAGTGTTTGGCACCATTTTTGAGTGAATTGCCAAAAGTCAGATTTTTGCTGAAATTGTAACCCCGGGGCTTAGGGATTTTTTCAAAAAAATATTTTCTGCCGGTTAAGTTGTTGAGGGCTGATTTCTTGTCCTGTGATAAAAAGCCTTCTGTTTCCATCGCCAAAGCTTTCAGGGGAGCATTTGCAACCGGTTGGCACCATTTTTGAGTGAATTGCCAAAAGTCAGATTTTTGCTGAAATTGTGACCCCGGGGCTTAGGGATTTTTTCAAAAAAAATCTTTTCCGCTGGTTAAGTTGTTGAGGGCTGATTTCTTGTACTGTGATAAAAAGCCGTCTGTTTTGACTGCCGAAGGTTTCAGGGGAGCATTTGCAACCAGTTGGCACCATTTTTACGTGAATTGCCAAAAGTCTGATTTTTGCTGAAATTGTGACCCCGGGGCTTAGGGATTTTTTCAAAAAAAATCTTTTCCGCAGGTTAAGTTGTTGAGGGTTGATTTTTTGTCCTGTGATAAAAAGCCTTCTGTTTCCATCGCCAAAGGTTTCAGGGGAGCATTTGCAACCGGTTGGCACCATTTTTGAGTGAATTGCCAAAAGTCAGATTTTTCCTGAAATTGTGACCCCGGGGCTTAGGGATTTTTTCAAAAAAATCTTTTCCGCCGGTTAAGTTGTTGAGGGTTGATTTTTTGTCCTGTGATAAAAAGCCTTCTGTTTACATCGCCAAAGCTTTCAGGGGAGCATTTGCAAATGTTTCGCACCATTTTTGAGTGAATTGCCAAAAGTCAGATTTTTCCTGAAATTGTGACCCCGGGGCTTAGGGATTTTTTCAAAAAAAAATTTTCCACCGGTTAAGTTGTTGAGGGATAAAAAGCCTTCTGTTTCCATCGCCAAAGCTTTCAGGGGAGCATTTGCAACCGGTTGGCACCATTTTTTAGTGAATTGCCAAAAGTCAGATTTTTGGTGAAATTTTGACCCCGGGGCTTAGGGATTTTTTCAAAAAAATATTTTCCGCCGGTTATGTTGTTGAGGGCTGATTTCTTGTAATGAGATAAAAAGCCTTTTTTTTCCATCGCCAAAGCTTTCAGGGGAGCATTTGCAAGTGTTTGGCACCATTTTTGAGTGAATTGCCTAAAGTCAGGTTTTTGTTGAAAATGTGACCCCGGGGCTTAGGGATTTTTTCAAAAAAATATTTTCCGCCGGTTAAGTTGTTGAGGGCTGATTTCTTGTACTGTGATAAAAAGCCCTCTGTTTCA
Source organism: Podarcis liolepis (assembly GCF_965112155.1). Taxonomy (NCBI): domain Eukaryota; kingdom Metazoa; phylum Chordata; class Lepidosauria; order Squamata; family Lacertidae; genus Podarcis; species Podarcis liolepis. The sequence goes on along the minus strand of NC_139564.1, from coordinate 67,180,464 downwards.
ACTGCCGAAGCTTTCAGGGGAGCATTTGCAATCGGCTGCCACCATTTTTCAGTGAATTGCCAAAAGTCAATTTTTTGCTGAAAAAAATCTTTTTCCGCCGGTTAAGTTGTTGAGGGCTGATTTCTTGTACTGTGATAAAAAGCCGTCTGTTTTGACTGCCAAAGCTTTCAGGGGAGCATTTGCAACCGGTTGGCACCATTTTTGAGTGAATTGCCAAAAGTCAGATTTTTGCTGAAATTGTGACCCCGGGGCTTAGGGATTTTTTCAAATAAATATTTTCCACCGGTTAAGTTGTTGAGGGCTGATTTCTTGTCCTATGATAAAAAGCCTTCTGTTTCCATCGCCAAAGCTTTCAGGGGAGCATTTGCAACTGGTTGGCACCATTTTTGAATGAATTGCCAAAAGTCAGATTTTTGCTGAAATTGTGACCCCGGGGCTTAGGGATTTTTTTTAAAAAAAAAATTCCACCGGTTAAGTTGTTGAGGGCTGATTTCTTGTCCTGTGATAAAAAGCCTTCTGTTTCGACTGCCAAACCTTTCAGGGGAGCATGTGCAACCGGTTGGCACCATTTTTGAGTGAATTGCCAAAAGTCAGATTTTTCCTGAAATTGTGACGCCGGGGCTTAGGGATTTTTTCAAAAAAATATTTTCCGCCGGTTAAGTTGTTGAGGGATAAAAAGCCTTCTGTTTCCATCGCCAAAGGTTTCAGGGGAGCATTTGCAACCGGTTGGCACCATTTTTGAGTGAATTGCCAAAAGTCAGATTTTTGGTGAAATTGTGACGCCGGGGCTTAGGGATTTTTTCAAAAAAATATTTTCCGCCGGTTAAGTTGTTGAGGGCTGATTTATTGTCCTGTGATAAAAAGCCTTCTGTTTCCATCGCCAAAGCTTTCAGGGGAGCATTTGCAAGTGTTTCGCACCATTTTTGAGTGAATTGCCAAAAGTCTAATTTTTCCTGAAATTGTGATCCTGGGGATTAGGGATTTTTTCAAAAAAAATCTTTTCCGCTGGTTAAGTTGTTGAGGACTGATTTCTTGTACTGTGATAAAAAGCCGTCTGTTTTGACTGCCGAAGGTTTCAGGGGAGCATTTGCAGCCAGTTGGCACCACTTTTGAGTGAATTGCCAAAAGTCAGATTTTTGCTGAAATTGTGACCCCGGGGCTTATGGATTTTTTCAAAAAAATATTTTCCGCCGGTTAAGTTGTTGAGGGCTGATTTCTTGTCCTGTGATAAAAAGCCTTCTTTTTCCATCGCCAAAGCTTTTAGGGGAGCATTTGCAAGTGTTAGGCACCATTTTTCAGTGAATTGCCAAAAGTCAAATTTTTGCTGAAAAAAATCTTTTTCCGCCGGTTAAGTTGTTGAGGGCTGATTTCTTGTCCTGTGATAAAAAGCCTTCTGTTTCGACTGCCAAACCTTTCAGGGGAGCATTTGCAACCGGTTGGCACCATTTTTGAGTGAATTGCCAAAAGTCAGATATTTCCTGAAATTGTGACCCCGGGGCTTAGGGATTTTTTCAAAAAAATATTTTCCACTGGTTAAGTTATTGAGGGCTGATTTCTTGTCCTGTGATAAAAAGCCTTCTGTTTCCATCGCCAAAGCTTTCAGGGGAGCATTTGCAACCAGTTGGCACCATTTTTGAGTGAATTGCCAAAAGTCAGATTTTTGCTGAAATTGTGACCCCGGGGCTTAGGGATTTTTTCAAAAAAATATTTTCCACCGGTTAAGTTGTTGAGGGCTGATTTCTTGTCCTGTGATAAAAAGCCTTCTGTTTCCATCGCCAAAGCTTTCAGGGGAGCATTTGCAAGTGTTTCGCACCATTTTTGAGTGAATTGCCAAAAGTCAGATTTTTGCTGAAAAAAAGCTTTTTCCGCCGGTTAAGTTGTTGAGGGCTGATTTCTTGTACTGTGATAAAAAGCCTTCTGTTTCCATCGCCAATGGTTTCCGGGGAGCATTTGCAACTGGTTGGCACAATTTTACAGTGAACTGCCAAAAGTCAGATTTTTGCTGAAATTGTGACCCCGGGGCTTAGGGATTTTTTCAAAAAAATATTTTCCGCCGGTTAAGTTGTTGAGGGCTGATTTCTTGTCCTGTGATAAAAAGCCTTCTGTTTCCATCGCCAAAGCTTTCAGGGGAGCATTTGCAACCGGTTGGCAACATTTTTCAGTGAATTGCCAAAAGTCAGATTTTTGCTGAAAAAAATCTTTTCCCGCCGGTTAAGTTGTTGAGGGCTGATTTCTTGTACTGTGTTAAAAAGCCGCCTTTTTTTACTGCCGAAGCTTTCAGGGGAGCATTTGCAACCAGTTGGCACCACTTTTGAGTGAATTGCCAAAAGTCAGATTTTTGCTGAAATTGTGACCCCAGGGCTTAGGGATTTTTTCAAAAAAATATTTTCCGCCGGTTAAGTTGTTGAGGGCTGATTTCTTGTCGTTTGATAAAAAGCCTTCTGTTTCCATCGCCAAAGCTTTCAGGGGAGCATTTGCAACTGGTTGGCACCATTTTTCAGTGAATCTCCAAAAGTCAGATTTTTGCTGAAAAAAAATCTTTTTCAGCCGGTTAAGTTGTTGAGGGCTGATTTCTTGTCCTGTGATAAAAAGCCTTCTGTTTCGACTGACAAAACTTTCAGGGGATCATTTGCAACCGGTTGGCACCATTTTTGAGTGAATTGCCAAAAGTCAGATTTTTGCTGAAATTGTGACCCCGGGGCTTAGGGATTTTTTCAAAAAAATATTTTCCGCCGGTTAAGTTGTTGAGGGCTGATTTCTTTTCCTGTGATAAAAAGCCTTCTTTTTCCTTCGCCAAAGCTTTCAGGGGAGCATTTGCAAGTGTTTGGCACCATTTTTGAGTGAATTGCCAAAAGTCAGATTTTTGCTGAAATTGTAACCCCGGGGCTTAGGGATTTTTTCAAAAAAATATTTTCTGCCGGTTAAGTTGTTGAGGGCTGATTTCTTGTCCTGTGATAAAAAGCCTTCTGTTTCCATCGCCAAAGCTTTCAGGGGAGCATTTGCAACCGGTTGGCACCATTTTTGAGTGAATTGCCAAAAGTCAGATTTTTGCTGAAATTGTGACCCTGGGGCTTAGGGATTTTTTCAAAAAAAATCTTTTCCGCTGGTTAAGTTGTTGAGGGCTGATTTTTTGTCCTGTGATAAAAAGCCTTCTGTTTCCATCGCCAAAGGTTTCAGGGGAGCATTTGCAACCGGTTGGCACCATTTTTGAGTGAATTGCCAAAAGTCAGATTTTTCCTGAAATTGTGACCCCGGGGCTTAGGGATTTTTTCAAAAAAATCTTTTCCGCCGGTTAAGTTGTTGAGGGTTGATTTTTTGTCCGGTGACAAAAAGCCTTCTGTTTCCATCGCCAAAGCTTTCAGGGGAGCATTTGCAAATGTTTCGCACCATTTTTGAGTGAATTGCCAAAAGTCAGATTTTTCCTGAAATTGTGACCCCGGGGCTTAGGGATTTTTTTGAAAAAATATTTTCCACCGGTTAAGTTGTTGAGGGATAAAAAGCCTTCTGTTTCCATCGCCAAAGCTTTCAGGGGAGCATTTGCTACCGGTTGGCACCATTTTTTAGTGAATTGCCAAAAGTCAGATTTTTGGTGAAATTGTGACCCCGGGGCTTAGGGATTTTTTCAAAAAAATATTTTCCGCCGGTTATGTTGTTGAGGGCTGATTTCTTGTAATGAGATAAAAAGCCTTCTTTTTCCATCGCCAAAGCTTTCAGGGGAGCATTTGCAAGTGTTTGGCACCATTTTTGAGTGAATTGCCTAAAGTCAGGTTTTTGTTGAAAATGTGACCCCGGGGCTTAGGGATTTTTTCAAAAAAATATTTTCCGCCGGTTAAGTTGTTGAGGGCTGATTTCTTGTACTGTGATAAAAAGCCCTCTGTTTCAACTGCCGAAGCTTTCAGGGGAGCATTTGCAATCGGCTGCCACCATTTTTCAGTGAATTGCCAAAAGTCAATTTTTTGCTGAAAAAAATCTTTTTCCGCCGGTTAAGTTGTTGAGGGCTGATTTCTTGTACTGTGATAAAAAGCCGTCTGTTTTGACTGCCAAAGCTTTCAGGGGAGCATTTGCAACCGGTTGGCACCATTTTTGAGTGAATTGCCAAAAGTCAGATTTTTGCTGAAATTGTGACCCCGGGGCTTAGGGATTTTTTCAAATAAATATTTTCCACCGGTTAAGTTGTTGAGGGCTGATTTCTTGTCCTGTGATAAAAAGCCTTCTGTTTCCATCGCCAAAGCTTTCAGGGGAGCATTTGCAACCGGTTGGCACCATTTTTGAATGAATTGCCAAAAGTCAGATTTTTGCTGAAATTGTGACCCCGGGGCTTAGGGATTTTTTTTTAAAAAAAAAATTCCACCGGTTAAGTTGTTGAGGGCTGATTTCTTGTCCTTTGATAAAAAGCCTTCTGTTTCGACTGCCAAACCTTTCAGGGGAGCATGTGCAACCGGTTGGCACCATTTTTGAGTGAATTGCCAAAAGTCAGATTTTTCCAGAAATTGTGACGCCGGGGCTTAGGGATTTTTTCAAAAAAATATTTTCCGCCGGTTAAGTTGTTGAGGGATAAAAAGCCTTCTGTTTCCATCGCCAAAGGTTTCAGAGGAGCATTTGCAACCGGTTGGCACCATTTTTGAGTGACTTGCCAAAAGTCAGATTTTTGGTGAAATTGTGACGCCGGGGCTTAGGGATTTTTTCAAAAAAATATTTTCCGCCGGTTAAGTTGTTGAGGGCTGATTTATTGTCCTGTGATAAAAAGCCTTCTGTTTCCATCGCCAAAGCTTTCAGGGGAGCATTTGCAAGTGTTTCGCACCATTTTTGAGTGAATTGCCAAAAGTCTAATTTTTCCTGAAATTGTGATCCTGGGGCTTAGGGATTTTTTCAAAAAAAATCTTTTCCGCTGGTTAAGTTGTTGAGGACTGATTTCTTGTACTGTGATAAAAAGCCGTCTGTTTTGACTGCCGAAGGTTTCAGGGGAGCATTTGCAGCCAGTTGGCACCACTTTTGAGTGAATTGCCAAAAGTCAGATTTTTGGTGAAATTGTGACCCCGGGGCTTATGGATTTTTTCAAAAAAATATTTTCCGCCGGTTAAGTTGTTGAGGGCTGATTTCTTGTCCTGTGATAAAAAGCCTTCTTTTTCCATCGCCAAAGCTTTTAGGGGAGCATTTGCAAGTGTTAGGCACCATTTTTCAGTGAATTGCCAAAAGTCAAATTTTTGCTGAAAAAAATCTTTTTCCGCCGGTTAAGTTGTTGAGGGCTGATTTCTTGTCCTGGGATAAAAAGCCTTCTGTTTCGACTGCCAAACCTTTCAGGGGAGCATTTGCAACTGGTTGGCACCATTTTTGAGTGAATTGCCAAAAGTCAGATATTTCCTGAAATTGTGACCCCGGGGCTTAGGGATTTTTTCAAAAAAATATTTTCCACTGGTTAAGTTATTGAGGGCTGATTTCTTGTCCTGTGATAAAAAGCCTTCTGTTTCCATCGCCAAAGCTTTCAGGGGAGCATTTGCAACCGGTTGGCACCATTTTTGAGTGAATTGCCAAAAGTCAGATTTTTGCTGAAATTGTGACCCCGGGGCTTAGGGATTTTTTCAAAAAAATATTTTCCACCGGTTAAGTTGTTGAGGGCTGATTTCTTGTCCTGTGATAAAAAGCCTTCTGTTTCCATCGCCAAAGCTTTCAGGGGAGCATTTGAAAGTGTTTCGCACCATTTTTGAGTGAATTGCCAAAAGTCAGATTTTTGCTGAAAAAAAGCTTTTTCCGCCGGTTAAGTTGTTGAGGGCTGATGTCTTGTACTGTGATAAAAAGCCTTCTGTTTCCATCGCCAATGGTTTCCGGGGAGCATTTGCAACTGGTTGGCACAATTTTTCAGTGAATTGCCAAAAGTCAGATTTTTGCTGAAATTGTGACCCCGGGGCTTAGGGATTTTTTCAAAAAAATATTTTCCGCCGGTTAAGTTGTTGAGGGCTGATTTCTTGTCCTGTGATAAAAAGCCTTCTGTTTCCATCGCCAAAGCTTTCAGGGGAGCATTTGCAACCGGTTGGCACCATTTTTCAGTGAATTGCCAAAAGTCAGATTTTTGCTGAAAAAAATCTTTTCCCGCCGGTTAAGTTGTTGAGGGCTGATTTCTTGTACTGTGATAAAAAGCCCCCTTTTTTTACTGCCGAAGCTTTCAGGGGAGCATTTGCAACCAGTTGGCACCACTTTTGAGTGAATTGCCAAAAGTCAGATATTTGCTGAAATTGTGACCCCAGGGCTTAGGGATTTTTTCAAAAAAATATTTTCCGCCGGTTAAGTTGTTGAGGGCTGATTTCTTGTCCTGTGATAAAAAGCCTTCTGTTTCCATCGCCAAAGCTTCCAGGGGAGCATTTGCAACCGGTTGGCACCATTTTTCAGTGAATTGCCAAAAGTCAGATTTTTGCTGAAAAAAAATCTTTTTCCGCCGGTTAAGTTGTTGAGGGCTGATTTCTTGTCCTGTTATAAAAAGCCTTCTGTTTCGACTGCCAAAGCTTTCAGGGGATCATTTGCAACCGCTTGGCACCATTTTTGAGTGAATTGCCAAAAGTCAGATTTTTGCTGAAATTGTGACCCCGGGGCTTAGGGATTTTTTCAAAAAAATATTTTCCGCCGGTTAAGTTGTTGAGGGCTGATTTCTTTTCCTGTGATAAAAAGCCTTCTTTTTCCTTCGCCAAAGCTTTCAGGGGAGCATTTGCAAGTGTTTGGCACCATTTTTGAGTGAATTGCCAAAAGTCAGATTTTTGCTGAAATTGTAACCCTTAGGGATTTTTTCAAAAAAATATTTACCGCCCTTTAAGTTGTTGAGGGCTGATTTCTTTTCCTGTGATAAAAAGCCTTCTGTTTTGATCACCAAAGGTTTCAGGGGAGCATTTGCAACCGGTTGGCACCATTTTTACGTGAATTGCCAAAAGTCTGATTTTTGCTGAAATTGTGACCCCGGGGCTTAGGGATTTTTTCAAAAAAAATCTTTTCCGCAGGTTAAGTTGTTGAGGGCTGATTTCTTGTACTGTGATAAAAAGCCTTCTGTTTCAATCGCCAAAGCTTTTACGGGAGCATTTGCAAGCGTTTGGCACCATTTTGAGTGAATTGCCAAAAGTCAGATTTTTGCTGAAAAAAATCTTTTTCCGCCGGTTAAGTTGTTGAGGGCTGATTTCTTGTACTGTGATAAAAAGACGTCTGTTTTAACTGCTGAAGCTTTCAGGGGAGCATTTGCAACCAGTTGGCACCACTTTTGAGTGAATTGCCAAAAGTCTAATATTTCCTGAAATTGTGACCCCGGGACTTAGGGATTTTTTGAAAAAAAAAATTTCTGCCGGTTAAGTTGTTGAGGGCTGATTTCTTGTACTGTGATAAAAAGCCTTCTGTTTCAATCGCCAAAGCTTTCAGGGGTGCATTTGCAACCGGTTGGCACCATTTTTGAGTGAATTGCCAAAAGTCAGATTTTTGCTGAAATTGTGACCCCGGGGCTTAGGGATTTTTTCAAAAAAAATCTTTTCCGCTGGTTAAGTTGTTGAGGGCTGATTTCTTGTACTGTGATAAAAAGCCGTCTGTTTTCACTGCCGAAGGTTTCAGGGGAGCATTTGCAACCGGTTGGCACCATTTTTGAGTGAATTGCCAAAAGTCAGATTTTTCCTGAAATTGTGACCCCGGGGCTTATGGATTTTTTCAAAAAAATATTTTCCGCCGGTTAAGTTGTTGAGGGCTGATTTCTTGTCCTGTGATAAAAAGCCTTCTGTTTCCATGGCCAAAGCTTTCAGGGGAGCATTTGCAAGTGTTTCGCACCATTTTTGAGTGAATTGCCAAAAGTCAGATTTTTTCTGAAATTGTGACCCCGGGGCTTAGGGATTTTTTCAAAAAAATATTTTCCGCCGGTTAAGTTGTTGAGGGCTGATTTCTTGTACTGTGATAAAAAGCCTTCTGTTTCCATCGCCAATGGTTTCCGGGAGCATTTAACTGGTTGGCACCGTTTTTCAGTGAATTGCCAAAAGTCAGATTTTTGCTGAAATTATGACCCCGGGGCTTATGGATTTTTTCAAAAAAATATTTTCCGCCGGTTAAGTTGTTGAGGGCTGATTATTTGTCCTGTGATAAAAAGCCTTCGGTTTCCATCGCCAAAGGTTTCAGGGGAGCATTTGCAACCGGTTGGCACCATTTTTGAGTGAATTGCCAAAAGTCTGATTTTTGCTGAAATTGTGACCCCGGGGCTTAGGGATTTTTTCAAAAAAAATCTTTTCCGCAGGTTAAGTTGTTGAGGGTTGATTTTTTGTACTGTGATAAAAAGCCGTCTGTTTTCACTGCCGAAGGTTTCAGGGGAGCATTTGCAACCGGTTGGCACCATTTTTGAGTGAATTGCCAAAAGTCAGATTTTTCCTGAAATTGTGACCCCGGGGCTTATGGATTTTTTCAAAAAAATATTTTCCGCCGGTTAAGTTGTTGAGGGCTGATTTCTTGTCCTGTGATAAAAAGCCTTCTGTTTCCATGGCCAAAGCTTTCAGGGGAGCATTTGCAAGTGTTTCGCACCATTTTTGAGTGAATTGCCAAAAGTCAGATTTTTTCTGAAATTGTGACCCCGGGGCTTAGGGATTTTTTCAAAAAAATATTTTCCGCCGGTTAAGTTGTTGAGGGCTGATTTCTTGTACTGTGATAAAAAGCCTTCTGTTTCCATCGCCAATGGTTTCCGGGAGCATTTAACTGGTTGGCACCGTTTTTCAGTGAATTGCCAAAAGTCAGATTTTTGCTGAAATTATGACCCCGGGGCTTATGGATTTTTTCAAAAAAATATTTTCCGCCGGTTAAGTTGTTGAGGGCTGATTATTTGTCCTGTGATAAAAAGCCTTCGGTTTCCATCGCCAAAGGTTTCAGGGGAGCATTTGCAACCGGTTGGCACCATTTTTGAGTGAATTGCCAAAAGTCTGATTTTTGCTGAAATTGTGACCCCGGGGCTTAGGGATTTTTTCAAAAAAAATCTTTTCCGCAGGTTAAGTTGTTGAGGGTTGATTTTTTGTCCTGTGATAAAAAGCCTTCTGTTTCCATCGCCAAAGGTTTCAGGGGAGCATTTGCAACCGGTTGGCACCATTTTTGAGTGAATTGCCAAAAGTCAGATTTTTCCTGAAATTGTGACCCCAGGGCTTAGGGATTTTTTCAAAAAAATATTTTCTGCCGGTTAAGTTGTTGAGGGCTGATTTCTTGTACTGTGATAAAAAGCCTTCTGTTTCAATCGCCAAAGCTTTTACGGGAGCATTTGCAAGCGTTTGGCACCATTTTTGAGTGAATTGCCAAAAGTCAGATTTTTGCTGAAAAAAATCTTTTTCCGCCGGTTAAGTTGTTGAGGGCTGATTTCTTGTACTGTGATAAAAAGCCGTCTGTTTTAACTGCCGAAGCTTTCAGGGGAGCATTTGCAACCAGTTGGCACCACTTTTGAGTGAATTGCCAAAAGTCAGATTTTTCCTGAAATTGTGACCCCGGGGCTTAGGGATTTTTTCAAAAAAATATTTTCTGCCAGTTAAGTTGTTGAGGGCTGATTTCTTGTACTGTGATAAAAAGCCTTCTGTTTCAATCGCCAAAGCTTTCAGGGGTGCATTTGCAACCGGTTGGCACCATTTTTGAGTGAATTGCCAAAAGTCAGATTTTTGCTGAAATTGTGACCCCGGGGCTTAGGGATTTTTTCAAAAAAAATCTTTTCCGCTGGTTAAGTTGTTGAGGGCTGATTTCTTGTACTGTGATAAAAAGCCGTCTGTTTTGACTGCCGAAGGTTTCCGGGGATCATTTGCAACCAGTTGGCACCATTTTTACGTGAATTGCCAAAAGTCAGATTTTTGCTGAAATTGTGACCCCGGGGCTTATGGATTTTTTCAAAAAAATATTTTCCGCCGGTTAAGTTGTTGAGGGCTGATTTCTTGTCCTGTGATAAAAAGCCTTCTGTTTCCATGGCCAAAGCTTTTACGGGAGCATTTGCAAGTGTTTGGCACCATTTTTGAGTGAATTGCCAAAAGTCAGATTTTTGCTGAAAAAAATCTTTTTCCGCCGGTTAAGTTGTTGAGGGCTGATTTCTTGTACTGTGATAAAAAGCCGTCTGTTTTAACTGCCGAAACTTTCAGGGGAGCATTTGCAACCAGTTGGCACCACTTTTGAGTGAATTGCCAAAAGTTAGATTTTTGCTGAAATTGTGACCCCGGGGGTTATGGATTTTTTCAAAAAAATATTTTCTACCGGTTAAGTTGTTGAGGGCTGATTTCTTGTACTGTGATAAAAAGCCTTCTGTTTCCATCGCCAAAGCTTTCAGGGGTGCATTTGCAACCGGTTGGCACCATTTTTCAGTAAATTGCCAAAAGTCAGATTTTTGCTGAAATTGTGACCCCGGGGCTTTGGGATTTTTTCAAAAAAATATTTTCCGCCGGTTAAGTTGTTGAGGGCTGATTTCTTGTAATGTGATAAAAAGCCTTCTGTTTCCATCGCCAAAGCTTTCAGGGGAGCATTTGCAAGTGTTTGGCACCATTTTTGAGTGAATTGCCAAAAGTTAGATTTTTGCTGAAATTGTGACCCCGGGGGTTATGGATTTTTTCAAAAAAATATTTTCCGCCGGTTAAGTTGTTGAGGGCTGATTTCTTGTACTGTGATAAATAGCCGTCTCTTTCAACTGCCGAAGCTTTCAGGGGAACATTTGCAATCGGCTGGCACCATTTTTCAGTGAATTGCCAAAAGTCAGATTTTTGCTGAAAAAAATCTTTTTCCGCCGGTTAAGTTGTTGAGGGCTGATTCCTTGTACTGTGATAAAAAGCCGTCTGTTTTGACTGCCAAAGCTTTCAGGGGAGCATTTGCAACCAGTTGTCACCACTTTTGAGTGAATTGCCAAAAGTCAGATTTTTGCTGAAATTGTGACCCCGGGGCTTAGGGATTTTTTCAAAAAAAATCTTTTCCGCTGGTTAAGTTGTTGAGGGCTGATTTCTTTTACTGTGATAAAAAGCCGTCTGTTTTGACTGCCGAAGGTTTCAGGGGAGCATTTGCAACCAGTTGGCACCATTTTTACGTGAATTGCCAAAAGTCAGATTTTTGCTGAAATTGTGACCCCGGGGCTTAGGGATTTTTTCAAAAAAATATTTTCTGCCGGTTAAGTTGTTGAGGGCTGATTTCTTGTCCTGTGATAAAAAGCCTTCTGTTTCCATCGCCAAAGCTTTTAGGGGAGCATTTGCAAGTGTTTGGCATCATTTTTGAGTGAATTGCCAAAAGTCAGATTTTTGCTGAAAAAAATCTTTTTCCGCCAGTTAAGTTGTTGAGGGCTGATTTCTTGTACTGTGATAAAAAGCCCCCTTTTTTTACTGCCGAAGCTTTCAGGGGAGCATTTGCAACCAGTTGGCACCACTTTTGAGTGAATTGCCAAAAGTCAGATATTTGCTGAAATTGTGACCCCAGGGCTTAGGGATTTTTTCAAAAAAATATTTTCCGCCGGTTAAGTTGTTGAGGGCTGATTTCTTGTCCTGTGATAAAAAGCCTTCTGTTTCCATCGCCAAAGCTTCCAGGGGAGCATTTGCAACCGGTTGGCACCATTTTTCAGTGAATTGCCAAAAGTCAGATTTTTGCTGAAAAAAAATCTTTTTCCGCCGGTTAAGTTGTTGAGGGCTGATTTCTTGTCCTGTGATAAAAAGCCTTCTGTTTCGACTGCCAAAGCTTTCAGGGGATCATTTGCAACCGCTTGGCACCATTTTTGAGTGAATTGCCAAAAGTCAGATTTTTGCTGAAATTGTGACCCCGGGGCTTAGGGATTTTTTCAAAAAAATATTTTCCGCCGGTTAAGTTGTTGAGGGCTGATTTCTTTTCCTGTGATAAAAAGCCTTCTTTTTCCTTCGCCAAAGCTTTCAGGGGAGCATTTGCAAGTGTTTGGCACCATTTTTGAGTGAATTGCCAAAAGTCAGATTTTTGCTGAAATTGTAACCCTTAGGGATTTTTTCAAAAAAATATTTACCGCCCTTTAAGTTGTTGAGGGCTGATTTCTTTTCCTGTGATAAAAAGCCTTCTGTTTTGATCACCAAAGGTTTCAGGGGAGCATTTGCAACCGGTTGGCACCATTTTTACGTGAATTGCCAAAAGTCTGATTTTTGCTGAAATTGTGACCCCGGGGCTTAGGGATTTTTTCAAAAAAAATCTTTTCCGCAGGTTAAGTTGTTGAGGGCTGATTTCTTGTACTGTGATAAAAAGCCTTCTGTTTCAATCGCCAAAGCTTTTACGGGAGCATTTGCAAGCGTTTGGCACCATTTTGAGTGAATTGCCAAAAGTCAGATTTTTGCTGAAAAAAATCTTTTTCCGCCGGTTAAGTTGTTGAGGGCTGATTTCTTGTACTGTGATAAAAAGACGTCTGTTTTAACTGCTGAAGCTTTCAGGGGAGCATTTGCAACCAGTTGGCACCACTTTTGAGTGAATTGCCAAAAGTCTAATATTTCCTGAAATTGTGACCCCGGGACTTAGGGATTTTTTGAAAAAAAAAATTTCTGCCGGTTAAGTTGTTGAGGGCTGATTTCTTGTACTGTGATAAAAAGCCTTCTGTTTCAATCGCCAAAGCTTTCAGGGGTGCATTTGCAACCGGTTGGCACCATTTTTGAGTGAATTGCCAAAAGTCAGATTTTTGCTGAAATTCTGACCCCGGGGCTTATGGATTTTTTCAAAAAAATATTTTCCGCCGGTTAAGTTGTTGAGGGCTGATTTCTTGTCCTGTGATAAAAAGCCTTCTGTTTCCATGGCCAAAGCTTTCAGGGGAGCATTTGCAAGTGTTTCGCACCATTTTTGAGTGAATTGCCAAAAGTCAGATTTTTTCTGAAATTGTGACCCCGGGGCTTAGGGATTTTTTCAAAAAAATATTTTCCGCCGGTTAAGTTGTTGAGGGCTGATTTCTTGTACTGTGATAAAAAGCCTTCTGTTTCCATCGCCAATGGTTTCCGGGAGCATTTAACTGGTTGGCACCGTTTTTCAGTGAATTGCCAAAAGTCAGATTTTTGCTGAAATTATGACCCCGGGGCTTATGGATTTTTTCAAAAAAATATTTTCCGCCGGTTAAGTTGTTGAGGGCTGATTATTTGTCCTGTGATAAAAAGCCTTCGGTTTCCATCGCCAAAGGTTTCAGGGGAGCATTTGCAACCGGTTGGCACCATTTTTGAGTGAATTGCCAAAAGTCTGATTTTTGCTGAAATTGTGACCCCGGGGCTTAGGGATTTTTTCAAAAAAAATCTTTTCCGCAGGTTAAGTTGTTGAGGGTTGATTTTTTGTCCTGTGATAAAAAGCCTTCTGTTTCCATCGCCAAAGGTTTCAGGGGAGCATTTGCAACCGGTTGGCACCATTTTTGAGTGAATTGCCAAAAGTCAGATTTTTCCTGAAATTGTGACCCCAGGGCTTAGGGATTTTTTCAAAAAAATATTTTCTGCCGGTTAAGTTGTTGAGGGCTGATTTCTTGTACTGTGATAAAAAGCCTTCTGTTTCAATCGCCAAAGCTTTTACGGGAGCATTTGCAAGCGTTTGGCACCATTTTTGAGTGAATTGCCAAAAGTCAGATTTTTGCTGAAAAAAATCTTTTTCCGCCGGTTAAGTTGTTGAGGGCTGATTTCTTGTACTGTGATAAAAAGCCGTCTGTTTTAACTGCCGAAGCTTTCAGGGGAGCATTTGCAACCAGTTGGCACCACTTTTGAGTGAATTGCCAAAAGTCAGATTTTTCCTGAAATTGTGACCCCGGGGCTTAGGGATTTTTTCAAAAAAATATTTTCTGCCAGTTAAGTTGTTGAGGGCTGATTTCTTGTACTGTGATAAAAAGCCTTCTGTTTCAATCGCCAAAGCTTTCAGGGGTGCATTTGCAACCGGTTGGCACCATTTTTGAGTGAATTGCCAAAAGTCAGATTTTTGCTGAAATTGTGACCCCGGGGCTTAGGGATTTTTTCAAAAAAAATCTTTTCCGCTGGTTAAGTTGTTGAGGGCTGATTTCTTGTACTGTGATAAAAAGCCGTCTGTTTTGACTGCCGAAGGTTTCCGGGGATCATTTGCAACCAGTTGGCACCATTTTTACGTGAATTGCCAAAAGTCAGATTTTTGCTGAAATTGTGACCCCGGGGCTTATGGATTTTTTCAAAAAAATATTTTCCGCCGGTTAAGTTGTTGAGGGCTGATTTCTTGTCCTGTGATAAAAAGCCTTCTGTTTCCATGGCCAAAGCTTTTACGGGAGCATTTGCAAGTGTTTGGCACCATTTTTGAGTGAATTGCCAAAAGTCAGATTTTTGCTGAAAAAAATCTTTTTCCGCCGGTTAAGTTGTTGAGGGCTGATTTCTTGTACTGTGATAAAAAGCCGTCTGTTTTAACTGCCGAAACTTTCAGGGGAGCATTTGCAACCAGTTGGCACCACTTTTGAGTGAATTGCCAAAAGTTAGATTTTTGCTGAAATTGTGACCCCGGGGGTTATGGATTTTTTCAAAAAAATATTTTCTACCGGTTAAGTTGTTGAGGGCTGATTTCTTGTACTGTGATAAAAAGCCTTCTGTTTCCATCGCCAAAGCTTTCAGGGGTGCATTTGCAACCGGTTGGCACCATTTTTCAGTAAATTGCCAAAAGTCAGATTTTTGCTGAAATTGTGACCCCGGGGCTTTGGGATTTTTTCAAAAAAATATTTTCCGCCGGTTAAGTTGTTGAGGGCTGATTTCTTGTAATGTGATAAAAAGCCTTCTGTTTCCATCGCCAAAGCTTTCAGGGGAGCATTTGCAAGTGTTTGGCACCATTTTTGAGTGAATTGCCAAAAGTCAGATTTTTGCTGAAATTGTGACCCCGGGGCTTATGGATTTTTTCAAAAAAATATTTTCCGCCGGTTAAGTTGTTGAGGGCTGATTTCTTGTACTGTGATAAATAGCCGTCTCTTTCAACTGCCGAAGCTTTCAGGGGAACATTTGCAATCGGCTGGCACCATTTTTCAGTGAATTGCCAAAAGTCAGATTTTTGCTGAAAAAAATCTTTTTCCGCCGGTTAAGTTGTTGAGGGCTGATTCCTTGTACTGTGATAAAAAGCCGTCTGTTTTGACTGCCAAAGCTTTCAGGGGAGCATTTGCAACCAGTTGTCACCACTTTTGAGTGAATTGCCAAAAGTCAGATTTTTGCTGAAATTGTGACCCCGGGGCTTAGGGATTTTTTCAAAAAAAATCTTTTCCGCTGGTTAAGTTGTTGAGGGCTGATTTCTTTTACTGTGATAAAAAGCCGTCTGTTTTGACTGCCGAAGGTTTCAGGGGAGCATTTGCAACCAGTTGGCACCATTTTTACGTGAATTGCCAAAAGTCAGATTTTTGCTGAAATTGTGACCCCGGGGCTTAGGGATTTTTTCAAAAAAATATTTTCTGCCGGTTAAGTTGTTGAGGGCTGATTTCTTGTCCTGTGATAAAAAGCCTTCTGTTTCCATCGCCAAAGCTTTTAGGGGAGCATTTGCAAGTGTTTGGCATCATTTTTGAGTGAATTGCCAAAAGTCAGATTTTTGCTGAAAAAAATCTTTTTCCGCCAGTTAAGTTGTTGAGGGCTGATTTCTTGTACTGTGATAAAAAGCCCCCTTTTTTTACTGCCGAAGCTTTCAGGGGAGCATTTGCAACCAGTTGGCACCACTTTTGAGTGAATTGCCAAAAGTCAGATATTTGCTGAAATTGTGACCCCAGGGCTTAGGGATTTTTTCAAAAAAATATTTTCCGCCGGTTAAGTTGTTGAGGGCTGATTTCTTGTCCTGTGATAAAAAGCCTTCTGTTTCCATCGCCAAAGCTTCCAGGGGAGCATTTGCAACCGGTTGGCACCATTTTTCAGTGAATTGCCAAAAGTCAGATTTTTGCTGAAAAAAAATCTTTTTCCGCCGGTTAAGTTGTTGAGGGCTGATTTCTTGTCCTGTGATAAAAAGCCTTCTGTTTCGACTGCCAAAGCTTTCAGGGGATCATTTGCAACCGCTTGGCACCATTTTTGAGTGAATTGCCAAAAGTCAGATTTTTGCTGAAATTGTGACCCCGGGGCTTAGGGATTTTTTCAAAAAAATATTTTCCGCCGGTTAAGTTGTTGAGGGCTGATTTCTTTTCCTGTGATAAAAAGCCTTCTTTTTCCTTCGCCAAAGCTTTCAGGGGAGCATTTGCAAGTGTTTGGCACCATTTTTGAGTGAATTGCCAAAAGTCAGATTTTTGCTGAAATTGTAACCCTTAGGGATTTTTTCAAAAAAATATTTACCGCCCTTTAAGTTGTTGAGGGCTGATTTCTTTTCCTGTGATAAAAAGCCTTCTGTTTTGATCACCAAAGGTTTCAGGGGAGCATTTGCAACCGGTTGGCACCATTTTTACGTGAATTGCCAAAAGTCTGATTTTTGCTGAAATTGTGACCCCGGGGCTTAGGGATTTTTTCAAAAAAAATCTTTTCCGCAGGTTAAGTTGTTGAGGGCTGATTTCTTGTACTGTGATAAAAAGCCTTCTGTTTCAATCGCCAAAGCTTTTACGGGAGCATTTGCAAGCGTTTGGCACCATTTTGAGTGAATTGCCAAAAGTCAGATTTTTGCTGAAAAAAATCTTTTTCCGCCGGTTAAGTTGTTGAGGGCTGATTTCTTGTACTGTGATAAAAAGACGTCTGTTTTAACTGCTGAAGCTTTCAGGGGAGCATTTGCAACCAGTTGGCACCACTTTTGAGTGAATTGCCAAAAGTCTAATATTTCCTGAAATTGTGACCCCGGGACTTAGGGATTTTTTGAAAAAAAAAATTTCTGCCGGTTAAGTTGTTGAGGGCTGATTTCTTGTACTGTGATAAAAAGCCTTCTGTTTCAATCGCCAAAGCTTTCAGGGGTGCATTTGCAACCGGTTGGCACCATTTTTGAGTGAATTGCCAAAAGTCAGATTTTTGCTGAAATTGTGACCCCGGGGCTTAGGGATTTTTTCAAAAAAAATCTTTTCCGCTGGTTAAGTTGTTGAGGGCTGATTTCTTGTACTGTGATAAAAAGCCGTCTGTTTTCACTGCCGAAGGTTTCAGGGGAGCATTTGCAACCGGTTGGCACCATTTTTGAGTGAATTGCCAAAAGTCAGATTTTTCCTGAAATTGTGACCCCGGGGCTTATGGATTTTTTCAAAAAAATATTTTCCGCCGGTTAAGTTGTTGAGGGCTGATTTCTTGTCCTGTGATAAAAAGCCTTCTGTTTCCATGGCCAAAGCTTTCAGGGGAGCATTTGCAAGTGTTTCGCACCATTTTTGAGTGAATTGCCAAAAGTCAGATTTTTTCTGAAATTGTGACCCCGGGGCTTAGGGATTTTTTCAAAAAAATATTTTCCGCCGGTTAAGTTGTTGAGGGCTGATTTCTTGTACTGTGATAAAAAGCCTTCTGTTTCCATCGCCAATGGTTTCCGGGAGCATTTAACTGGTTGGCACCGTTTTTCAGTGAATTGCCAAAAGTCAGATTTTTGCTGAAATTATGACCCCGGGGCTTATGGATTTTTTCAAAAAAATATTTTCCGCCGGTTAAGTTGTTGAGGGCTGATTATTTGTCCTGTGATAAAAAGCCTTCGGTTTCCATCGCCAAAGGTTTCAGGGGAGCATTTGCAACCGGTTGGCACCATTTTTGAGTGAATTGCCAAAAGTCTGATTTTTGCTGAAATTGTGACCCCGGGGCTTAGGGATTTTTTCAAAAAAAATCTTTTCCGCAGGTTAAGTTGTTGAGGGTTGATTTTTTGTACTGTGATAAAAAGCCGTCTGTTTTCACTGCCGAAGGTTTCAGGGGAGCATTTGCAACCGGTTGGCACCATTTTTGAGTGAATTGCCAAAAGTCAGATTTTTCCTGAAATTGTGACCCCGGGGCTTATGGATTTTTTCAAAAAAATATTTTCCGCCGGTTAAGTTGTTGAGGGCTGATTTCTTGTCCTGTGATAAAAAGCCTTCTGTTTCCATGGCCAAAGCTTTCAGGGGAGCATTTGCAAGTGTTTCGCACCATTTTTGAGTGAATTGCCAAAAGTCAGATTTTTTCTGAAATTGTGACCCCGGGGCTTAGGGATTTTTTCAAAAAAATATTTTCCGCCGGTTAAGTTGTTGAGGGCTGATTATTTGTCCTGTGATAAAAAGCCTTCGGTTTCCATCGCCAAAGGTTTCAGGGGAGCATTTGCAACCGGTTGGCACCATTTTTGAGTGAATTGCCAAAAGTCTGATTTTTGCTGAAATTGTGACCCCGGGGCTTAGGGATTTTTTCAAAAAAAATCTTTTCCGCAGGTTAAGTTGTTGAGGGTTGATTTTTTGTCCTGTGATAAAAAGCCTTCTGTTTCCATCGCCAAAGGTTTCAGGGGAGCATTTGCAACCGGTTGGCACCATTTTTGAGTGAATTGCCAAAAGTCAGATTTTTCCTGAAATTGTGACCCCAGGGCTTAGGGATTTTTTCAAAAAAATATTTTTTGCCGGTTAAGTTGTTGAGGGCTGATTTCTTGTACTGTGATAAAAAGCCTTCTGTTTCAATCGCCAAAGCTTTTACGGGAGCATTTGCAAGCGTTTGGCACCATTTTTGAGTGAATTGCCAAAAGTCAGATTTTTGCTGAAAAAAATCTTTTTCCGCCGGTTAAGTTGTTGAGGGCTGATTTCTTGTACTGTGATAAAAAGCCGTCTGTTTTAACTGCCGAAGCTTTCAGGGGAGCATTTGCAACCAGTTGGCACCACTTTTGAGTGAATTGCCAAAAGTCAGATTTTTCCTGAAATTGTGACCCCGGGGCTTAGGGATTTTTTCAAAAAAATATTTTCTGCCAGTTAAGTTGTTGAGGGCTGATTTCTTGTACTGTGATAAAAAGCCTTCTGTTTCAATCGCCAAAGCTTTCAGGGGTGCATTTGCAACCGGTTGGCACCATTTTTGAGTGAATTGCCAAAAGTCAGATTTTTGCTGAAATTGTGACCCCGGGGCTTAGGGATTTTTTCAAAAAAAATCTTTTCCGCTGGTTAAGTTGTTGAGGGCTGATTTCTTGTACTGTGATAAAAAGCCGTCTGTTTTGACTGCCGAAGGTTTCCGGGGATCATTTGCAACCAGTTGGCACCATTTTTACGTGAATTGCCAAAAGTCAGATTTTTGCTGAAATTGTGACCCCGGGGCTTATGGATTTTTTCAAAAAAATATTTTCCGCCGGTTAAGTTGTTGAGGGCTGATTTCTTGTCCTGTGATAAAAAGCCTTCTGTTTCCATGGCCAAAGCTTTTACGGGAGCATTTGCAAGTGTTTGGCACCATTTTTGAGTGAATTGCCAAAAGTCAGATTTTTGCTGAAAAAAATCTTTTTCCGCCGGTTAAGTTGTTGAGGGCTGATTTCTTGTACTGTGATAAAAAGCCGTCTGTTTTAACTGCCGAAACTTTCAGGGGAGCATTTGCAACCAGTTGGCACCACTTTTGAGTGAATTGCCAAAAGTTAGATTTTTGCTGAAATTGTGACCCCGGGGGTTATGGATTTTTTCAAAAAAATATTTTCTACCGGTTAAGTTGTTGAGGGCTGATTTCTTGTACTGTGATAAAAAGCCTTCTGTTTCCATCGCCAAAGCTTTCAGGGGTGCATTTGCAACCGGTTGGCACCATTTTTCAGTAAATTGCCAAAAGTCAGATTTTTGCTGAAATTGTGACCCCGGGGCTTTGGGATTTTTTCAAAAAAATATTTTCCGCCGGTTAAGTTGTTGAGGGCTGATTTCTTGTAATGTGATAAAAAGCCTTCTGTTTCCATCGCCAAAGCTTTCAGGGGAGCATTTGCAAGTGTTTGGCACCATTTTTGAGTGAATTGCCAAAAGTCAGATTTTTGCTGAAATTGTGACCCCGGGGCTTATGGATTTTTTCAAAAAAATATTTTCCGCCGGTTAAGTTGTTGAGGGCTGATTTCTTGTACTGTGATAAATAGCCGTCTCTTTCAACTGCCGAAGCTTTCAGGGGAACATTTGCAATCGGCTGGCACCATTTTTCAGTGAATTGCCAAAAGTCAGATTTTTGCTGAAAAAAATCTTTTTCCGCCGGTTAAGTTGTTGAGGGCTGATTCCTTGTACTGTGATAAAAAGCCGTCTGTTTTGACTGCCAAAGCTTTCAGGGGAGCATTTGCAACCAGTTGTCACCACTTTTGAGTGAATTGCCAAAAGTCAGATTTTTGCTGAAATTGTGACCCCGGGGCTTAGGGATTTTTTCAAAAAAAATCTTTTCCGCTGGTTAAGTTGTTGAGGGCTGATTTCTTTTACTGTGATAAAAAGCCGTCTGTTTTGACTGCCGAAAGTTTCAGGGGAGCATTTGCAACCAGTTGGCACCATTTTTACGTGAATTGCCAAAAGTCAGATTTTTGCTGAAATTGTGACCCCGGGGCTTAGGGATTTTTTCAAAAAAATATTTTCTGCCGGTTAAGTTGTTGAGGGCTGATTTCTTGTCCTGTGATAAAAAGCCTTCTGTTTCCATCGCCAAAGCTTTTAGGGGAGCATTTGCAAGTGTTTGGCATCATTTTTGAGTGAATTGCCAAAAGTCAGATTTTTGCTGAAAAAAATCTTTTTCCGCCAGTTAAGTTGTTGAGGGCTGATTTCTTCTACTGTGATAAAAAGCCGTCTGTTTTAACTGCCGAAGCTTTCAGCGGAGCATTTGCAACCGGTTGGCACCATTTTTCAGTGAATTGCCAAAAGTCAAATTTTTGCTGAAAAAAATCTTTTTCCGCCGGTTAAGTTGTTGAGGGCTGATTTCTTGTACTGTGATAAAAAGCCGTCTGTTTTAACTGCCGAAGCTTTCAGGGGAGCATTTGCAACCAGTTGACACCACTTTTGAGTGAATTGCCAAAAGTCAGATTTTTGCTGAAATTGTGACCCCGGGGCTTAGGGATTTTTTCAAAAAAATATTTTCCGCCGGTTAAGTTGTTGAGGGCTCATTTCTTGTACTGTGATAAAAAGCCTTCTGTTTCCATCGCCGAAGCTTTCAGGGGAGCATTTGCAAGTGTTTGGCACCATTTTTCAGTGAATTGCCAAAAGTCAAATTTTTGCTGAAAAAAGTCTTTTTCCTCCGGTTTAGTTGTTGAGGGCTGATTCCTTGTACTGTGATAAAAAGCCGTCTGTTTTGACTGCCAAAGCTTTCAGGGGAGCATTTGCAACCAGTTGTCACCACTTTTGAGTGAATTGCCAAAAGTCAGATTTTTGCTGAAATTGTGACCCCGGGGCTTATGGATTTTTTCAAAAAAATATTTTCCGCCGGTTAAGTTGTTGAGGGCTGATTTCTTGTCCTGTGATAAAAAGCCTTCTGTTTCCATCGCCAAAGCTTTCAGGGGAGCATTTGCAAGTGTTTGGCACCATTTTTCAGTGAATTGCCAAAAGTCAGATTTTTGCTGAATAAAAATCTTTTTCCGCCGGTTAAGTTGTTGAGGGCTGATTTCTTGTCCTGTGATAAAAGGCCTTCTGTTTCAACTGCCAAAGCTTTCAGGGGATCATTTGCAACCGGTTGGCACCATTTTTGAGTGAATTGCCAACAGTCAGATTTTTGCTGAAATTGTTACCCCGGGGCTTAGGGATTTTTTCAAAAAAATATTTTCCGCCGGTTAAGTTGTTGAGGGCTGATTTCTTTTCCTGTGATAAAAAGCCTTCTTTTTCCTTTGCCAAAGCTTTCAGGGGAGCATTTGCAAGTCTTTGGCACCATTTTAGAGTGAATTGCCGAAAGTCAGATTTTTGCTGAAATTGTGACCCCGGGGCTTAGGGATTTTTTCAAAAAAATATTTTCCGCCGGTTAAGTTGTTGAGGGCTGATTTCTTTTCCTGTGATAAAAAGCCTTCCTTTTCCTTTGCCAAAGCTTTCAGGGGAGCATTTGCAAGTGTTTGGCACCATTTTTGAGCGAATTGCCAAAAGTCAGATTTTTGCTGAAATTGTAACCCCGGGGCTTAGGGATTTATTCAAAAAAATATTTTCCACCGGTTCACTTGTTGAGGGCTGATATCTTGTCCTGTGATAAAAAGCCTTCTGTTTTCATCACCAACAGTTTCAGGGGAGCATTTGCAACTGGTTGGCACCATTTTTCAGTGAATTGCCAAAAGTCAGATTTTTCCTGAAAAAAATCTTTTTCCGCCGGTTAAGTTGTTGAGGGCTGATTTCTTTTCCTGTGATAAAAAGCCTTCTGTTTCCATCGCCAAAGCTTTCAGCGGAGCATTTGCAAGTGTTTGGCACCATTTTTGAGTGAATTGCCAAAAGTCAGATTTTTACTGAAATTGTGACCCCGGGGCTTTGGGATTTTTTCAAAAAAATATTTTCCGCCGGTTAAGTTGTTGAGGGCTGATTTCTTGTCCTGTGATAAAAAGCCTTCTGTTTCCATCGCCGAAGCTTTCAGGGGAGCATTTGCAAGTGTTTGGCACCATTTTTCAGATAATTGCCAAAAGTCAAATTTTTGCTGAAAAAAATCTTTTTCCGCCGGTTAAGTTGTTGAGGGCTGATTTCTTGTCCTGTGATAAAAAGCCTTCTGTTTCAACTGCCAAAGCTTTCAGGGGATCATTTGCAACCGGTTGGCACCATTTTTGAGTGAATTGCCAAAAGTCAGATTTTTGCTGAAATTGTGACCCCGGGGCTTAGGGATTTTTTCAAAAAAATATTTTCCACCGGTTAAGTTGTTGAGGGCAGATTTCTTTTCCTGTGATAAAAAGCCTTCTTTTTCCTTTGCCAAAGCTTTCAAGGGAGCATTTGAAAGTGTTTGGCACCATTTTTGAGTGAATTGCCAAAAGTCAGATTTTTGCTGAAATTGTGACCCCGGGGCTTAGGGATTTTTTCAAAAAAATATTTTCTGCCGGTTAAGTTGTTGAGGGCTGATTTCTTGTCCTGTGATAAAAAGCCTTCTGTTTCGACTGCCAAACCTTTCAGGGGAGCATTTGCAAGTGTTTGGCACCATTTTTGAGTGAATTGCCAAAAGTCAGATTTTTGCTGAAATTGTGACCCCGGGCCTTAGGGATTTTTTCAAAAAAATATTTTCCTCCGGTTAAGTTGTTGAGGGCTGATATCTTGTCCTGTGATAAAAAGCCTTCTGTTTTCATCGCCAATGGTTTCAGGGGAGCATTTGCAACTGGTTGGCACCATTTTTCAGTAAATTGCCAAAAGTCAGATTTTTGCTGAAAAAAATCTTTTTCCGCCGGTTAAGTTGCTGAGGGCGGATTTCTTGTCCTGTGATAAAAAGCCTTCTGTTTCGACTGCCAAACCTTTCAGGGGATCATTTGCAACCGGTTGGCACCATTTTTGAGTGAATTGCCAAAAGTCTGATTTTTGCTGAAATTGTGACCCCGGGGCTTAGGGATTTTTTCAAAAAAAATATTTTCCGCCGGTTAAGTTGTTGAGGGTTGATTTTTTGTCCTGTGATAAAAAGCCTTCTGTTTCCATCGCCAAAGCTTTCAGGGGAGCATTTGCAAGTGTTTGGCACCATTTTTGAGTGAATTCCAAAAGTCAGATTTCTCCTGAAATTGTGACTGAAATTGTGTGGCTTAGGGATTTTTTCAAAAAAATATTTTCCACCGGTTAAGTTGTTGAGGGCTGATTTCTTGTCCTGTGATAAAAAGCCTTCTGTTTCCATCGCCAAAGCTTTCAGGGGAGCATTTGCAACCGGTTGGCACCATTTTTGAGTGAATTGCCAAAAGTCAATTTTTTGGTGAAATTGTGACCCCGGGGCTTAGGGATTTTTTCAAAAAAATATTTTCCTCCGGTTAAGTTGTTGAGGGCTGATTTCTTGTACTGTGATAAAAAGCCTTCTGTTTCCATCACCAAAGCTTTCAGGGGAGCATTTGCAAGTGTTTGGCACCATTTTTCAGTGAATTGCGAAAAGTCAAATTTTTGCCGAAAAAAATCTTTTTCCGCTGGTTAAGTTGTTGAGGGCTGATTTCTTGTACTGTGATAAAAAGCCGTCTGTATTGACTGCCGAAGCTTTCAGGGGAGCATTTGCAACCAGTTGGCACCACTTTTGAGTGAATTCCAAAAGTCAGTTTTTTGCTGAAATTGTGACCCCGGGGCTTAGGGATTTTTTTCAAAAAAATATTTTCCGCCGGTTAAGTTGTTGAGGGCTGATTTCTTGTCCTGTGATAAAAAGCCTTCTGTTTCCATCGCCAAAGCTTTCAGGGGAGCATTTGGAAGTGTTTGGCACCATTTTTGAGTGAATTGCCAAAAGTCAGATTTTTGCTGAAATTGTGACCCCGGGGCTTATGGATTTTTTCAAAAAAAATATTTTCCGCCGGTTAAGTTGTCGAGGGCTGATTTCTTGTACTGTGATAAAAAGCCGTCTGTTTCAACTGCCGAACCTTTCAGGGGAGCATTTGCAACCAGTTGGCACCACTTTTGAGTGAATTCCAAAAGTCAGATTTCTCCTGAAATTGTGACTGAAATTGTGTGGCTTAGGGATTTTTTCAAAAAAATATTTTCCACCGGTTAAGTTGTTGAGGGCTGATTTCTTGTCCTGTGATAAAAAGCCTTCTGTTTCCATCGCCAAAGCTTTCAGGGGAGCATTTGCAAGTGTTTGGCACCATTTTTCAGTGAATTGCGAAAAGTCAAATTTTTGCCGAAAAAAATCTTTTTCCGCTGGTTAAGTTGTTGAGGGCTGATTTCTTGTACTGTGATAAAAAGCCGTCTGTATTGACTGCCGAAGCTTTCAGGGGAGCATTTGCAACCAGTTGGCACCACTTTTGAGTGAATTCCAAAAGTCAGATTTTTGCTGAAATTGTGACCCCGGGGCTTAGGGATTTTTTTCAAAAAAATATTTTCCGCCGGTTAAGTTGTTGAGGGCTGATTTCTTGTCCTGTGATAAAAAGCCTTCTGTTTCGACTGCCAAAGCTTTCAGGGGATCATTTGCAACCGGTTGGCACTATTTTTGAGTGAATTGCCAAAAGTCAGATTTTTCCTGAAATTGTGACCCCGGGGCTTAGGGATTTTTTTAAAAAAATATTTTCCGCCGGTTAAGTTGTTGAGGGATAAAAAGCCTTCTGTTTCCATCGCCAAAGCTTTCAGGGGAGCATTTGCAACCGGTTGGCACCATTTTTGAGTGAATTGCCAAAAGTTAGATTTTTCCTGAAATTGTGACCCCGGGGCTTAGGGATTTTTTCAAAAAAATATTTTCCACCGGTTAAGTTGTTGAGGGCTGATTTCTTGTCCTGTGATAAAAAGCCTTCTGTTTCCATCGCCAAAGCTTTCAGGGGATCATTTGCAACCGGTTGGCACCATTTTTGAGTGAATTGCCAAAAGTCAATTTTTTGCTAAAATTGTGACCCCGGGGCTTAGGGATTATTTCAAAAAAATATTTTCCTCCGGTTAAGTTGTTGAGGGCTGATTTCTTGTACTGTGATAAAAAGCCTTCTGTTTCCATCGCCAAAGCTTTCAGGGGAGCATTTGCAAGTGTTTGGCACCATTTTTCAGTGAATTGCGAAAAGTCAAATTTTTGCCGAAAAAAATCTTTTTCCGCTGGTTAAGTTGTTGAGGGCTGATTTCTTGTCCTGTGATAAAAAGCCTTCTGTTTCCATCGCCAAAGCTTTCAGGGGAGCATTTGCAACCGGTTGGCACCATTTTTGAGTGAATTGCCAAAAGTCAGATTTTTGCTGAAATTGTAACCCCGGGGCTTAGGGATTTTTTTTTCCAAAAAATTTCCACCGGTTAAGTTGTTGAGGGCTGATTTCTTGTCCTGTGATAAAAAGTCTTCTGTTTCGACTGCCAAACCTTTCAGGGGAGCATTTGCAACCGGTTGGCACCATTTTTGAGTGAATTGCCAAAAGTCAGATTTTTCCTGAAATTGTGACCCCGGGGCTTAGGGATTTTTTTTTTCAAAAAATTTCCACCGGTTAAGTTGTTGAGGCCTGATTTCTTGTCCTGTGATAAAAAGCCTTCTGTTTTCATCGCCAATGGTTTCAGGGGAGCATTTGCAACCCTTTGGCACCATTTTTGAGTGAATTGCCAAAGGTCAGATTTTTGGAGAAATTGTGACGCCGGGGCTTAGGGATTTTTTCAAAAAAATATTTTCCGCCGGTTAAGTTGTTGAGGGCTGATTTCTTGTAATGTGATAAAAAGCCTTCTGTTTCCATCGCCAAAGCTTTCAGGGGAGCATTTGCAAGTGTTTGGCACCATTTTTGAGTGAATTGCCAAAAGTCAGATTTTTGGTGAAATTGTGACCCCGGGGCTTAGGGATTTTATCAAAAAAATATTTTCCGCCGGTTATGTTGTTGAGGGCTGATTTCTTGTACTGTGATAAAAAGCCGTCTGTTTCAACTGCCGAAGCTTTCAGGGGAGCATTTGCAATCGGCTTGCACCATTTTTCAGTGAATTGCCAAAAGTCAAATTTTTGCTGAAAAAAATCTTTTTCCGCCGGTTAAGTTGTTGAGGGCTGATTTCTTGTACTGTGATAGAAAGCCGTCTGTTTTGACTGCCAAAGCTTTCAGGGGAGCATTTGCAACCAGTTGTCACCACTTTTGAGTGAATTGCCAAAAGTCAGATTTTTGCTGAAAAAAATCTTTTTCCGCCGGTTAAGTTTTGGAGGGTTGATTTTTTGTCCTGTGATAAAAAGCCTTCTGTTTCCATCGCCAAAGCTTTCAGGGGAGCATTTGCAACCGGCTGGCACCATTTTTGAGTGAATTGCCAAAAGTCAGATTTTTGCTGAAATTGTGACCCCAGGGCTTATGGATTTTTTCAAAAAAATATTTTCCGCCGGTTAAGTTGTTGAGGGCTGATTTCTTGTCCTGTGATAAAAAGCCTTTTGTTTCCATCGCCAAAGCTTTCAGGGGAGCATTTGCAACCGGTTGGCACCATTTTTGAGTGAATTGCCAAAAGTCAGATTTTTCCTGAAATTGTGACCCCGGGGCTTAGGGATTTTTTCAAAAAAATATTTTCTGCCGGTTACATTGTTGAGGGCTGATTTCTTGTCCTGTGATAAAAAGACTTCTGTTTCGACTGCCAAACCTTTCAGGGGAGCATTTGCAACCGGTTGGAACCATTTTTGAGTGAATTGCCAAAAGTCAGATTTTTCCTGAAATTGCGACCCCGGGGCTTAGGGATTTTTTTCAAAAAAATATTTTCCACCGGTTAAGTTGTTGAGGGCTGATTTCTTGTCCTGTGATAAAAAGCCTTCTGTTTCCATCGCCAAAGCTTTCAGGGGAGCATTTGCAACCGGTTGGCACCATTTTTGATTGAATTGCCAAAAGTCAGATTTTTGCTGAAATTGTGACCCCGGGGCTTAGGGATTTTTTCAAAAAAAATCTTTTCCGCCGGTTAAGTTGTTGAGGGTTGATTTTTTGTCGTGTGATAAAAAGCCTTCTGTTTCCATCGCCAAAGCTTTCATTTGCAAGGGTTTGGCACCATTTTTGAGTGAATTGCCAAAAGTCAGATTTTTGCTGAAATTGTGACCCCGGGGGTTAGGGATTTTTTCAAAAAAATATTTTCCACCGGTTAAGTTGTTGAGGGCTGATTTCTTGTCCAGTGATAAAAAGCCTTCTGTTTCGACTGCCAAAGCTTTCAGGGGAGCATTTGCAACCGGTTGACACCATTTTTGAGTGAATTGCCAAAAGTCAGATTTTTCCTGAAATTGTGACCCCGTGGCTTAGGGATTTTTTCAAAAAAATATTTTCCACCGGTTAAGTTGTTGAGGGCTAATTTCTTGTCCTGTGATAAAAAGCCTTCTGTTTTCATCGCCAAAGCTTTCAGGGGAGTATTTGCAACCGGTTGACACCATTTTTGAGTGAATTGCCAAAAGTCAGATTTTTGCTGAAATTGTGACCCCGGGGCTTAGGGATATTTTCAAAAAAAAAATGTCCACCGGTTAAGTTGTTGAGGGCTGATTTCTTGTCCTGTGATAAAAAGCCTTCTGTTTCCATCGCCAAAGCTTTCAGGGGAGTATTTGCAACCGGTTGGCACCATTTTTGAGTGAATTGCCAAAAGTCAAATTTTTGCTGAAAAAAATATTTTCCACCGGTTAAGTTGTTGAGGGCCGATTTCTTGTCCTGTGATAAAAAGCCTTCTGTTTCCATCGCCAAAGCTTTCAGGGGAGCATTTGCAACCGGTTGGCACCATTTTTGAGTCAATTGCCAAAAGTCAGATTGTTGGTGAAATTGTGATCCCGGGGCTTATGGATTTTTTCAAAAAAATATTTTCCGCCGGTTAAGTTGTTGAGGGCTGATTTCTTGTCCTGTGATAAAAAGCCTTGTGCTTTCATCGCCAATGGTTTCAGGGGAGCATTTGCAACTGGTTCGCACCATTTTTCAGTGAATTGCCAAAAGTCAGATTTTTGCTGAAAAAAATCTTTTTCCGCCGGTTAAGTTGTTGAGGGCGGATTTCTTCTCCTGTGATAAAAAGCCTTCTGTTTCGACTGCCAAAGCTTTCAGGGGATCATTTGCAACCGGTTGGCACCATTTTTGAGTGAATTGCCAAAAGTCAGATTTTTGGTGAAACTGTGACCCCGGGGCTTATGGATTTTTTCAAAAAAACATTTTCTCCGGTTAAGTTGTTGAGGGCTGATTTCTTGTCCTGTGATAAAAAGCCTTCTGTTTTCATCGCCAATGGTTTCAGGGGAGCATTTGCAACCGGTTGGCACCATTTTTGAGTGAATTGCCAAAAGTCAGATTTTTGGTGAAATTGTGACCCCGGGGCTTAGGGATTTTTTCAAAAAAATATTTTCCGCCGGTTAAGTTGTTGAGGGCTGAATTCTTGTCCTGTGATAAAAAGCCTTCTGTTTCGACTGCCAAACCTTTCAGGGGAGCATTTGCAACCGGTTGGCACCATTTTTGAGTGAATTGCCAAAAGTCAGATTTTTGGTGAAACTGTGACCCCGGGGCTTATGGATTTTTTCAAAAAAACATTTTCTCCGGTTAAGTTGTTGAGGGCTGATTTCTTGTCCTGTGATAAAAAGCCTTCTGTTTTCATCGCCAATGGTTTCAGGGGAGCATTTGCAACCGGTTGGCACCATTTTTGAGTGAATTGCCAAAAGTCAGATTTTTGGTGAAATTGTGACCTCGGGGCTTAGGGATTTTTTCAAAAAAATATTTTCCGCCGGTTAAGTTGTTGAGGGCTGAATTCTTGTCCTGTGATAAAAAGCCTTCTGTTTCGACTGCCAAACCTTTCAGGGGAGCATTTCCAACCGGTTGGCACCATTTTTGAGTGAATTGCCAAAAGTCAGATTTTTCCTGAAATTGTGACCCCGGGGCTTAGGGATTTTTTCTAAAAAATATTTTCCGCCGGTTAAGTTGTTGAGGGCTGATTTCTTGTACTGTGATAAAAAGCCGTCTGTTTCAACTGCCGAAGCTTTCAGGTGAGCATTTGCAATCGGCTGGCACCATTTTTCAGTGAACTGCCAAAAGTCAAATTTTTGCTGAAAAAAATATTTTCCACCGGTTAAGTTGTTGAGGGCTGATTTCTTGTCCTGTGATAAAAAGCCTTCTCTTTTCATCGCCAAAGGTTTCAGGGGAGCATTTGCAACCGGTTGGCACCATTTTTGAGTGAATTGCCAAAAGTCAGATTTTTGCTGAAATTTTGACCCCGGGGCTTATGGATTTTTTCTAAAAAATATTTTCCGCCGGTTAAGTTTTGGAGGGCTGATTTCTTGTACTGTGATAAAAAGCCGTCTGTTTCAACTGCCGAAGCTTTCAGGGGAGCATTTGCAATCGGCTGGCACCATTTTTCAGTGAACTGCCAAAAGTCAAATTTTTGCTGAAAAAAATCTTTTTCCGCCGGTTAAGTTGTTGAGGGCTGATTTCTTGTACTGTGATAAAAAGCCGTCTGTTTTGACTGCCAAAGCTTTCAGGGGAGCATTTGCAACCAGTTGTCACCACTTTTGAGTGAATTGCCAAAAGTCAGATTTTTGCTGAAATTGTGACCCCGGGGCTTATGGATTTTTTCAAAAAAATATTTTCCGCCGGTTAAGTTGTTGAGGGCTGATTTCTTGTCCTGTGATAAAAAGCCTTCTGTTTCCATTGCCAAAGCTTTCAGGGGAGCATTTGCAAGCTTTTGGCACCATTTTTCAGTTAATTTCCAAAAGTAAGATTTTTGCTGAAAAAAATCTTTTTCCGCCGGTTAAGTTTTGGAGGGTTGATTTTTTGTCCTGTGATAAAAAGCCTTCTGTTTCCATCGCCAAAGCTTTCAGGGGAGCATTTGCAACCGGCTGGCACCATTTTTCAGTGAATTGCCAAAAGGCAGATTTTTGCTGAAATTGTGACCCCGGGGCTTAGGGATTTTTTCAAAAAAGAAATTTCCAGCGGTTAAGTTGTTGAGGGCTGATTTCTTGTCCTGTGATAAAAAGGCTTCTGTTTCCATCGCCAAAATTTCAGGGGAGCATTTGCAACCGGTTGGCACCATTTTTGAGTGAATTGCCAAAAGACAGAGTTTTGCTGAAATTGTGACCCCCGGGGCTTAGGGATTTTTTCAAAAAAATATTTTCTGCCGGTTACATTGTTGAGGGCTGATTTCTTGTCCTGTGATAAAAAGCCTTCTGTTTTCATCGCCAATGGTTTCAGGGGAGCATTTGCAACTGGTTGGCACCATTTTTGAGTGAATTGCCAAAAGTCAGATTTTTGCTGAAATTGTGACCCCGGGGCTTAGGGATTTTTTTTAAAAAAAAAATTCCACCGGTTAAGTTGTTGAGGGCTGATTTCTTGTCCTGTGATAAAAAGCCTTCTGTTTCGACTGCCAAACCTTTCAGGGGAGCATTTGCAACCGGTTGTCACCATTTTTGAGTGAATTGCCAAAAGTCAGATTTTTCCTGAAATTGTGACCCCGGGGCTTAGGGATTTTTTCAAAAAAATATTTTCCGCCGGTTACATTGTTGAGGGCTGATTTCTTGTCCTGTGATAAAAAGCCTTCTGTTTTCATCGCCAATGGTTTCAGGGGAGCATTTGCAACTGGTTGGCACCATTTTTGAGTGAATTGCCAAAAGTCAGATTTTTGCTGAAATTGTGACCCCGGGGCTTAGGGATTTTTTTTAAAAAAAAAATTCCACCGGTTAAGTTGTTGAGGGCTGATTTCTTGTCCTGTGATAAAAAGCCTTCTGTTTCGACTGCCAAACCTTTCAGGGGAGCATTTGCAACCGGTTGTCACCATTTTTGAGTGAATTGCCAAAAGTCAGATTTTTCCTGAAATTGTGACCCCGGGGCTTAGGGATTTTTTCAAAAAAAAATTTTCCGCCGGTTAAGTTGTTGAGGGATAAAAAGCCATCTGTTTCCATCGCCAAAGCTTTCAGGGGAGCATTTGCAAGTGTTTGGCACCATTTTTGAGTGAATTGCCAAAAGTCAGATTTTTGGTGAAATTGTGACCCCGGGGCTTAGGGATTTTATCAAAAAAATATTTTCCGCCGGTTATGTTGTTGAGGGCTGATTTCTTGTACTGTGATAAAAAGCCGTCTGTTTCAACTGCCGAAGCTTTCAGGGGAGCATTTGCAATCGGCTTGCACCATTTTTCAGTGAATTGCCAAAAGTCAAATTTTTGCTGAAAAAAATCTTTTTCCGCCGGTTAAGTTGTTGAGGGCTGATTTCTTGTACTGTGATAGAAAGCCGTCTGTTTTGACTGCCAAAGCTTTCAGGGGAGCATTTGCAACCAGTTGTCACCACTTTTGAGTGAATTGCCAAAAGTCAGATTTTTGCTGAAAAAAAATCTTTTTCCGCCGGTTAAGTTGTTGAGGGCTGATTTCTTGTCCTGTGATAGAAAGCCGTCTGTTTTGACTGCCAAAGCTTTCAGGGGAGCATTTGCAACCGGTTGGCACCATTTTTGAGTGAATTGCCAAAAGTCAGATTTTTGCTGAAATTGTGACCCCGGGGCTTAGGGATTTTTTCAAAAAAGAAATTTCCACCGGTTAAGTTGTTGAGGGCTGATTTCTTGTCCTGTGATAAAAAGCCTTCTGTTTCCATCGCCAAAGCTTTCAGGGGAGCAGTTGCAACCGGTTGGCACTTTTTTTGAGTGAATTGCCAAAAGTCAGATTTTTCCTGAAATTGTGACCCCGGGGCTTAGGGATTTTTTCAAAAAAATATTTTCCACCGGTTAAGTTGTTGAGGGCTGATTTCTTGTCCTGTGATAAAAAGCCTTCTGTTTCCATCGCCAAAGCTTTCAGGGGAGCATTTGCAACCGGTTGGCACCATTTTTGAGTGAATTGCCAAAAGTCAGATTTTTGGTGAAATTGTGACCCCGGGGCTTATGGATTTTTGCAAAAAAATATTTTCCGCCGGTTAAGTTGTTGAGGGCTGATTTCTTGTCCTGTGATAAAAAGCCTTCTGTTTCCATCGCCAAAGGTTTCAGGGGAGCATTTGCAACCGGTTGGCACCATTTTTGAGTGAATTGCCAAAAGTCAGATTTTTGCTGAAATTTTGACCCCGGGGCTTATGGATTTTTTCTAAAAAATATTTTCCGCCAGTTAAGTTTTGGAGGGCTGATTTCTTGTACTGTGATAAAAAGCCGTCTGTTTCAACTGCCGAAGCTTTCAGGGGAGCATTTGCAATCGGCTGGCACCATTTTTCAGTGAACTGCCAAAAGTCAAATTTTTGCTGAAAAAAATCTTTTTCCGCCGGTTAAGTTGTTGAGGGCTGATTTCTTGTACTGTGATAAAAAGCCGTCTGTTTTGACTGCCAAAGCTTTCAGGGGAGCATTTGCAACCAGTTGTCACCACTTTTGAGTGAATTGCCAAAAGTCAGATTTTTGCTGAAATTGTGACCCCGGGGCTTTGGGATTCTTTCAAAAAAATATTTTCCGCCTGTTAAGTTGTTGAGGGCTGATTTCTTGTCCTGTGATAAAAAGCCTTCTGTTTCCATTGCCAAAGCTTTCAGGGGAGCATTTGCAAGCTTTTGGCACCATTTTTCAGTTAATTTCCAAAAGTAAGATTTTTGCTGAAAAAAATCTTTTTCCGCCGGTTAAGTTTTGGAGGGTTGATTTTTTGTCCTGTGATAAAAAGCCTTCTGTTTCCATCGCCAAAGCTTTCAGGGGAGCATTTGCAACCGGCTGGCACCATTTTTGAGTGAATTGCCAAAAGTCAGATTTTTGCTGAAATTGTGACCCCGGGGCTTATGGATTTTTTCAAAAAAATATTTTCCGCCGGTTAAGTTGTTGAGGGCTGATTTCTTGTCCTGTGATAAAAAGCCTTCTTTTTCCTTCGTCAAACCTTTCAGGGGAGCATTTGCAACCGGTTGGCACCATTTTTCAGTGAATTGCCAAAAGGCAGATTTTTGCTGAAATTGTGACCCCGGGGCTTAGGGATTTTTTCAAAAAAGAAATTTCCACCGGTTAAGTTGTTGAGGGCTGATTTCTTGTCCTGTGATAAAAAGGCTTCTGTTTCCATCGCCAAAATTTCAGGGGAGCATTTGCAACCGGTTGGCACCATTTTTGAGTGAATTGCCAAAAGACAGAGTTTTGCTGAAATTGTGACCCCCGGGGCTTAGGGATTTTTTCAAAAAAATATTTTCTGCCGGTTACATTGTTGAGGGCTGATTTCTTGTCCTGTGATAAAAAGCCTTCTGTTTTCATCGCCAATGGTTTCAGGGGAGCATTTGCAACTGGTTGGCACCATTTTTGAGTGAATTGCCAAAAGTCAGATTTTTGCTGAAATTGTGACCCCGGGGCTTAGGGATTTTTTTTTTAAAAAAAATTCCACCGGTTAAGTTGTTGAGGGCTGATTTCTTGTCCTGTGATAAAAAGCCTTCTGTTTCGACTGCCAAACCTTTCAGGGGAGCATTTGCAACCGGTTGTCACAATTTTTGAGTGAATTGCCAAAAGTCAGATTTTTCCTGAAATTGTGACCCCGGGGCTTAGGGATTTTTTCAAAAAAATATTTTCCGCCGGTTACATTGTTGAGGGCTGATTTCTTGTCCTGTGATAAAAAGCCTTCTGTTTTCATCGCCAATGGTTTCAGGGGAGCATTTGCAACTGGTTGGCACCATTTTTGAGTGAATTGCCAAAAGTCAGATTTTTGCTGAAATTGTGACCCCGGGGCTTAGGGATTTTTTTAAAAAAAAAAATTCCACCGGTTAAGTTGTTGAGGGCTGATTTCTTGTCCTGTGATAAAAAGCCTTCTGTTTCGACTGCCAAACCTTTCAGGGGAGCATTTGCAACCGGTTGTCACCATTTTTGAGTGAATTGCCAAAAGTCAGATTTTTCCTGAAATTGTGACCCCGGGGCTTAGGGATTTTTTCAAAAAAATATTTTCCGCCGGTTAAGTTGTTGAGGGATAAAAAGCCATCTGTTTCCATCGCCAAAGCTTTCAGGGGAGCATTTGCAAGTGTTTGGCACCATTTTTGAGTGAATTGCTAAAAGTCAGATTTTTGGTGAAATTGTGACCCCGGGGCTTAGGGATTTTATCAAAAAAATATTTTCCGCCGGTTATGTTGTTGAGGGCTGATTTCTTGTACTGTGATAAAAAGCCGTCTGTTTCAACTGCCGAAGCTTTCAGGGGAGCATTTGCAATCGGCTTGCACCATTTTTCAGTGAATTGCCAAAAGTCAAATTTTTGCTGAAAAAAATCTTTTTCCGCCGGTTAAGTTGTTGAGGGCTGATTTCTTGTACTGTGATAGAAAGCCGTCTGTTTTGACTGCCAAAGCTTTCAGGGGAGCATTTGCAACCAGTTGTCACCACTTTTGAGTGAATTGCCAAAAGTCAGATTTTTTCTGAAAAAAAATCTTTTTCCGCCGGTTAAGTTGTTGAGGGCTGATTTCTTGTCCTGTGATAAAAAGCCTTCTTTTTCCTTCGCCAAAGCTTTCAGGGGAGCATTTGCAACCGGTTGGCACCATTTTTGAGTGAATTGCCAAAAGTCAGATTTTTGCTGAAATTGTGACCCCGGGGCTTAGGGATTTTTTCAAAAAAGAAATTTCCACCGGTTAAGTTGTTGAGGGCTGATTTCTTGTCCTGTGATAAAAAGCCTTCTGTTTCCATCGCCAAAGCTTTCAGGGGAGCATTTGCAACCGGTTGGCACCATTTTTGAGTGAATTGCCAAAAGTCAGATTTTTGGTGAAATTGTGACCCCGGGACTTATGGATTTTTGCAAAAAAATATTTTCCGCCGGTTAAGTTGTTGAGGGCTGATTTCTTGTCCTGTGATAAAAAGCCTTCTGTTTCCATCGCCAAAGGTTTCAGGGGAGCATTTGCAACCGGTTGGCACCATTTTTGAGTGAATTGCCAAAAGTCAGATTTTTGCTGAAATTTTGACCCCGGGGCTTATGGATTTTTTCTAAAAAATATTTTCCGCCAGTTAAGTTTTGGAGGGCTGATTTCTTGTACTGTGATAAAAAGCCGTCTGTTTCAACTGCCGAAGCTTTCAGGGGAGCATTTGCAATCGGCTGGCACCATTTTTCAGTGAACTGCCAAAAGTCAAATTTTTGCTGAAAAAAATCTTTTTCCGCCGGTTAAGTTGTTGAGGGCTGATTTCTTGTACTGTGATAAAAAGCCGTCTGTTTTGACTGCCAAAGCTTTCAGGGGAGCATTTGCAACCAGTTGTCACCACTTTTGAGTGAATTGCCAAAAGTCAGATTTTTGCTGAAATTGTGACCCCGGGGCTTTGGGATTCTTTCAAAAAAATATTTTCCGCCTGTTAAGTTGTTGAGGGCTGATTTCTTGTCCTGTGATAAAAAGCCTTCTGTTTCCATTGCCAAAGCTTTCAGGGGAGCATTTGCAAGCTTTTGGCACCATTTTTCAGTTAATTTCCAAAAGTAAGATTTTTGCTGAAAAAAATCTTTTTCCGCCGGTTAAGTTTTGGAGGGTTGATTTTTTGTCCTGTGATAAAAAGCCTTCTGTTTCCATCGCCAAAGCTTTCAGGGGAGCATTTGCAACCGGCTGGCACCATTTTTGAGTGAATTGCCAAAAGTCAGATTTTTGCTGAAATTGTGACCCCGGGGCTTATGGATTTTTTCAAAAAAATATTTTCCGCCGGTTAAGTTGTTGAGGGCTGATTTCTTGTCCTGTGATAAAAAGCCTTCTTTTTCCTTTGCCAAACCTTTCAGGGGAGCATTTGAAACCGGTTGGCACCATTTTTCAGTGAATTGCCAAAAGGCAGATTTTTGCTGAAATTGTGACCCCGGGGCTTAGGGATTTTTTCAAAAAAGAAATTTCCACCGGTTAAGTTGTTGAGGGCTGATTTCTTGTCCTGTGATAAAAAGGCTTCTGTTTCCATCGCCAAAATTTCAGGGGAGCATTTGCAACCGGTTGGCACCATTTTTGAGTGAATTGCCAAAAGACAGAGTTTTGCTGAAATTGTGACCCCCGGGGCTTAGGGTTTTTTTCAAAAAAATATTTTCTGCCGGTTACATTGTTGAGGGCTGATTTCTTGTCCTGTGATAAAAAGCCTTCTGTTTTCATCGCCAATGGTTTCAGGGGAGCATTTGCAACTGGTTGGCACCATTTTTGAGTGAATTGCCAAAAGTCAGATTTTTGCTGAAATTGTGACCCCGGGGCTTAGGGATTTTTTTTAAAAAAAAAATTCCACCGGTTAAGTTGTTGAGGGCTGATTTCTTGTCCTGTGATAAAAAGCCTTCTGTTTCGACTGCCAAACCTTTCAGGGGAGCATTTGCAACCGGTTGTCACCATTTTTGAGTGAATTGCCAAAAGTCAGATTTTTCCTGAAATTGTGACCCCGGGGCTTAGGGATTTTTTCAAAAAAATATTTTCCGCCGGTTAAGTTGTTGAGGGATAAAAAGCCATCTGTTTCCATCGCCAAAGCTTTCAGGGGAGCATTTGCAAGTGTTTGGCACCATTTTTGAGTGAATTGCCAAAAGTCAGATTTTTGGTGAAATTGTGACCCCGGGGCTTAGGGATTTTATCAAAAAAATATTTTCCGCCGGTTATGTTGTTGAGGGCTGATTTCTTGTACTGTGATAAAAAGCCGTCTGTTTCAACTGCCGAAGCTTTCAGGGGAGCATTTGCAATCGGCTTGCACCATTTTTCAGTGAATTGCCAAAAGTCAAATTTTTGCTGAAAAAAATCTTTTTCCGCCGGTTAAGTTGTTGAGGGCTGATTTCTTGTACTGTGATAGAAAGCCGTCTGTTTTGACTGCCAAAGCTTTCAGGGGAGCATTTGCAACCAGTTGTCACCACTTTTGAGTGAATTGCCAAAAGTCAGATTTTTGCTGAAAAAAATCTTTTTCCGCCGGTTAAGTTTTGGAGGGTTGATTTTTTGTCCTGTGATAAAAAGCCTTCTGTTTCCATCGCCAAAGCTTTCAGGGGAGCATTTGCAACCGGCTGGCACCATTTTTGAGTGAATTGCCAAAAGTCAGATTTTTGCTGAAATTGTGACCCCAGGGCTTATGGATTTTTTCAAAAAAATATTTTCCGCCGGTTAAGTTGTTGAGGGCTGATTTCTTGTCCTGTGATAAAAAGCCTTTTGTTTCCATCGCCAAAGCTTTCAGGGGAGCATTTGCAACCGGTTGGCACCATTTTTGAGTGAATTGCCAAAAGTCAGATTTTTCCTGAAATTGTGACCCCGGGGCTTAGGGATTTTTTCAAAAAAATATTTTCTGCCGGTTACATTGTTGAGGGCTGATTTCTTGTCCTGTGATAAAAAGACTTCTGTTTCGACTGCCAAACCTTTCAGGGGAGCATTTGCAACCGGTTGGAACCATTTTTGAGTGAATTGCCAAAAGTCAGATTTTTCCTGAAATTGCGACCCCGGGGCTTAGGGATTTTTTCAAAAAAATATTTTCCACCGGTTAAGTTGTTGAGGGCTGATTTCTTGTCCTGTGATAAAAAGCCTTCTGTTTCCATCGCCAAAGCTTTCAGGGGAGCATTTGCAACCGGTTGGCACCATTTTTGATTGAATTGCCAAAAGTCAGATTTTTGCTGAAATTGTGACCCCGGGGCTTAGGGATTTTTTCAAAAAAAATCTTTTCCGCCGGTTAAGTTGTTGAGGGTTGATTTTTTGTCGTGTGATAAAAAGCCTTCTGTTTCCATCGCCAAAGCTTTCAGGGGAGCATTTGCAACCGGTTGGCACCATTTTTGAGTGAATTGCCAAAAGTCAGATTTTTGCTGAAATTGTGACCCCGGGGCTTAGGGATTTTTTCAAAAAAATATTTTCCACCGGTTAAGTTGTTGAGGGCTGATTTCTTGTCCTGTGATAAAAAGCCTTCTGTTTCGACTGCCAAACCTTTTAGGGGAGCATTTGCAACCGGTTGGCACCATTTTTGAGTGAATTGCCAAAAGTCAGATTTTTGCTGAAATTGTGACCCCGCGGCTTAGGGATTTTTTCAAAAAAATATTTTCCGCCGGTTAAGTTGTTGAGGGCTGATTTCTTGTCCTGTGATAAAAAGCCTTCTTTTTCCTTCGCCAAAGCTTTCAGGGGAGCATTTGCAACCGGTTGGCACCATTTTTGAGTGAATTGCCAAAAGTCAGATTTTTGCTGAAATTGTGACCCCGGGGCTTAGGGATTTTTTCAAAAAAGAAATTTCCACCGGTTAAGTTGTTGAGGGCTGATTTCTTGTCCTGTGATAAAAAGCCTTCTGTTTCCATCGCCAAAGCTTTCAGGGGAGCAGTTGCAACCGGTTGGCACTTTTTTTGAGTGAATTGCCAAAAGTCAGATTTTTCCTGAAATTGTGACCCCGGGGCTTAGGGATTTTTTCAAAAAAATATTTTCCACCGGTTAAGTTGTTGAGGGCTGATTTCTTGTCCTGTGATAAAAAGCCTTCTGTTTCCATCGCCAAAGCTTTCAGGGGAGCATTTGCAACCGGTTGGCACCATTTTTGAGTGAATTGCCAAAAGTCAGATTTTTGGTGAAATTGTGACCCCGGGGCTTATGGATTTTTGCAAAAAAATATTTTCCGCCGGTTAAGTTGTTGAGGGCTGATTTCTTGTCCTGTGATAAAAAGCCTTCTGTTTCCATCGCCAAAGGTTTCAGGGGAGCATTTGAAACCGGTTGGCACCATTTTTGAGTGAATTGCCAAAAGTCAGATTTTTGCTGAAATTTTGACCCCGGGGCTTAGGGATTTTTTCAAAAAAAATCTTTTCCGCCGGTTAAGTTGTTGAGGGTTGATTTTTTGTCCTGTGATAAAAAAGCCTTCTGTTTCCATCGCCAAAGCTTTCAGGGGAGCATTTGCAAGTGTTTGGCACCATTTTTGAGTGAATTGCAAAAAGTCAGATTTTTGCTGAAATTGTGACCCCGGGGCTTAGGGATTTTTTCAAAAAAATATTTTCTGCCGGTTAAGTTGTTGAGGGCTGATTTCTTGTCCTGTGATAAAAAGCCTTCTGTTTCGACTGCCAAACCTTTCAGGGGAGCATTTGCAACCGGTTGGCACCATTTTTGAGTGAATTGCCAAAAGTCAGATTTTTCCTGAAATTGTGACCCCGGGGCTTAGGGATATTTTCAAAAAAATATTTTCTGCCGGTTACATTGTTGAGGGCTGATTTCTTGTCCTGTGATAAAAAGACTTCTGTTTCGACTGCCAAACCTTTCAGGGGAGCATTTGCAAACGGTTGGAACCATTTTTGAGTGAATTGCCAAAAGTCAGATTTTTCCTGAAATTGCGACCCCGGGACTTAGGGATTTTTTCAAAAAAATATTTTCCACCGGTTAAGTTGTTGAGGGCTGATTTCTTGTCCTGTGATAAAAAGCCTTCTGTTTCCATCGCCAAAGCTTTCAGGGGAGCATTTGCAACCGGTTGGCACCATTTTTGAGTGAATTGCCAAAAGTCAGATTTTTGGTGAAATTGTGACCCCGGGGCTTATGGATTTTTGCAAAAAAATATTTTCCGCCGGTTAAGTTGTTGAGGGCTGATTTCTTGTCCTGTGATAAAAAGCCTTCTGTTTCGACTGCCAAACCTTTTAGGGGAGCATTTGCAACCGGTTGGCACCATTTTTGAGTGAATTGCCAAAAGTCAGATTTTTGCTGAAATTGTGACCCCGGGGCTTTTGGATTTTTTCAAAAAAATATTTTCCGCCGGTTAAGTTGTTGAGGGCTGATTTCTTGTCCTGTGATAAAAAGCCTTCTGTTTCCATCGCCAAAGCTTTCAGGGGAGCATTTGCAAGTGTTTGGCACCATTTTTGAGTGAATTGCCAAAAGTCAGATTTTTGCTGAAATTGTGACCCCGGGGCTTAGGGATTTTTTCAAAAAAATATTTTCTGCCGGTTAAGTTGTTGAGGGCTGATTTCTTGTCCTGTGATAAAAAGCCTTCTGTTTCGACTGCCAAACCTTTCAGGGGAGCATTTGCAACCGGTTGGCACCATTTTTGAGTGAATTGCCAGAAGTCAGATTTTTCCTGAAATTGTGACCCCGGGGCTTAGGGATTTTTTCAAAAAAATATTTTCCACCGATTAAGTTGTTGAGGGCTTATTTCTTGTCCTGTGATAAAAAGCCTTCTGTTTCCATCGCCAAAGCTTTCAGGGGAGCATTTTCAACCGGTTGGCACCATTTTTGAGTGAATTGCCAAAAGTCAGATTTTTGGTGAAATTGTGACCCCGGGGTTTAGGGATTTTTTCAAAAAAAATCTTTTCC
The DNA here is from genome assembly GCF_965112155.1 of Podarcis liolepis. NCBI lineage: Eukaryota > Metazoa > Chordata > Lepidosauria > Squamata > Lacertidae > Podarcis > Podarcis liolepis. The sequence continues at coordinate 67,140,111 of NC_139564.1, read as the reverse complement.
GCCGGTTAAGTTGTTGAGGGTTGATTTTTTGTCCTGTGATAAAAAGCCTTCTGTTTCCATCGCCAAAGCTTTCAGGGGAGCATTTGCAACCGGTTGGTACCATTTTTGAGTGAATTGCCAAAAGTCAGATTTTTGCTGAAATTGTGACCCCGGGGCTTATTGATTTTTTCAAAAAAATATTTTCTGCCGGTTAAGTTGTTGAGGGCTGATTTCTTGTCCTGTGATAAAAAGCCTTCTGTTTCGACTGCCAAACCTTTCAGGGGAGCATTTGCAACCGGTTGGCACCATTTTTGAGTGAATTGCCAAAAGTCAGATTTTTCCTGAAATTGTGACCCCGGGGCTTAGGGATTTTTTCAAAAAAGAAATTTCCACCGGTTAAGTTGTTGAGGGCTGATTTCTTGTCCTGTGATAAAAAGGCTTCTGTTTCCATCGCCAAAATTTCAGGGGAGCATTTGCAACCGGTTGGCACCATTTTTGAGTGAATTGCCAAAAGACAGAGTTTTGCTGAAATTGTGACCCCCGGGGCTTAGGGTTTTTTTCAAAAAAATATTTTCTGCCGGTTACATTGTTGAGGGCTGATTTCTTGTCCTGTGATAAAAAGCCTTCTGTTTTCATCGCCAATGGTTTCAGGGGAGCATTTGCAACTGGTTGGCACAATTTTTGAGTGAATTGCCAAAAGTCAGATTTTTGCTGAAATTGTGACCCCGGGGCTTAGGGATTTTTTTTAAAAAAAAAATTCCACCGGTTAAGTTGTTGAGGGCTGATTTCTTGTCCTGTGATAAAAAGCCTTCTGTTTCGACTGCCAAACCTTTCAGGGGAGCATTTGCAACCGGTTGTCACCATTTTTGAGTGAATTGCCAAAAGTCAGATTTTTCCTGAAATTGTGACCCCGGGGCTTAGGGATTTTTTCAAAAAAATATTTTCCGCCGGTTAAGTTGTTGAGGGATAAAAAGCCATCTGTTTCCATCGCCAAAGCTTTCAGGGGAGCATTTGCAAGTGTTTGGCACCATTTTTGAGTGAATTGCCAAAAGTCAGATTTTTGGTGAAATTGTGACCCCGGGGCTTAGGGATTTTATCAAAAAAATATTTTCCGCCGGTTATGTTGTTGAGGGCTGATTTCTTGTACTGTGATAAAAAGCCGTCTGTTTCAACTGCCGAAGCTTTCAGGGGAGCATTTGCAATCGGCTTGCACCATTTTTCAGTGAATTGCCAAAAGTCAAATTTTTGCTGAAAAAAATCTTTTTCCGCCGGTTAAGTTGTTGAGGGCTGATTTCTTGTACTGTGATAGAAAGCCGTCTGTTTTGACTGCCAAAGCTTTCAGGGGAGCATTTGCAACCAGTTGTCACCACTTTTGAGTGAATTGCCAAAAGTCAGATTTTTGCTGAAAAAAATCTTTTTCCGCCGGTTAAGTTTTGGAGGGTTGATTTTTTGTCCTGTGATAAAAAGCCTTCTGTTTCCATCGCCAAAGCTTTCAGGGGAGCATTTGCAACCGGCTGGCACCATTTTTGAGTGAATTGCCAAAAGTCAGATTTTTGCTGAAATTGTGACCCCAGGGCTTATGGATTTTTTCAAAAAAATATTTTCCGCCGGTTAAGTTGTTGAGGGCTGATTTCTTGTCCTGTGATAAAAAGCCTTTTGTTTCCATCGCCAAAGCTTTCAGGGGAGCATTTGCAACCGGTTGGCACCATTTTTGAGTGAATTGCCAAAAGTCAGATTTTTCCTGAAATTGTGACCCCGGGGCTTAGGGATTTTTTCAAAAAAATATTTTCTGCCGGTTACATTGTTGAGGGCTGATTTCTTGTCCTGTGATAAAAAGACTTCTGTTTCGACTGCCAAACCTTTCAGGGGAGCATTTGCAACCGGTTGGAACCATTTTTGAGTGAATTGCCAAAAGTCAGATTTTTCCTGAAATTGCGACCCCGGGGCTTAGGGATTTTTTCAAAAAAATATTTTCCACCGGTTAAGTTGTTGAGGGCTGATTTCTTGTCCTGTGATAAAAAGCCTTCTGTTTCCATCGCCAAAGCTTTCAGGGGAGCATTTGCAACCGGTTGGCACCATTTTTGATTGAATTGCCAAAAGTCAGATTTTTGCTGAAATTGTGACCCCGGGGCTTAGGGATTTTTTCAAAAAAAATCTTTTCCGCCGGTTAAGTTGTTGAGGGTTGATTTTTTGTCGTGTGATAAAAAGCCTTCTGTTTCCATCGCCAAAGCTTTCAGGGGAGCATTTGCAACCGGTTGGCACCATTTTTGAGTGAATTGCCAAAAGTCAGATTTTTGCTGAAATTGTGACCCCGGGGCTTAGGGATTTTTTCAAAAAAATATTTTCCACCGGTTAAGTTGTTGAGGGCTGATTTCTTGTCCTGTGATAAAAAGCCTTCTGTTTCGACTGCCAAACCTTTTAGGGGAGCATTTGCAACCGGTTGGCACCATTTTTGAGTGAATTGCCAAAAGTCAGATTTTTGCTGAAATTGTGACCCCGCGGCTTAGGGATTTTTTCAAAAAAATATTTTCCGCCGGTTAAGTTGTTGAGGGCTGATTTCTTGTCCTGTGATAAAAAGCCTTCTTTTTCCTTCGCCAAAGCTTTCAGGGGAGCATTTGCAACCGGTTGGCACCATTTTTGAGTGAATTGCCAAAAGTCAGATTTTTGCTGAAATTGTGACCCCGGGGCTTAGGGATTTTTTCAAAAAAGAAATTTCCACCGGTTAAGTTGTTGAGGGCTGATTTCTTGTCCTGTGATAAAAAGCCTTCTGTTTCCATCGCCAAAGCTTTCAGGGGAGCAGTTGCAACCGGTTGGCACTTTTTTTGAGTGAATTGCCAAAAGTCAGATTTTTCCTGAAATTGTGACCCCGGGGCTTAGGGATTTTTTCAAAAAAATATTTTCCACCGGTTAAGTTGTTGAGGGCTGATTTCTTGTCCTGTGATAAAAAGCCTTCTGTTTCCATCGCCAAAGCTTTCAGGGGAGCATTTGCAACCGGTTGGCACCATTTTTGAGTGAATTGCCAAAAGTCAGATTTTTGGTGAAATTGTGACCCCGGGGCTTATGGATTTTTGCAAAAAAATATTTTCCGCCGGTTAAGTTGTTGAGGGCTGATTTCTTGTCCTGTGATAAAAAGCCTTCTGTTTCCATCGCCAAAGGTTTCAGGGGAGCATTTGAAACCGGTTGGCACCATTTTTGAGTGAATTGCCAAAAGTCAGATTTTTGCTGAAATTTTGACCCCGGGGCTTAGGGATTTTTTCAAAAAAAATCTTTTCCGCCGGTTAAGTTGTTGAGGGTTGATTTTTTGTCCTGTGATAAAAAAGCCTTCTGTTTCCATCGCCAAAGCTTTCAGGGGAGCATTTGCAAGTGTTTGGCACCATTTTTGAGTGAATTGCAAAAAGTCAGATTTTTGCTGAAATTGTGACCCCGGGGCTTAGGGATTTTTTCAAAAAAATATTTTCTGCCGGTTAAGTTGTTGAGGGCTGATTTCTTGTCCTGTGATAAAAAGCCTTCTGTTTCGACTGCCAAACCTTTCAGGGGAGCATTTGCAACCGGTTGGCACCATTTTTGAGTGAATTGCCAAAAGTCAGATTTTTCCTGAAATTGTGACCCCGGGGCTTAGGGATATTTTCAAAAAAATATTTTCTGCCGGTTACATTGTTGAGGGCTGATTTCTTGTCCTGTGATAAAAAGACTTCTGTTTCGACTGCCAAACCTTTCAGGGGAGCATTTGCAAACGGTTGGAACCATTTTTGAGTGAATTGCCAAAAGTCAGATTTTTCCTGAAATTGCGACCCCGGGACTTAGGGATTTTTTCAAAAAAATATTTTCCACCGGTTAAGTTGTTGAGGGCTGATTTCTTGTCCTGTGATAAAAAGCCTTCTGTTTCCATCGCCAAAGCTTTCAGGGGAGCATTTGCAACCGGTTGGCACCATTTTTGAGTGAATTGCCAAAAGTCAGATTTTTGGTGAAATTGTGACCCCGGGGCTTATGGATTTTTGCAAAAAAATATTTTCCGCCGGTTAAGTTGTTGAGGGCTGATTTCTTGTCCTGTGATAAAAAGCCTTCTGTTTCGACTGCCAAACCTTTTAGGGGAGCATTTGCAACCGGTTGGCACCATTTTTGAGTGAATTGCCAAAAGTCAGATTTTTGCTGAAATTGTGACCCCGGGGCTTTTGGATTTTTTCAAAAAAATATTTTCCGCCGGTTAAGTTGTTGAGGGCTGATTTCTTGTCCTGTGATAAAAAGCCTTCTTTTTCCTTCGCCAAAGCTTTCAGGGGAGCATTTGCAAGTGTTTGGCACCATTTTTGAGTGAATTGCCAAAAGTCAGATTTTTGCTGAAATTGTGACCCCGGGGCTTAGGGATTTTTTCAAAAAAATATTTTCTGCCGGTTAAGTTGTTGAGGGCTGATTTCTTGTCCTGTGATAAAAAGCCTTCTGTTTCGACTGCCAAACCTTTCAGGGGAGCATTTGCAACCGGTTGGCACCATTTTTGAGTGAATTGCCAGAAGTCAGATTTTTCCTGAAATTGTGACCCCGGGGCTTAGGGATTTTTTCAAAAAAATATTTTCCACCGATTAAGTTGTTGAGGGCTTATTTCTTGTCCTGTGATAAAAAGCCTTCTGTTTCCATCGCCAAAGCTTTCAGGGGAGCATTTTCAACCGGTTGGCACCATTTTTGAGTGAATTGCCAAAAGTCAGATTTTTGGTGAAATTGTGACCCCGGGGTTTAGGGATTTTTTCAAAAAAAATCTTTTCCGCCGGTTAAGTTGTTGAGGGTTGATTTTTTGTCCTGTGATAAAAAGCCTTCTGTTTCCATCGCCAAAGCTTTCAGGGGAGCATTTGCAACCGGTTGGTACCATTTTTGAGTGAATTGCCAAAAGTCAGATTTTTGCTGAAATTGTGACCCCGGGGCTTATTGATTTTTTCAAAAAAATATTTTCTGCCGGTTAAGTTGTTGAGGGCTGATTTCTTGTCCTGTGATAAAAAGCCTTCTGTTTCGACTGCCAAACCTTTCAGGGGAGCATTTGCAACCGGTTGGCACCATTTTTGAGTGAATTGCCAAAAGTCAGATTTTTCCTGAAATTGTGACCCCGGGGCTTAGGGATTTTTTCAAAAAAATATTTTCTGCCGGTTACATTGTTGAGGGCTGATTTCTTGTCCTGTGATAAAAAGACTTCTGTTTCGACTGCCAAACCTTTCAGGGGAGCATTTGCAAACGGTTGGAACCATTTTTGAGTAAATTGCCAAAAGTCAGATTTTTGCTGAAATTGCGACCCCGGGGCTTAGGGATTTTTTCAAAAAAATATTTTCCACCGGTTAAGTTGTTGAGGGCTGATTTATTGTCCTGTGATAAAAAGCCTTCTGTTTCCATCGCCAAAGCTTTCAGGGGAGCATTTGCAACCGGTTGGCACCATTTTTGAGTGAATTGCCAAAAGTCAGATTTTTGGTGAAATTGTGACCCCGGGGCTTATGGATTTTTGCAAAAAAATATTTTCCGCCGGTTAAGTTGTTGAGGGCTGATTTCTTGTCCTGTGATAAAAAGCCTTCTGTTTCGACTGCCAAACCTTTTAGGGGAGCATTTGCAACCGGTTGGCACCATTTTTGAGTGAATTGCCAAAAGTCAGATTTTTGCTGAAATTGTGACCCCGGGGCTTTTGGATTTTTTCAAAAAAATATTTTCCGCCGGTTAAGTTGTTGAGGGCTGATTTCTTGTCCTGTGATAAAAAGCCTTCTTTTTCCTTCGCCAAAGCTTTCAGGGGAGCATTTGCAAGTGTTTGGCACCATTTTTGAGTGAATTGCCAAAAGTCAGATTTTTGCTGAAATTGTGACCCCGGGGCTTAGGGATTTTTTCAAAAAAATATTTTCTGCCGGTTAAGTTGTTGAGGGCTGATTTCTTGTCCTGTGATAAAAAGCCTTCTGTTTCGACTGCCAAACCTTTCAGGGGAGCATTTGCAACCGGTTGGCACCATTTTTGAGTGAATTGCCAGAAGTCAGATTTTTCCTGAAATTGTGACCCCGGGGCTTAGGGATTTTTTCAAAAAAATATTTTCCACCGATTAAGTTGTTGAGGGCTTATTTCTTGTCCTGTGATAAAAAGCCTTCTGTTTCCATCGCCAAAGCTTTCAGGGGAGCATTTTCAACCGGTTGGCACCATTTTTGAGTGAATTGCCAAAAGTCAGATTTTTCCTGAAATTGCGACCCCGGGGCTTAGGGATTTTTTCAAAAAAATATTTTCCGCCGGTTAAGTTGTTGAGGGCTGATTTCTTGTCCTGTGATAAAAAGCCTTCTGTTTCCATCGCCAAAGGTTTCAGGGGAGCATTTGCAACCGGTTGGCACCATTTTTGAGTGAATTGCCAAAAGTCAGATTTTTGGTGAAATTGTGACCCCGGGGCTTTTGGATTTTTTCAAAAAAATATTTTCCGCCGGTTAAGTTGTTGAGGGCTGATTTCTTGTCCTGTGATAAAAAGCCTTCTTTTTCCTTCGCCAAAGCTTTCAGGGGAGCATTTGCAAGTGTTTGGCACCATTTTTGAGTGAATTGCCAAAAGTCAGATTTTTGCTGAAATTGTGACCCCGGGGCTTAGGGATTTTTTCAAAAAAATATTTTCTGCCGGTTAAGTTGTTGAGGGCTGATTTCTTGTCCTGTGATAAAAAGCCTTCTGTTTCGACTGCCAAACCTTTCAGGGGAGCATTTGCAACCGGTTGGCACCATTTTTGAGTGAATTGCCAGAAGTCAGATTTTTCCTGAAATTGTGACCCCGGGGCTTAGGGATTTTTTCAAAAAAATATTTTCCACCGATTAAGTTGTTGAGGGCTTATTTCTTGTCCTGTGATAAAAAGCCTTCTGTTTCCATCGCCAAAGCTTTCAGGGGAGCATTTTCAACCGGTTGGCACCATTTTTGAGTGAATTGCCAAAAGTCAGATTTTTCCTGAAATTGCGACCCCGGGGCTTAGGGATTTTTTCAAAAAAATATTTTCCGCCGGTTAAGTTGTTGAGGGCTGATTTCTTGTCCTGTGATAAAAAGCCTTCTGTTTCCATCGCCAAAGGTTTCAGGGGAGCATTTGCAACCGGTTGGCACCATTTTTGAGTGAATTGCCAAAAGTCAGATTTTTGGTGAAATTGTGACCCCGGGGCTTTTGGATTTTTTCAAAAAAATATTTTCCGCCGGTTAAGTTGTTGAGGGCTGATTTCTTGTCCTGTGATAAAAAGCCTTCTTTTTCCTTCGCCAAAGCTTTCAGGGGAGCATTTGCAAGTGTTTGGCACCATTTTTGAGTGAATTGCCAAAAGTCAGATTTTTGCTGAAATTGTGACCCCGGGGCTTAGGGATTTTTTCAAAAAAATATTTTCTGCCGGTTAAGTTGTTGAGGGCTGATTTCTTGTCCTGTGATAAAAAGCCTTCTGTTTCGACTGCCAAACCTTTCAGGGGAGCATTTGCAACCGGTTGGCACCATTTTTGAGTGAATTGCCAGAAGTCAGATTTTTCCTGAAATTGTGACCCCGGGGCTTAGGGATTTTTTCAAAAAAATATTTTCCACCGATTAAGTTGTTGAGGGCTTATTTCTTGTCCTGTGATAAAAAGCCTTCTGTTTCCATTGCCAAAGCTTTCAGGGGAGCATTTTCAACCGGTTGGCACCATTTTTGAGTGAATTGCCAAAAGTCAGATTTTTGGTGAAATTGTGACCCCGGGGCTTAGGGATTTTTGCAAAAAAATATTTTCCGCCGGTTAAGTTGTTGAGGGCTGATTTCTTGTCCTGTGATAAAAAGCCTTCTGTTTCCATCGCCAAAGGTTTCAGGGGAGCATTTGCAACCGGTTGGCACCATTTTTGAGTGAATTGCCAAAAGTCAGATTTTTGCTGAAAAAAAATCTTTTTCCGCCGGTTAAGTTGTTGAGGGCTGATTTCTTGTCCTGTGATAAAAAGCCTTCTGTTTCGACTGCCAAACCTTTTAGGGGAGCATTTGCAACCGGTTGGCACCATTTTTGATTGAATTGCCAAAAGATCAGATTTTTGGTGAAATTGTGACCCCGGGGCTTATGGATTTTAAAAAAAAAATATTTTCCGCTGGTTAAGTTGTTGAGGGCTGATTTCTTGTCCTGTGATAAAAAGCCTTCTGTTTCCATCGCCAAAGGTTTCAGGAGAGCATTTGCAACCGGTTGGCACCATTTTTGAGTGAATTGCCAAAAGTCAGATTTTTGCTGAAATTGTGACCCCGGGGCTTAGGGATTTTTTCAAAAAAATAATTTCTGCCGGTTAAGTTGTTGAGGGCTGATTTCTTGTCCTGTGATAAAAAGCCTTCTGTTTCCATCGCCAAAGCTTTCAGGGGAGCATTTGCAACCAGTTGGCACCATTTTTGAGTGAATTGCCAAAAGTCAGATTTTTCCTGAAATTGTGACCCCGGGGCTTAGGGATTTTTTCAAAAAAATATTTTCCACCGGTTAAGTTGTTGAGGGCTGATTTCTTGTCCTGTGATAAAAAGCCTTATGTTTCCATCGCCAAAGCTTTCAGGGGAGCATTTGCAACCGGTTGGCACCATTTTTGAGTGAATTGCCAAAAGTCAGATTTTTGCTGAAAAAAAATCTTTTTCTGCCGGTTAAGTTGGTGAGGGCTGATTTCTTGTCCTGTGATAAAAAGCTTTCTGTTTCCATCGCCAAAGGTTTCAGGAGAGCATTTGCAACCGGTTGGCACCATTTTTGAGTGAATTGCCAAAAGTCAGATTTTTGCTGATATTGTGACCCCGGGGTTTATGGATTTTTTCAAAAAAATATTTTCCGCCGGTTAAGTTGTTGAGGGCTGATTTCTTGTCCTGTGATAAAAAGCCATCTGTTTCCATCGCCAAAGCTTTCAGGGGAGCATTTGCAACCGGTTGGCACCATTTTTGAGTGAATTGCCAAAAGTCAGATTTTTGCTGAAATTGTGACCCCGGGGCTTAGGGATTTTTTCAAAAAAATCTTTTCCGCCGGTTAAGTTGTTGAGGGCTGATTTCTTGTCCTGTGATAAAAAGCCTTCTGTTTCGACTGCCAAACCTTTCAGGGGAGCATTTGCAACCGGTTGGCACCATTTTTGAGTGAATTGCCAAAAGTCAGATTTTTCCTGAAATTGTGACCCGGGGGCTTAGGGATTTTTTCAAAAAAATCTTTTCCGCCGGTTAAGTTGTTGAGGGCTGATTTCTTGTCCTGTGATAAAAAGCCTTCTGTTTCCATCGCCAAAGCTTTCAGGGGAGCATTTGCAAGTGTTTGGCACCATTTTTCAGTGAATTGCCAAAAGTCAGATTTTTGCTGAAAAAAAATCTTTGTCCGCCGGTTAAGTTGTTGAGGGCTGATTTCTTGTCCTGTGATAAAAAGCCTTCTGTTTCCATCGCCAAAGCTTTCAGGGGAGCATTTGCAAGTGTTTGGCACCATTTTTGATTGAATTGCCAAAAGTCAGATTTTTGCTGAAATTGTGACCCCGGGGCTTACGGATTTTTTCAAAAAAAAAATTTCCACAGGTTAAGTTGTTGAGGGCTGATTTCTTGTCCTGTGATAAAAAGCCTTCTGTTTCCATCGCCAAAGGTTTCAGGAGGACATTTCCAACCGGTTGGCACCATTTTTGAGTGAATTGCCAAAAGTCAGATTTTTGCTGAAGTTGTGACCCCGGGGCTTTGGGATTTTTTCAAAAAAATATTTTCCACCGGTTAAGTTGTTGAGGGCTGATTTCTTGTCCTGTGATAAAAAGCCTTCTGTTTCCATCGCCAAAGCTTTCAGGGGAGCATTTGCAACCGGTTGGCACCATTTTTGAGTGAATTGCCAAAAGTCAGATTTTTGCTGAAATTGTGACCCCGGGGCTTATGGATTTTTTCAAAAAAATATTTTCCGCCGGTTAAGTTGTTGAGGGCTGATTTCTTGTCCTGTGATAAGAAGCCTTCTGTTTCCATCGCCAAAGGTTTCAGGAGAGCATTTGCAACTGGTTGGCACCATTTTTGAGTGAATTGCCAAAAGTCAGATTTTTGCTGAAATAGTGACCCTGGGGCTTAGGGATTTTTTCAAAAAAATATTTTCTGCCAGTTAAGTTGTTGAGGGCTGATTTCTTGTCCTGTGATAAAAAGCCTTCTGTTTCGACTGCCAAAACCTTTCAGGGGAGCATTTGCAACCGGTTGGCACCATTTTTGAGTGAATTGCCAAAAGTCAGATTTTTCCTGAAATTGTGACCCCGGGGCTTAGGGATTTTTTCAAAAAAATATTTTCCACCGGTTAAGTTGTTGAGGGCTGATTTCTTGTCCTGTGATAAAAAGCCTTCTGTTTCCATCGCCAAAGCTTTCAGGGGAGCATTTGCAAGTGTTTGGCACCATTTTTGATTGAATTGCCAAAAGTCAGATTTTTTGCTGAAATTGTGACCCCGGGGCTTAGGGATTTTTTCAAAAAAAAAATTTCCACAGGTTAAGTTGTTGAGGGCTGATTTCTTGTCCTGTGATAAAAAGCCTTCTGTTTCCATCGCCAAAGGTTTCAGGAGGACATTTCCAACCGGTTGGCACCATTTTTGAGTGAATAGCCAAAAGTCAGATTTTTGCTGAAGTTGTGACCCCGGGGCTTTGGGATTTTTTCAAAAAAATATTTTCCACCGGTTAAGTTGTTGAGGGCTGATTTCTTGTCCTGTGATAAAAAGCCTTCTGTTTCCATCGCCAAAGCTTTCAGGGGAGCATTTGCAACCGGTTGGCACCATTTTTGAGTGAATTGCCAAAAGTCAGATTTTTGCTGAAATTGTGACCCCGGGGCTTATGGATTTTTTCAAAAAAATATTTTCCGCCGGTTAAGTTGTTGAGGGCTGATTTCTTGTCCTGTGATAAGAAGCCTTCTGTTTCCATCGCCAAAGGTTTCAGGAGAGCATTTGCAACCGGTTGGCACCATTTTTGAGTGAATTGCCAAAAGTCAGATTTTTGCTGAAATAGTGACCCTGGGGCTTAGGGATTTTTTCAAAAAAATATTTTCTGCCAGTTAACTTGTTGAGGGATGATTTCTTGTCCTGTGATAAAAAGCCTTCTGTTTCGACTGCCAAAACCTTTCAGGGGAGCATTTGCAACCGGTTGGCACCATTTTTGAGTGAATTGCCAAAAGTCAGATTTTTGCTGAAATTGTGACCCCGGGGCTTAGGGATTTTTTCAAAAAAATATTTTCCACCGGTTAAGTTGTTGAGGGCTGATTTCTTGTCCTGTGATAAAAAGCCTTCTGTTTCCATCGCCAAAGCTTTCAGGGGAGCATTTGCAAGTGTTTGGCACCATTTTTGAGTGAATTGCCAAAAGTCAGATTTTTGCTGAAAAAAAATCTTTTTCCGCCGGTTAAGTTGGTGAGGGCTGATTTCTTGTCCTGTAATAAAAAGCCTTCTTTTTCCTTCGCCAAAGCTTTCAGGGGAGCATTTGCAAGTGTTTGGCACCATTTTTGAGTGAATTGCCAAAAGTCAGATTTTTGCTGAAATTGTGACCCCGGGGCTTAGGGATTTTTTCAAAAAAATATTTTCTGCCGGTTAAGTTGTTGAGGGCTGATTTCTTGTCCTGTGATAAAAAGCATTCTGTTTCGACTGCCAAACCTTTCAGGGGAGCATTTGCAACCGGTTGGCACCATTTTTGAGTGAATTGCCAAAAGTCAGATTTTTGGTGAAATTGTGACCCCGGGGCTTAGGGATTTTTTCAAAAAAATATTTCCTCCGGTTAAGTTGTTGAGGCCTGATTTCTTGTCCTGTGATAAAAAGCCTTCTGTTTTCATCGCCAATGGTTTCAGGGGAGCATTTGCAACCGGTTGGCACCATTTTTGAGTGAATTGCCAAAAGTCAGATTTTTGCTGAAAAAAAATCTTTTTCTGCCGGTTAAGTTGGTGAGGGCTGATTTCTTGTCCTGTGATAAAAAGCCTTCTTTTTCCTTCGCCAAAGCTTTCAGGAGAGCATTTGCAAGTGTTTGGCACCATTTTTGAGTGAATTGCCAAAAGTCAGATTTTTGCTGAAATTGTGACCCCGGGGCTTAGGGATTTTTTCAAAAAAATATTTTCTGCCGGTTAAGTTGTTGAGGGCTGATTTCTTGTCCTGTGATAAAAAGCCTTCTGTTTCCATCGCCAAAGGTTTCAGGAGAGCATTTGCAACCGGTTGGCACCATGTTTGAGTGAATTGCCAAAAGTCAGATTTTTGCTGAAATTGTGACCCCGGGGCTTAGGGATTTTTTCAAAAAAATAATTTCTGCCGGTTAAGTTGTTGAGGGCTGATTTCTTGTCCTGTGATAAAAAGCCTTCTGTTTCGACTGCCAAACCTTTCAGGGGAGCATTTGCAACCGGTTGGCACCATTTTTGAGTGAATTGCCAAAAGTCAGATTTTTCCTGAAATTGTGACCCCGGGGCTTAGGGATTTTTTCAAAAAAATATTTTCCACCGTTTAAGTTGTTGAGGGCTGATTTCTTGTCCTGTGATAAAAAGCCTTCTGTTTCCATCGCCAAAGCTTTCAGGGGAGCATTTGCAACCGGTTGGCAACATTTTTGAGTGAATTGCCAAAAGTCAGATTTTTGCTGAAATTGTGACCCCGGGGCTTAGGGATTTTTTCAAAAAAAAAATTTCCACCGGTTAAGTTGTTGAGGGCTGATTTCTTGTCCTGTGATAAAAAGCTTTCTGTTTCCATCGCCAAAGGTTTCAGGAGAGCATTTGCAACCGGTTGGCACCATTTTTGAGTGAATTGCCAAAAGTCAGATTTTTGCTGAAATTGTGACCCCGGGGCTTAGGGATTTTTTCAAAAAAATATTTCCTCCGGTTAAGTTGTTGAGGCCTGATTTCTTGTCCTGTGATAAAAAGCCTTCTGTTTTCATCGCCAATGGTTTCAGGGGAGCATTTGCAACCGGTTGGCACCATTTTTGAGTGAATTGCCAAAAGTCAGATTTTTGGAGAAATTGTGACCCCGGGGCTTAGGGATTTTTTCAAAAAAATATTTTCCGCCGGTTAAGTTGTTGAGGGCTGATTTCTTGTAATGTGATAAAAAGCCTTCTGTTTCGACTGCCAAAACCTTTCAGGGGAGCATTTGCAACCGGTTGGCACCATTTTTGAGTGAATTGCCAAAAGTCAGATTTTTGCTGAAATTGTGACCCCGGGGCTTAGGGATTTTTTCAAAAAAATATTTTCCACCGGTTAAGTTGTTGAGGGCTGATTTCTTGTCCTGTGATAAAAAGCCTTCTGTTTCCATCGCCAAAGCTTTCAGGGGAGCATTTGCAAGTGTTTGGCACCATTTTTGAGTGAATTGCCAAAAGTCAGATTTTTGCTGAAAAAAAATCTTTTTCCGCCGGTTAAGTTGGTGAGGGCTGATTTCTTGTCCTGTAATAAAAAGCCTTCTTTTTCCTTCGCCAAAGCTTTCAGGGGAGCATTTGCAAGTGTTTGGCACCATTTTTGAGTGAATTGCCAAAAGTCAGATTTTTGCTGAAATTGTGACCCCGGGGCTTAGGGATTTTTTCAAAAAAATATTTTCTGCCGGTTAAGTTGTTGAGGGCTGATTTCTTGTCCTGTGATAAAAAGCATTCTGTTTCGACTGCCAAACCTTTCAGGGGAGCATTTGCAACCGGTTGGCACCATTTTTGAGTGAATTGCCAAAAGTCAGATTTTTGGTGAAATTGTGACCCCGGGGCTTAGGGATTTTTTCAAAAAAATATTTCCTCCGGTTAAGTTGTTGAGGCCTGATTTCTTGTCCTGTGATAAAAGCCTTCTGTTTTCATCGCCAATGGTTTCAGGGGAGCATTTGCAACCGGTTAGCACCATTTTTGAGTGAATTGCCAAAAGTCAGATTTTTGCTGAAAAAAAATCTTTTTCTGCCGGTTAAGTTGGTGAGGGCTGATTTCTTGTCCTGTGATAAAAAGCCTTCTTTTTCCTTCGCCAAAGCTTTCAGGAGAGCATTTGCAAGTGTTTGGCACCATTTTTGAGTGAATTGCCAAAAGTCAGATTTTTGCTGAAATTGTGACCCCGGGGCTTAGGGATTTTTTCAAAAAAATATTTTCTGCCGGTTAAGTTGTTGAGGGCTGATTTCTTGTCGTGTGATAAAAAGCCTTCTGCTTCCATCGCCAAAGGTTTCAGGAGAGCATTTGCAACCGGTTGGCACCATGTTTGAGTGAATTGCCAAAAGTCAGATTTTTGCTGAAATTGTGACCCCGGGGCTTAGGGATTTTTTCAAAAAAATAATTTCTGCCGGTTAAGTTGTTGAGGGCTGATTTCTTGTCCTGTGATAAAAAGCCTTCTGTTTCGACTGCCAAACCTTTCAGGGGAGCATTTGCAACCGGTTGGCACCATTTTTGAGTGAATTGCCAAAAGTCAGATTTTTCCTGAAATTGTGACCCCGGGGCTTAGGGATTTTTTCAAAAAAATATTTTCCTCCGTTTAAGTTGTTGAGGGCTGATTTCTTGTCCTGTGATAAAAAGCCTTCTGTTTCCATCGCCAAAGCTTTCAGGGGAGCATTTGCAACCGGTTGGCACCATTTTTGAGTGAATTGCCAAAAGTCAGATTTTTGCTGAAATTGTGACCCCGGGGCTTAGGGATTTTTTTAAAAAAAAAATTTCCACCGGTTAAGTTGTTGAGGGCTGATTTCTTGTCCTGTGATAAAAAGCTTTCTGTTTCCATCGCCAAAGGTTTCAGGAGAGCATTTGCAACCGGTTGGCACCATTTTTGAGTGAATTGCCAAAAGTCAGATTTTTGCTGAAATTGTGACCCCGGGGCTTAGGGATTTTTTCAAAAAAATATTTCCTCCGGTTAAGTTGTTGAGGCCTGATTTCTTGTCCTGTGATAAAAAGCCTTCTGTTTTCATCGCCAATGGTTTCAGGGGAGCATTTGCAACCGGTTGGCACCATTTTTGAGTGAATTGCCAAAAGTCAGATTTTTGGAGAAATTGTGACCCCGGGGCTTAGGGATTTTTTCAAAAAAATATTTTCCGCCGGTTAAGTTGTTGAGGGCTGATTTCTTGTAATGTGATAAAAAGCCTTCTGTTTCCATCGCCAAAGCTTTCAGGGGAGCATTTGCAAGTGTTTGGCACCATTTTTGAGTGAATTGCCAAAAGTCAGATTTTTGCTGAAATTGTGACCCCGGGGCTTAGGGATTTTTTCAAAAAAATATTTTCCACCGGTTAAGTTGTTGGGGGCTGATTTCTTGTACTGTGATAAAAAGCCGTCTGTTTCAACTGCCGAAGCTTTCAGGGGAGCATTTGCAATCGGCTGGCACCATTTTTCAGTGAATTGCCAAAAGTCAAATTTTTGCTGAAAAAATTTTTTTCCACCGGTTAAGTTGTTGAGGGCCGATTTCTTGTCCTGTGATAAAAAGCCTTCTTTTTCCTTCGCCAAAGCTTTCAGGGGAGCATTTGCAACCGGTTGGCACCATTTTTGAGTGAATTGCCAAAAGTCAGATTTTTGCTGAAATTGTGACCCCGGGGCTTATTGATTTTTTCAAAAAAATATTTTCTGCCGGTTAAGTTGTTGAGGGCTGATTTCTTGTCCTGTGATAAAAAGCCTTCTGTTTCGACTGCCAAACCTTTCAGGGGAGCATTTGCAACCGGTTGGCACCATTTTTGAGTGAATTGCCAAAAGTCAGATTTTTCCTGAAATTGTGACCCCGGGGCTTAGGGATTTTTTCAAAAAAATATTTTCTGCCGGTTACATTGTTGAGGGCTGATTTCTTGTCCTGTGATAAAAAGACTTCTGTTTCGACTGCCAAACCTTTCAGGGGAGCATTTGCAAACGGTTGGAACCATTTTTGAGTGAATTGCCAATAGATAGATTTTTCCTGAAATTGCGACCCCGGGGCTTAGGGATTTTTTCAAAAAAATATTTTCCACCGGTTAACTTGTTGAGGGCTGATTTCTTGTCCTGTGATAAAAAGCCTTCTGTTTCCATCGCCAAAGCTTTCAGGGGAGCATTTGCAACCGGTTGGCACCATTTTTGAGTGAATTGCCAAAAGTCAGATTTTTGGTGAAATTGTGACCCCGGGGCTTATGGATTTTTGCAAAAAAATATTTTCCGCCGGTTAAGTTGTTGAGGGCTAATTTCTTGTCCTGTGATAAAAAGCCTTCTGTTTCCATCGCCAAAGCTTTCAGGGGAGCATTTGCAACCGGTTGGCACCATTTTTGAGTGAATTGCCAAAAGTCAGATTTTTGGTGAAATTGTGACCCCGGGGCTTATGGATTTTTTTAAAAAAATATTTTCCGCTGGTTAAGTTGTTGAGGGCTGATTTCTTGTCCTGTGATAAAAAGCCTTCTGTTTCCATCGCCAAAGGTTTCAGGAGAGCATTTGCAACCGGTTGGCACCATTTTTGAGTGAATTGCCAAAAGTCAGATTTTTGCTGAAATTGTGACCCCGGGGCTTAGGGATTTTTTCAAAAAAAAAATTTCCACCGGTTAAGTTGTTGAGGGCTGATTTCTTGTCCTGTGATAAAAAGCCTTCTCTTTCCATCGCCAAAGCTTTCAGGGGAGCATTTGCAACCGGTTGGCACCATTTTTGAGTGAATTGCCAAAAGTCAGATTTTTGCTGAAATTGTGACTCCGGGGCTTAGGGATCTTTTCCAAAAAATAATTTCTGCCGGTTAAGTTGTTGAGGGCTGATTTCTTGTCCTGTGATAAAAAGCCTTCTGTTTCCATCGCCAAAGCTTTCAGGGGAGCATTTGCAAGTGTTTGGCACCATTTTTGAGTGAATTGCCAAAAGTCAGATTTTTGCTGAAATTGTGACCCCGGGGCTTAGGGATTTTTTCAAAAAAATATTTTCCACCGGTTAAGTTGTTGAGGGCTGATTTCTTGTCCTGTGATAAAAAGCCTTATGTTTCCATCGCCAAAGCTTTCAGGGGAGCATTTGCAACCGGTTGGCACCATTTTTGAGTGAATTGCCAAAAGTCAGATTTTTGCTGAAAAAAAATCTTTCTCTGCCGGTTAAGTTGGTGAGGGCTGATTTCTTGTCCTGTGATAAAAAGCCTTCTTTTTCCTTCGCCAAAGCTTTCAGGAGAGCATTTGCAAGTGTTTGGCACCATTTTTGAGTGTATTGCCAAAAGTCATATTTTTGCTGAAATTGTGACCCCGGGGCTTAGGGATTTTTTCAAAAAAATATTTTCTGCCGGTTAAGTTGTTGAGGGCTGATTTCTTGTCCTGTGATAAAAAGCCTTCTGTTTCCATCGCCAAAGGTTTCAGGAGAGCATTTGCAACCGGTTGGCACCATTTTTGAGTGAATTGCCAAAAGTCAGATTTTTCCTGAAATTGTGACCCCGGGGCTTAGGGATTTTTTCAAAAAAATCTTTTCCACCGTTTAAGTTGTTGAGGGCTGATTTCTTGTCCTGTGATAAAAAGCCTTCTGTTTCCATCGCCAAAGCTTTCAGGGGAGCATTTGCAACCGGTTGGCACCATTTTTGAGTGAATTGCCAAAAGTCAGATTTTTGCTGAAATTGTGACCCCGGGGCTTAGGGATTTTTTCAAAAAAAAAATTTCCACCGGTTAAGTTGTTGAGGGCTGATTTCTTGTCCTGTGATAAAAAGATTTCTGTTTCCATGGCCAAAGGTTTCAGGAGAGCATTTGCAACCGGTTGGCACCATTTTTGAGTGAAATGCCAAAAGTCAGATTTTTGCTGAAATTGTGACCCCGGGGCTTATGGATTTTTTCAAAAAAATATTTTCCGCCAGTTAAGTTGTTGAGGGCTGATTTCTTGTCCTGTGATAAAAAGCCTTCTGTTTCCATCGCCAAAGGTTTCAGGGGAGCATTTGCAACCGGTTGGCACCATTTTTGAGTGAATTGCCAAAAGTCAGATTTTTGCTGAAAAAAAATCTTTTTCCGCCGGTTAAGTTGTTGAGGGCTGATTTCTTGTCCTGTGATAAAAAGCCTTCTGTTTCCATCGCCAAAGCTTTCAGGGGAGCATTTGCAACCGGTTGGCACCATTTTTGAGTGAATTGCCAAAAGTCAGATTTTTGCTGAAATTGTGACCCCGGGGCTTATGGATTTTTTCAAAAAAATATTTTCCGCCGGTTAAGTTGTTGAGGGCTGATTTCTTGTCCTGTGATAAAAAGCCTTCTGTTTCCATCGCCAAAGCTTTCAGGGGAGCATTTGCAAGTGTTTGGCAGCATTTTTGAGTGAATTGCCAAAAGTCAGATTTTTGCTGAAATTGTGACCCCGCGGCTTAGGGATTTTTTTAAAAAAATAATTTCCACCGGTTAAGTTGTTGAGGGCTGATTTCTTGTCCTGTGATAAAAAGCCTTCTGTTTCGACTGCCAAACCTTTCAGGGGAGCATTTGCAACCGGTTGGCACCATTTTTGAGTGAATTGCCAAAAGTCAGATTTTTCCTGAAATTGTGACCCCGGGGCTTAGGGATTTTTTCAAAAAAATATTTTCCGCCGGTTAAGTTGTTGAGGGATAAAAAGCCTTCTGTTTCCATCGCCAAAGCTTTCAGGGGAGCATTTGCAACCGGTTGGCACCATTTTTGAGTGAATTGCCAAAAGTCAGATTTTTGGTGAAATTGTGACCCCGGGGCTTAGGGATTTTTTTTTTAAAAAAAAATATTTCCTCGGGTTAAGTTGTTGAGGCCTGATTTCTTGTCCTGTGATAAGAAGCCTTCTGTTTCCATCGCCAAAGCTTTCAGGGGAGCATTTGCAACCGGTTGGCACCATTTTTGAGTGAATTGGCAAAAGTCAGATTTTTGTGAAATTGTGACCCCGGGGCTTAGGGATTTTTTCAAAAAAATATTTTCCACCGGTTAAGTTGTTGGGGGCTGATTTCTTGTACTGTGATAAAAAGCCGTCTGTTTCAACTGCCGAAGCTTTCAGGGGAGCATTTGCAATCGGCTGGCACCATTTTTCAGTGAATTGCCAAAAGTCAAATTTTTGCTGAAAAAAATATTTTCCACCGGTTAAGTTGTTGAGGGCCGATTTCTTGTCCTGTGATAAAAAGCCTTCTGTTTCCATCGCCAAAGGTTTCAGGAGAGCATTTGCAACTGGTTGGCACCATTTTTGAGTGAATTGCCAAAAGTCAGATTTTTGCTGAAATTGTGACCCCGGGGCTTAGGGTTTTTTTTTAAAAAAAAAATTCCACAGGTTAAGTTGTTGAGGGCTGATTTCTTGTCCTGTGATAAAAAGCCTTCTGTTTTGACTGCCAAACCTTTCAGGGGAGCATTTGCAACCGGTTGGCACCATTTTTGAGTGAATTGCCAAAAGTCAGATTTTTGCTGAAATTGTGACCCCGGGGCTTTGGGAATCTTTCAAAAAAATATTTTCCGCCGGTTAAGTTGTTGAGGGCTGATTTCTTGTCCTGTGAAAAAAAGCCTTCTGTTTTCATTGGCAAAGCTTTCAGGGGAGCATTTGCAAGCTTTTGGCACCATTTTTCAGTTAATTTCCAAAAGTAAGATTTTTGCTGAAAAAAATCTTTTTCCGCCGGTTAAGTTGTGAAGGGTTGATTTTTTGTCCTGTGATAAAAAGCCTTCTGTTTCCATCGCCAAAACTTTCAGGGGAGCATTTGCAAGTGTTTGGCACCATTTTTGAGTGAATTGCCAAAAGTCAGATTTTTGCTGAAATTGTGACCCCGGGGCTTATGGTTTTTTTTAAAAAAAAAAATTCCACCGGTTAAGTTGTTGAGGGCTGATTTCTTGTCCTGTGATAAAAAGCCTTCTGTTTTGACTGCCAAACCTTTCAGGGGAGCATTTGCAACCGGTTGGCACCATTTTTGAGTGAATTGCCAAAAGTCAGATTTTTCCTGAAATTGTGACCCCAGGGATTAGGGATTTTTTCAAAAAAATATTTTCCGCCGGTTAAGTTGTTGAGGGATAAAAAGCCTTCTGTTTCCATCGCCAAAGCTTTCAGGGGAGCATTTGCAACCGGTTGGCACCATTTTTTAGTGAATTGCCAAAAGTCAGATTTTTGGTGAAATTGTGACCCCGGGGCTTAGGGATTTTTTCAAAAAAAAACATTTTTCGCCGGTTATGTTGTTGAGGGCTGATTTCTTGTAATGTGATAAAAAGCCTTCTTTTTCCATCGCCAAAGCTTTCAGGGGAGCATTTGGAAGTGTTTGGCACCATTTTTGAGTGAATTGCCAAAAGTCAGATTTTTGCTGAAATTGTGACCCCGGGCCTTATGGATTTTTTCAAAAAAATAATTTCCGCCGGTTAAGTTGTTGAGGGCTGATTTCTTGTACTGTGATAAAAAGCCGTCTGTTTCAACTGCCGAAGCTTTCAGGGGAGCATTTGCAATCGGCTTGCACCATTTTTCAGTGAATTGCCAAAAGTCAAATTTTTGCTGAAAAAAATCTTTTTCCGCCGGTTAAGTTGTTGAGGGCTGATTTCTTGTCCTGTGATAAAAAGCCGTCTGTTTTGACTGCCAAAGCTTTCAGGGGAGCATTTGCAACCAGTTGTCACCACTTTTGAGTGAATTGCCAAAAGTCAGATTTTTGCTGAAAAAAAATCTTTTTCCGCCGGTTAAGTTGGTGAGGGCTGATTTCTTGTCCTGTAATAAAAAGCCTTCTTTTTCCATCGCCAAAGCTTTCAGGGGAGCATTTGCAAGTGTTTGGCAGCATTTTTGAGTGAATTGCCAAAAGTCAGATTTTTGCTGAAATTGTGACCCCGGGGCTTAGGGATTTTTTTTAAAAAAAAATTTCCACCGGTTAAGTTGTTGAGGGCTGATTTCTTGTCCTGTGATAAAAAGCCTTCTGTTTCGACTGCCAAACCTTTCAGGGGAGCATTTGCAACCGGTTGACACCATTTTTGAGTGAATTGCCAAAAGTCAGATTTTTCCTGAAATTGTGACCCCGGGGCTTAGGGATTTTTTCAAAAAAATATTTTCCGCCGGTTAAGTTGTTGAGGGATAAAAAGCCTTCTGTTTCCATCGCCAAAGCTTTCAGGGGAGCATTTGCAACCGGTTGGCACCATTTTTGAGTGAATTGCCAAAAGTCAGATTTTTGGTGAAATTGTGACCCCGGGGCTTAGGGTTTTTTTTTTAAAAAAAAATATTTCCTCGGGTTAAGTTGTTGAGGCCTGATTTCTTGTCCTGTGATAAAAAGCCTTCTGTTTTCATCGCCAATGGTTTCAGGGGAGCATTTGCAACCGGTTGGCACCATTTTTGAGTGAATTGCCAAAAGTCAGATTTTTGGAGAAATTGTGACGCCGGGGCTTAGGGATTTTTTCAAAAAAATATTTTCCGCCGGTTAAGTTGTTGAGGGCTGATTTCTTGTCCTGTGATAAAAAGCCATCTGTTTCCATTGCCAAGGCTTTCAGGGGAGCATTTGCAACCGGTTGGCACCATTTTTGAGTGAATTGGCAAAAGTCAGATTTTTGCTGAAATTGTGACCCCGGGTCTTAGGGATTTTTTCAAAAAAATATTTTCCACCGGTTAAGTTGTTGGGGGCTGATTTCTTGTACTGTGATAAAAAGCCGTCTGTTTCAACTGCCGAAGCTTTCAGGGGAGCATTTGCAATCGGCTGGCACCATTTTTCAGTGAATTGCCAAAAGTCAAATTTTTGCTGAAAAAAATATTTTCCACCGGTTAAGTTGTTGAGGGCCGATTTCTTGTCCTGTGATAAAAAGCCTTCTGTTTCCATCGCCAAAGGTTTCAGGAGAGCATTTGCAACTGGTTGGCACCATTTTTGAGTGAATTGCCAAAAGTCAGATTTTTGCTGAAATTGTGACCCCGGGGCTTAGGGTTTTTTTTTAAAAAAAAAAATTCCACCGGTTAAATTGTTGAGGGCTGATTTCTTGTCCTGTGATAAAAAGCCTTCTGTTTTGACTGCCAAACCTTTCAGGGGAGCATTTGCAACCGGTTGGCACCATTTTTGAGTGAATTGCCAAAAGTCAGATTTTTCCTGAAATTGTGACCCCGGGGCTTAGGGATTTTTTCAAAAAAATATTTTCCACCGGATAAGTTGTTGAGGGATAAAAAGCCTTCTGTTTCCATCGCCAAAGCTTTCAGGGGAGCATTTGCAACCGGTTGGCACCATTTTTTAGTGAATTGCCAAAAGTCAGATTTTTGGTGAAATTGTGACCCCGGGGCTTAGGGATTTTTTCAAAAAAAAACATTTTTCGCCGGTTATGTTGTTGAGGGCTGATTTCTTGTAATGTGATAAAAAGCCTTCTTTTTCCATCGCCAAAGCTTTCAGGGGAGCATTTGGAAGTGTTTGGCACCATTTTTGAGTGAATTGCCAAAAGTCAGATTTTTGTTGAAATTGTGACCCCGGGCCTTATGGATTTTTTCAAAAAAAAATTTTCCGCCGGTTAAGTTGTTGAGGGCTGATTTCTTGTACTGTGATAAAAAGCCGTCTGTTTCAACTGCCGAAGCTTTCAGGGGAGCATTTGCAATCGGCTTGCACCATTTTTCAGTGAATTGCCAAAAGTCAATTTTTTGCTGAAAAAAATCTTTTTCCGCCGGTTAAGTTGTTGAGGGCTGATTTCTTGTCCTGTGATAAAAAGCCGTCTGTTTTGACTGCCAAAGCTTTCAGGGGAGCATTTGCAACCGGTTGGCACCACTTTTGAGTGAATTGCCAAAAGTCAGATTTTTGCTGAAATTGTGACCCCGGGGCTTTGGGAATCTTTCAAAAAAATATTTTCCGCCGGTTAAGTTGTTGAGGGCTGATTTCTTGTCCTGTGAAAAAAAGCCTTCTGTTTTCATTGGCAAAGCTTTCAGGGGAGCATTTGCAAGCTTTTGGCACCATTTTTCAGTTAATTTCCAAAAGTAAGATTTTTGCTGAAAAAAATCTTTTTCCGCCGGTTAAGTTGTGGAGGGTTGATTTTTTGTCCTGTGATAAAAAGCCTTCTGTTTCCATCGCCAAAACTTTCAGGGGAGCATTTGCAAGTGTTTGGCACCATTTTTGAGTGAATTGCCAACAGTCAGATTTTTGCTGAAATTGTGACCCCGGGGGTTAGGGATTTTTTCAAAAAAATATTTTCTGCCGGTTAAGTTGTTGAGGGCTAATTTCTTGTCCTGTGATAAAAAGCCTTCTGTTTCGACTGCCAAACCTTTCAGGGGAGCATTTGCAACCGGTTGGCACCATTTTTGAGTGAATTGCCAAAAGTCAGATTTTTGCTGAAAAAAAATCTTTTTCCGCCGGTTAAGTTGTTGAGGGCTGATTTCTTGTCCTGTGATAAAAAGCCTTCTGTTTCGACTGCCAAACCTTTTAGGGGAGCATTTGCAACCGGTTGGCACCATTTTTGAGTGAATTGCCAAAAGTCAGATTTTTGCTGAAATTTTGACCCAGGGGCTTAGGGATTTTTTCAAAAAAAATATTTTCCGCCGGTTAAGTTGTTGAGGGCTGATTTCTTGTCCTGTGATAAAAAGCCTTCTTTTTCCTTCGCCAAAGCTTTCAGGGGAGCATTTGCAACTGGTAGGCACCATTTTTGAGTGAATTGCCAAAACTCAGATTTTTCCTGAAATTGTGACCCCGGGGCTTAGGGATTTTTTCAAAAAAATATTTTCCACCGATTAAGTTCTTGAGGGCTTATTTCTTGTCCTGTGATAAAAAGCCTTCTTTTTCCATCGCCAAAGCTTTCAGGGGAGCATTTGCAACCGGTTGGCACCATTTTTGAGTGAATTGCCAAAAGTCAGATTTTTGGTGAAATTGTGACCCCGGGGCTTATGGATTTTTTCAAAAAAATATTTTCCGCCGGTTAAGTTGTTGAGGGCTGATTTCTTGTCCTGTGATAAAAAGCCTTCTGTTTCCATCGCCAAAGGTTTCAGGAGAGCATTTGCAACCGGTTGGCACCATTTTTGAGTGAATTGCCAAAAGTCAGATTTTTGCTGAAAAAAAATCTTTTCCCCCCGGATAAGTTGTTGAGGGCTGATTTCTTGTCCTGTGATAAAAAGCCTTCTTTTTCCTTCGCCAAAGCTTTCAGGGGAGCATTTGCAACCGGTTGGCACCATTTTTGAGTGAATTGCCAAAAGTCAGATTTTTGGTGAAATTGTGACCCCGGGGCTTAGGGATTTTTTCAAAAAAATATTTTCCACCGGTTAAGTTGTTGAGGGCTGATTTCTTGTCCTGTGATAAAAAGCCTTCTGTTTCCATCGCCAAAGCTTTCAGGGGAGCATTTGCAAGTGTTTGGCAGCATTTTTGAGTGAATTGCCAAAAGTCAGATTTTTGCTGAAATTGTGACCCCGGGGCTTAGGGATTTTTTTTAAAAAAAAATTTCCACCGGTTAAGTTGTTGAGGGCTGATTTCTTGTCCTGTGATAAAAAGCCTTCTGTTTCGACTGCCAAACCTTTCAGGGGAGCATTTGCAACCGGTTGACACCATTTTTGAGTGAATTGCCAAAAGTCAGATTTTTCCTGAAATTGTGACCCCGGGGCTTAGGGATTTTTTCAAAAAAATATTTTCCGCCGGTTAAGTTGTTGAGGGATAAAAAGCCTTCTGTTTCCATCGCCAAAGCTTTCAGGGGAGCATTTGCAACCGGTTGGCACCATTTTTGAGTGAATTGCCAAAAGTCAGATTTTTGGTGAAATTGTGACCCCGGGGCTTAGGGTTTTTTTTTAAAAAAAAAAATATTTCCTCGGGTTAAGTTGTTGAGGCCTGATTTCTTGTCCTGTGATAAAAAGCCTTCTGTTTTCATCGCCAATGGTTTCAGGGGAGCATTTGCAACCGGTTGGCACCATTTTTGAGTGAATTGCCAAAAGTCAGATTTTTGGAGAAATTGTGACGCCGGGGCTTAGGGATTTTTTCAAAAAAATATTTTCCGCCGGTTAAGTTGTTGAGGGCTGATTTCTTGTCCTGTGATAAAAAGCCATCTGTTTCCATCGCCAAGGCTTTCAGGGGAGCATTTGCAACCGGTTGGCACCATTTTTGAGTGAATTGGCAAAAGTCAGATTTTTGCTGAAATTGTGACCCCGGGTCTTAGGGATTTTTTCAAAAAAATATTTTCCACCGGTTAAGTTGTTGGGGGCTGATTTCTTGTACTGTGAAAGAAAGCCGTCTGTTTCAACTGCCGAAGCTTTCAGGGGAGCATTTGCAATCGGCTGGCACCATTTTTCAGTGAATTGCCAAAAGTCAAATTTTTGCTGAAAAAAATATTTTCCACCGGTTAAGTTGTTGAGGGCCGATTTCTTGTCCTGTGATAAAAAGCCTTCTGTTTCCATCGCCAAAGGTTTCAGGAGAGCATTTGCAACTGGTTGGCACCATTTTTGAGTGAATTGCCAAAAGTCAGATTTTTGCTGAAATTGTGACCCCGGGGCTTAGGGTTTTTTTTTAAAAAAAAAATTCCACCGGTTAAATTGTTGAGGGCTGATTTCTTGTCCTGTGATAAAAAGCCTTCTGTTTTGACTGCCAAACCTTTCAGGGGAGCATTTGCAACCGGTTGGCACCATTTTTGAGTGAATTGCCAAAAGTCAGATTTTTCCTGAAATTGTGACCCCGGGGCTTAGGGATTTTTTCAAAAAAATATTTTCCACCGGATAAGTTGTTGAGGGATAAAAAGCCTTCTGTTTCCATCGCCAAAGCTTTCAGGGGAGCATTTGCAACCGGTTGGCACCATTTTTTAGTGAATTGCCAAAAGTCAGATTTTTGGTGAAATTGTGACCCCGGGGCTTAGGGATTTTTTCAAAAAAAAACATTTTTCGCCGGTTATGTTGTTGAGGGCTGATTTCTTGTAATGTGATAAAAAGCCTTCTTTTTCCATCGCCAAAGCTTTCAGGGGAGCATTTGGAAGTGTTTGGCACCATTTTTGAGTGAATTGCCAAAAGTCAGATTTTTGTTGAAATTGTGACCCCGGGCCTTATGGATTTTTTCAAAAAAAAAATTTCCGCCGGTTAAGTTGTTGAGGGCTGATTTCTTGTACTGTGATAAAAAGCCGTCTGTTTCAACTGCCGAAGCTTTCAGGGGAGCATTTGCAATCGGCTTGCACCATTTTTCAGTGAATTGCCAAAAGTCAATTTTTTGCTGAAAAAAATCTTTTTCCGCCGGTTAAGTTGTTGAGGGCTGATTTCTTGTCCTGTGATAAAAAGCCGTCTGTTTTGACTGCCAAAGCTTTCAGGGGAGCATTTGCAACCGGTTGGCACCACTTTTGAGTGAATTGCCAAAAGTCAGATTTTTGCTGAAATTGTGACCCCGGGGCTTTGGGAATCTTTCAAAAAAATATTTTCCGCCGGTTAAGTTGTTGAGGGCTGATTTCTTGTCCTGTGAAAAAAAGCCTTCTGTTTTCATTGGCAAAGCTTTCAGGGGAGCATTTGCAAGCTTTTGGCACCATTTTTCAGTTAATTTCCAAAAGTAAGATTTTTGCTGAAAAAAATCTTTTTCCGCCGGTTAAGTTGTGGAGGGTTGATTTTTTGTCCTGTGATAAAAAGCCTTCTGTTTCCATCGCCAAAACTTTCAGGGGAGCATTTGCAAGTGTTTGGCACCATTTTTGAGTGAATTGCCAACAGTCAGATTTTTGCTGAAATTGTGACCCCGGGGGTTAGGGATTTTTTCAAAAAAATATTTTCTGCCGGTTAAGTTGTTGAGGGATGATTTCTTGTCCTGTGATAAAAAGCCTTCTGTTTCGACTGCCAAACCTTTCAGGGGAGCATTTGCAACCGGTTGGCACCATTTTTGAGTGTATTGCCAAAAGTCAGATTTTTCCTGAAATTGTGACCCCGGGTCTTAGGGATTTTTTCAAAAAAATATTTTCCGCCGGTTAAGTTGTTGAGGGCTAATTTCTTGTCCTGTGATAAAAAGCCTTCTGTTTCAACTGCCGAAGCTTTCAGGGGAGCATTTGCAACCGGTTGGCACCATTTTTGAGTGAATTGCCAAAAGTCAGATTTTTGCTGAAAAAAAATCTTTTTCCGCCGGTTAAGTTGTTGAGGGCTGATTTCTTGTCCTGTGATAAAAAGCCTTCTGTTTCGACTGCCAAACCTTTTAGGGGAGCATTTGCAACCGGTTGGCACCATTTTTGAGTGAATTGCCAAAAGTCAGATTTTTGCTGAAATTTTGACCCAGGGGCTTAGGGATTTTTTCAAAAAAAATATTTTCCGCTGGTTAAGTTGTTGAGGGCTGATTTCTTGTCCTGTGATAAAAAGCCTTCTTTTTCCTTCGCCAAAGCTTTCAGGGGAGCATTTGCAACTGGTAGGCACCATTTTTGAGTGAATTGCCAAAACTCAGATTTTTCCTGAAATTGTGACCCCGGGGCTTAGGGATTTTTTCAAAAAAATATTTTCCACCGATTAAGTTCTTGAGGGCTTATTTCTTGTCCTGTGATAAAAAGCCTTCTTTTTCCATCGCCAAAGCTTTCAGGGGAGCATTTGCAACCGGTTGGCACCATTTTTGAGTGAATTGCCAAAAGTCAGATTTTTGGTGAAATTGTGACCCCGGGGCTTATGGATTTTTTCAAAAAAATATTTTCCGCCGGTTAAGTTGTTGAGGGCTGATTTCTTGTCCTGTGATAAAAAGCCTTCTGTTTCCATCGCCAAAGGTTTCAGGAGAGCATTTGCAACCGGTTGGCACCATTTTTGAGTGAATTGCCAAAAGTCAGATTTTTGCTGAAAAAAAATCTTTTCCCCCCGGATAAGTTGTTGAGGGCTGATTTCTTGTCCTGTGATAAAAAGCCTTCTTCTTCCTTCGCCAAAGCTTTCAGGGGAGCATTTGCAACCGGTTGGCACCATTTTTGAGTGAATTGCCAAAAGTCAGATTTTTGGTGAAATTGTGACCCCGGGGCTTAGGGATTTTTTCAAAAAAATATTTTCTGCCGGTTAAGTTGTTGAGGGCTGATTTCTTGTCCTGTGATAAAAAGCCTTCTGTTTCGACTGCCAAACCTTTCAGGGGAGCATTTGCAACCGGTTGGCACCATTTTTGAGTGAATTGCCAAAACTCAGATTTTTCCTGAAATTGTGACCTCGGGGCTTAGGGATTTTTTCAAAAAAATATTTTCCACCGATAAGTTCTTGAGGGCTTATTTCTTGTCCTGTGATAAAAAGCCTTCTGTTTCCATCGCCAAAGGTTTCAGGAGAGCATTTGCAACCAGTTGGCACCATTTTTGAGTGAATTGCCAAAAGTCAGATTTTTGCTGAAAAAAAATCTTTTTCCGCCGGTTAAGTTGTTGAGGGCTGATTTCTTGTCCTGTGATAAAAAGCCTTCTGTTTGCGACTGCCAAACCTTTCAGGGGAGAATTTGCAACCGGTTGGCACCATTTTTGAGTGAATTGCCAAAAGTCAGATTTTTCCTGAAAATGTGACCCCGGGGCTTAGGGATTTTTTCAAAAAAATATTTTCCACCGGTTAAGTTGTTGAGGGCTGATTTCTTGTCCTGTGATAAAAAGCCTTCTGTTTCCATCGCCAAAGCTTTCAGGGGAGCATTTGCAACCGGTTGGCACCATTTTTGAGTGAATTGCCAAAAGTCAGATTTTTTCTGAAATTGTGACCACGGGGCTTAGGGATTTTTTTAAAAAAAAATATTTCCACCGGTTAAGTTGTTGAGGGCTGATTTCTTTTCCTGTGATTAAAAGCCTTCTGTTTCCATCGCCAAAGCTTTCACGGGAGCATTTGCAACCGGTTGGCACCATTTTTGAGTGAATTGCCAAAAGTCAGATTTTTGCTGAAATTGTGACCCCGGGGCTTACGGATTTTTTCAAAAAAATCTTTTCCGCCGGTTAAGTTGTTGAGGGCTGATTTCTTGTCCTGTGATAAAAAGCCTTCTGTTACCATCGCCAAAGCTTTCAGGGGAGCATTTGCAAGTGTTTGGCACCATTTTTCAGTGAATTGCCAAAGGCAGATTTTTGCTGAAAAAAAATCTTTTTCCGCCGGTTAAGTTGTTGAGGGCTGATTTCTTGTCCTGTGATAAAAAGCCTTCTGTTTCCATCGCCAAAGCTTTCAGGGGAGCATTTGCAAGTGTTTGGCACCATTTTTGATTGAATTGCCAAAAGTCAGATTTTTGCTGAAATTGTGACCCCGGGGCTTAGGGATTTTTTCAAAAAAATATTTTCCACCGGTTAAGTTGTTGAGGGCTGATTTCTTGTCCTGTGATAAAAAGCCTTCTGTTTCCATCGCCAAAGCTTTCAGGGGAGCATTTGCAACCGGTTGGCACCATTTTTGAGTGAATTGCCAAAAGTCAGATTTTTGGTGAAATTGTGACCCCGGGACTTATGGATTTTTTCAAAAAAATATTTTCCGCTGGTTAAGTTGTTGAGGGCTGATTTCTTGTCCTGTGATAAAAAGCCTTCTGTTTCCATCGCCAAAGCTTTCAGGGGAGCATTTGCAACCGGTTGGCACCATTTTTGAGTGAATTGCCAAAAGTCAGATTTTTTCTGAAATTGTGACCACGGGGCTTAGGGATTTTTTAAAAAAAAAATATTTCCACCGGTTAAGTTGTTGAGGGCTGATTTCTTTTCCTGTGATAAAAAGACTTCTGTTTCCATCGCCAAAGCTTTCACGGGAGCATTTGCAACCGGTTGGCACCATTTTTGAGTGAATTGCCAAAAGTCAGATTTTTGCTGAAATTGTGACCCCGGGGCTTACGGATTTTTTCAAAAAAATCTTTTCCGCCGGTTAAGTTGTTGAGGGCTGATTTCTTGTCCTGTGATAAAAAGCCTTCTGTTACCATCGCCAAAGCTTTCAGGGGAGCATTTGCAAGTGTTTGGCACCATTTTTCAGTGAATTGCCAAAAGTCAGATTTTTGCTGAAAAAAAATCTTTTTCCGCCGGTTAAGTTGTTGAGGGCTGATTTCTTGTCCTGTGATAAAAAGCCTTCTGTTTCCATCGCCAAAGCTTTCCGGGGAGCATTTGCAAGTGTTTGGCACCATTTTTGATTGAATTGCCAAAAGTCAGATTTTTGCTGAAATTGTGACCCCGGGGCTTAGGGATTTTTTCAAAAAAATATTTTCCACCGGTTAAGTTGTTGAGGGCTTATTTCTTGTCCTGTGATAAAAAGCCTTCTGTTTCCATCGCCAAAGCTTTCATGGGAGCATTTGCAACCGGTTGGCACCATTTTTGAGTGAATTGCCAAAAGTCAGATTTTTGGTGAAATTGTGACCCCGGGGCTTATGGATTTTTTCAAAAAAATATTTTCCACTGGTTAAGTTGTTGAGGGCTGATTTCTTGTCCTGTGATAAAAAGCCTTCTGTTTCCATCGCCAAAGGTTTCAGGAGAGCATTTGCAACCGTTTGGCAAAATTTTTGAGTGAATGGCCAAAAGTTAGATTTTTGCTGAAATTGTGACCCCGGGGCTTAGGGATTTTTTCAAAAAAAAAATTTCCACCGGTTAAGTTGTTGAGGTCTGATTTCTTGTCCTGTGATAAAAAGCTTTCTGTTTCCATCGCCAAAGGTTTCAGGAGAGCATTTGCAACCGGTTGGCACCATTTTTGAGTGAATTGCCAAAAGTCAGATTTTTGCTGAAAAAAAATCTTTTTCCGCCGGTTAAGTTGTTGAGGGCTGATTTCTTGTCCTGTGATAAAAAGCCTTCTGTTTCGACTGCCAAAGCTTTCAGGGGATCATTTGCAACCGGTTGGCACCATTTTTGAGTGAATTGCCAAAAGTCAGATTTTTGCTGAAATTGTGACCCCGGGGCTCAGGGATTTTTTCAAAAAAATATTTTCCGCCGGTTAAGTTGTTGAGGGCTGATTTCTTGTCCTGTGATAAAAAGCCTTCTGTTTCGACTGCCAAACCTTTCAGGGGAGCATTTGCAACCGGTTGGCACCATTTTTGAGTGAATTGCCAAAAGTCAGATTTTTGCTGAAAAAAAATCTTTTTCTGCCGGTTAAGTTGGTGAGGGCTGATTTCTTGTCCTGTGATAAAAAGCCTTCTTTTTCCTTCGCCAAAGCTTTCAGGGGAGCATTTGCAAGTGTTTGGCACCATTTTTGAGTGAATTGCCAAAAGTCTGATTTTTGCTGAAATTGTGACCCCGGGGCTTAGGGATTTTTTCAAAAAAATATTTTCTGCCGGTTAAGTTGTTGAGGGCTGATTTCTTGTCCTGTGATAAAAAGCCTTCTGTTTCAACTGCCAAACCTTTCAGGGGAGCATTTGCAACCGGCTGGCACCATTTGTGAGTGAATTGCCAAAAGTCAGATTTTTGCTGAAATTGTGACCACGGGGCTTAGGGATTTTTTTTAAAAAAAATATTTTCTGCCGGTTAAGTTGTTGAGGGCTGATTTCTTGTCCTGTGATAAAAAGCCTTCTGTTTCCATCGCCAAAGGTTTCAGGAGAGCATTTGCAACCGGTTGGCACCATTTTTGAGTGAATTGCCAAAAGTCAGATTTTTGCTGAAAAAAAATCTTTTCCCGCCGGTTAAGTTGTTGATGGCTGATTTCTTGTCCTGTGATAAAAAGCCTTCTTTTTCCTTCGCCAAAGCTTTCAGGGGAGCATTTGCAACCGGTTGGCACCATTTTTGAGTGAATTGCCAAAAGTCAGATTTTTGCTGAAATTGTGACCCCGGGGCTTAGGGATTTTTTCAAAAAAATATTTTCTGCCGGTTAAGTTGTTGAGGGCTGATTTCTTGTCCTGTGATAAAAAGCCTTCTGTTTCGACTGCCAAACCTTTCAGGGGAGCATTTGCAACCGGTTGGCACCATTTTTGAGTGAATTGCCAAAACTCAGATTTTTCCTGAAATTGTGACCCCGGGGCTTAGGGATTTTTTCAAAAAAATATTTTCCACCGATTAAGTTCTTGAGGGCTTATTTCTTGTCCTGTGATAAAAAGCCTTCTGTTTCCATCGCCAAAGCTTTCAGGGGAGCATTTGCAACCGGTTGGCACCATTTTTGAGTGAATTGCCAAAAGTCTGATTTTTGCTGAAATTGTGACCCCGGGGCTTAGGGATTTTTTCAAAAAAATATTTTCTGCCGGTTAAGTTGTTGAGGGCTGATTTCTTGTCCTGTGATAAAAAGCCTTCTGTTTCAACTGCCAAACCTTTCAGGGGAGCATTTGCAACCGGCTGGCACCATTTGTGAGTGAATTGCCAAAAGTCAGATTTTTGCTGAAATTGTGATCCCGGGGCTTACGGATTTTTTCAAAAAAATATTTTCCACCGGTTAAGTTGTTGAGGGCTGATTTCTTGTCCCGTGATAAAAAGCCTTCTGTTACCATCGCCAAAGCTTTCAGGGGAGCATTTGCAACCGGTTGGCACCATTTTTGAGTGAATTGCCAAAAGTCAGATTTTTTCTGAAATTGTGACCACGGGGCTTAGGGATTTTTTTTTAAAAAAATATTTTCTGCCGGTTAAGTTGTTGAGGGCTGATTTCTTGTCCTGTGATAAAAAGCCTTCTGTTTCCATCGCCAAAGGTTTCAGGAGAGCATTTGCAACCGGTTGGCACCATTTTTGAGTGAATTGCCAAAAGTCAGATTTTTGCTGAAAAAAAATCTTTTCCCGCCGGTTAAGTTGTTGATGGCTGATTTCTTGTCCTGTGATAAAAAGCCTTCTTTTTCCTTCGCCAAAGCTTTCAGGGGAGCATTTGCAACCGGTTGGCACCATTTTTGAGTGAATTGCCAAAAGTCAGATTTTTGCTGAAATTGTGACCCCGGGGCTTAGGGATTTTTTCAAAAAAATATTTTCTGCCGGTTAAGTTGTTGAGGGCTGATTTCTTGTCCTGTGATAAAAAGCCTTCTGTTTCGACTGCCAAACCTTTCAGGGGAGCATTTGCAACCGGTTGGCACCATTTTTGAGTGAATTGCCAAAACTCAGATTTTTCCTGAAATTGTGACCCCGGGGCTTAGGGATTTTTTCAAAAAAATATTTTCCGCCGGTTAAGTTGTTGAGGGCTGATTTCTTGTCCTGTGATAAAAAGCCTTCTGTTTCCATCGCCAAAGGTTTCAGGAGAGCATTTGCAACCGGATGGCACCATTTTTGAGTGAATTGCCAAAAGTCAGATTTTTGCTGAAAAAAAATCTTTTTCTGCCGGTTAAGTTGGTGAGGGCTGATTTCTTGTCCTGTGATAAAAAGCCTTCTTTTTACTTCACCAAAGCTTTCAGGGGAGCATTTGCAACCGGTTGGCACCATTTTTGAGTGAATTGCCAAAAGTCAGATTTTTGCTGAAATTGTGACCCCGGGGCTTAGGGATTTTTTCAAAAAAATATTTTCCGCCGGTTAAGTTGTTGAGGGCTGATTTCTTGTCCTGTGATAAAAAGCCTTCTGTTTCCATCGCCAAAGGTTTCAGGAGAGCATTTGCAACCGGTTGGCACCATTTTTGAGTGAATTGCCAAAAGTCAGATTTTTGCTGAAAAAAAATCTTTTTCCGCCGGTTAAGTTGTTGAGGGCTGATTTCTTGTCCTGTGATAAAAAGCCTTCTGTTTCGACTGCCAAACCTTTTACGGGAGCATTTGCAAGTGTTTGGCACCATTTTTGAGTGTATTGCCAAAAGTCATATTTTTGCTGAAATTGTGACCCCGGGGCTTAGGGATTTTTTCAAAAAAATATTTTCTGCCGGTTAAGTTGTTGAGGGCTGATTTCTTGTCCTGTGATAAAAAGCCTTCTGTTTCGACTGCCAAACCTTTCAGGGGAGCATTTGCAACCGGTTGGCACCATTTTTGAGTGAATTGCCAAAAGTCAGATTTTTGCTGAAATTGTGACCCCGGGGCTTAGGGATTTTTTCAAAAAAATATTTTCCACCGATTAAGTTCTTGAGGGCTTATTTCTTGTCCTGTGATAAAAAGCCTTCTGTTTCCATCGCCAAAGCTTTCAGGGGAGCATTTGCAACCGGTTGGCACCATTTTTGAGTGAATTGCCAAAAGTCAGATTTTTGGTGAAATTGTGACCCCGGGGCTTATGGATTTTTTCAAAAAAATATTTTCCGCCGGTTAAGTTGTTGAGGGCTGATTTCTTGTCCTGTGATAAAAAGCCTTCTGTTTCCATCGCCAAAGCTTTCAGGGGAGCATTTGCAAGTGTTTGGCACCATTTTTCAGTGAATTGCCAAAAGTCAGATTTTTGCTGAAAAAAAATCTTTTTCCGCCGGTTAAGTTGTTGAGGGCTGATTTCTTGTCCTGTGATAAAAAGCCTTCTGTTTCGACTGCCAAACCTTTTACGGGAGCATTTGCAACCGGTTGGCACCATTTTTGAGTGAATTGCCAAAAGTCAGATTTTTGCTGAAATTGTGACCCCGGGGCTTAGGGATTTTTTCAAAAAAATATTTTCCGCCGGTTAAGTTGTTGAGGGCTGATTTCTTGTCCTGTGATAAAAAGCCTTCTTTTTCCTTCGCCAAAGCTTTCAGGGGAGCATTTGCAAGTGTTTGGCACCATTTTTGAGTGAATTGCCAAAAGTCAGATTTTTGCTGAAATTGTGACCCCGGGGCTTAGGGATTTTTTTCAAAAAAATATTTTCTGCCGGTTAAGTTGTTGAGGGCTGATTTCTTGTCCTGTGATAAAAAGCCTTCTGTTTGCGACTGCCAAACCTTTCAGGGGAGCATTTGCAACCGGTTGGCACCATTTTTGAGTGAATTGCCAAAAGTCAGATTTTTCCTGAAAATGTGACCCCGGGGCTTAGGGATTTTTTCAAAAAAATATTTTCCACCGGTTAAGTTGTTGAGGGCTGATTTCTTTTCCTGTGATAAAAAGCCTTCTGTTTCCATCGCCAAAGCTTTCACGGGAGCATTTGCAACCGGTTGGCACCATTTTTGAGTGAATTGCCAAAAGTCAGATTTTTGCTGAAATTGTGACCCCGGGGCTTAGGGATTTTTTCAAAAAAATATTTTCTGCCGGTTAAGTTGTTGAGGGCTGATTTCTTGTCCTGTGATAAAAAGCCTTCTGTTTCGACTGCCAAACCTTTCAGGGGAGCATTTGCAACCGGTTGGCACCATTTTTGAGTGAATTGCCAAAACTCAGATTTTTCCTGAAATTGTGACCCCGGGGCTTAGGGATTTTTTCAAAAAAATATTTTCCACCGATTAAGTTCTTGAGGGCTTATTTCTTGTCCTGTGATAAAAAGCCTTCTTTTTCCTTCGCCAAAGCTTTCAGGGGAGCATTTGCAACCGGTTGGCACCATTTTTGAGTGAATTGCCAAAAGTCAGATTTTTGCTGAAAAAAAATCTTTTTCCGCCGGTTAAGTTGTTGAGGGCAGATTTCTTGTCCTGTGATAAAAAGCCTTCTGTTTCGACTGCCAAACCTTTTACGGGAGCATTTGCAACCGGTTGGCACCATTTTTGAGTGAATTGCCAAAAGTCAGATTTTTGCTGAAATTGTGACCCCGGGGCGTAGGGATTTTTTCAAAAAAATATTTTCCGCCGGTTAAGTTGTTGAGGGCTGATTTCTTGTCCTGTGATAAAAAGCCTTCTTTTTCCTTCGCCAAAGCTTTCAGGGGAGCATTTGCAACCGGTTGGCACCATTTTTGAGTGAATTGCCAAAAGTCAGATTTTTGCTGAAATTGTGACCCCGGGGCTTAGGGATTTTTTCAAAAAAATATTTTCTGCCGGTTAAGTTGTTGAGGGCTGATTTCTTGTACTGTGATAAAAAGCCTTCTGTTTCGACTGCCAAACCTTTCAGGGGAGCATTTGCAACCGGTTGGCACCATTTTTGAGTGAATTGCCAAAAGTCAGATTTTTGCTGAAATTGTGACCCCGGGGCTTAGGGATTTTTTCAAAAAAATATTTTCCACCGATTAAGTTCTTGAGGGCTTATTTCTTGTCCTGTGATAAAAAGCCTTCTTTTTCCTTCGCCAAAGCTTTCAGGGGAGCATTTGCAACCGGTTGGCACCATTTTTGAGTGAATTGCCAAAAGTCAGATTTTTGGTGAAATTGTGACCCCGGGGCTTATGGATTTTTTCAAAAAAATATTTTCCGCCGGTTAAGTTGTTGAGGGCTGATTTCTTGTCCTGTGATAAAAAGCCTTCTGTTTCCATCGCCAAAGGTTTCAGGAGAGCATTTGCAACCGGTTGGCACCATTTTTGAGTGAATTGCCAAAAGTCAGATTTTTGCTGAAAAAAAATCTTTTTCCGCCGGTTAAGTTGTTGAGGGCTGATTTCTTGTCCTGTGATAAAAAGCCTTCTGTTTCGACTGCCAAACCTTTTACGGGAGCATTTGCAACCGGTTGGCACCATTTTTGAGTGAATTGCCAAAAGTCAGATTTTTGCTGAAATTGTGACCCCAGGGCTTAGGGATTTTTTCAAAAAAATATTTTCCGCCGGTTAAGTTGTTGAGGGCTGATTTCTTGTCCTGTGATAAAAAGCCTTCTTTTTCCTTCGCCAAAGCTTTCAGGGGAGCATTTGCAAGTGTTTGGCACCATTTTTGAGTGAATTGCCAAAAGTCAGATTTTTGCTGAAATTGTGACCCCGGGGCTTAGGGATTTTTTCAAAAAAATATTTTCTGCCGGTTAAGTTGTTGAGGGCTGATTTCTTGTCCTGTGATAAAAAGCCTTCTGTTTGCGACTGCCAAACCTTTCAGGGGAGCATTTGCAACCGGTTGGCACCATTTTTGAGTGAATTGCCAAAAGTCAGATTTTTCCTGAAAATGTGACCCCGGGGCTTAGGGATTTTTTCAAAAAAATATTTTCCACCGGTTAAGTTGTTGAGGGCTGATTTCTTTTCCTGTGATAAAAAGCCTTCTGTTTCCATCGCCAAAGCTTTCACGGGAGCATTTGCAACCGGTTGGCACCATTTTTGAGTGAATTGCCAAAAGTCAGATTTTTGCTGAAATTGTGACCCCGGGGCTTACGGATTTTTTCAAAAAAATCTTTTCCGCCGGTTAAGTTGTTGAGGGCTGATTTCTTGTCCTGTGATAAAAAGCCTTCTGTTACCATCGCCAAAGCTTTCAGGGGAGCATTTGCAAGTGTTTGGCACCATTTTTCAGTGAATTGCCAAAAGTCAGATTTTTGCTGAAAAAAAATCTTTTTCCGCCGGTTAAGTTGTTGAGGGCTGATTTCTTGTCCTGTGATAAAAAGCCTTCTGTTTCCATCGCCAAAGCTTTCAGGGGAGCATTTGCAAGTGTTTGGCACCATTTTTGATTGAATTGCCAAAAGTCAGATTTTTGCTGAAATTGTGACCCCGGGGCTTAGGGATTTTTTCAAAAAAATATTTTCCGCTTGTTAAGTTGTTGAGGGCTGATTTCTTGTCCTGTGATAAAAAGCCTTCTGTTTCCATCGCCAAAGGTTTCAGGAGAGCATTTGCAACCGGTTGGCACCATTTTTGAGTGAATTGCCAAAAGTCAGATTTTTGCTGAAATTGTGACCCCGGGTCTTAGGGATTTTTTCCAAAAAAAAATTTCCAACGGTTAAGTTGTTGAGGTCTGATTTCTTGTCCTGTGATAAAAAGCTTTCTGTTTCCATCGCCAAAGGTTTCAGGAGAGCATTTGCAACCGGTTGGCACCATTTTTGAGTGAATTGCCAAAAGTCAGATTTTAGCTGAAATTGTGACCCCGGGGCTTATGGATTTTTTTAAAAAAATATTTTCCGCCGGTTAAGTTGTTGAGGGCTGATTTCTTGTCCTGTGATAAAAAGCCTTCTGTTTCGACTGCCAAAGCTTTCAGGGGATCATTTGCAACCGGTTGGCACCATTTTTGAGTGAATTGCCAAAAGTCAGATTTTTGCTGAAATTGTGACCCCGGGGCTTAGGGATTTTTTCAAAAAAATATTTTCCGCCGGTTAAGTTGTTGAGGGCTTATTTCTTGTCCTGTGATAAAAAGCCTTCTGTTTCGACTGCCAAACCTTTCAGGGGAGCATTTGCAACCGGTTGGCACCATTTTTGAGTGAATTGCCAAAAGTCAGATTTTTGCTGAAAAAAAATCTTTTTCTGCCGGTTAAGTTGGTGAGGGCTGATTTCTTGTCCTGTGATAAAAAGCCTTCTTTTTCCTTCGCCAAATCTTTCAGGGGAGTATTTGCAAGTGTTTGGCACCATTTTTGAGTGAATTGCCAAAAGTCAGATTTTTGATGAAATTGTGACCACGGGGCTTAGGGATTTTTAAAAAAAAAATATTTCCACCGGTTAAGTTGTTGAGGGCTGATTTCTTTTCCTGTGATAAAAAGCCTTCTGTTTCCATCGCCAAAGCTTTCACGGGAGCATTTGCAACCGGTTGGCACCATTTTTGAGTGAATTGCCAAAAGTCAGATTTTTGCTGAAATTGTGACCCCGAGGCTTACGGATTTTTTCAAAAAAATCTTTTCCGCCGGTTAAGTTGTTGAGGGCTGATTTCTTGTCCTGTGATAAAAAGCCTTCTGTTACCATCGCCAAAGCTTTCAGGGGAGCATTTGCAAGTGTTTGGCACCATTTTTCAGTGAATTGCCAAAAGTCAGATTTTTGCTGAAAAAAAATCTTTTTCCGCCGGTTAAGTTGTTGAGGGCTGATTTCTTGTCCTGTGATAAAAAGCCTTCTGTTTCCATCGCCAAAGGTTTCAGGAGAGCATTTGCAACCGGTTGGCACCATTTTTCAGTGAATTGCCAAAAGTCAGATTTTTGCTGAAATTGTGACCCCGGGGCTTAGGGATTTTTTCAAAAAAATATTTTCCGCCGGTTAAGTTGTTGAGGGCTGATTTCTTGTCCTGTGATAAAAAGCCTTCTGTTTCCATCGCCAAAGGTTTCAGGGGAGCATTTGCAACCGGTTGGCACCATTTTTGAGTGAATTGCCAAAAGTCAGATTTTTGCTGAAAAAAAATCTTTTTCCGCCGGTTAAGTTGTTGAGGGCTGATTTCTTGTCCTGTGATAAAAAGCCTTCTTTTTCCTTCGCCAAAGCTTTCAAGGGAGCATTTGCAAGTGTTTGGCACCATTTTTGAGTGAATTGCCAAAAGTCAGATTTTTGCTGAAATTGTGTCCCCGGGGCTTAGGGATTTTTTCAAAAAAATATTTTCCGCCGGTTAAGTTGTTGAGGGCTGATTTCTTGTCCTGTGATAAAAAGCCTTCTGTTTCGACTGCCAAACCTTTCAGGGGAGCATTTGCAACCGGTTGGCACCATTTTTGAGTGAATTGCCAAAAGTCAGATTTTTGCTGAAAAAAAATCTTTTTCTGCCGGTTAAGTTGGTGAGGGCTGATTTCTTGTACTGTGATAAAAAGCCTTCTGTTTCCATCGCCAAAGCTTTCAGGGGAGCATTTGCAAGTGTTTGGCACCATTTTTGATTGAATTGCCAAAAGTCAGATTTTTGCTGAAATTGTGACCCCGGGGCTTAGGGATTTTTTCAAAAAAAAAATTTCCACAGGTTAAGTTGTTGAGGGCTGATTTCTTGTCCTGTGATAAAAAGCCTTCTGTTTCCATCGCCAAAGCTTTCAGGGGAGCATTTGCAAGTGTTTGGCACCATTTTTGAGTGAATTGCCAAAAGTCAGATTTTTGCTGAAATTGTGACCCCGGGTAGGGATTTTTTCAAAAAAATATTTTCTGCCGGTTAAGTTGTTGAGGGCTGATTTCTTGTCCTGTGATAAAAAGCCTTCTGTTTGCGACTGCCAAACCTTTCAGGGGAGCATTAGCAACCGGTTGGCACCATTTTTGAGTGAATTGCCAAAAGTCAGATTTTTCCTGAAAATGAGACCCCGGGGCTTAGGGATTTTTTCAAAAAAATATTTTCCACCGGTTAAGTTGTTGAGGGCTGATTTCTTGTCCTGTGATAAAAAGCTTTCTGTTTCCATCGCCAAAGGTTTCAGGAGAGCATTTGCAACCGGTTGGCACCATTTTTGAGTGAATTGCTAAAAGTCAGATTTTTGCTGAAATTGTGACCCCGGGGCTTATGGATATTTTCAAAAAAATATTTTCCGCCGGTTAAGTTGTTGAGGGCTGATTTCTTGTCCTGTGATAAAAAGCCTTCTGTTTCCATCGCCAAAGGTTTCAGGGGAG
This sequence comes from Podarcis liolepis, assembly GCF_965112155.1. Classification (NCBI taxonomy): domain Eukaryota; kingdom Metazoa; phylum Chordata; class Lepidosauria; order Squamata; family Lacertidae; genus Podarcis; species Podarcis liolepis. The sequence goes on along the minus strand of NC_139564.1, from coordinate 67,100,549 downwards.
CATTTGCAACCGGTTGGCACCATTTTTGAGTGAATTGCCAAAAGTCAGATTTTTGCTGAAAAAAAATCTTTTTCCGCCGGTTAAGTTGTTGAGGGCTGATTTCTTGTCCTGTGATAAAAAGCCTTCTGTTTCGAATGCCAAAGCTTTCAGGGGATCATTTGCAACCGGTTGGCACCATTTTTGAGTGAATTGCCAAAAGTCAGATTTTTGCTGAAAAAAAATCTTTTTCTGCCGTTTAAGTTGGTGAGGGCTGATTTCTTGTCCTGTGATAAAAAGCCTTCTTTTTCCTTCGCCAAAGCTTTCAGGGGAGCATTTGCAAGTGTTTGGCACCATTTTTGAGTGAATTGCCAAAAGTCAGATTTTTGCTGAAATTGTGACCCCGGGGCTTAGGGATTTTTTCAAAAAAATATTTTCTGCCGGTTAAGTTGTTGAGGGCTGATTTCTTGTCCTGTGATAAAAAGCCTTCTGTTTCAACTGCCAAACCTTTCAGGGGAGCATTTGCAACCGGCTGGCACCATTTTTGAGTGAATTGCCAAAAGTCAGATTTTCCTGAAATTGTGACCCCGGGGCTTAGGGATTTTTTCAAAAAAATATTTTCTGCCGGTTAAGTTGTTGAGGGCTGATTTCTTGTCCTGTGATAAAAAGCCTTCTGTTTCCATCGCCAAAGCTTTCAGGGGAGCATTTGCAACCGGTTGGCACCATTTTTGAGTGAATTGCCAAAAGTCAGATTTTTGCTGAAGTTGTGACCCCGGGGCTTAGAGATTTTTTCAAAAATATATTTTCTGCCGGTTAAGTTGTTGAGGGCTGATTTCTTGTCCTGTGATAAAAAGCCTTCTGTTTCCATCGCCAAAGCTTTCAGGGGAGCATTTGCATCCGGTTGGCACCATTTTTGAGTGAATTGCCAAAAGTCAGATTTTTGCTGAAATTGTGACCCCGGGGCTTATGGATTTTTTCAAAAAAATATTTTCCGCCGGTTAAGTTGTTGAGGGCTGATTTCTTGTCCTGTGATAAAAAGCCTTCTGTTTCCATCACCAAAGGTTTCAGGAGAGCATTTGCAACCGGTTGGCACCATTTTTGAGTGAATTGCCAAAAGTCAGATTTTTGCTGAAAAAAAATCTTTTCCCGCCGGTTAAGTTGTTGAGGGCTGATTTCTTGTCCTGTGATAAAAAGCCTTCTTTTTCCTTCGCCAAAGCTTTCAGGGGAGCATTTGCAACCGGTTGGCACCATTTTTGAGTGAATTGCCAAAAGTCAGATTTTTGCTGAAATTTTGACCCCGGGGCTTAGGGATTTTTTCAAAAAAATATTTTCTGCCGGTTAAGTTGTTGAGGGCTGATTTCTTGTCCTGTGATAAAAAGCCTTCTGTTTCGACTGCCAAACCTTTCAGGGGAGCATTTGCAACCGGTTGGCACCATTTTTGAGTGAATTGCCAAAAGTCAGATTTTTCCTGAAATTGTGACCCCGGGGCTTAGGGATTTTTTCAAAAAAATATTTTCCACCGGTTAAGTTGTTGAGGGCTGATTTCTTGTCCTGTGATAAAAAGCCTTCTGTTTCCATCGCCAAAGCTTTCAGGGGAGAATTTGCAACCGGTTTGCACCATTTTTGAGTGAATTGCCAAAAGTCAGATTTTTGCTGAAATTGTGACCCCGGGGCTTTGGGATTATTTCAAAAAAATATTTTCCGCCGGTTAAGTTGTTGAGGGCTGATTTCTTGTCCTGTGATAAAAAGCCTTCTGTTTGCGACTGCCAAACCTTTCAGGGGAGCATTTGCAACCGGTTGGCACCATTTTTGAGTGAATTGCCAAAAGTCAGATTTTTCCTGAAAATGTGACCCCGGGGCTTAGGGATTTTTTCAAAAAAATATTTTCCACCGGTTAAGTTGTTGAGGGCTGATTTCTTGTCCTGTGATAAAAAGCCTTCTGTTTCCATCGCCAAAGCTTTCAGGGGAGCATTTGCAACCGGTTGGCACCATTTTTGAGTGAATTGCCAAAAGTCAGATTTTTTCTGAAATTGTGACCACGGGGCTTAGGGATTTTTTTAAAAAAAATATTTCCACCGGTTAAGTTGTTGAGGGCTGATTTCTTTTCCTGTGATAAAAAGCCTTCTGTTTCCATCGCCAAAGCTTTCACGGGAGCATTTGCAACCGGTTGGCACCATTTTTGAGTGAATTGCCAAAAGTCAGATTTTTGCTGAAATTGTGACCCCGGGGCTTACGGATTTTTTCAAAAAAATCTTTTCCGCCGGTTAAGTTGTTGAGGGCTGATTTCTTGTCCTGTGATAAAAAGCCTTCTGTTACCATCGCCAAAGCTTTCAGGGGAGCATTTGCAAGTGTTTGGCACCATTTTTCAGTGAATTGCCAAAAGTCAGATTTTTGCTGAAAAAAAATCTTTTTCCGCCGGTTAAGTTGTTGAGGGCTGATTTCTTGTCCTGTGATAAAAAGCCTTCTGTTTCCATCGCCAAAGCTTTCAGGGGAGCATTTGCAAGTGTTTGGCACCATTTTTGATTGAATTGCCAAAAGTCAGATTTTTGCTGAAATTGTGACCCTGTGGCTTAGGGATTTTTTCAAAAAAATATTTTCCACCGGTTAAGTTGTTGAGGGCTGATTTCTTGTCCTGTGATAAAAAGCCTTCTGTTTCCATCGCCAAAGCTTTCATGGGAGCATTTGCAACCGGTTGGCACCATTTTTGAGTGAATTGCCAAAAGTCAGATTTTTGGTGAAATTGTGACCCCGGGGCTTAGGGATTTTTTCCAAAAAAAAATTTCCACCGGTTAAGTTGTTGAGGTCTGATTTCTTGTCCTGTGATAAAAAGCTTTCTGTTTCCATCGCCAAAGGTTTCAGGAGAGCATTTGCAACCGTTTGGCACCATTTTTGAGTGAATTGCCAAAAGTCAGATTTTTGCTGAAAAAAAATCTTTTTCCGCCGGTTAAGTTGTTGAGGGCTGATTTCTTGTCCTGTGATAAAAAGCCTTCTGTTTCGACTGCCAAACCTTTTAGGGGAGCATTTGCAACCGGTTGGCACCATTTTTGAGTGAATTGCCAAAAGTCAGATTTTTGCTGAAATTGTGACCCCGGGGCTTAGGGATTTTTTCAAAAAAATATTTTCCGCCGGTTAAGTTGTTGAGGGCTGATTTCTTGTCCTGTGATAAAAAGCCTTCTTTTTCCTTCGCCAAAGCTTTCAGGGGAGCATTTGCAAGTGTTTGGCACCATTTTTGAGTGAATTGCCAAAAGTCAGATTTTTGCTGAAATTGTGACCCCGGGGCTTAGGGATTTTTTCAAAAAAATATTTTCCACCGGTTAAGTTGTTGAGGGCTGATTTCTTGTCCTGTGATAAAAAGCCTTCTGTTTCCATCGCCAAAGCTTTCATGGGAGCATTTGCAACCGGTTGGCACCATTTTTGAGTGAATTGCCAAAAGTCAGATTTTTGGTGAAATTGTGACCCCGGGGCTTATGGATTTTTTCAAAAAAATATTTTCCGCTGGTTAAGTTGTTGAGGGCTGATTTCTTGTCCTGTGATAAAAGGCCTTCTGTTTCCATCGCCAAAGGTTTCAGGAGAGCATTTGCAACCGGCTGGCACCATTTTTGAGTGAATTGCCAAAAGTCAGATTTTTGCTTAAATTGTGACCCCGGGGCTTAGGGATTTTTTCCAAAAAAAAATTTCCACCGGTTAAGTTGTTGAGGTCTGATTTCTTGTCCTGTGATAAAAAGCTTTCTGTTTCCATCGCCAAAGGTTTCAGGAGAGCATTTGCAACCGGTTGGCACCATTTTTGAGTGAATTGCCAAAAGTCAGATTTTTGCTGAAATTGTGACCCCGGGGCTTAGGGATTTTTTCAAAAAAATATTTTCCGCCGGTTAAGTTGTTGAGGGCTGATTTCTTGTCCTGTGATAAAAAGCCTTCTGTTTCCATCGCCAAAGGTTTCAGGGGAGCATTTGCAACCGGTTGGCACCATTTTTGAGTGAATTGCCAAAAGTCAGATTTTTGCTGAAAAAAAATCTTTTTCCGCCGGTTAAGTTGTTGAGGGCTGATTTCTTGTCCTGTGATAAAAAGCCTTCTGTTTCGACCGCCAAAGCTTTCAGGGGATCATTTGCAACCGGTTGGCACCATTTTTGAATGAATTGCCAAAAGTCAGATTTTTGCTGAAATTGTGACCCCGGGGCTTAGGGATTTTTTTAAAAAAATATTTTCCGCCGGTTAAGTTGTTGAGGGCTGATTTCTTGTCCTGTGATAAAAAGCCTTCTGTTTCGACTGCCAAACCTTTCAGGGGAGCATTTGCAACCGGTTGGCACCATTTTTGAGTGAATTGCCAAAAGTCAGATTTTTGCTGAAAAAAAATCTTTTTCTGCCGGTTAAGTTGGTGAGGGCTGATTTCTTGTCCTGTGATAAAAAGCCTTCTTTTTACTTCACCAAAGCTTTCAGGGGAGCATTTGCAAGTGTTTGGCACCATTTTTGAGTGAATTGCCAAAAGTCAGATTTTTGCTGAAATTGTGACCCCGGGGCTTAGGGATTTTTTCAAAAAAATATTTTCCGCCGGTTAAGTTGTTGAGGGCTGATTTCTTGTCCTGTGATAAAAAAGCCTTCTGTTTCGACTGCCAAACCTTTCAGGGGAGCATTTGCAACCGGTTGGCACCATTTTTGAGTGAATTGCCAAAAGTCAGATTTTTCCTGAAAATGTGACCCCGGGGCTTAGGGATTTTTTGAAAAAAAAAAATTCCACCGGTTAAGTTGTTGAGGGCTGATTTCTTGTCCTGTGATAAAAAGGTTTCTGTTTCCATCGCCAAAGCTTTCAGGGGAGCATTTGCAACCAGTTGGCACCATTTTTGAATGAATTGCCAAAAGTCAGATTTTAGCTGAAATTGTGACCCCGGGGCTTAGGGATTTTTTTAAAAAAAATATTTTCCACCGGTTAAGTTGTTGAGGGCTGATTTCTTGTCTTGTGATAAAAAGCCTTCTGTTTCCATCGCCAAAGCTTTCACGGGAGCATTTGCAACCGGTTGGCACCATTTTTGAGTGAATTGCCAAAAGTCAGATTTTTGCTGAAAAAAAATCTTTTTCCGCCGGTTAAGTTGTTGAGGGCTGATTTCTTGTCCTGTGATAAAAAGCCTTCTGTTTCGACTGCCAAAGCTTTCAGGGGATCATTTGCAACCGGTTGGCACCATTTTTGAGTGAATTGCCAAAAGTCAGATTTTTGCTGAAATTGTGACCCCGGGGCTTAGGGATTTTTTCAAAAAAATATTTTCCGCCGGTTAAGTTGTTGAGGGCTGATTTCTTGTCCTGTGATTAAAAAGCCTTCTGTTTCGACTGCCAAACCTTTCAGGGGAGCATTTGCAACCGGTTGGCACCATTTTTGAGTGAATTGCCAAAAGTCAGATTTTTGCTGAAATTGTGACCCCGGGGCTTACGGATTTTTTCAAAAAAATCTTTTCCGCCGGTTAAGTTGTTGAGGGCTGATTTCTTGTCCTGTGATAAAAAGCCTTCTGTTACCATCGCCAAAGCTTTCAGGGGAGCATTTGCAAGTGTTTGGCACCATTTTTCAGTGAATTGCCAAAAGTCAGATTTTTGCTGAAAAAAAATCTTTTTCCGCCGGTTAAGTTGTTGAGGGCTGATTTCTTGTCCTGTGATAAAAAGCCTTCTGTTTCCATCGCCAAAGCTTTCAGGGGAGCATTTGCAAGTGTTTGGCACCATTTTTGATTGAATTGCCAAAAGTCAGATTTTTGCTGAAATTGTGACCCCGGGGCTTAGGGATTTTTTCAAAAAAATATTTTCTGCCGGTTAAGTTGTTGAGGGCTGATTTCTTGTCCTGTGATAAAAAGCCTTCTGTTTGCGACTGCCAAACCTTTCAGGTGAGCATTTGCAACCGGTTGGCACCATTTTTGAGTGAATTGCCAAAAGTCAGATTTTTCCTGAAAATGTGACCCCGGGGCTTAGGGATTTTTTCAAAAAAATATTTTCCACCGGTTAAGTTGTTGAGGGCTGATTTCTTGTCCTGTGATAAAAAGCCTTCTGTTTCCATCGCCAAAGCTTTCATGGGAGCATTTGCAACCGGTTGGCACCATTTTTGAGTGAATTGCCAAAAGTCAGATTTTTGGTGAAATTGTGACCCCTGGGCTTATGGATTTTTTCAAAAAAATATTTTCCGCTGGTTAAGTTGTTGAGGGCTGATTTCTTGTCCTGTGATAAAAAGCCTTCTGTTTCCATCGCCAAAGGTTTCAGGAGAGCATTTGCAACCGGTTGGCACCATTTTTGAGTGAATTGCCAAAAGTCAGATTTTTGCTGAAATTGTGACCCCGGGGCTTAGGGATTTTTTCAAAAAAATATTTTCCGCCGGTTAAGTTGTTGAGGGCTGATTTCTTGTCCTGTGATAAAAAGCCTTCTGTTTCCATCGCCAAAGGTTTCAGGGGAGCATTTGCAACCGGTTGGCACCATTTTTGAGTGAATTGCCAAAAGTCAGATTTTTGCTGAAAAAAAATCTTTTTCCGCCGGTTAAGTTGTTGAGGGCTGATTTCTTGTCCTGTGATAAAAAGCCTTCTGTTTCGACTGCCAAAGCTTTCAGGGGATCATTTGCAACCGGTTGGCACCATTTTTGAGTGAATTGCCAAAAGTCAGATTTTTGCTGAAATTGTGACCCCGGGGCTTAGGGATTTTTTCAAAAAAATATTTTCCGCCGGTTAAGTTGTTGAGGGCTGATTTCTTGTCCTGTGATTAAAAAGCCTTCTGTTTCGACTGCCAAACCTTTCAGGGGAGCATTTGCAACCGGTTGGCACCATTTTTGAGTGAATTGCCAAAAGTCAGATTTTTGCTGAAATTGTGACCCCGGGGCTTACGGATTTTTTCAAAAAAATCTTTTCCGCCGGTTAAGTCGTTGAGGGCTGATTTCTTGTCCTGTGATAAAAAGCCTTCTGTTACCATCGCCAAAACTTTCAGGGGAGCATTTGCAAGTGTTTGGCACCATTTTTCAGTGAATTGCCAAAAGTCAGATTTTTGCTGAAAAAAAATCTTTTTCCGCCGGTTAAGTTGTTGAGGGCTGATTTCTTGTCCTGTGATAAAAAGCCTTCTGTTTCCATCGCCAAAGCTTTCAGGGGAGCATTTGCAAGTGTTTGGCACCATTTTTGATTGAATTGCCAAAAGTCAGATTTTTGCTGAAATTGTGACCCCGGGGCTTAGGGATTTTTTCAAAAAAATATTTTCTGCCGGTTAAGTTGTTGAGGGCTAATTTCTTATCCTGTGATAAAAAGCCTTCTGTTTGCGACTGCCAAACCTTTCAGGGGAGCATTTGCAACCGGTTGGCACCATTTTTGAGTGAATTGCCAAAAGTCAGATTTTTCCTGAAAATGTGACCCCGGGGCTTAGGGATTTTTTCAAAAAAATATTTTCCACCGGTTAAGTTGTTGAGGGCTGATTTCTTGTCCTGTGATAAAAAGCCTTCTGTTACCATCGCCAAAGCTTTCATGGGAGCATTTGCAACCGGTTGGCACCATTTTTGAGTGAATTGCCAAAAGTCAGATTTTTGGTGAAATTGTGACCCCTGGGCTTATGGATTTCTTCAAAAAAAAATTTTCCGCTGGTTAAGTTGTTGAGGGCTGATTTCTTGTCCTGTGATAAAAAGCCTTCTGTTTCCATCGCCAAAGGTTTCAGGAGAGCATTTGCAACCGGTTGGCACCATTTTTGAGTGAATTGCCAAAAGTCAGATTTTTGCTGAAATTGTGACCCCGGGGCTTAGGGATTTTTTCAAAAAAATATTTTCCGCCGGTTAAGTTGTTGAGGGCTGATTTCTTGTCCTGTGATAAAAAGCCTTCTGTTTCCATCGCCAAAGGTTTCAGGGGAGCATTTGCAACCGGTTGGCACCATTTTTGAGTGAATTGCCAAAAGTCAGATTTTTGCTGAAAAAAAATCTTTTTCCGCCGGTTAAGTTGTTGAGGGCTGATTTCTTGTCCTGTGATAAAAAGCCTTCTGTTTCGACTGCCAAAGCTTTCAGGGGATCATTTGCAACCGGTTGGCACCATTTTTGAGTGAATTGCCAAAAGTCAGATTTTTGCTGAAATTGTGACCCCGGGGCTCAGGGATTTTTTCAAAAAAATATTTTCTGCCGGTTAAGTTGTTGAGGGCTGATTTCTTGTCCTGTGATAAAAAGCCTTCTGTTTCGACTGCCAAACCTTTCAGGGGAGCATTTGCAACCGGTTGGCACCATTTTTGAGTGAATTGCCAAAAGTCAGATTTTTGCTGAAAAAAAATCTTTTTCTGCCGGTTAAGTTGGTGAGGGCTGATTTCTTGTCCTGTGATAAAAAGCCTTCTTTTTCCTTCGCCAAAGCTTTCAGGGGAGCATTTGCAAGTGTTTGGCACCATTTTTGAGTGAATTGCCAAAAGTCAGATTTTTTCTGAAATTGTGACCACGGGGCTTAGGGATTTTTTTTAAAAAAAATATTTCCACCGGTTAAGTTGTTGAGGGCTGATTTCTTTTCCTGTGATAAAAAGCCTTCTGTTTCCATCGCCAAAGCTTTCACGGGAGCATTTGCAACCGGTTGGCACCATTTTTGAGTGAATTGCCAAAAATCAGATTTTTGCTGAAATTGTGACCCCGGGGCTTACGGCTTTTTTCAAAAAAATCTTTTCCGCCGGTTAAGTTGTTGAGGGCTGATTTCTTGTCCTGTGATAAAAAGCCTTCTGTTACCATCGCCAAAGCTTTCAGGGGAGCATTTGCAAGTGTTTGGCACCATTTTTCAGTGAATTGCCAAAAGTCAGATTTTTGCTGAAAAAAAATCTTTTTCCGCCGGTTAAGTTGTTGAGGGCTGATTTCTTGTCCTGTGATAAAAAGCCTTCTGTTTCCATCGCCAAAGCTTTCATGGGAGCATTTGCAACCGGTTGGCACCATTTTTGAGTGAATTGCCAAAAGTCAGATTTTTGGTGAAATTGTGACCCCTGGGCTTATGGATTTTTTCAAAAAAATATTTTCCGCTGGTTAAGTTGTTGAGGGCTGATTTCTTGTCCTGTGATAAAAAGCCTTCTGTTTCCATCGCCAAAGGTTTCAGGAGAGCATTTGCAACCGGTTGGCACCATTTTTGAGTGAATTGCCAAAAGTCAGATTTTTGCTGAAATTGTGACCCCGGGGCTTAGGGATTTTTTCAAAAAAATATTTTCCGCCGGTTAAGTTGTTGAGGGCTGATTTCTTGTCCTGTGATAAAAAGCCTTCTGTTTCCATCGCCAAAGGTTTCAGGGGAGCATTTGCAACCGGTTGGCACCATTTTTGAGTGAATTGCCAAAAGTCAGATTTTTGCTGAAAAAAAATCTTTTTCCGCCGGTTAAGTTGTTGAGGGCTGATTTCTTGTCCTGTGATAAAAAGCCTTCTGTTTCGACTGCCAAAGCTTTCAGGGGATCATTTGCAACCGGTTGGCACCATTTTTGAGTGAATTGCCAAAAGTCAGATTTTTGCTGAAATTGTGACCCCGGGGCTTAGGGATTTTTTCAAAAAAATATTTTCCGCCGGTTAAGTTGTTGAGGGCTGATTTCTTGTCCTGTGATTAAAAAGCCTTCTGTTTCGACTGCCAAACCTTTCAGGGGAGCATTTGCAACCGGTTGGCACCATTTTTCAGTGAATTGCCAAAAGTCAGATTTTTGCTGAAATTGTGACCCCGGGGCTTACGGATTTTTTCAAAAAAATATTTTCCGCCGGTTAAGTCGTTGAGGGCTGATTTCTTGTCCTGTGATAAAAAGCCTTCTGTTACCATCGCCAAAACTTTCAGGGGAGCATTTGCAAGTGTTTGGCACCATTTTTCAGTGAATTGCCAAAAGTCAGATTTTTGCTGAAAAAAAATCTTTTTCCGCCGGTTAAGTTGTTGAGGGCTGATTTCTTGTCCTGTGATAAAAAGCCTTCTGTTTCCATCGCCAAAGCTTTCAGGGGAGCATTTGCAAGTGTTTGGCACCATTTTTGATTGAATTGCCAAAAGTCAGATTTTTGCTGAAATTGTGACCCCGGGGCTTAGGGATTTTTTCAAAAAAATATTTTCTGCCGGTTAAGTTGTTGAGGGCTGATTTCTTGTCCTGTGATAAAAAGCCTTCTGTTTGCGACTGCCAAACCTTTCAGGGGAGCATTTGCAACCGGTTGGCACCATTTTTGAGTGAATTGCCAAAAGTCAGATTTTTCCTGAAAATGTGACCCCGGGGCTTAGGGATTTTTTCAAAAAAATATTTTCCACCGGTTAAGTTGTTGAGGGCTGATTTCTTGTCCTGTGATAAAAAGCCTTCTGTTACCATCGCCAAAGCTTTCATGGGAGCATTTGCAACCGGTTGGCACCATTTTTGAGTGAATTGCCAAAAGTCAGATTTTTGGTGAAATTGTGACCCCTGGGCTTATGGATTTCTTCAAAAAAATTTTTTCCGCTGGTTAAGTTGTTGAGGGCTGATTTCTTGTCCTGTGATAAAAAGCCTTCTGTTTCCATCGCCAAAGGTTTCAGGAGAGCATTTGCAACCGGTTGGCACCATTTTTGAGTGAATTGCCAAAAGTCAGATTTTTGCTGAAAAAAAATCTTTTTCCGCCGGTTAAGTTGTTGAGGGCTGATTTCTTGTCCTTTGATAAAAAGCCTTCTGTTTCGACTGCCAAAGCTTTCAGGGGATCATTTGCAACCGGTTGGCACCATTTTTGAGTGAATTGCCAAAAGTCAGATTTTTGCTGAAATTGTGACCCCGGGGCTCAGGGATTTTTTCAAAAAAATATTTTCTGCCGGTTAAGTTGTTGAGGGCTGATTTCTTGTCCTGTGATAAAAAGCCTTCTGTTTCGACTGCCAAACCTTTCAGGGGAGCATTTGCAACCGGTTGGCACCATTTTTGAGTGAATTGCCAAAAGTCAGATTTTTGCTGAAAAAAAATCTTTTTCTGCCGGTTAAGTTGGTGAGGGCTGATTTCTTGTCCTGTGATAAAAAGCCTTCTTTTTCCTTCGCCAAAGCTTTCAGGGGAGCATTTGCAAGTGTTTGGCACCATTTTTGAGTGAATTGCCAAAAGTCAGATTTTTGCTGAAATTGTGACCCCGGGGCTTAGGGATTTTTTCAAAAAAATATTTTCTGCCGGTTAAGTTGTTGAGGGCTGATTTCTTGTCCTGTGATAAAAAGCCTTCTGTTTCAACTGCCAAACCTTTCAGGGGAGCATTTGCAACCGGCTGGCACCATTTTTGAGTGAATTGCCAAAAGTCAGATTTTCCTGAAATTGTGACCCCGGGGCTTAGGGATTTTTTCAAAAAAATATTTTCCACCGGTTAAGTTGTTGAGGGCTGATTTCTTGTCCTGTGATAAAAAGCCTTCTGTTTCCATCGCCAAAGCTTTCAGGGGAGCATTTGCAACCGGTTGGCACCATTTTTGAGTGAATTGCCAAAAGTCAGATTTTTTCTGAAATTGTGACCACGGGGCTTAGGGATTTTTTTAAAAAAAAATATTTCCACCGGTTAAGTTGTTGAGGGCTGATTTCTTTTCCTGTGATAAAAAGCCTTCTGTTTCCATCGCCAAAGCTTTCACGGGAGCATTTGCAACCGGTTGGCACCATTTTTGAGTGAATTGCCAAAAATCAGATTTTTGCTGAAATTGTGACCCCGGGGCTTACGGATTTTTTCAAAAAAATCTTTTCCGCCGGTTAAGTTGTTGAGGGCTGATTTCTTGTCCTGTGATAAAAAGCCTTCTGTTACCATCGCCAAAGCTTTCAGGGGAGCATTTGCAAGTGTTTGGCACCATTTTTCAGTGAATTGCCAAAAGTCAGATTTTTGCTGAAAAAAAATCTTTTTCCGCCGGTTAAGTTGTTGAGGGCTGATTTCTTGTCCTGTGATAAAAAGCCTTCTGTTTCCATCACCAAAGCTTTCAGGTGAGCATTTGCAAGTGTTTGGCACCATTTTTGATTGAATTGCCAAAAGTCAGATTTTTGCTGAAATTGTGACCCCGGGGCTTAGGGATTTTTTCAAAAAAAAAAAAAATTCCACAGGTTAAGTTGTTGAGGGCTGATTTCCTGTCCTGTGATAAAAAGCCTTCTGTTTCCATCGCCAAAGGTTTCAGGAGGACATTTCCAACCGGTTGGCACCATTTTTGAGTGAATTGCCAAAAGTCAGATTTTTGCTGAAGTTGTGACCCCGGGGCTTAGGGATTTTTTCAAAAAAATATTTTCTACCGGTTAAGTTGTTGAGGGCTGATTTCTTGTCCTGTGATAAAAAGCCTTCTGTGTCGACTGCCAAACCTTTCAGGGGAGCATTTGCAACCGGTTGGCACCATTTTTGAGTGAATTGCCAAAAGTCAGATTTTTGCTGAAATTGTGACCCCGGGGCTTATGGATTTTTTCAAAAAAATATTTTCCGCCGGTTAAGTTGTTGAGGGCTGATTTCTTGTCCTGTGATAAAAAGCCTTCTGTTTCCATCGCCAAAGGTTTCAGGGGAGCATTTGCAACCGGTTGGCACCATTTTTGAGTGAATTGCCAAAAGTCAGATTTTTGCTGGAAAAAAATCTTTTTCCGCCGGTTAAGTTGTTGAGGGCTGATTTCTTGTCCTGTGATAAAAAGCCTTCTGTTTCGACTGCCAAAGCTTTCAGGGGATCATTTGCAACCGGTTGGCACCATTTTTGAGTGAATTGCCAAAAGTCAGATTTTTGCTGAAAAAAAATCTTTTTCTGCCGGTTAAGTTGGTGAGGGCTGATTTCTTGTCCTGTGATAAAAAGCCTTCTTTTTCCATCGCCAAAGCTTTCAGGGGAGCATTTGCAAGTGTTTGGCACCATTTTTGAGTGAATTGCCAAAAGTCAGATTTTTGCTGAAATTGTGACCCCGGGGCTTAGGGATTTTTTCAAAAACATATTTTCCACCGGTTAAGTTGTTGAGGGCTGATTTCTTGTCCTGTGATAAAAAGCCTTATGTTTCCATCGCCAAAGCTTTCAGGGGAGCATTTGCAACCGGTTGGCACCAATTTGAGTGAATTGCCAAAAGTCAGATTTTTGCTGAAAAAAAATCTTTTTCCGCCGGTTAAGTTGTTGAGGGCTGATTTCTTGTCCTGTGATAAAAAGCCTTCTGTTTCGACTGCCAAACCTTTTAGGGGAGCATTTGCAACCGGTTGGCACCATTTTTGAGTGAATTGCCAAAAGTCAGATTTTTGCTGAAATTGTGACCCCGGGGCTTAGGGATTTTTTCAAAAAAATATTTTCCGCCGGTTAAGTTGTTGAGGGCTGATTTCTTGTCCTGTGATAAAAAGCCTTCTGTTTCCATCGCCAAAGCTTTCAGGGGAGCATTTGCAACCGGTTGGCACCATTTTGGAGTGAATTGCCAAAAGTCAGATTTTTTCTGAAATTGTGACCATGGGGCTTAGGGATTTTTTTAAAAAAAATATTTCCACCGGTTAAGTTGTTGAGGGCTGATTTCTTTTCCTGTGATAAAAAGCCTTCTGTTTCCATCGCCAAAGCTTTCACGGGAGCATTTGCAACCGGTTGGCACCATTTTTGAGTGAATTGCCAAAAGTCAGATTTTTGCTGAAATTGTGACCCCGGGGCTTACGGATTTTTTCAAAAAAATCTTTTCCGCCGGTTAAGTTGTTGAGGGCTGATTTCTTGTCCTGTGTTAAAAAGCCTTCTGTTACCATCGCCAAAGCTTTCAGGGGAGCATTTGCAAGTGTTTGGCACCATTTTTCAGTGAATTGACAAAAGTCAGATTTTTGCTGAATAAAAATCTTTTTCCGCCGGTTAAGTTGTTGAGGGGTGATTTCTTGTCGTGTGATAAAAAGCCTTCTGTTTCCATCGCCAAAGCTTTCAGGGGAGCATTTGCAAGTGTTTGGAACCATTTTTGATTGAATTGCCAAAAGTCAGATTTTTGCTGAAATTGTGACCCCGGGGCTTAGGGATTTTTTCAAAAAAATATTTTCCACCGGTTAAGTTGTTGAGGGCTGATTTCTTGTCCTGTGATAAAAAGCCTTCTGTTTCCATCGCCAAAGCTTTCATGGGAGCATTTGCAACCGGTTGGCACCATTTTTGAGTGAATTGCCAAAAGTCAGATTTTTGGTGAAATTGTGACCCCGGGGCTTATGGATTTTTTCAAAAAAATATTTTCCGCTGGTTAAGTTGTTGAGGGCTGATTTCTTGTCCTGTGATAAAAAGCCTTCTGTTTCCATCGCCAAAGGTTTCAGGAGAGCATTTGCAACCGGTTGGCACCATTTTTGAGTGAATTGCCAAAAGTCAGATTTTTGCTGAAATTGTGACCCCGGGGCTTAGGGATTTTTTCAAACAAAAAAATTTCCACCGGTTAAGTTGTTGAGGTCTGATTTCTTGACCTGTGATAAAAAGCTTTCTGTTTCCATCGCCAAAGGTTTCAGGAGAGCATTTGCAACCGGTTGGCACCATTTTTGAGTGAATTGCCAAAAGTCAGATTTTAGCTGAAATTGTGACCCCGGGGCTTATGGATTTTTTTAAAAAAATATTTTCCGCCGGTTAAGTTGTTGAGGGCTGATTTCTTGTCCTGTGATAAAAAGCCTTCTGTTTCCATCGCCAAAGGTTTCAGGGGAGCATTTGCAACCGGTTGGCACCATTTTTGAGTGAATTGCCAAAAGTCAGATTTTTGCTGAAAAAAAATCTTTTTCCGCCGGTTAAGTTGTTGAGGGCTGATTTCTTGTCCTGTGATAAAAAGCCTTCTGTTTCGCCTGCCAAAGCTTTCAGGGGATCATTTGCAACCGGTTGGCACCATTTTTGAGTGAATTGCCAAAAGTCAGATTTTTGCTGAAATTGTGACCCCTGGGCTTAGGGATTTTTTCAAAAAAATATTTTCCGGCGGTTAAGTTGTTGAGGGCTGATTTCTTGTCCTGTGATAAAAAGCCTTCTGTTTCGACTGCCAAACCTTTCAGGGGAGCATTTGCAACCGGTTGGCACCATTTTTGAGTGAATTGCCAAAAGTCAGATTTTTGCTGAAAAAAAATCTTTTTCTGCCGGTTAAGTTGTTGAGCGCTGATTTCTTGTCCTGTGATAAAAAGCCTTCTGTGTCGACTGCCAAACCTTTCAGGGGAGCATTTGCAACCGGTTGGCACCATTTTTGAGTGAATTGCCAAAAGTCAGATTTTTTCTGAAATTGTGACCACGGGGCTTAGGGATTTTTTTTAAAAAAAATATTTCCACCGGTTAAGTTGTTGAGGGCTGATTTCTTTTCCTGTGATAAAAAGCCTTCTGTTTCCATCGCCAAAGCTTTCACGGGAGCATTTGCAACCGGTTGGCACCATTTTTGAGTGAATTGCCAAAAGTCAGATTTTTGCTGAAATAGTGACCCCGGGGCTTACGGATTTTTTCAAAAAAATATTTTCCACCGGTTAAGTTGTTGAGGGCTGATTTCTTGTCCTGTGATAAAAAGCCTTCTGTTTCCATCGCCAAGACTTTCAGGGGAGCATTTGCAACCGGTTGGCACCATTTTTGAGTGAATTGCCAAAAGTCAGATTTTTTCTGAAATTGTGACCACGGGGCTTAGGGATTTTTTTTAAAAAAAATATTTCCACCGGTTAAGTTGTTGAGGGCTGATTTCTTTTCCTGTGATAAAAAGCCTTCTGTTTCCATCGCCAAAGCTTTCACGGGAGCATTTGCAACCGGTTGGCACCATTTTTGAGTGAATTGCCAAAAGTCAGATTTTTGCTGAAATTGTGACCCCGGGGCTTACGGATTTTTTCAAAAAAATCTTTTCCGCCGGTTAAGTTGTTGAGGGCTGATTTCTTGTCCTGTGATAAAAAGCCTTCTGTTACCATCGCCAAAGCTTTCAGGGGAGCATTTGCAAGTGTTTGGCACCATTTTTCAGTGAATTGCCAAAAGTCAGATTTTTGCTGAAAAAAAATCTTTTTCCGCCGGTTAAGTTGTTGAGGGCTGATTTCTTGTCCTGTGATAAAAAGCCTTCTGTTTCCATCGCCAAAGCTTTCAGGGGAGCATTTGCAAGTGTTTGGCACCATTTTTGATTGAATTGCCAAAAGTCAGATTTTTGCTGAAATTGTGACCCCGGGGCTTAGGGATTTTTTCAAAAAAAAAATTTCCACAGGTTAAGTTGTTGAGGGCTGATTTCTTGTCCTGTGATAAAAAGCCTTCTGTTTCCATCGCCAAAGCTTTCAGGGGAGCATTTGCAAGTGTTTGGCACCATTTTTGAGTGAATTGCCAAAAGTCAGATTTTTGCTGAAATTGTGACCCCGGGGCTTAGGGATTTTTTCAAAAAAATATTTTCTGCCGGTTAAGTTGTTGAGGGCTGATTTCTTGTCCTGTGATAAAAAGCCTTCTGTTTGCGACTGCCAAACCTTTCAGGGGAGCATTTGCAACCGGTTGGCACCATTTTTGAGTGAATTGCCAAAAGTCAGATTTTTCCTGAAAATGTGACCCCGGGGCTTAGGGATTTTTTCAAAAAAACATTTTCCACCGGTGAAGTTGTTGAGGGCTGATTTCTTGTCCTGTGATAAAAAGCCTTCTGTTTCCATCGCCAAAGCTTTCATGGGAGCATTTGCAACCGGTTGGCACCATTTTTGAGTGAATTGCCAAAAGTGAGATTTTTGGTGAAATTGTGACCCCGGGGCTTATGGATTTTTTCAAAAAAATATTTTCCGCCGGTTAAGTTGTTGAGGGCTGATTTCTTGTCCTGTGATAAAAAGCCTTCTGTTTCGACTGCCAAACCTTTCAGGGGAGCATTTGCAACCGGTTGGCACCATTTTTGAGTGAATTGCCAAAAGTCAGATTTTTGCTGAAAAAAAATCTTTTTCTGCCGGTTAAGTTGTTGAGGGCTGATTTCTTGTCCTGTGATAAAAAGCCTTCTGTGTCGACTGCCAAACCTTTCAGGGGAGCATTTGCAACCGGTTGGCACCATTTTTGAGTGAATTGCCAAAAGTCAGATTTTTTCTGAAATTGTGACCACGGGGCTTAGGGATTTTTTTTAAAAAAAATATTTCCACCGGTTAAGTTGTTGAGGGCTGATTTCTTTTCCTGTGATAAAAAGCCTTCTGTTTCCATCGCCAAAGCTTTCACGGGAGCATTTGCAACCGGTTGGCACCATTTTTGAGTGAATTGCCAAAAGTCAGATTTTTGCTGAAATAGTGACCCCGGGGCTTACGGATTTTTTCAAAAAAATATTTTCCACCGGTTAAGTTGTTGAGGGCTGATTTCTTGTCCTGTGATAAAAAGCCTTCTGTTTCCATCGCCAAAACTTTCAGGGGAGCATTTGCAACCGGTTGGCACCATTTTTGAGTGAATTGCCAAAAGTCAGATTTTTTCTGAAATTGTGACCACGGGGCTTAGGGATTTTTTTAAAAAAAAATATTTCCACCGGTTAAGTTGTTGAGGGCTGATTTCTTTTCCTGTGATAAAAAGCCTTCTGTTTCCATCGCCAAAGCTTTCACGGGAGCATTTGCAACCGGTTGGCACCATTTTTGAGTGAATTGCCAAAAGTCAGATTTTTGCTGAAATTGTGACCCCGGGGCTTACGGATTTTTTCAAAAAAATCTTTTCCGCCGGTTAAGTTGTTGAGGGCTGATTTCTTGTCCTGTGATAAAAAGCCTTCTGTTACCATCGCCAAAGCTTTCAGGGGAGCATTTGCAAGTGTTTGGCACCATTTTTCAGTGAATTGCCAAAAGTCAGATTTTTGCTGAAAAAAAATCTTTTTCCGCCGGTTAAGTTGTTGAGGGCTGATTTCTTGTCCTGTGATAAAAAGCCTTCTGTTTCCATCGCCAAAGCTTTCAGGGGAGCATTTGCAAGTGTTTGGCACCATTTTTGATTGAATTGCCAAAAGTCAGATTTTTGCTGAAATTGTGACCCCGGGGCTTAGGGATTTTTTCAAAAAAAAAATTTCCACAGGTTAAGTTGTTGAGGGCTGATTTCTTGTCCTGTGATAAAAAGCCTTCTGTTTCCATCGCCAAAGCTTTCAGGGGAGCATTTGCAAGTGTTTGGCACCATTTTTGAGTGAATTGCCAAAAGTCAGATTTTTGCTGAAATTGTGACCCCGGGGCTTAGGGATTTTTTCAAAAAAATATTTTCTGCCGGTTAAGTTGTTGAGGGCTGATTTCTTGTCCTGTGATAAAAAGCCTTCTGTTTGCGACTGCCAAACCTTTCAGGGGAGCATTTGCAACCGGTTGGCACCATTTTTGAGTGAATTGCCAAAAGTCAGATTTTTCCTGAAAATGTGACCCCGGGGCTTAGGGATTTTTTCAAAAAAACATTTTCCACTGGTGAAGTTGTTGAGGGCTGATTTCTTGTCCTGTGATAAAAAGCCTTCTGTTTCCATCGCCAAAGCTTTCATGGGAGCATTTGCAACCGGTTGGCACCATTTTTGAGTGAATTGCCAAAAGTGAGATTTTTGGTGAAATTGTGACCCCGGGGCTTATGGATTTTTTCAAAAAAATATTTTCCGCTGGTTAAGTTGTTGAGGGCTGATTTCTTGTCCTGTGATAAAAAGCCTTCTTTTTCCTTCGCCAAAGCTTTCCGGGAAGCATTTGCAAGTGTTTGGCACCATTTTTGAGTGACTTACAAAAAGTCAGATTTTTGCTGAAATTGTGACCCCGGGGCTTCGGGATTTTTTCAAAAAAATATTTTCTGCCGGTTAAGTTGTTGAGGATTGATTTCTTGTCCTGTGATAAAAAGCCTTCTGTTTCGACTGCCAAACCTTTCAGGGGAGAATTTGCAACCGGTTGGCACCATTTTTGAGTGAATTGCCAAAAGTCAGATTTTTCCTGAAATTGTGACCCCGGGGCTTAGGGATTTTTTCAAAAAAATATTTTCTGCCGGTTACGTTGTTGAGGGCTGATTTCTTGTCCTGTGATAAAAAGCCTTCTGTTTCCATCGCCAAAGCTTTCAGGGGAGCATTTGCAAGTGTTTGGCACCATTTTTCAGTGAATTGCCAAAAGTCAGATTTTTGCTGAAAAAAAATCTTTTTCCGCCGGTTAAGTTGTTGAGGGCTGATTTCTTGTCCTGTGATAAAAAGCCTTCTTTTTTTTCGCCAAAGCTTTCAGGGGAGCATTTGCAAGTGTTTGGCACCATTTTTGAGTGAATTGCCAAAAGTCAGATTTTTGCTGAAATTGTGACCCCGGGGCTTAGGGATTTTTTCAAAAAAATATTTTCCGTCGGTTAAGTTGTTGAGGGCTGATTTCTTGTCCTGTGATAAAAAGCCTTCTTTTTCCTTCGCCAAAGCTTTCAGGGGAGCATTTGCAAGTGTTTGGCACTATTTTTGAGTGAATTGCCAAAAGTCAGATTTTTGCTGAAATTGTGACCCCGGGGCTTAGGGATTTTTTCAAAAAAATATTTTCTGCCGGTTAAGTTGTTGAGGGCTGATTTCTTGGCCTGTGATAAAAAGCATTCTGTTTCCATCCCCAAAGGTTTCAGGAGAGCATTTGCAACCGGTTGGCACCATTTTTGAGTGAATTGCCAAAAGTCAGATTTTTGCTGAAATTGTGACCCCGGGGCTTAGGGATTTTTTCAAAAAAATATTTTCTGCCGGTTACGTTGTTGAGGGCTGATTTCTTGTCCTGTGATAAAAAGCCTTCTGTTTCCATCGCCAAAGCTTTCAGGGGAGCATTTGCAAGTGTTTGGCACCATTTTTGAGTGAATTGCCAAAAGTCAGATTTTTCCTGAAATTGTGACCCCGGGGCTTAGGGATTTTTTCAAAAAAATATTTTCTGCCGGTTAAGTTGGTGAGGGCTGATTTCTTGTCCTGTAATAAAAAGCCTTCTTTTTCCTTCGCCAAAGCTTTCAGGGGAGCATTTGCAAGTGTTTGGCACCATTTTTGAGTGAATTGCCAAAAGTCAGATTTTTGCTGAAATTGTGACCCCGGGGCTTAGGGATTTTTTCAAAAAAATATTTTCTGCCGGTTAAGTTGTTGAGGGCTGATTTCTTGTCCTGTGATAAAAAGCATTCTGTTTCGACTGCCAAACCTTTCAGGGGAGCATTTGCAACCGGCTGGCACCATTTTTGAGTGAATTGCCAAAAGTCAGATTTTTGCTGAAATTGTGACCCCGGGGCTTATGGATTTTTTCAAAAAAATATTTTCCACCGGTTAAGTTGTTGAGGGCTGATTTCTTGTCCTGTGATAAAAAGCCTTCTGTTTCCATCGCCAAAGATTTCAGGGGAGCATTTGCAAGTGTTTGGCACCATTTTTCAGTGAATTGCCAAAAGTCAGATTTTTGCTGAAAAAAAATCTTTTTCCGCAGGTTAAGTTGGTGAGGGCTGATTTCTTGTCCTGTAATAAAAAGCCTTCTTTTTCCTTCGCCAAAGCTTTCAGGGGAGCATTTGCAACCGGTTGGAACCATTTTTGAGTGTATTGCCAAAAGTCAGATTTTTGCTAAAATTGTGACCCCGGGGCTTAGGGATTTTTTCAAAAAAATATTTTCCGCCGGTTAAGTTGTTGAGGGCTGATTTCTTGTCCTGTGATAAAAAGCCTTCTGTTTCGACTGCCAAACCTTTCAGGGGAGCATTTGCAAGTGTTTGGCACCATTTTTCAGTGAATTGCCAAAAGTCAGATTTTTACTGAAATTGTGACCCTGGGGCTTAGGGATTTTTTCAAAAAAATATTTTCCGCCGGTTAAGTTGTTGAGGGCTGATTTCTTGTCCTCTGATAAAAAGCCTTCTGTTTCCATCGCCAAAGGTTTCAGGGGAGCATTTGCAACCGGTTGGCACCATTTTTGAGTGAATTGCCAAAAGTCAGATTTTTCCTGAAATTGTGACCCCGGGGCTTAGGGATTTTTTCAAAAAAATATTTTCCACCAGTTAAGTTGTTGAGGGCTGATTTCTTCTCCTGTGATAAAAAGCCTTTTGTTTCGACTGCCAAACCTTTCAGGGGAGCATTTGCAACCGGTTGGCACCATTTTTGAGTGAATTGCCAAAAGTCAGATTTTTGCTGAAATTGTGACCCCGGGGCTTAGGGATTTTTTCAAAAAAATATTTTCCGCCGGTTAAGTTGTTGAGGGCTGATTTCTTGTCCTGTAATAAAAAGCCTTCTGTTTCCATCGCCAAAGCTTTCAGGGGAGCATTTGCAAGTGTTTGGCACCATTTTTGAGTGAATTGCCAAAAGTCAGATTTTTGCTGAAATTGTGACCCCGGGGCTTAAGGATTTTTTCAAAAAAATATTTTCTGCCGGTTAAGTTGTTGAGGGCTGATTTCTTGTCCTGTGATAAAAAGCCTTCTGTTTCGACAGCCAAACCTTTCATGGGAGCATTTGCAACCGGTTGGCACCATTTTTGAGTGAATTGCCAAAAGTCAGATTTTTCCTGAAATTGTGACCCCGGGGCTTATGGATTTTTTCAAAAAAATATTTTCCACCGGTTAAGTTTTTGAGGGCTGATTTCTTGTCCTGTGATAAAAAGCCTTCTGTTTCGACTGCCAAACCTTTCAGGGGAGCATTTGCAACCGGTTGGCACCATTTTTGAGTGAATTGCCAAAAGTCAGATTTTTGCTGAAAAAAAATCTTTTTCTGCCGGTTAAGTTGTTGAGGGCTGATTTCTTGTCCTGTGATAAAAAGCCTTCTGTGTCGACTGCCAAACCTTTCAGGGGAGCATTTGCAACCGGTTGGCACCATTTTTGAGTGAATTGCCAAAAGTCAGATTTTTTCTGAAATTGTGACCACGGGGCTTAGGGATTTTTTTTAAAAAAAATATTTCCACCGGTTAAGTTGTTGAGGGCTGATTTCTTTTCCTGTGATAAAAAGCCTTCTGTTTCCATCGCCAAAGCTTTCACGGGAGCATTTGCAACCGGTTGGCACCATTTTTGAGTGAATTGCCAAAAGTCAGATTTTTGCTGAAATAGTGACCCCGGGGCTTACGGATTTTTTCAAAAAAATATTTTCCACCGGTTAAGTTGTTGAGGGCTGATTTCTTGTCCTGTGATAAAAAGCCTTCTGTTTCCATCGCCAAAACTTTCAGGGGAGCATTTGCAACCGGTTGGCACCATTTTTGAGTGAATTGCCAAAAGTCAGATTTTTTCTGAAATTGTGACCACGGGGCTTAGGGATTTTTTTAAAAAAAAATATTTCCACCGGTTAAGTTGTTGAGGGCTGATTTCTTTTCCTGTGATAAAAAGCCTTCTGTTTCCATCGCCAAAGCTTTCACGGGAGCATTTGCAACCGGTTGGCACCATTTTTGAGTGAATTGCCAAAAGTCAGATTTTTGCTGAAATTGTGACCCCGGGGCTTACGGATTTTTTCAAAAAAATCTTTTCCGCCGGTTAAGTTGTTGAGGGCTGATTTCTTGTCCTGTGATAAAAAGCCTTCTGTTACCATCGCCAAAGCTTTCAGGGGAGCATTTGCAAGTGTTTGGCACCATTTTTCAGTGAATTGCCAAAAGTCAGATTTTTGCTGAAAAAAAATCTTTTTCCGCCGGTTAAGTTGTTGAGGGCTGATTTCTTGTCCTGTGATAAAAAGCCTTCTGTTTCCATCGCCAAAGCTTTCAGGGGAGCATTTGCAAGTGTTTGGCACCATTTTTGATTGAATTGCCAAAAGTCAGATTTTTGCTGAAATTGTGACCCCGGGGCTTAGGGATTTTTTCAAAAAAAAAATTTCCACAGGTTAAGTTGTTGAGGGCTGATTTCTTGTCCTGTGATAAAAAGCCTTCTGTTTCCATCGCCAAAACTTTCAGGGGAGCATTTGCAACCGGTTGGCACCATTTTTGAGTGAATTGCCAAAAGTCAGATTTTTTCTGAAATTGTGACCACGGGGCTTAGGGATTTTTTTAAAAAAAAATATTTCCACCGGTTAAGTTGTTGAGGGCTGATTTCTTTTCCTGTGATAAAAAGCCTTCTGTTTCCATCGCCAAAGCTTTCACGGGAGCATTTGCAACCGGTTGGCACCATTTTTGAGTGAATTGCCAAAAGTCAGATTTTTGCTGAAATTGTGACCCCGGGGCTTACGGATTTTTTCAAAAAAATCTTTTCCGCCGGTTAAGTTGTTGAGGGCTGATTTCTTGTCCTGTGATAAAAAGCCTTCTGTTACCATCGCCAAAGCTTTCAGGGGAGCATTTGCAAGTGTTTGGCACCATTTTTCAGTGAATTGCCAAAAGTCAGATTTTTGCTGAAAAAAAATCTTTTTCCGCCGGTTAAGTTGTTGAGGGCTGATTTCTTGTCCTGTGATAAAAAGCCTTCTGTTTCCATCGCCAAAGCTTTCAGGGGAGCATTTGCAAGTGTTTGGCACCATTTTTGATTGAATTGCCAAAAGTCAGATTTTTGCTGAAATTGTGACCCCGGGGCTTAGGGATTTTTTCAAAAAAAAAATTTCCACAGGTTAAGTTGTTGAGGGCTGATTTCTTGTCCTGTGATAAAAAGCCTTCTGTTTCCATCGCCAAAGCTTTCAGGGGAGCATTTGCAAGTGTTTGGCACCATTTTTGAGTGAATTGCCAAAAGTCAGATTTTTGCTGAAATTGTGACCCCGGGGCTTAGGGATTTTTTCAAAAAAATATTTTCTGCCGGTTAAGTTGTTGAGGGCTGATTTCTTGTCCTGTGATAAAAAGCCTTCTGTTTGCGACTGCCAAACCTTTCAGGGGAGCATTTGCAACCGGTTGGCACCATTTTTGAGTGAATTGCCAAAAGTCAGATTTTTCCTGAAAATGTGACCCCGGGGCTTAGGGATTTTTTCAAAAAAACATTTTCCACTGGTGAAGTTGTTGAGGGCTGATTTCTTGTCCTGTGATAAAAAGCCTTCTGTTTCCATCGCCAAAGCTTTCATGGGAGCATTTGCAACCGGTTGGCACCATTTTTGAGTGAATTGCCAAAAGTGAGATTTTTGGTGAAATTGTGACCCCGGGGCTTATGGATTTTTTCAAAAAAATATTTTCCGCTGGTTAAGTTGTTGAGGGCTGATTTCTTGTCCTGTGATAAAAAGCCTTCTTTTTCCTTCGCCAAAGCTTTCCGGGAAGCATTTGCAAGTGTTTGGCACCATTTTTGAGTGACTTACAAAAAGTCAGATTTTTGCTGAAATTGTGACCCCGGGGCTTCGGGATTTTTTCAAAAAAATATTTTCTGCCGGTTAAGTTGTTGAGGATTGATTTCTTGTCCTGTGATAAAAAGCCTTCTGTTTCGACTGCCAAACCTTTCAGGGGAGAATTTGCAACCGGTTGGCACCATTTTTGAGTGAATTGCCAAAAGTCAGATTTTTCCTGAAATTGTGACCCCGGGGCTTAGGGATTTTTTCAAAAAAATATTTTCTGCCGGTTACGTTGTTGAGGGCTGATTTCTTGTCCTGTGATAAAAAGCCTTCTGTTTCCATCGCCAAAGCTTTCAGGGGAGCATTTGCAAGTGTTTGGCACCATTTTTCAGTGAATTGCCAAAAGTCAGATTTTTGCTGAAAAAAAATCTTTTTCCGCCGGTTAAGTTGTTGAGGGCTGATTTCTTGTCCTGTGATAAAAAGCCTTCTTTTTTTTCGCCAAAGCTTTCAGGGGAGCATTTGCAAGTGTTTGGCACCATTTTTGAGTGAATTGCCAAAAGTCAGATTTTTGCTGAAATTGTGACCCCGGGGCTTAGGGATTTTTTCAAAAAAATATTTTCCGTCGGTTAAGTTGTTGAGGGCTGATTTCTTGTCCTGTGATAAAAAGCCTTCTTTTTCCTTCGCCAAAGCTTTCAGGGGAGCATTTGCAAGTGTTTGGCACTATTTTTGAGTGAATTGCCAAAAGTCAGATTTTTGCTGAAATTGTGACCCCGGGGCTTAGGGATTTTTTCAAAAAAATATTTTCTGCCGGTTAAGTTGTTGAGGGCTGATTTCTTGGCCTGTGATAAAAAGCATTCTGTTTCCATCCCCAAAGGTTTCAGGAGAGCATTTGCAACCGGTTGGCACCATTTTTGAGTGAATTGCCAAAAGTCAGATTTTTGCTGAAATTGTGACCCCGGGGCTTAGGGATTTTTTCAAAAAAATATTTTCTGCCGGTTACGTTGTTGAGGGCTGATTTCTTGTCCTGTGATAAAAAGCCTTCTGTTTCCATCGCCAAAGCTTTCAGGGGAGCATTTGCAAGTGTTTGGCACCATTTTTGAGTGAATTGCCAAAAGTCAGATTTTTCCTGAAATTGTGACCCCGGGGCTTAGGGATTTTTTCAAAAAAATATTTTCTGCCGGTTAAGTTGTTGAGGGCTGATTTCTTGTCCTGTGATAAAAAGCCTTCTGTTTCCATCGCCAAAGCTTTCAGGGGAGCATTTGCAAGTGTTTGGCACCATTTTTGAGTGAATTGCCAAAAGTCAGATTTTTCCTGAAATTGTGGCCCCGGGGCTTAGGGATTTTTTCAAAAAAAAAATTTCCACCGGTTAAGTTGTTGAGGGCTGATTTCTTGTCCTGTGATAAAAAGCCTTCTGTTTCCATCGCCAAAGGTTTCAGGGGAGCATTTGCAACCGGTTGGCACCATTTTTGAGTGAATTGCCAAAAGTCAGATTTTTGCTGAAAAAAAATCTTTTTCCGCCGGTTAAGTTGTTGAGGGCTGATTTCTTGTCCTGTGATAAAAAGCCTTCTGTTTAGACTGCCAAACCTTTCAGGGGAGCATTTGCAACCGGTTGGCACCATTTTTGAGTGAATTGCCAAAAGTCAGATTTTTGCTGAAATTGTGACCCCGGGGCTTAGGGATTTTTTCAAAAAAATATTTTCTGCCGGTTAAGTTGTTGAGGGCTGATTTCTTGTCCTGTGATAAAAAGCCTTCTGTTTCCATCGCCAAAGCTTTCAGGGGAGCATTTGCAACCGGTTGGCACCATTTTTGAGTGAATTGCCAAAAGTCAGATTTTTTCTGAAATTGTGACCACGGGGCTTAGGGATTTTTTTAAAAAAAAAATATTTCCACCGGTTAAGTTGTTGAGGGCTGATTTCTTTTCCTGTGATAAAAAGCCTTCTGTTTCCATCGCCAAAGCTTTCACGGGAGCATTTGCAACCGGTTGGCACCATTTTTGAGTGAATTGCCAAAAGTCAGATTTTTGCTGAAATTGTGACCCCGGGGCTTACGGATTTTTTCAAAAAAACTTTTCCGCCGGTTAAGTTGTTGAGGGCTGATTTCTTGTCCTGTGATAAAAAGCCTTCTGTTACCATCGCCAAAGCTTTCAGGGGAGCATTTGCAAGTGTTTGGCACCATATTTCAGTGAATTGCCAAAAGTCAGATTTTTGCTGAAAAAAAATCTTTTTCCGCCGGTTAAGTTGTTGAGGGCTGATTTCTTGTCCTGTGATAAAAAGCCTTTTGTTTCCATCGCCAAAGCTTTCAGGCGAGCATTTGCAAGTGTTTGGCACCATTTTTGATTGAATTGCCAAAAGTCAGATTTTTGCTGAAATTGTGACCCCGGGGCTTAGGGATTTTTTCAAAAAAATATTTTCTGCCTGTTAAGTTGTTGAGGGCTGATTTCTTGTCCTGTGATAAAAAGCCTTCTGTTTCAATCGCCAAAGGTTTCAGGAGGACATTTGCACCCGGTTGGCACCATTTTTGAGTGAATTGCCAAAAGTCAGATTTTTTCTGAAATTGTGACCCCGGGGCTTAGGGATTTTTTCAAAAAAATATTTTCCACCGATTAAGTTGTTGAGGGCTTATTTCTTGTCCTGTGATAAAAAGCCTTCTGTTTCCATCGCCAAAGCTTTCAGGGGAGCATTTGCAACCGGTTGGCACCATTTTTGAGTGAATTGCCAAAAGTCAGATTTTTGCTGAAAAAAAATCTTTTTCCGCCGGTTAAGTTGTTGAGGGCTGATTTCTTGTCCTGTGATAAAAAGCCTTCTGTTTCAACTGCCAAACCTTTCAGGGGAGCATTTGCAACCGGCTGGCACCATTTTTGAGTGAATTGCCAAAAGTCATATTTTCCTGAAATTGTGACCCCGGGGCTTATGGATTTTTTCAAAAAAATATTTTCCACCGGTTAAGTTGTTGAGGGCTGATTTCTTGTCCTGTGATAAAAAGCCTTCTGTTTCCATCGCCAAAGGTTTCAGGAGGACATTTGCAACCGGTTGGCACCATTTTTGAGTGAATTGCCAAAAGTCAGATTTTTTCTGAAATTGTGACCCCGGGGCTTAGGGATTTTTTCAAAAAAATATTTTCCACCCATTAAGTTGTTGAGGGCTTATTTCTTGTCCTGTGATAAAAAGCCTTCTGTTTCCATCGCCAAAGCTTTCAGGGGAGCATTTGCAACCGGTTGGCACCATTTTTGAGTGAATTGCCAAAAGTCAGATTTTTGCTGAAAAAAAATCTTTTTCCGCCGGTTAAGTTGTTGAGGGCTGATTTCTTGTCCTGTGATAAAAAGCCTTCTGTTTCGACTGCCAAACCTTTTAGGGGAGCATTTGCAACCGGTTGGCACCATTTTTGAGCGAATTGCCAAAAGTCAGATTTTTTCTGAAATTGTGACCCCGGGGCTTAGGGATTTTTTCAAAAAAATATTTTCCGCCGGTTAAGTTGTTGAGGGCTGATTTCTTGTCCTGTGATAAAAAGCCTTCTGTTTCCATCGCCAAAGGTTTCAGGAGGACATTTGCAACCGGTTGGCACCATTTTTGAGTGAATTGCCAAAAGTCAGATTTTTTCTGAAATTGTGACCCCGGGGCTTAGGGATTTTTTCAAAAAAATATTTTCCACCGATTAAGTTGTTGAGGGCTTATTTCTTGTCCTGTGATAAAAAGCCTTCTGTTTCCATCGCCAAAGCTTTCAGGGGAGCATTTGCAACCGGTTGGCACCATTTTTGAGTGAATTGCCAAAAGTCAGATTTTTGCTGAAATTGTGACCCCAGGGCTTATGGATTTATTCAAAAAAATATTTTCCACAGGTTAAGTTGTTGAGGGCTGATTTCTTGTCCTGTGATAAAAAGCCTTCTGTTTCCATCGCCAAAGATTTCAGGGGAGCATTTGCAAGTGTTTGGCACCATTTTTCAGTGAATTGCCAAAAGTCAGATTTTTGCTGAAAAAAAATCTTTTTCCGCAGGTTAAGTTGGTGAGGGCTGATTTCTTGTCCTGTAATAAAAAGCCTTCTTTTTCCTTCGCCAAAGCTTTCAGGGGAGCATTTGCAACCGGTTGGCACCATTTTTGAGTGAATTGCCAAAAGTCAGATTTTTGCTAAAATTGTGACCCCGGGGCTTAGGGATTTTTTCAAAAAAATATTTTCCGCCGGTTAAGTTGTTGAGGGCTGATTTCTTGTCCTGTGATAAAAAGCCTTCTGTTTCGAATGCCAAACCTTTCAGGGGAGCATTTGCAAGTGTTTGGTACCATTTTTCAGTGAATTGCCAAAAGTCAGATTTTTGCTGAAAAAAAATCTTTTTCCGCCGGTTAAGTTGTTGAGGGCTGATTTCTTGTCCTGTGATAAAAAGCCTTCTGTTTCGACTGCCAAACCTTTCAGGGGAGCATTTGCAAGTGTTTGGCACCATTTTTCAGTGAATTGCCAAAAGTCAGATTTTTCCTGAAATTGTGACCCCGGGGCTTAGGGATTTTTTCAAAAAAATCTTTTTCCGCCGGTTAAGTTGGTGAGGGCTGATTTCTTGTCCTGTGATAAAAAGCCTTCTGTTTCGACTGCCAAAGCTTTCAGGGGATCATTTGCAACCGGTTGACACCATTTTTGAGTGAATTGCCAAAAGTCAGATTTTTGCTGAAATTGTGACCCCGGGGCTCAGGGATTTTTTCAAAAAAATATTTTCCGCCGGTTAAGTTGTTGAGGGCTGATTTCTTGTCCTGTGATAAAAAGCCTTCTGTTTCGACTGCCAAACCTTTCAGGGGATCATTTGCAACCGGTTGGCACCATTTTTGAGTGAATTGCCAAAAGTCAGATTTTTGCTGAAATTGTGACCCCGGGGCTTAGGGATTTTTTCAAAAAAATATTTTCCACCGGTTAAGTTGTTGAGGGCTGATTTCTTGTCCTGTGATAAAAAGCCTTCTGTTTCCATCGCCAAAGCTTTCAGGGGAGCATTTGCAAGTGTTTGGCACCATTTTTGAGTGAATTGCCAAAAGTCAGATTTTTGCTGAAATTGTTACCCCGGGGCTTAGGGATTTTTTCAAAAAAATATTTTCCGCCGGTTAAGTTGTTGAGGGCTGATTTCTTGTCCTGTGATAAAAAGCCTTCTGTTTCCATCGCCAAAGCTTTCAGGGGAGCATTTGCAAGTGTTTGGCACCATTTTTGAGTGAATTGCCAAAAGTCAGATTTTTGCTGAAATTGTGACCCCGGGGCTTAGGGATTTTTTCAAAAAAATATTTTCTGCCGGTTAAGTTGTTGAGGGCTGATTTCTTGTCCTGTGATAAAAAGCCTTCTGTTTCCATGCCCAAAGGTTTCAGGAGAGTATTTGCAACCGGTTGGCACCATTTTTGAGTGAATTGCCAAAAGTCAGATTTTTGCTGAAATTGTGACCCCGGGGCTTAGGGATTTTTTCAAAAAAATATTTTCTGCCGGTTAAGTTGTTGAGGGCTGATTTCTTGTCCTGTGATAAAAAGCCTTCTGTTTCCATCGCCAAAGCTTTCAGGGGAGCATTTGCAACCGGCTGGCACCATTTTTGAGTGAATTGCCAAAAGTCAGATTTTTCCTGAAATTGTGACCCCGGGGCTTAGGGATTTTTTCAAAAAAATATTTTCTGCCGGTTAAGTTGTTGAGGGCTGATTTCTTGTCCTGTGATAAAAAGCCTTCTGTTTCCATCGCCAAACCTTTCAGGGGAGCATTTGCAAGTGTTTGGCACCATTTTTGAGTGAATTGCCAAAAGTCAGATTTTTCCTGAAATTGTGACCCCGGGGCTTAGGGATTTTTTCAAAAAAATATTTTCTGCCGGTTAAGTTGTTGAGGGCTGATTTCTTGTCCTGTGGTAAAAAGCCTTCTGTTTCCATCGCCAAAGTCTTCGGGGGATCATTTGCAACCGCTTGACACCATTTTTGAGTGAATTGCCAAAAGTCAGATTTTTGCTGAAATTGTGACCCCGGGGCTTAGGGATTTTTTCAAAAAAATATTTTCCGCCGGTTAAGTTGTTGAGGGCTGATTTCTTGTCCTGTGATAAAAAGCCTTCTTTTTCCTTCGCCAAAGCTTTCAGGGGAGCATTTGCAAGTGTTTGGAACCATTTTTCAGTGAATTGTCAAAAGTCAGATTTTTGCTGAAAAAAAATCTTTTTCCGGCGGTTAAGTTGTTGAGGGCTGATTTCTTGTCCTGTGATAAAAAGCCTTCTGTTTCGACTGCCAAACCTTTCAGGGGAGCATTTGCAAGTGTTTGGCACCATTTTTCAGTGAATTGCCAAAAGTCAGATTTTTCCTGAAATTGTGACCCCGGGGCTTAGGGATTTTTTCAAAAAAATATTTTCCGCCGGTTAAGTTGTTGAGGGCTGATTTCTTGTCCTGTAATAAAAAGCCTTCTGTTTCCATCGCCAAAGCTTTCAGGGGAGCATTTGCAAGTGTTTGGCACCATTTTTGAGTGAATTGCCAAAAGTCAGATTTTTGCTGAAATTGTGACCCCGGGGCTTAAGGATTTTTTCAAAAAAATATTTTCTGCCGGTTAAGTTGTTGAGGGCTGATTTCTTGTCCTGTGATAAAAAGCCTTCTGTTTCGAGAGCCAAACCTTTCATGGGAGCATTTGCAACCGGTTGGCACCATTTTTGAGTGAATTGCCAAAAGTCAGATTTTTCCTGATATTGTGACCCCGGGGCTTAGGGATTTTTTCAAAAAAATATTTTCCACCGGTTAAGTTTTTGAGGGAAGATTTCTTGTCCTGTGGTAAAAAGCCTTCTGTTTCCATCGCCAAAGTCTTCGGGGGATCATTTGCAACCGCTTGACACCATTTTTGAGTGAATTGCCAAAAGTCAGATTTTTGCTGAAATTGTGACCCCGGGGCTTAAGGATTTTTTCAAAAAAATATTTTCCGCCGGTTAAGTTGTTGAGGGCTGATTTCTTGTCCTCTGATAAAAAGCCTTCTTTTTCCTTCGCCAAAGCTTTCAGGGGAGCATTTGCAAGTATTTGGCACCATTTTTGAGTGAATTGCCAAAAGTCAGATTTTTGCTGAAATTGTGACCCCGGGGCTTAGGGATTTTTTCAAAAAAATATTTTCTGCCGGTTAAGTTGTTGAGGGCTGATTTCTTGTCCTGTGATAAAAAGCCTTCTGTTTCGACTGCCAAACCTTTCAGGGGAGCATTTGCAACCGGTTGGCACCATTTTTGAGTGAATTGCCAAAAGTCAGATTTTTGCTGAAATTGTGACCCCGGGGCTTAGGGATTTTTTCAAAAAAATATTTTCCGCCGGTTAAGTTGTTGAGGGCTGATTTCTTGTCCTGTGATAAAAAGCCTTCTTTTTCCTTCGCCAAAGCTTTCAGGGGAGCATTTGCAAGTGTTTGGAACCATTTTTCAGTGAATTGCCAAAAGTCAGATTTTTGCTGAAAAAAAATCTTTTTCCGCCGGTTAAGTTGGTGAGGGCTGATTTCTTGTCCTGTAATAAAAAGCCTTCTTTTTCCTTCGCCAAAGCTTTCAGGGGAGCATTTGCAAGTATTTGGCACCATTTTTGAGTGAATTGCCAAAAGTCAGATTTTTGCTGAAATTGTGACCCCGGGGCTTAGGGATTTTTTCAAAAAAATATTTTCTGCCGGTTAAGTTGTTGAGGGCTGATTTCTTGTCCTGTGATAAAAAGCCTTCTGTTTCCATCGCCAAAGCTTTCAGGGGAGCATTTGCAACCGGCTGGCACCATTTTTGAGTGAATTGCCAAAAGTCAGATTTTTCCTGAAATTGTGACCCCGGGGCTTAGGGATTTTTTCAAAAAAATATTTTCCACCGGTTAAGTTGTTGAGGGCTGATTTCTTGTCCTGTGATAAAAAGCCTTCTGTTTCCATCGCCAAAGCTTTCAGGGGAGCATTTGCAAGTGTTTGGCACCATTTTTGAGTGAATTGCCAAAAGTCAGATTTTTGCTGAAATTGTGACCCCGGGGCTTAGGGATTTTTTCAAAAAAATATTTTCTGCCGGTTAAGTTGTTGAGGGCTGATTTCTTGTCCTGTGATAAAAAGCCTTCTGTTTCCATGCCCAAAGGTTTCAGGAGAGTATTTGCAACCGGTTGGCACCATTTTTGAGTGAATTGCCAAAAGTCAGATTTTTGCTGAAATTGTGACCCCGGGGCTTAGGGATTTTTTCAAAAAAATATTTTCTGCCGGTTAAGTTGTTGAGGGCTGATTTCTTGTCCTGTGATAAAAAGCCTTCTGTTTCCATCGCCAAAGCTTTCAGGGGAGCATTTGCAACCGGCTGGCACCATTTTTGAGTGAATTGCCAAAAGTCAGATTTTTCCTGAAATTGTGACCCCGGGGCTTAGGGATTTTTTCAAAAAAATATTTTCTGCCGGTTAAGTTGTTGAGGGCTGATTTCTTGTCCTGTGATAAAAAGCCTTCTGTTTCCATCGCCAAACCTTTCAGGGGAGCATTTGCAAGTGTTTGGCACCATTTTTGAGTGAATTGCCAAAAGTCAGATTTTTCCTGAAATTGTGACCCCGGGGCTTAGGGATTTTTTCAAAAAAATATTTTCCACCGGTTAAGTTGTTGAGGGCTGATTTCTTGTCCTGTGATAAAAAGCCTTCTGTTTCCATCGCCAAAGCTTTCAGGGGAGCATTTGCAAGTGTTTGGCACCATTTTTGAGTGAATTGCCAAAAGTCAGATTTTTGCTGAAATTGTTACCCCGGGGTTTAGGGATTTTTTCAAAAAAATATTTTCCGCCGGTTAAGTTGTTGAGGGCTGATTTCTTGTCCTGTGATAAAAAGCCTTCTGTTTCGACTGCCAAACCTTTCAGGGGAGCATTTGCAACCGGTTGGCACCATTTTTGAGTGAATTGGCAAAAGTCAGATTTTTCCTGAAATTGTGACCCCGGGGCTTAGGGATTTTTTCAAAAAAATATTTTCCACCGGTTAAGTTGTTGAGGGCTGATTTCTTGTCCTGTGATAAAAAGCCTTCTGTTTCTATCGCCAAAGCTTTCAGGGGAGCATTTGCAAGTGTTTGGCACCATTTTTGAGTGAATTGCCAAAAGTCAGATTTTTCCTGAAATTGTGACCCCGGGGCTTAGGGATTTTTTCAAAAAAAAAATTTCCACCGGTTAAGTTGTTGGGGGCTGATTTCTTGTCCTGTGATAAAAAGCCTTCTGTATCCATCGCCAAAGCTTTCAGGGGAGCATTTGCAACCGGTTGGCACCATTTTTGAGTGAATTGCCAAAAGTCAGATTTTTGCTGAAATTGTGACCCCGGGGCTTAGGGATTTTTTCAAAAAAATATTTTCCGCCGGTTAAGTTGTTGAGGGCTGATTTCTTGTCCTGTGATAAAAAGCCTTCTGTTTCCATCGCCAAAGCTTTCAGGGGAGCATTTGCAAGTGTTTGGCACCATTTTTCAGTGAATTCCCAAAAGTCAGATTTTTGCTGAAAAAAAATCTTTTTCCGCCGGTTAAGTTGTTGAGGGCTGATTTCTTGTCCTGTGATAAAAAGCCTTCTTTTTCCTTCGCCAAAGCTTTCCGGGGAGCATTTGCAAGTGTTTGGCACCATTTTTGAGTGACTTGCCAAAAGTCAGATTTTTGCTGAAATTGTGACCCCGGGGCTTAGGGATTTTTTCAAAAAAATATTTTCTGCCGATTAAGTTGTTGAGGGTTGATTTCTTCTCCTGTGATACAAAGCCTTCTGTTTCGACTGCCAAACCTTTCAGGGGAGCATTTGCAACCGGTTGGCACCATTTTTGAGTGAATTGCCAAAAGTCAAATTTTTCCTGAAATTGTGACCCTGGGGCTTAGGGATTTTTTCAAAAAAATATTTTCCACCGGTTAAGTTGTTGAGGGCTGATTTCTTGTCCTGTGATAAAAAGCCTTCTGTTTCGACTGCCAAACCTTTCTGGGGAGCATTTGCAAGTGTTTGGCACCATTTTTCAGTGAATTGCCAAAAGTCAGATTTTTCCTGAAATAAAATCTTTTTCCACCGGTTAAGTTGTTGAGGGCTGATTTCTTGTCCTGTGATAAAAAGCCTTCTGTTTCCATCGCCAAAGCTTTCAGGGGAGCATTTGCAACTGGTTGGCACCATTTTTGAGTGAATTGCCAAAAGTCAGATTTTTGCTGAAATTGTGACCCCGGGGCTTAGGGATTTTTTCAATAAAATATTTTCTGCCGGTTAAGTTGTTGAGGGCTGATTTCTTGTCCTGTGATAAAAAGCCTTCTGTTTCCATCGCCAAAGCTTTCATGGGAGCATTTGCAACCGGTTGGCACCATTTTTGAGTGAATTGCCAAAAGTCAGATTTTTGGTGAAATTGTGACCCCGGGGCTTATGGATTTTTTCAAAAAAATATTTTCCGCTGGTTAAGTTGTTGAGGGCTGATTTCTTGTCCTGTGATAAAAAGCCTTCTGTTTCCATCGCCAAAGGTTTCAGGAGAGCATTTGCAACCGGTTGGCACCATTTTTGAGTGAATTGCCAAAAGTCAGATTTTTGCTGAAATTGTGACCCCGGGGCTTAGGGATTTTTTCAAACAAAAAAATTTCCACCGGTTAAGTTGTTGAGGTCTGATTTCTTGACCTGTGATAAAAAGCTTTCTGTTTCCATCGCCAAAGGTTTCAGGAGAGCATTTGCAACCGGTTGGCACCATTTTTGAGTGAATTGCCAAAAGTCAGATTTTAGCTGAAATTGTGACCCCGGGGCTTATGGATTTTTTTAAAAAAATATTTTCCGCCGGTTAAGTTGTTGAGGGCTGATTTCTTGTCCTGTGATAAAAAGCCTCCTGTTTCCATCGCCAAAGGTTTCAGGGGAGCATTTGCAACCGGTTGGCACCATTTTTGAGTGAATTGCCAAAAGTCAGATTTTTGCTGAAAAAAAATCTTTTTCCGCCGGATAAGTTGTTGAGGGCTGATTTCTTGTCCTGTGATAAAAAGCCTTCTGTTTCGCCTGCCAAAGCTTTCAGGGGATCATTTGCAACCGGTTGGCACCATTTTTGAGTGAATTGCCAAAAGTCAGATTTTTGCTGAAATTGTGACCCCTGGGCTTAGGGATTTTTTCAAAAAAATATTTTCCGGCGGTTAAGTTGTTGAGGGCTGATTTCTTGTCCTGTGATAAAAAGCCTTCTGTTTCGACTGCCAAACCTTTCAGGGGAGCATTTGCAACCGGTTGGCACCATTTTTGAGTGAATTGCCAAAAGTCAGATTTTTGCTGAAAAAAAATCTTTTTCTGCCGGTTAAGTTGTTGAGCGCTGATTTCTTGTCCTGTGATAAAAAGCCTTCTGTGTCGACTGCCAAACCTTTCAGGGGAGCATTTGCAACCGGTTGGCACCATTTTTGAGTGAATTGCCAAAAGTCAGATTTTTTCTGAAATTGTGACCACGGGGCTTAGGGATTTTTTTTAAAAAAAATATTTCCACCGGTTAAGTTGTTGAGGGCTGATTTCTTTTCCTGTGATAAAAAGCCTTCTGTTTCCATCGCCAAAGCTTTCACGGGAGCATTTGCAACCGGTTGGCACCATTTTTGAGTGAATTGCCAAAAGTCAGATTTTTGCTGAAATAGTGACCCCGGGGCTTACGGATTTTTTCAAAAAAATATTTTCCACCGGTTAAGTTGTTGAGGGCTGATTTCTTGTCCTGTGATAAAAAGCCTTCTGTTTCCATCGCCAAAACTTTCAGGGGAGCATTTGCAACCGGTTGGCACCATTTTTGAGTGAATTGCCAAAAGTCAGATTTTTTCTGAAATTGTGACCACGGGGCTTAGGGATTTTTTTTAAAAAAAATATTTCCACCGGTTAAGTTGTTGAGGGCTGATTTCTTTTCCTGTGATAAAAAGCCTTCTGTTTCCATCGCCAAAGCTTTCACGGGAGCATTTGCAACCGGTTGGCACCATTTTTGAGTGAATTGCCAAAAGTCAGATTTTTGCTGAAATTGTGACCCCGGGGCTTACGGATTTTTTCAAAAAAATCTTTTCCGCCGGTTAAGTTGTTGAGGGCTGATTTCTTGTCCTGTGATAAAAAGCCTTCTGTTACCATCGCCAAAGCTTTCAGGGGAGCATTTGCAAGTGTTTGGCACCATTTTTGATTGAATTGCCAAAAGTCAGATTTTTGCTGAAATTGTGACCCCGGGGCTTAGGGATTTTTTCAAAAAAAAAATTTCCACAGGTTAAGTTGTTGAGGGCTGATTTCTTGTCCTGTGATAAAAAGCCTTCTGTTTCCATCGCCAAAGCTTTCAGGGGAGCATTTGCAAGTGTTTGGCACCATTTTTGAGTGAATTGCCAAAAGTCAGATTTTTGCTGAAATTGTGACCCCGGGGCTTAGGGATTTTTTCAAAAAAATATTTTCTGCCGGTTAAGTTGTTGAGGGCTGATTTCTTGTCCTGTGATAAAAAGCCTTCTGTTTGCGACTGCCAAACCTTTCAGGGGAGCATTTGCAACCGGTTGGCACCATTTTTGAGTGAATTGCCAAAAGTCAGATTTTTCCTGAAAATGTGACCCCGGGGCTTAGGGATTTTTTCAAAAAAACATTTTCCACCGGTGAAGTTGTTGAGGGCTGATTTCTTGTCCTGTGATAAAAAGCCTTCTGTTTCCATCGCCAAAGCTTTCATGGGACCATTTGCAACCGGTTGGCACCATTTTTGAGTGAATTGCCAAAAGTGAGATTTTTGGTGAAATTGTGACCCCGGGGCTTATGGATTTTTTCAAAAAAATATTTTCCGCCGGTTAAGTTGTTGAGGGCTGATTTCTTGTCCTGTGATAAAAAGCCTTCTGTTTCGACTGCCAAACCTTTCAGGGGAGCATTTGCAACCGGTTGGCACCATTTTTGAGTGAATTGCCAAAAGTCAGATTTTTGCTGAAAAAAAATCTTTTTCTGCCGGTTAAGTTGTTGAGGGCTGATTTCTTGTCCTGTGATAAAAAGCCTTCTGTGTCGACTGCCAAACCTTTCAGGGGAGCATTTGCAACCGGTTGGCACCATTTTTGAGTGAATTGCCAAAAGTCAGATTTTTTCTGAAATTGTGACCACGGGGCTTAGGGATTTTTTTAAAAAAAAATATTTCCACCGGTTAAGTTGTTGAGGGCTGATTTCTTTTCCTGTGATAAAAAGCCTTCTGTTTCCATCGCCAAAGCTTTCACGGGAGCATTTGCAACCGGTTGGCACCATTTTTGAGTGAATTGCCAAAAGTCAGATTTTTGCTGAAATAGTGACCCCGGGGCTTACGGATTTTTTCAAAAAAATATTTTCCACCGGTTAAGTTGTTGAGGGCTGATTTCTTGTCCTGTGATAAAAAGCCTTCTGTTTCCATCGCCAAAACTTTCAGGGGAGCATTTGCAACCGGTTGGCACCATTTTTGAGTGAATTGCCAAAAGTCAGATTTTTTCTGAAATTGTGACCACGGGGCTTAGGGATTTTTTAAAAAAAAAATATTTCCACCGGTTAAGTTGTTGAGGGCTGATTTCTTTTCCTGTGATAAAAAGCCTTCTGTTTCCATCGCCAAAGCTTTCACGGGAGCATTTGCAACCGGTTGGCACCATTTTTGAGTGAATTGCCAAAAGTCAGATTTTTGCTGAAATTGTGACCCCGGGGCTTACGGATTTTTTCAAAAAAATCTTTTCCGCCGGTTAAGTTGTTGAGGGCTGATTTCTTGTCCTGTGATAAAAAGCCTTCTGTTACCATCGCCAAAGCTTTCAGGGGAGCATTTGCAAGTGTTTGGCACCATTTTTCAGTGAATTGCCAAAAGTCAGATTTTTGCTGAAAAAAAATCTTTTTCCGCCGGTTAAGTTGTTGAGGGCTGATTTCTTGACCTGTGATAAAAAGCCTTCTGTTTCCATCGCCAAAGCTTTCAGGGGAGCATTTGCAAGTGTTTGGCACCATTTTTGATTGAATTGCCAAAAGTCAGATTTTTGCTGAAATTGTGACCCCGGGGCTTAGGGATTTTTTCAAAAAAAAAATTTCCACAGGTTAAGTTGTTGAGGGCTGATTTCTTGTCCTGTGATAAAAAGCCTTCTGTTTCCATCGCCAAAGCTTTCAGGGGAGCATTTGCAAGTGTTTGGCACCATTTTTGAGTGAATTGCCAAAAGTCAGATTTTTGCTGAAATTGTGACCCCGGGGCTTAGGGATTTTTTCAAAAAAATATTTTCTGCCGGTTAAGTTGTTGAGGGCTGATTTCTTGTCCTGTGATAAAAAGCCTTCTGTTTGCGACTGCCAAACCTTTCAGGGGAGCATTTGCAACCGGTTGGCACCATTTTTGAGTGAATTGCCAAAAGTCAGATTTTTCCTGAAAATGTGACCCCGGGGCTTAGGGATTTTTTCAAAAAAACATTTTCCACTGGTGAAGTTGTTGAGGGCTGATTTCTTGTCCTGTGATAAAAAGCCTTCTGTTTCCATCGCCAAAGCTTTCATGGGAGCATTTGCAACCGGTTGGCACCATTTTTGAGTGAATTGCCAAAAGTGAGATTTTTGGTGAAATTGTGACCCCGGGGCTTATGGATTTTTTCAAAAAAATATTTTCCGCTGGTTAAGTTGTTGAGGGCTGATTTCTTGTCCTGTGATAAAAAGCCTTCTTTTTCCTTCGCCAAAGCTTTCCGGGAAGCATTTGCAAGTGTTTGGCACCATTTTTGAGTGACTTACAAAAAGTCAGATTTTTGCTGAAATTGTGACCCCGGGGCTTCGGGATTTTTTCAAAAAAATATTTTCTGCCGGTTAAGTTGTTGAGGATTGATTTCTTGTCCTGTGATAAAAAGCCTTCTGTTTCGACTGCCAAACCTTTCAGGGGAGAATTTGCAACCGGTTGGCACCATTTTTGAGTGAATTGCCAAAAGTCAGATTTTTCCTGAAATTGTGACCCCGGGGCTTAGGGATTTTTTCAAAAAAATATTTTCTGCCGGTTACGTTGTTGAGGGCTGATTTCTTGTCCTGTGATAAAAAGCCTTCTGTTTCCATCGCCAAAGCTTTCAGGGGAGCATTTGCAAGTGTTTGGCACCATTTTTCAGTGAATTGCCAAAAGTCAGATTTTTGCTGAAAAAAAATCTTTTTCCGCCGGTTAAGTTGTTGAGGGCTGATTTCTTGTCCTGTGATAAAAAGCCTTCTTTTTTTTCGCCAAAGCTTTCAGGGGAGCATTTGCAAGTGTTTGGCACCATTTTTGAGTGAATTGCCAAAAGTCAGATTTTTGCTGAAATTGTGACCCCGGGGCTTAGGGATTTTTTCAAAAAAATATTTTCCGTCGGTTAAGTTGTTGAGGGCTGATTTCTTGTCCTGTGATAAAAAGCCTTCTTTTTCCTTCGCCAAAGCTTTCAGGGGAGCATTTGCAAGTGTTTGGCACTATTTTTGAGTGAATTGCCAAAAGTCAGATTTTTGCTGAAATTGTGACCCCGGGGCTTAGGGATTTTTTCAAAAAAATATTTTCTGCCGGTTAAGTTGTTGAGGGCTGATTTCTTGGCCTGTGATAAAAAGCATTCTGTTTCCATCCCCAAAGGTTTCAGGAGAGCATTTGCAACCGGTTGGCACCATTTTTGAGTGAATTGCCAAAAGTCAGATTTTTGCTGAAATTGTGACCCCGGGGCTTAGGGATTTTTTCAAAAAAATATTTTCTGCCGGTTACGTTGTTGAGGGCTGATTTCTTGTCCTGTGATAAAAAGCCTTCTGTTTCCATCGCCAAAGCTTTCAGGGGAGCATTTGCAAGTGTTTGGCACCATTTTTGAGTGAATTGCCAAAAGTCAGATTTTTCCTGAAATTGTGACCCCGGGGCTTAGGGATTTTTTCAAAAAAATATTTTCTGTCGGTTAAGTTGTTGAGGGCTGATTTCTTGTCCTGTGATAAAAAGCCTTCTGTTTCCATCGCCAAAGCTTTCAGGGGAGCATTTGCAAGTGTTTGGCACCATTTTTGAGTGAATTGCCAAAAGTCAGATTTTTCCTGAAATTGTGGCCCCGGGGCTTAGGGATTTTTTCAAAAAAAAAATTTCCACCGGTTAAGTTGTTGAGGGCTGATTTCTTGTCCTGTGATAAAAAGCCTTCTGTTTCCATCGCCAAAGGTTTCAGGGGAGCATTTGCAACCGGTTGGCACCATTTTTGAGTGAATTGCCAAAAGTCAGATTTTTGCTGAAAAAAAATCTTTTTCCGCCGGTTAAGTTGTTGAGGGCTGATTTCTTGTCCTGTGATAAAAAGCCTTCTGTTTAGACTGCCAAACCTTTCAGGGGAGCATTTGCAACCGGTTGGCACCATTTTTGAGTGAATTGCC
The DNA here is from genome assembly GCF_965112155.1 of Podarcis liolepis. Classification (NCBI taxonomy): domain Eukaryota; kingdom Metazoa; phylum Chordata; class Lepidosauria; order Squamata; family Lacertidae; genus Podarcis; species Podarcis liolepis. The sequence continues at coordinate 67,060,543 of NC_139564.1, read as the reverse complement.
AAAAGTCAGATTTTTGCTGAAATTGTGACCCCGGGGCTTAGGGATTTTTTCAAAAAAATATTTTCTGCCGGTTAAGTTGTTGAGGGCTGATTTCTTGTCCTGTGATAAAAAGCCTTCTGTTTCCATCGCCAAAGCTTTCAGGGGAGCATTTGCAACCGGTTGGCACCATTTTTGAGTGAATTGCCAAAAGTCAGATTTTTGCTGAAATTGTGACCCCGGGGCTTACGGATTTTTTCAAAAAAACTTTTCCGCCGGTTAAGTTGTTGAGGGCTGATTTCTTGTCCTGTGATAAAAAGCCTTCTGTTACCATCGCCAAAGCTTTCAGGGGAGCATTTGCAAGTGTTTGGCACCATATTTCAGTGAATTGCCAAAAGTCAGATTTTTGCTGAAAAAAAATCTTTTTCCGCCGGTTAAGTTGTTGAGGGCTGATTTCTTGTCCTGTGATAAAAAGCCTTTTGTTTCCATCGCCAAAGCTTTCAGGCGAGCATTTGCAAGTGTTTGGCACCATTTTTGATTGAATTGCCAAAAGTCAGATTTTTGCTGAAATTGTGACCCCGGGGCTTAGGGATTTTTTCAAAAAAATATTTTCTGCCTGTTAAGTTGTTGAGGGCTGATTTCTTGTCCTGTGATAAAAAGCCTTCTGTTTCAATCGCCAAAGGTTTCAGGAGGACATTTGCACCCGGTTGGCACCATTTTTGAGTGAATTGCCAAAAGTCAGATTTTTTCTGAAATTGTGACCCCGGGGCTTAGGGATTTTTTCAAAAAAATATTTTCCACCGATTAAGTTGTTGAGGGCTTATTTCTTGTCCTGTGATAAAAAGCCTTCTGTTTCCATCGCCAAAGCTTTCAGGGGAGCATTTGCAACCGGTTGGCACCATTTTTGAGTGAATTGCCAAAAGTCAGATTTTTGCTGAAAAAAAATCTTTTTCCGCCGGTTAAGTTGTTGAGGGCTGATTTCTTGTCCTGTGATAAAAAGCCTTCTGTTTCAACTGCCAAACCTTTCAGGGGAGCATTTGCAACCGGCTGGCACCATTTTTGAGTGAATTGCCAAAAGTCATATTTTCCTGAAATTGTGACCCCGGGGCTTATGGATTTTTTCAAAAAAATATTTTCCACCGGTTAAGTTGTTGAGGGCTGATTTCTTGTCCTGTGATAAAAAGCCTTCTGTTTCCATCGCCAAAGGTTTCAGGAGGACATTTGCAACCGGTTGGCACCATTTTTGAGTGAATTGCCAAAAGTCAGATTTTTTCTGAAATTGTGACCCCGGGGCTTAGGGATTTTTTCAAAAAAATATTTTCCACCGATTAAGTTGTTGAGGGCTTATTTCTTGTCCTGTGATAAAAAGCCTTCTGTTTCCATCGCCAAAGCTTTCAGGGGAGCATTTGCAACCGGTTGGCACCATTTTTGAGTGAATTGCCAAAAGTCAGATTTTTGCTGAAAAAAAATCTTTTTCCGCCGGTTAAGTTGTTGAGGGCTGATTTCTTGTCCTGTGATAAAAAGCCTTCTGTTTCGACTGCCAAACCTTTTAGGGGAGCATTTGCAACCGGTTGGCACCATTTTTGAGCGAATTGCCAAAAGTCAGATTTTTTCTGAAATTGTGACCCCGGGGCTTAGGGATTTTTTCAAAAAAATATTTTCCGCCGGTTAAGTTGTTGAGGGCTGATTTCTTGTCCTGTGATAAAAAGCCTTCTGTTTCCATCGCCAAAGGTTTCAGGAGGACATTTGCAACCGGTTGGCACCATTTTTGAGTGAATTGCCAAAAGTCAGATTTTTTCTGAAATTGTGACCCCGGGGCTTAGGGATTTTTTCAAAAAAATATTTTCCACCGATTAAGTTGTTGAGGGCTTATTTCTTGTCCTGTGATAAAAAGCCTTCTGTTTCCATCGCCAAAGCTTTCAGGGGAGCATTTGCAACCGGTTGGCACCATTTTTGAGTGAATTGCCAAAAGTCAGATTTTTGCTGAAATTGTGACCCCAGGGCTTATGGATTTATTCAAAAAAATATTTTCCACAGGTTAAGTTGTTGAGGGCTGATTTCTTGTCCTGTGATAAAAAGCCTTCTGTTTCCATCGCCAAAGATTTCAGGGGAGCATTTGCAAGTGTTTGGCACCATTTTTCAGTGAATTGCCAAAAGTCAGATTTTTGCTGAAAAAAAATCTTTTTCCGCAGGTTAAGTTGGTGAGGGCTGATTTCTTGTCCTGTAATAAAAAGCCTTCTTTTTCCTTCGCCAAAGCTTTCAGGGGAGCATTTGCAACCGGTTGGCACCATTTTTGAGTGAATTGCCAAAAGTCAGATTTTTGCTAAAATTGTGACCCCGGGGCTTAGGGATTTTTTCAAAAAAATATTTTCCGCCGGTTAAGTTGTTGAGGGCTGATTTCTTGTCCTGTGATAAAAAGCCTTCTGTTTCGACTGCCAAACCTTTCAGGGGAGCATTTGCAAGTGTTTGGTACCATTTTTCAGTGAATTGCCAAAAGTCAGATTTTTGCTGAAAAAAAATCTTTTTCCGCTGGTTAAGTTGTTGAGGGCTGATTTCTTGTCCTGTGATAAAAAGCCTTCTGTTTCGACTGCCAAACCTTTCAGGGGAGCATTTGCAACTGTTTGGCACCATTTTTCAGTGAATTGCCAAAAGTCAGATTTTTCCTGAAATTGTGACCCCGGGGCTTATGGATTTTTTCAAAAAAATCTTTTTCCGCCGGTTAAGTTGGTGAGGGCTGATTTCTTGTCCTGTAATAAAAAGCCTTCTTTTTCCTTCGCCAAAGCTTTCAGGGGAGCATTTGCAACCGGCTGGCACCATTTTTGAGTGAATTGCCAAAAGTCAGATTTTTGCTGAAATTGTGACCCCGGGGCTTAGGGATTTATTCAAAAAAATATTTTCTGCCGGTTAAGTTGTTGAGGGCTGATTTCTTGTCCTGTGATAAAAAGCCTTCTGTTTCCATCGCCAAAGCTTTCAGGGGAGCATTTGCAAGTGTTTGGCACCATTTTTCAGTGAATTGCCAAAAGTCAGATTTTTGCTGAAAAAAAATCTTTTTCCGCCGGTTAAGTTGTTGAGGGCTGATTTCTTCTCCTGTGATACAAAGCCTTCTGTTTCGACTGCCAAACCTTTCAGGGGAGCATTTGCAACCGGTTGGCACCATTTTTGAGTGAATTGCCAAAAGTCAAATTTTTCTTGAAATTGTGACCCTGGGGCTTAGGGATTTTTTCAAAAAAATATTTTCCACCGGTTAAGTTGTTGAGGGCTGATTTCTTGTCCTGTGATAAAAAGCCTTCTGTTTCGACAGCCAAACCTTTCTGGGGAGCATTTGCAAGTGTTTGGCACCATTTTTCAGTGAATTGCCAAAAGTCAGATTTTTCCTGAAATAAAATATTTTTCCACCGGTTAAGTTGTTGAGGGCTGATTTCTTGTCCTGTCATAAAAAGCCTTCTGTTTCGACTGCCAAACCTTTCAGGGGAGCATTTGCAACCGGTTGGCACCATTTTTGAGTGAATTGCCAAAAGTCAGATTTTTCCTGAAATTGTGACCCCGGGGCTTAGGGATTTTTTCCAAAAAATATTTTCCGCCGGTTAAGTTGTTGAGGGCTGATTTCTTGTCCTGTGATAAAAAGCCTTCTTTTTACTTCGCCAAAGCTTTCAGGGGAGCATTTGCAATGTTTGGCACCATTTTTGAGTGAATTGCCAAAAGTCAGATTTTTCCTGAAATTGTGACCCCGGGGCTTAGGGATTTTTTCCAAAAAATATTTTCCGCCGGTTAAGTTGTTGAGGGCTGATTTCTTGTCCTGTGATAAAAAGCCTTCTGTTTCGACTGCCAAAGCTTTCAGGGGATCATTTGCAACCGGTTGGCACCATTTTTGAGTGAATTGCCAAAAGTCAGATTTTTGCTGAAATTGTGACCCCGGGGCTCAGGGATTTTTTCAAAAAAATATTTTCCGCCGGTTAAGTTGTTGAGGGCTGATTTCTTGTCCTGTGATAAAAAGCCTTCTGTTTCGACTGCCAAACCTTTCAGGGGATCATTTGCAACCGGTTGGCACCATTTTTGAGTGAATTGCCAAAAGTCAGATTTTTGCTGAAATTGTGACCCCGGGGCTTAGGGATTTTTTCAAAAAAATATTTTCCACCGGTTAAGTTGTTGAGGGCTGATTTCTTGTCCTGTGATAAAAAGCCTTCTGTTTCCATCGCCAAAGCTTTCAGGGGAGCATTTGCAAGTGTTTGGCACCATTTTTGAGTGAATTGCCAAAAGTCAGATTTTTGCTGAAATTGTTACCCCGGGGCTTAGGGATTTTTTCAAAAAAATATTTTCCGCCGGTTAAGTTGTTGAGGGCTGATTTCTTGTCCTGTGATAAAAAGCCTTCTGTTTCCATCGCCAAAGCTTTCAGGGGAGCATTTGCAAGTGTTTGGCACCATTTTTGAGTGAATTGCCAAAAGTCAGATTTTTGCTGAAATTGTGACCCCGGGGCTTAGGGATTTTTTCAAAAAAATATTTTCTGCCGGTTAAGTTGTTGAGGGCTGATTTCTTGTCCTGTGATAAAAAGCCTTCTGTTTCCATGCCCAAAGGTTTCAGGAGAGTATTTGCAACCGGTTGGCACCATTTTTGAGTGAATTGCCAAAAGTCAGATTTTTGCTGAAATTGTGACCCCGGGGCTTAGGGATTTTTTCAAAAAAATATTTTCTGCCGGTTAAGTTGTTGAGGGCTGATTTCTTGTCCTGTGATAAAAAGCCTTCTGTTTCCATCGCCAAAGCTTTCAGGGGAGCATTTGCAACCGGCTGGCACCATTTTTGAGTGAATTGCCAAAAGTCAGATTTTTCCTGAAATTGTGACCCCGGGGCTTAGGGATTTTTTCGAAAAAATATTTTCTGCCGGTTAAGTTGTTGAGGGCTGATTTCTTGTCCTGTGATAAAAAGCCTTCTGTTTCCATCGCCAAACCTTTCAGGGGAGCATTTGCAAGTGTTTGGCACCATTTTTGAGTGAATTGCCAAAAGTCAGATTTTTCCTGAAATTGTGACCCCGGGGCTTAGGGATTTTTTCAAAAAAATATTTTCTGCCGGTTAAGTTGTTGAGGGCTGATTTCTTGTCCTGTGGTAAAAAGCCTTCTGTTTCCATCGCCAAAGTCTTCGGGGGATCATTTGCAACCGCTTGACACCATTTTTGAGTGAATTGCCAAAAGTCAGATTTTTGCTGAAATTGTGACCCCGGGGCTTAGGGATTTTTTCAAAAAAATATTTTCCGCCGGTTAAGTTGTTGAGGGCTGATTTCTTGTCCTGTGATAAAAAGCCTTCTTTTTCCTTCGCCAAAGCTTTCAGGGGAGCATTTGCAAGTGTTTGGAACCATTTTTCAGTGAATTGTCAAAAGTCAGATTTTTGCTGAAAAAAAATCTTTTTCCGGCGGTTAAGTTGTTGAGGGCTGATTTCTTGTCCTGTGATAAAAAGCCTTCTGTTTCGACTGCCAAACCTTTCAGGGGAGCATTTGCAAGTGTTTGGCACCATTTTTCAGTGAATTGCCAAAAGTCAGATTTTTCCTGAAATTGTGACCCCGGGGCTTAGGGATTTTTTCAAAAAAATATTTTCCGCCGGTTAAGTTGTTGAGGGCTGATTTCTTGTCCTGTAATAAAAAGCCTTCTGTTTCCATCGCCAAAGCTTTCAGGGGAGCATTTGCAAGTGTTTGGCACCATTTTTGAGTGAATTGCCAAAAGTCAGATTTTTGCTGAAATTGTGACCCCGGGGCTTAAGGATTTTTTCAAAAAAATATTTTCTGCCGGTTAAGTTGTTGAGGGCTGATTTCTTGTCCTGTGATAAAAAGCCTTCTGTTTCGAGAGCCAAACCTTTCATGGGAGCATTTGCAACCGGTTGGCACCATTTTTGAGTGAATTGCCAAAAGTCAGATTTTTCCTGATATTGTGACCCCGGGGCTTAGGGATTTTTTCAAAAAAATATTTTCCACCGGTTAAGTTTTTGAGGGCTGATTTCTTGTCCTGTGGTAAAAAGCCTTCTGTTTCCATCGCCAAAGTCTTCGGGGGATCATTTGCAACCGCTTGACACCATTTTTGAGTGAATTGCCAAAAGTCAGATTTTTGCTGAAATTGTGACCCCGGGGCTTAAGGATTTTTTCAAAAAAATATTTTCCGCCGGTTAAGTTGTTGAGGGCTGATTTCTTGTCCTCTGATAAAAAGCCTTCTTTTTCCTTCGCCAAAGCTTTCAGGGGAGCATTTGCAAGTATTTGGCACCATTTTTGAGTGAATTGCCAAAAGTCAGATTTTTGCTGAAATTGTGACCCCGGGGCTTAGGGATTTTTTCAAAAAAATATTTTCTGCCGGTTAAGTTGTTGAGGGCTGATTTCTTGTCCTGTGATAAAAAGCCTTCTGTTTCGACTGCCAAACCTTTCAGGGGAGCATTTGCAACCGGTTGGCACCATTTTTGAGTGAATTGCCAAAAGTCAGATTTTTGCTGAAATTGTGACCCCGGGGCTTAGGGATTTTTTCAAAAAAATATTTTCCGCCGGTTAAGTTGTTGAGGGCTGATTTCTTGTCCTGTGATAAAAAGCCTTCTTTTTCCTTCGCCAAAGCTTTCAGGGGAGCATTTGCAAGTGTTTGGAACCATTTTTCAGTGAATTGCCAAAAGTCAGATTTTTGCTGAAAAAAAATCTTTTTCCGCCGGTTAAGTTGGTGAGGGCTGATTTCTTGTCCTGTAATAAAAAGCCTTCTTTTTCCTTCGCCAAAGCTTTCAGGGGAGCATTTGCAAGTATTTGGCACCATTTTTGAGTGAATTGCCAAAAGTCAGATTTTTGCTGAAATTGTGACCCCGGGGCTTAGGGATTTTTTCAAAAAAATATTTTCTGCCGGTTAAGTTGTTGAGGGCTGATTTCTTGTCCTGTGATAAAAAGCCTTCTGTTTCCATCGCCAAAGCTTTCAGGGGAGCATTTGCAACCGGCTGGCACCATTTTTGAGTGAATTGCCAAAAGTCAGATTTTTCCTGAAATTGTGACCCCGGGGCTTAGGGATTTTTTCAAAAAAATATTTTCCACCGGTTAAGTTGTTGAGGGCTGATTTCTTGTCCTGTGATAAAAAGCCTTCTGTTTCCATCGCCAAAGCTTTCAGGGGAGCATTTGCAAGTGTTTGGCACCATTTTTGAGTGAATTGCCAAAAGTCAGATTTTTGCTGAAATTGTGACCCCGGGGCTTAGGGATTTTTTCAAAAAAATATTTTCTGCCGGTTAAGTTGTTGAGGGCTGATTTCTTGTCCTGTGATAAAAAGCCTTCTGTTTCCATGCCCAAAGGTTTCAGGAGAGTATTTGCAACCGGTTGGCACCATTTTTGAGTGAATTGCCAAAAGTCAGATTTTTGCTGAAATTGTGACCCCGGGGCTTAGGGATTTTTTCAAAAAAATATTTTCTGCCGGTTAAGTTGTTGAGGGCTGATTTCTTGTCCTGTGATAAAAAGCCTTCTGTTTCCATCGCCAAAGCTTTCAGGGGAGCATTTGCAACCGGCTGGCACCATTTTTGAGTGAATTGCCAAAAGTCAGATTTTTCCTGAAATTGTGACCCCGGGGCTTAGGGATTTTTTCAAAAAAATATTTTCTGCCGGTTAAGTTGTTGAGGGCTGATTTCTTGTCCTGTGATAAAAAGCCTTCTGTTTCCATCGCCAAAGCTTTCAGGGGAGCATTTGCAACCGGCTGGCACCATTTTTGAGTGAATTGCCAAAAGTCAGATTTTTCCTGAAATTGTGACCCCGGGGCTTAGGGATTTTTTCAAAAAAATCTTTTCCGCCGGTTAAGTTGTTGAGGGCTGATTTCTTGTCCTGTGATAAAAAGCCTTCTGTTTCCATCGCCAAAGCTTTCAGGGGAGCATTTGCAAGTGTTTGGCACCATTTTTGAGTGAATTGCCAAAAGTCAGATTTTTGCTGAAATTGTTACCCCGGGGCTTAGGGATTTTTTCAAAAAAATATTTTCCGCCGGTTAAGTTGTTGAGGGCTGATTTCTTGTCCTGTGATAAAAAGCCTTCTGTTTCGACTGCCAAACCTTTCAGGGGAGCATTTGCAACCGGTTGGCACCATTTTTGAGTGAATTGGCAAAAGTCAGATTTTTCCTGAAATTGTGACCCCGGGGCTTAGGGATTTTTTCAAAAAAATATTTTCCACCGGTTAAGTTGTTGAGGGCTGATTTCTTGTCCTGTGATAAAAAGCCTTCTGTTTCTATCGCCAAAGCTTTCAGGGGAGCATTTGCAAGTGTTTGGCACCATTTTTGAGTGAATTGCCAAAAGTCAGATTTTTCCTGAAATTGTGACCCCGGGGCTTAGGGATTTTTTCAAAAAAAAAATTTCCACCGGTTAAGTTGTTGGGGGCTGATTTCTTGTCCTGTGATAAAAAGCCTTCTGTATCCATCGCCAAAGCTTTCAGGGGAGCATTTGCAACCGGTTGGCACCATTTTTGAGTGAATTGCCAAAAGTCAGATTTTTGCTGAAATTGTGACCCCGGGGCTTAGGGATTTTTTCAAAAAAATATTTTCCGCCGGTTAAGTTGTTGAGGGCTGATTTCTTGTCCTGTGATAAAAAGCCTTCTGTTTCCATCGCCAAAGCTTTCAGGGGAGCATTTGCAAGTGTTTGGCACCATTTTTCAGTGAATTCCCAAAAGTCAGATTTTTGCTGAAAAAAAATCTTTTTCCGCCGGTTAAGTTGTTGAGGGCTGATTTCTTGTCCTGTGATAAAAAGCCTTCTTTTTCCTTCGCCAAAGCTTTCCGGGGAGCATTTGCAAGTGTTTGGCACCATTTTTGAGTGACTTGCCAAAAGTCAGATTTTTGCTGAAATTGTGACCCCGGGGCTTAGGGATTTTTTCAAAAAAATATTTTCTGCCGATTAAGTTGTTGAGGGTTGATTTCTTCTCCTGTGATACAAAGCCTTCTGTTTCGACTGCCAAACCTTTCAGGGGAGCATTTGCAACCGGTTGGCACCATTTTTGAGTGAATTGCCAAAAGTCAAATTTTTCCTGAAATTGTGACCCTGGGGCTTAGGGATTTTTTCAAAAAAATATTTTCCACCGGTTAAGTTGTTGAGGGCTGATTTCTTGTCCTGTGATAAAAAGCCTTCTGTTTCGACTGCCAAACCTTTCTGGGGAGCATTTGCAAGTGTTTGGCACCATTTTTCAGTGAATTGCCAAAAGTCAGATTTTTCCTGAAATAAAATCTTTTTCCACCGGTTAAGTTGTTGAGGGCTGATTTCTTGTCCTGTGATAAAAAGCCTTCTGTTTCCATCGCCAAAGCTTTCAGGGGAGCATTTGCAACTGGTTGGCACCATTTTTGAGTGAATTGCCAAAAGTCAGATTTTTGCTGAAATTGTGACCCCGGGGCTTAGGGATTTTTTCAATAAAATATTTTCTGCCGGTTAAGTTGTTGAGGGCTGATTTCTTGTCCTGTGATAAAAAGCCTTCTGTTTCCATCGCCAAAGCTTTCAGGGGAGCATTTGCAAGTGTTTGGCAGCATTTTTGAGTGAATTGCCAAAAGTCAGATTTTTCCTGAAATTGTGACCCCGGGGCTTAGGGATTTTTTCAAAAAAATATTTTCCACCGGTTAAGTTGTTGAGGGCTGATTTCTTGTCCTGTGATAAAAAGCCTTCTTTTTCCTTCGCCAAAGGTTTCAGGGGAGCATTTGCAAGTGTTTGGCACCATTTTTGAGTGACTTGCCAAAAGTCAGATTTTTGCTGAAATTGTGACCCCGGGGCTTAGGGATTTTTTCAAAAAAATATTTTCTGCCGGTTACGTTGTTGGGGGTTGATTTCTTCTCCTGTGATACAAAGCCTTCTGTTTCGACTGCCAAACCTTTCAGGGGAGCATTTGCAACCGGTTGGCACCATTTTTGAGTGAATTGCCAAAAGTCAAATTTTTCTTGAAATTGTGACCCTGGGGCTTAGGGATTTTTTCAAAAAAATATTTTCCACCGGTTAAGTTGTTGAGGGCTGATTTCTTGTCCTGTGATAAAAAGCCTTCTGTTTCGACAGCCAAACCTTTCTGGGGAGCATTTGCAAGTGTTTGGCACCATTTTTCAGTGAATTGCCAAAAGTCAGATTTTTCCTGAAATAAAATATTTTTCCACCGGTTAAGTTGTTGAGGGCTGATTTCTTGTCCTGTGATAAAAAGCCTTCTGTTTCGACTGCCAAACCTTTCAGGGGAGCATTTGCAACCGGTTGGCACCATTTTTGAGTGAATTGCCAAAAGTCAGATTTTTCCTGAAATTGTGACCCCGGGGCTTAGGGATTTTTTCCAAAAAATATTTTCCGCCAGTTAAGTTGTTGAGGGCTGATTTCTTGTCCTGTGATAAAAAGCCTTCTTTTTACTTCGCCAAAGCTTTCAGGGGAGCATTTGCAATGTTTGGCACCATTTTTGAGTGAATTGCCAAAAGTCAGATTTTTCCTGAAATTGTGACCCCGGGGCTTAGGGATTTTTTCCAAAAAATATTTTCCGCCGGTTAAGTTGTTGAGGGCTGATTTCTTGTCCTGTGATAAAAAGCCTTCTGTTTCGACTGCCAAAGCTTTCAGGGGATCATTTGCAACCGGTTGGCACCATTTTTGAGTGAATTGCCAAAAGTCAGATTTTTGCTGAAATTGTGACCCCGGGGCTCAGGGATTTTTTCAAAAAAATATTTTCCGCCGGTTAAGTTGTTGAGGGCTGATTTCTTGTCCTGTGATAAAAAGCCTTCTGTTTCGACTGCCAAACCTTTCAGGGGATCATTTGCAACCGGTTGGCACCATTTTTGAGTGAATTGCCAAAAGTCAGATTTTTGCTGAAATTGTGACCCCGGGGCTTAGGGATTTTTTCAATAAAATATTTTCCACCAGTTAAGTTGTTGAGGGCTGATTTCTTGTCCTGTGATAAAAAGCCTTCTGTTTCCATCGCCAAAGCTTTCAGGGGAGCATTTGCAAGTTTTTGGCACCATTTTTGAGTGACTTGCCAAAAGTCAGATTTTTGCTGAAATTGTGACCCCGGGGCTTAGGGATGTTTTCAAAAAAATATTTTCCGCCGGTTAAGTTGTTGAGGGCTGATTTCTTGTCCTGTGATAAAAAGCCTTCTGTTTCCATCGCCAAAGGTTTCAGGGGAGCATTTGCAACCGGTTGGCACCATTTTTGAGTGAATTGCCAAAAGTCAGATTTTTCCTGAAATTGTGACCCCGGGGCTTAGGGATTTTTTCAAAAAAGTATTTTCCACCGGTTAAGTTGTTGAGGGCTGATTCCTTGTCCTGTGATAAAAAGCCTTCTGTTTCCATCGCCAAAGGTTTCAGGGGAGCATTTGCAACCGGTTGGCACCATTTTTGAGTGAATTGCCAAAAGTCAGATTTTTGCTGAAATTGTGACCCCGGGGCTTAGGGATTTTTTCAAAAAAATATTTTCCGCCGGTTAAGTTGTTGAGGGCTGATTTCTTGTCCTGTGATAAAAAGCCTTCCTTTTCCTTCGCCAAAGCTTTCAGGGGAGCATTTGCAAGTGTTTGGCACCATTTTTGAGTGAATTGCCAAAAGTCAGATTTTTGCTGAAAAAAAATCTTTTTCCGCCGGTTAAGTTGCTGAGGGCTGATTTCTTGTCCTGTGATAAAAAGCCTTCTGTTTCGACTGCCAAACCTTTCAGGGGAGCATTTGCAACCGGTTGGCACCATTTTGGAGTGAATTGCCAAAAGTCAGATTTTTCCTGAAATTGTGACCCCGGGGCTTAGGGATTTTTTCAAAAAAATATTTTCCACCGGTTAAGTTGTTGAGGGCTGATTTCTTGTCCTGTGATAAAAAGCCTTCTGTTTCCATCCCCAAAGGTTTCAGGAGAGCATTTGCTACCGGTTGGCACCATTTTTGAGTGAATTGCCAAAAGTCAGATTTGTGCTGAAATTGTGACCCCGGGGCTTAGGGATTTTTTCAATAAAATATTTTCTGCCGGTTAAGTTGTTGAGGGCTGATTTCTTGTCCTGTGATAAAAAGCCTTCTGTTTCCATCGCCAAAGCTTTCAGGGGAGCATATGCAAGTGTTTGGCACCATTTTTGAGTGAATTGCCAAAAGTCAGATTTTTCCTGAAATTGTGACCCCGGGGCTTAGGGATTTTTTCAAAAAAATATTTTCCACCGGTTAAGTTGTTGAGGGCTGATTTCTTGTCCTGTGATAAAAAGCCTTCTTTTTCCTTCGCCAAAGGTTTCAGGGGAGCATTTGCAAGTGTTTGGCACCATTTTTGAGTGACTTGCCAAAAGTCAGATTTTTGCTGAAATTGTGACCCCGGGGCTTAGGGATTTTTTCAAAAAAATATTTTCTGCCGGTTACGTTGTTGAGGGTTGATTTCTTCTCCTGTGATACAAAGCCTTCTGTTTCGACTGCCAAAACCTTTCAGGGGAGCATTTGCAACCGGTTGGCACCATTTTTGAGTGAATTGCCAAAAGTCAAATTTTTCCTGAAATTGTGACCCTGGGGCTTAGGGATTTTTTCAAAAAAATATTTTCCACCGGTTAAGTTGTTGAGGGCTGATTTCTTGTCCTGTGATAAAAAGCCTTCTGTTTCGACAGCCAAACCTTTCTGGGGAGCATTTGCAAGTGTTTGGCACCATTTTTCAGTGAATTGCCAAAAGTCAGATTTTTCCTGAAATAAAATCTTTTTCCACCGGTTAAGTTGTTGAGGGCTGATTTCTTGTCCTGTGACAAAAAGCCTTCTTTTTACTTCGCCAAAGCTTTCAGGGGAGCATTTGCAATGTTTGGCACCATTTTTGAGTGAATTGCCAAAAGTCAGATTTTTCCTGAAATTGTGACCCCGGGGCTTAGGGATTTTTTCCAAAAAATATTTTCCGCCGGTTAAGTTGTTGAGGGCTGATTTCTTGTCCTGTGATAAAAAGCCTTCTGTTTCGACTGCCAAAGCTTTCAGGGGATCATTTGCAACCGGTTGGCACCATTTTTGAGTGAATTGCCAAAAGTCAGATTTTTGCTGAAAGTGTGACCCCGGGGCTCAGGGATTTTTTCAAAAAAATATTTTCCGCCGGTTAAGTTGTTGAGGGCTGATTTCTTGTCCTGTGATAAAAAGCCTTCTGTTTCGACTGCCAAACCTTTCAGGGGATCATTTGCAACCGGTTGGCACCATTTTTGAGTGAATTGCCAAAAGTCAGATTTTTGCTGAAATTGTGACCCCGGGGCTTAGGGATTTTTTCAAAAAAATATTTTCCACCAGTTAAGTTGTTGAGGGCTGATTTCTTGTCCTGTGATAAAAAGCCTTCTGTTTCGACAGCCAAACCTTTCTGGGGAGCATTTGCAAGTGTTTGGCACCATTTTTCAGTGAATTGCCAAAAGTCAGATTTTTCCTGAAATAAAATCTTTTTCCACCGGTTAAGTTGTTGAGGGCTGATTTCTTGTCCTGTGATAAAAAGCCTTCTGTTTCGACTGCCAAACATTTCAGGGGAGCATTTGCAACCGGTTGGCACCATTTTTGAGTGAATTGCCAAAAGTCAGATTTTTCCTGAAATTGTGACCCCGGGGCTTAGGGATTTTTTCAAAAAAATATTTTCCGCCGGTTAAGTTGTTGAGGGCTGATTTCTTGTCCTGTGACAAAAAGCCTTCTTTTTACTTCGCCAAAGCTTTCAGGGGAGCATTTGCAATGTTTGGCACCATTTTTGAGTGAATTGCCAAAAGTCAGATTTTTCCTGAAATTGTGACCCCGGGGCTTAGGGATTTTTTCCAAAAAATATTTTCCGCCGGTTAAGTTGTTGAGGGCTGATTTCTTGTCCTGTGATAAAAAGCCTTCTGTTTCGACTGCCAAAGCTTTCAGGGGATCATTTGCAACCGGTTGGCACCATTTTTGAGTGAATTGCCAAAAGTCAGATTTTTGCTGAAATTGTGACCCCGGGGCTCAGGGATTTTTTCAAAAAAATATTTTCCGCCGGTTAAGTTGTTGAGGGCTGATTCCTTGTCCTGTGATAAAAAGCCTTCTGTTTCCTTCGCAAAGCTTTCAGGGGAGCATTTGCAAGTGTTTGGCACCATTTTTCAGTGAATTGCCAAAAGTCAGATTTTGCTGAAAAAAAATCTTTTTCCGCCGGTTAAGTTGTTGAGGGCTGATTTCCTTTCCTGTGATAAAAAGCCTTCTGTTTCGACAGCCAAACCTTTCTGGGGAGCATTTGCAAGTGTTTGGCACCATTTTTCAGTGAATTGCCAAAAGTCAGATTTTTCCTGAAATAAAATCTTTTTCCACCGGTTAAGTTGTTGAGGGCTGATTTCTTGTCCTGTGATAAAAAGCCTTCTGTTTCGACTGCCAAACCTTTCAGGGGAGCATTTGCAACCGGTTGGCACCATTTTTGAGTGAATTGCCAAAAGTCAGATTTTTCCTGAAATTGTGACCCCGGGGCTTAGGGATTTTTTCAAAAAAATATTTTCCGCCGGTTAAGTTGTTGAGGGCTGATTTCTTGTCCTGTGACAAAAAGCCTTCTTTTTACTTCGCCAAAGCTTTCAGGGGAGCATTTGCAATGTTTGGCACCATTTTTGAGTGAATTGCCAAAAGTCAGATTTTTCCTGAAATTGTGACCCCGGGGCTTAGGGATTTTTTCCAAAAAATATTTTCCGCCGGTTAAGTTGTTGAGGGCTGATTTCTTGTCCTGTGATAAAAAGCCTTCTGTTTCGACTGCCAAAGCTTTCAGGGGATCATTTGCAACCGGTTGGCACCATTTTTGAGTGAATTGCCAAAAGTCAGATTTTTGCTGAAATTGTGACCCCGGGGCTCAGGGATTTTTTCAAAAAAATATTTTCCGCCGGTTAAGTTGTTGAGGGCTGATTTCTTGTCCTGTGATAAAAAGCCTTCTGTTTCGACTGCCAAACCTTTCAGGGGATCATTTGCAACCGGTTGGCACCATTTTTGAGTGAATTGCCAAAAGTCAGATTTTTGCTGAAATTGTGACCCCGGGGCTTAGGGATTTTTTCAAAAAAATATTTTCCACCAGTTAAGTTGTTGAGGGCTGATTCCTTGTCCTGTGATAAAAAGCCTTCTGTTTCCTTCGCAAAGCTTTCAGGGGAGCATTTGCAAGTGTTTGGCACCATTTTTCAGTGAATTGCCAAAAGTCAGATTTTGCTGAAAAAAAATCTTTTTCCGCCGGTTAAGTTGTTGAGGGCTGATTTCCTTTCCTGTGATAAAAAGCCTTCTGTTTCGACTGCCAAAGCTTTCAGGGGATCATTTGCAACCGGTAGGCACCATTTTTGAGTGAATTGCCAAAAGTCAGATTTTTGCTGAAATTGTGACCCCGGGGCTTTGGGATTTTTTCAAAAAAATATTTTCCGCCGGTTAAGTTGTTGAGGGCTGATTTCTTGTCCTGTGATAAAAAGCCTTCTGTTTCCTTCGCCAAAGCTTTCAGGGGAGCATTTTCAAGAGTTTGGCACCATTTTTGAGTGAATTGCCAAAAGTCAGATTTTTGCTGAAATTGTGACCCCGGGGCTTAGGGATTTTTTCAAAAAAATATTTTCCGCCGGTTAAGTTGTTGAGGGCTGATTTCTTGTCCTGTGATAAAAAGCCTTCCTTTTCCTTCGCCAAAGCTTTCAGGGGAGCATTTGCAAGTGTTTGGCACCATTTTTGAGTGAATTGCCAAAAGTCAGATTTTTGCTGAAAAAAAATCTTTTTCCGCCGGTTAAGTTGCTGAGGGCTGATTTCTTGTCCTGTGATAAAAAGCCTTCTGTTTCGACTGCCAAACCTTTCATGGGAGCAATTGCAACCGGTTGGCACCATTTTGGAGTGAATTGCCAAAAGTCAGATTTTTCCAGAAATTGTGACCCCGGGGCTTAGGGATTTTTCCAAAAAAATATTTTCCACCGGTTAAGTTGTTGAGGGCTGATTTCTTGTCCTGTGATAAAAAGCCTTCTGTTTCCATCGCCAAAGTTTTCAGGGGAGCATTTGCAACCGGTTGGCACCATTTTTGAGTGAATTGCCAAAAGTCAGATTTTTCCTGAAATTGTGACCCCGGGGCTTAGGGATTTTTTCAAAAAAATATTTTCCACCGGTTAAGTTGTTGACGGCTGATTTCTTGTCCTGTGATAAAAAGCCTTCTGTTTCCATCGCCAAAGCTTTCAGGGGAGAATTTGCAACCGGTTGGCACCATTTTTGAGTGAATTGCCAAAAGTCAGATTTTTGCTGAAATTGTGACCCCGGGGCTTAGGGATTTTTTCAAAAAAATATTTTCCGCCGGTTAAGTTGTTGAGGGCTGATTTCTTGTCCTGTGATAAAAAGCCTTCTTTTTCCTTCGCCAAAGCTTTCAGGGGAGCATTTGCAAGTGTTTGGCACCATTTTTGAGTGAATTGCCAAAATTCAGATTTTTGCTGAAATTGTGACCCCGGGACTTAGGGATTTTTTCAAAAAAATATTTTCTGCCGGTTACGTTGTTGAGGGCTGATTTCTTGTCCTGTGATAAAAAGCCTTCTGTTTCGACTGCCAAACCTTTCAGGGGAGCATTTGCAACCGGTTGGCACCATTTTTGAGTGAATTGCCAAAAGTCAGATTTTTCCTGAAATTGTGACCCCGGGGCTTAGGGATTTTTTCAAAAAAATATTTTCCACCGGTTAAGTTGTTGAGGGCTGATTTCTTGTCCTGTGATAAAAAGCCTTCTGTTTCCATCGCCAAAGCTTTCAGGGGAGCATTTGCAAGTGTTTGGCACCATTTTTGAGTGAATTGCCAAAAGTGAGATTTTTGGTGAAAATGTGACCCCGGGGCTTATGGATTTTTTCAAAAAAATATTTTCCGCCGATTAAGTTGTTGAGGGCTCATTTCTTGTCCTGTGATAAAAAGCCTTCTGTTTCCATCGCCAAAGGTTTCAGGGGAGCATTTGCAAGTGTTTGGCACCATTTTTGAGTGAATTGCCAAACGTCAGATTTTTGCTGAAATTGTGACCCCGGGGCTTATGGATTTTTTGAAAAAAATATTTTCCGCCGGTTAAGTTGTTGAGGGCTGATTTCTTGTCCTGTGATAAAAAGCTTTCTGTTTCCATCGCCAAAGCTTTCAGGGGAGCATTTGCAAGTGTTTGGCACCATTTTTGAGTGAATTGCCAAAAGTCAGATTTTTCCTGAAATTGTGACCCCGGGGCTTAGGGATTTTTTCAAAAAAATATTTTCCACCGGTTAAGTTGTTGACGGCTGATTTCTTGTCCTGTGATAAAAAGCCTTCTGTTTCCATCGCCAAAGCTTTCAGGGGAGAATTTGCAACCGGTTGGCACCATTTTTGAGTGAATTGCCAAAAGTCAGATTTTTGCTGAAATTGTGACCCCGGGGCTTAGGGATTTTTTCAAAAAAATATTTTCCGCCGGTTAAGTTGTTGAGGGCTGATTTCTTGTCCTGTGATAAAAAGCCTTCTTTTTCCTTCGCCAAAGCTTTCAGGGGAGCATTTGCAAGTGTTTGGCACCATTTTTGAGTGAATTGCCAAAATTCAGATTTTTGCTGAAATTGTGACCCCGGGACTTAGGGATTTTTTCAAAAAAATATTTTCTGCCGGTTACGTTGTTGAGGGCTGATTTCTTGTCCTGTGATAAAAAGCCTTCTGTTTCGACTGCCAAACCTTTCAGGGGAGCATTTGCAACCGGTTGGCTCCATTTTTGAGTGAATTGCCAAAAGTCAGATTTTTCCTGAAATTGTGACCCCGGGGCTTAGGGATTTTTTCAAAAAAATATTTTCCACCGGTTAAGTTGTTGAGGGCTGATTTCTTGTCCTGTGATAAAAAGCCTTCTGTTTCCATCGCCAAAGCTTTCAGGGGAGCATTTGCAAGTGTTTGGCACCATTTTTGAGTGAATTGCCAAAAGTGAGATTTTTGGTGAAAATGTGACCCCGGGGCTTATGGATTTTTTCAAAAAAATATTTTCCGCCGATTAAGTTGTTGAGGGCTCATTTCTTGTCCTGTGATAAAAAGCCTTCTGTTTCCATCGCCAAAGGTTTCAGGGGAGCATTTGCAACTGGTTGGCACCATTTTTGAGTGAATTGCCAAAAGTCAGATTTTTGCTGAAATTGTGACCCCGGGGCTTAGGGATTTTTTCAAAAAAAATCTTTTCCGCCGGTTAAGTTGTTGAGGGTTGATTTTTTGTCCTCTGATAAAAAGCTTTATGTTTCCATCGCCAAAGGTTTCAGGGGAGCATTTGCAAGTGTTTGGCACCATTTTTGAGTGAATTGCCAAACGTCAGATTTTTGCTGAAATTGTGACCCCGGGGCTTATGGATTTTTTGAAAAAAATATTTTCCGCCGGTTAAGTTGTTGAGGGCTGATTTCTTGTCCTGTGATAAAAAGCTTTCTGTTTCCATCGCCAAAGCTTTCAGGGGAGCATTTGCAAGTGTTTGGCACCATTTTGGAGTGAATTGCCAAAAGTCAGATTTTTGCTGAAAAAAAATCTTTTTCCGCCGGTTAAGTTGTTGATGGCTGATTTCTTGTACTGTGATAAAAAGCCTTCTGTTTCCATCGCCAAAGCTTTCAGGGGAGCTTTTGCAACCGGTTGGCACCATTTTGGAGTGAATTGCCAAAAGTCTGATTTTTGCTGAAATTGTGACCCCGAGGCTTAGGGATTTTTTCAAAAAAAAAATTTCCACCGGTTAAGTTGTTGAGGGCTGATTTCTTGTCCTGTGATAAAAAGCCTTCTGTTTCCATCGCCAAAGCTTTCAGGGGAGAATTTGCAACCGGTTGGCACCATTTTTGAGTGAATTGTCAAAACTCAGATTTTTGCTGAAATTGTGACCCCGGGGTTTTGGGATTATTTCAAAAAAATATTTTCCGCCGGTTAAGTTGTTGAGGGCTGATTTCTTGTCCTGTGATAAAAAGCCTTCTGTTTCCATCGCCAAAGCTTTCAGGGGAGCATTTGAAAGTGTTTGGCACCATTTTTGAGTGAATTGCCAAAAATCAGATTTTTGCTGAAAAAAAATCTTTTTCCGCCGGTTAAGTTGTTGAGGGCTGATTTCTTGTCCTGTGATAAAAAGCCTTCTGTTTCGACTGCCAAACCTTTCAGGGGAGCATTTGCAACCGGTTGGCACCATTTTTGAGTGAATTGCCAAAAGTCAGATTTTTCCTGAAATTGTGACCCCGGGGCTTAGGGATTTTTTCAAAAAAATATTTTGCACCGGTTAAGTTGTTGAGGGCTGATTTCTTGTCCTGTGATAAAAAGCCTTCTGTTTCCATCGCCAAAGCTTTCAGGGGAGCATTTGCAAGTGTTTGGCACCATTTTTCAGTGAATTGCCAAAAGTCAGATTTTTGCTGAAAAAAAATCATTTTCCGCCGGTTAAGTTGGTGAGGGCTGATTTCTTGTCCTGTGATAAAAAGCCTTCTTTTTCCTTCGCCAAAGCTTTCAGGGGAGCATTTGCAAGTGTTTGGCACCATTTTTGAGTGAATTGCCAAAAGTTAGATTTTTCCTGAAATTGTGATCCCGGGGCTTAGGGATTTTTTCAAAAAAATATTTTCCGCCGGTTAAGTTGTTGAGGGCTGATTTCTTGTCCTGTGATAAAAAGCCTTCTGTTTCCATCGCCAAAGCTTTCAGGGGAGCATTTGCAAGTGTTTGGCACCATTTTTGAGTGAATTGCCAAAAGTCAGATTTTTCCTGAAATTGTGACCCCGGGGCTTAGGGATTTTTTCAAAAAAATATTTTCCGCCGGTTAAGTTGTTGAGGGCTGATTTCTTGTCCTGTGATAAAAAGCCTTCTGTTTCCATCGCCAAAGGTTTCAGGGGAGCATTTGCAACCGGTTGGCACCATTTTTGAGTGAATTGCCAAAAGTCAGATTTTTCCTGAAATTGTGACCCCGGGGCTTAGGGATTTTTTCCAAAAAATATTTTCCGCCGGTTAAGTTGTTGAGGGCTGATTTCTTGTCCTGTGATAAAAAGCCTTCTGTTTCGACTGCCAAACCTTTCAGCGGATCATTTGCAACCGGTTGGCACCATTTTTGAGTGAATTGCCAAAAGTCAGATTTTTCCTGAAATTGTGACCCCGGGGCTTAGGGATTTTTTCAAAAAAGTATTTTCCACCGGTTAAGTTGTTGAGGGCTGATTCCTTGTCCTGTGATAAAAAGCCTTCTGTTTCCTTCGCAAAGCTTTCAGGGGAGCATTTGCAAGTGTTTGGCACCATTTTTCGGTGAATTGCCAAAAGTCAGATTTTGCTGAAAAAAAATCTTTTTCCGCCGGTTAAGTTGTTGAGGGCTTATTTCCTTTCCTGTGATAAAAAGCCTTCTGTTTCGACTGCCAAAGCTTTCAGGGGATCATTTGCAACCGGTTGGCACCATTTTTGAGTGAATTGCCAAAAGTCAGATTTTTGCTGAAATTGTGACCCCGGGGCTTTGGGATTTTTTCAAAAAAATATTTTCCGCAGGTTAAGTTGTTGAGGGCTGATTTCTTGTCCTGTGATAAAAAGCCTTCTGTTTCCTTCGCCAAAGCTTTCAGGGGAGCATTTGCAAGAGTTTGGCACCATTTTTGAGTGAATTGCCAAAAGTCAGATTTTTGCTGAAATTGTGACCCCGGGGCTTAGGGATTTTTTCAAAAAAATATTTTCCGCCGGTTAAGTTGTTGAGGGCTGATTTCTTGTCCTGTGATAAAAAGCCTTCTTTTTCCTTCGCCAAAGCTTTCAGGGGAGCATTTGCAAGTGTTTGGCACCATTTTTGAGTGAATTGCCAAAAGTCAGATTTTTGCTGAAAAAAAATCTTTTTCCGCCGGTTAAGTTGCTGAGGGCTGATTTCTTGTCCTGTGATAAAAAGCCTTCTGTTTCGACTGCCAAACCTTTCATGGGAGCAATTGCAACCGGTTGGCACCATTTTGGAGTGAATTGCCAAAAGTCAGATTTTTCCAGAAATTGTGACCCCGGGGCTTAGGGATTTTTCCAAAAAAATATTTTCCACCGGTTAAGTTGTTGAGGGCTGATTTCTTGTCCTGTGATAAAAAGCCTTCTGTTTCCATCGCCAAAGCTTTCAGGGGAGCATTTGCAAGTGTTTGGCACCATTTTTGAGTGAATTGCCAAAAGTCAGATTTTTCCTGAAATTGTGACCCCGGGGCTTAGGGATTTTTTCAAAAAAATATTTTCCACCGGTTAAGTTGTTGAGGGCTGATTTCTTGTCCTGTGATAAAAAGCCTTCTGTTTCCATCGCCAAAGCTTTCAGGGGAGAATTTGCAACCGGTTGGCACC
The DNA here is from genome assembly GCF_965112155.1 of Podarcis liolepis. Taxonomy (NCBI): domain Eukaryota; kingdom Metazoa; phylum Chordata; class Lepidosauria; order Squamata; family Lacertidae; genus Podarcis; species Podarcis liolepis. Next base: position 67,039,461 of record NC_139564.1, on the reverse strand, counting down.
ATTTTTGAGTGAATTGCCAAAAGTCAGATTTTTGCTGAAATTGTGACCCCGGGGCTTAGGGATTTTTTCAAAAAAATATTTTCCGCCGGTTAAGTTGTTGAGGGCTGATTTCTTGTCCTGTGATAAAAAGCCTTCTTTTTCCTTCGCCAAAGCTTTCAGGGGAGCATTTGCAAGTGTTTGTCACCATTTTTGAGTGAATTGCCAAAATTCAGATTTTTGCTGAAATTGTGACCCCGGGACTTAGGGATTTTTTCAAAAAAATATTTTCTGCCGGTTACGTTGTTGAGGGCTGATTTCTTGTCCTGTGATAAAAAGCCTTCTGTTTCGACTGCCAAACCTTTCAGGTGAGCATTTGCAACCGGTTGGCACCATTTTTGAGTGAATTGCCAAAAGTCAGATTTTTCCTGAAATTGTGACCCCGGGGCTTAGGGATTTTTTCAAAAAAATATTTTCCACCGGTTAAGTTGTTGAGGGCTGATTTCTTGTCCTGTGATAAAAAGCCTTCTGTTTCCATCGCCAAAGCTTTCAGGGGAGCATTTGCAAGTGTTTGGCACCATTTTTGAGTGAATTGCCAAAAGTGAGATTTTTGGTGAAATTGTGACCCCGGGGCTTATGGATTTTTTCAAAAAAATATTTTCCGCCGATTAAGTTGTTGAGGGCTCATTTCTTGTCCTGTGATAAAAAGCCTTCTGTTTCCATCGCCAAAGGTTTCAGGGGAGCATTTGCAACTGGTTGGCACCATTTTTGAGTGAATTGCCAAAAGTCAGATTTTTGCTGAAATTGTGACCCCGGGGCTTAGGGATTTTTTCAAAAAAAATCTTTTCCGCCGGTTAAGTTGTTGAGGGTTGATTTTTTGTCCTCTGATAAAAAGCTTTATGTTTCCATCGCCAAAGGTTTCAGGGGAGCATTTGCAAGTGTTTGGCACCATTTTTGAGTGAATTGCCAAACGTCAGATTTTTGCTGAAATTGTGACCCTGGGGCTTATGGATTTTTTGAAAAAAATATTTTCCGCCGGTTAAGTTGTTGAGGGCTGATTTCTTGTCCTGTGATAAAAAGCTTTCTGTTTCCATCGCCAAAGCTTTCAGGGGAGCATTTGCAAGTGTTTGGCACCATTTTGGAGTGAATTGCCAAAAGTCAGATTTTTGCTGAAAAAAAATCTTTTTCCGCCGGTTAAGTTGTTGATGGCTGATTTCTTGTACTGTGATAAAAAGCCTTCTGTTTCCATCGCCAAAGCTTTCAGGGGAGCTTTTGCAACCGGTTGGCACCATTTTGGAGTAAATTGCCAAAAGTCTGATTTTTGCTGAAATTGTGACCCCGAGGCTTAGGGATTTTTTCAAAAAAAAAATTTCCACCGGTTAAGTTGTTGAGGGCTGATTTCTTGTCCTGTGATAAAAAGCCTTCTGTTTCCATCGCCAAAGCTTTCAGGGGAGAATTTGCAACCGGTTGGCACCATTTTTGAGTGAATTGTCAAAACTCAGATTTTTGCTGAAATTGTGACCCCGGGGTTTTGGGATTATTTCAAAAAAATATTTTCCGCCGGTTAAGTTGTTGAGGGCTGATTTCTTGTCCTGTGATAAAAAGCCTTCTGTTTCCATCGCCAAAGCTTTCAGGGGAGCATTTGAAAGTGTTTGGCACCATTTTTGAGTGAATTGCCAAAAATCAGATTTTTGCTGAAAAAAAATCTTTTTCCGCCGGTTAAGTTGTTGAGGGCTGATTTCTTGTCCTGTGATAAAAAGCCTTCTGTTTCGACTGCCAAACCTTTCAGGGGAGCATTTGCAACCGGTTGGCACCATTTTTGAGTGAATTGCCAAAAGTCAGATTTTTCCTGAAATTGTGACCCCGGGGCTTAGGGATTTTTTCAAAAAAATATTTTGCACCGGTTAAGTTGTTGAGGGCTGATTTCTTGTCCTGTGATAAAAAGCCTTCTGTTTCCATCGCCAAAGCTTTCAGGGGAGCATTTGCAAGTGTTTGGCAACATTTTTCAGTGAATTGCCAAAAGTCAGATTTTTGCTGAAAAAAAATCTTTTTCCGCCGGTTAAGTTGGTGAGGGCTGATTTCTTGTCCTGTGATAAAAAGCCTTCTTTTTCCTTCGCCAAAGCTTTCAGGGGAGCATTTGCAAGTGTTTGGCACCATTTTTGAGTGAATTGCCAAAAGTCCGATTTTTGCTGAAATTGTGACCCCGGGGCTTAGGGATTTTTTCAAAAAAATATTTTCTGCCGGTTACGTTGTTGAGGGCTGATTTCTTGTCCTGTGATAAAAAGCCTTCTGTTTCGACTGCCAAACCTTTCAGGTGAGCATTTGCAACCGGTTGGCACCATTTTTGAGTGAATTGCCAAAAGTGAGATTTTTGGTGAAATTGTGACCCCGGGGCTTATGGATTTTTTCAAAAAAATATTTTCCGCCGATTAAGTTGTTGAGGGCTCATTTCTTGTCCTGTGATAAAAAGCCTTCTGTTTCCATCGCCAAAGGTTTCAGGGGAGCATTTGCAACTGGTTGGCACCATTTTTGAGTGAATTGCCAAAAGTCAGATTTTTGCTGAAATTGTGACCCCGGGGCTTATGGATTTTTTGAAAAAAATATTTTCCACCGGTTAAGTTGTTGAGGGCTGATTTCTTGTACTGTGATAAAAAGCCTTCTATTTCCATCGCCAAAGCTTTCAGGGGAGCATTTGCAACCGGTTGGCAAAATTTTTGAGTGAATTGCCAAAAGTCAGATTTTTCCTGAAATTGTGACCCCGGGGCTTAGGGATTTTTTCAAAAAAATATTTTCCACCGGTTAAGTTGTTGAGGGCTCATTTCTTGTCCTGTGATAAAAAGCCTTCTGTTTCCATCGCCAAAGCTTTCAGGGGAGCATTTGCAAGTGTTTGGCACCATTTTTGAGTGAATTGCCAAAAGTGAGATTTTTGGTGAAATTGTGACCCCGGGGCTTATGGATTTTTTCAAAAAAATATTTTCCGCCGATTAAGTTGTTGAGGGCTCATTTCTTGTCCTGTGATAAAAAGCCTTCTGTTTCCATCGCCAAAGGTTTCAGGGGAGCATTTGCAACTGGTTGGCACCATTTTTGAGTGAATTGCCAAAAGTCAGATTTTTGCTGAAATTGTGACCCCGGGGCTTATGGATTTTTTGAAAAAAATATTTTCCACCGCTTAAGTTGTTGAGGGCTGATTTCTTGTCCTGTGATAAAAAGCTTTCTGTTTCCATCGCCAAAGCTTTCAGGGGAGCATTTGCAAGTGTTTGGCACCATTTTTCATTGAATTGCCAAAAGTCAGATTTTTGCTGAAAAAAAATCTTTTTCCGCCGGTTAAGTTGTTGATGGCTGATTTCTTGTCCTGTGATAAAAAGCCTTCTGTTTCCATCGCCAAAGCTTTCAGGGGAGCATTTGAAAGTGTTTGGCACCATTTTTGAGTGAATTGCCAAAAATCAGATTTTTGCTGAAAAAAAATCTTTTTCCGCCGGTTAAGTTGTTGAGGGCTGATTTCTTGTCCTGTGATAAAAAGCCTTCTGTTTCGACTGCCAAACCTTTCAGGGGAGCATTTGCAACCGGTTGGCACCATTTTTGAGTGAATTGCCAAAAGTCAGATTTTTCCTGAAATTGTGACCCCGGGGCTTAGGGATTTTTTCAAAAAAATATTTTGCACCGGTTAAGTTGTTGAGGGCTGATTTCTTGTCCTGTGATAAAAAGCCTTCTGTTTCCATCGCCAAAGCTTTCAGGGGAGCATTTGCAAGTGTTTGGCAACATTTTTCAGTGAATTGCCAAAAGTCAGATTTTTGCTGAAAAAAAATCTTTTTCCGCCGGTTAAGTTGGTGAGGGCTGATTTCTTGTCCTGTGATAAAAAGCCTTCTTTTTCCTTCGCCAAAGCTTTCAGGGGAGCATTTGCAAGTGTTTGGCACCATTTTTGAGTGAATTGCCAAAAGTCCGATTTTTGCTGAAATTGTGACCCCGGGGCTTAGGGATTTTTTGAAAAAAATATTTTCCGCCGGTTAAGTTGTTGAGGGCTGATTTCTTGTCCTGTGATAAAAAGCCTTCTGTTTCCATCGCCAAAGCTTTCAGGGGAGCATTTGCAACCGGTTGGCACCATATTTGAGTGAATTGCCAAAAGTCAGATTTTTGCTGAAATTGTGACCCCGGGGCTTTTGGATTTTTTCAAAAAAATATTTTCCGCCGGATAAGTTGTTGAGGGCTGATTTCTTGTCCTGTGATAAAAAGCCTTCTGTTTCCATCGCCAAAGCTTTCAGGGGAGCATTTGCAAGTGTTTGGCACCATTTTTCAGTGAATTGCCAAAAGTCAGATTTTTGCTGAAAAAAAATCTTTTTCCGCCGGTTAAGTTGTTGAGGGCTGATTTCTTGTCCTGTGATAAAAAGCCTTGTTTTTCCTTTGCCAAAGCTTTCAGGGGAGCATTTGCAAGTGTTTGGCACCATTTTTGAGTGAATTGCCAAAAGTTAGATTTTTCCTGAAATTGTGATCCCGGGGCTTAGGGATTTTTTCAAAAAAATATTTTCCGCCGGTTAAGTTGTTGAGGGCTGATTTCTTGTCCTGTGATAAAAAGCCTTCTGTTTCCATCGCCAAAGCTTTCAGGGGAGCATTTGCAAGTGTTTGGCACCATTTTTGAGTGAATTGCCAAAAGTCAGATTTTCCCTGAAATTGTGACCCCGGGGCTTAGGGATTTTTTCAAAAAAATATTTTCCGCCGGTTAAGTTGTTGAGGGCTGATTTCTTGTCCTGTGATAAAAAGCCTTCTGTTTCCATCGCCAAAGGTTTCAGGGGAGCATTTGCAACCGGTTGGCACCATTTTTGAGTGAATTGCCAAAAGTCAGATTTTTCCTGAAATTGTGACCCCGGGGCTTAGGGATTTTTTCCAAAAAATATTTTCCGCCGGTTAAGTTGTTGAGGGCTGATTTCTTGTCCTGTGATAAAAAGCCTTCTGTTTCGACTGCCAAAGCTTTCAGGGGATCATTTGCAACCGGTTGGCACCATTTTTGAGTGAATTGCCAAAAGTCAGATTTTTGCTGAAATTGTGACCCCGGGGCTCAGGGATTTTTTCAAAAAAATATTTTCCGCCGGTTAAGTTGTTGAGGGCTGATTTCTTGTCCTGTGATAAAAAGCCTTCTGTTTCCATCGCCAAAGGTTTCAGGGGAGCATTTGCAACCGGTTGGCACCATTTTTGAGTGAATTGCCAAAAGTCAGATTTTTCCTGAAATTGTGACCCCGGGGCTTAGGGATTTTTTCCAAAAAATATTTTCCGCCGGTTAAGTTGTTGAGGGCTGATTTCTTGTCCTGTGATAAAAAGCCTTCTGTTTCGACTGCCAAACCTTTCAGGGGATCATTTGCAACCGGTTGGCACCATTTTTGAGTGAATTGCCAAAAGTCAGATTTTTCCTGAAATTGTGACCCCGGGGCTTAGGGATTTTTTCAAAAAAGTATTTTCCACCGGTTAAGTTGTTGAGGGCTGATTCCTTGTCCTGTGATAAAAAGCCTTCTGTTTCCTTCGCAAAGCTTTCAGGGGAGCATTTGCAAGTGTTTGGCACCATTTTACAGTGAATTGCCAAAAGTCAGATTTTGCTGAAAAAAAATCTTTTTCCGCCGGTTAAGTTGTTGAGGGCTTATTTCCTTTCCTGTGATAAAAAGCCTTCTGTTTCGACTGCCAAAGCTTTCAGGGGATCATTTGCAACCGGTTGGCACCATTTTTGAGTGAATTGCCAAAAGTCAGATTTTTGCTGAAATTGTGACCCCGGGGCTTTGGGATTTTTTCAAAAAAATATTTTCTGCAGGTTAAGTTGTTGAGGGCTGATTTCTTGTCCTGTGATAAAAAGCCTTCTGTTTCCTTCGCCAAAGCTTTCAGGGGAGCATTTGCAAGAGTTTGGCACCATTTTTGAGTGAATTGCCAAAAGTCAGATTTTTGCTGAAATTGTGACCCCGGGGCTTAGGGATTTTTTCAAAAAAATATTTTCCGCCGGTTAAGTTGTTGAGGGCTGATTTCTTGTCCTGTGATAAAAAGCCTTCTTTTTCCTTCGCCAAAGCTTTCAGGGGAGCATTTGCAAGTGTTTGGCACCATTTTTGAGTGAATTGCCAAAAGTCAGATTTTTGCTGAAAAAAAATCTTTTTCCGCCGGTTAAGTTGCTGAGGGCTGATTTCTTGTCCTGTGATAAAAAGCCTTCTGTTTCGACTGCCAAACCTTTCATGGGAGCAATTGCAACCGGTTGGCACCATTTTGGAGTGAATTGCCAAAAGTCAGATTTTTCCAGAAATTGTGACCCCGGGGCTTAGGGATTTTTCCAAAAAAATATTTTCCACCGGTTAAGTTGTTGAGGGCTGATTTCTTGTCCTGTGATAAAAAGCCTTCTGTTTCCATCACCAAAGCTTTCAGGGGAGCATTTGCAACCGGTTGGCACCATTTTTGAGTGAATTGCCAAAAGTCAGATTTTTCCTGAAATTGTGACCCGGGGGTTAGGGATTTTTTCAAAAAAATATTTTCTGCCGGTTACGTTGTTGAGGGCTGATTTCTTGTCCTGTGATAAAAAGCCTTCTGTTTCGACTGCCAAACCTTTCAGGTGAGCATTTGCAACCGGATGGCACCATTTTTGAGTGAATTGCCAAAAGTGAGATTTTTGGTGAAATTGTGACCCCGGGGCTTATGGATTTTTTCAAAAAAATATTTTCCGCCGATTAAGTTGTTGAGGGCTCATTTCTTGTCCTGTGATAAAAAGCCTTCTGTTTCCATCGCCAAAGGTTTCAGGGGAGCATTTGCAACTGGTTGGCACCATTTTTGAGTGAATTGCCAAAAGTCAGATTTTTGCTGAAATTGTGACCCCGGGGCTTATGGATTTTTTGAAAAAAATATTTTCCACCGGTTAAGTTGTTGAGGGCTGATTTCTTGTACTGTGATAAAAAGCCTTCTATTTCCATCGCCAAAGCTTTCAGGGGAGCATTTGCAACCGGTTGGCAAAATTTTTGAGTGAATTGCCAAAAGTCAGATTTTTCCTGAAATTGTGACCCCGGGGCTTAGGGATTTTTTCAAAAAAATATTTTCCACCGGTTAAGTTGTTGAGGGCTCATTTCTTGTCCTGTGATAAAAAGCCTTCTGTTTCCATCGCCAAAGCTTTCAGGGGAGCATTTGCAAGTGTTTGGCACCATTTTTGAGTGAATTGCCAAAAGTGAGATTTTTGGTGAAATTGTGACCCCGGGGCTTATGGATTTTTTCAAAAAAATATTTTCCGCCGATTAAGTTGTTGAGGGCTCATTTCTTGTCCTGTGATAAAAAGCCTTCTGTTTCCATCGCCAAAGGTTTCAGGGGAGCATTTGCAACTGGTTGGCACCATTTTTGAGTGAATTGCCAAAAGTCAGATTTTTGCTGAAATTGTGACCCCGGGGCTTATGGATTTTTTGAAAAAAATATTTTCCACCGCTTAAGTTGTTGAGGGCTGATTTCTTGTCCTGTGATAAAAAGCTTTCTGTTTCCATCGCCAAAGCTTTCAGGGGAGCATTTGCAAGTGTTTGGCACCATTTTTCATTGAATTGCCAAAAGTCAGATTTTTGCTGAAAAAAAATCTTTTTCCGCCGGTTAAGTTGTTGATGGCTGATTTCTTGTCCTGTGATAAAAAGCCTTCTGTTTCCATCGCCAAAGCTTTCAGGGGAGCATTTTCAAGAGTTTGGCACCATTTTTGAGTGAATTGCCAAAAGTCAGATTTTTGCTGAAATTGTGACCCCGGGGCTTAGGGATTTTTTCAAAAAAAAAATTTCCACCGGTTAAGTTGTTGAGGGCTGATTTCTTGTCCTGTGATAAAAAGCCTTCTGTTTCGACTGCCAAACCTTTCAGGGGAGCATTTGCAACCGGTTGGCACCATTTTTGAGTGAATTGAAAAAAGTCAGATTTTTGCTGAAATTGTGACCCCGGGGCTTTGGGAATCTTTCAAAAAAATATTTTCCGCTGGTTAAGTTGTTGAGGGCTGATTTCTTGTCCTGTGAAAAAAAGCCTTCTGTTTTCATTGGCAAAGCTTTCAGGGGAGCATTTGCAAGCTTTTGGCACCATTTTTCAGTTAATTTCCAAAAGTAAGATTTTTGCTGAAAAAAATCTTTTTCCGCCGGTTAAGTTGTGGAGGGTTGATTTTTTGTCCTGTGATAAAAAGCCTTCTGTTTCCATCGCCAAACCTTTCAGGGGAGCATTTGCAACCGGTTGGCACCATTTTTGAGTGAATTGCCAAAAGTCAGATTTTTCCTGAAATTGTGACCCCAGGGGTTAGGGATTTTTTCAAAAAAATATTTTCCGCCGGTTAAGTTGTTGAGGGATAAAAAGCCTTCTGTTTCCATCGCCAAAGCTTTCAGGGGAGCATTTGCAACCGGTTGGCACCATTTTTTAGTGAATTGCCAAAAGTCAGATTTTTGGTGAAATTGTGACCCCGGGGCTTAGGGATTTTTTCAAAAAAAAACATTTTTCGCCGGTTAAGTTGTGGAGGGTTGATTTTTTGTCCTGTGATAAAAAGCCTTCTGTTTCCATCGCCAAACCTTTCAGGGGAGCATTTGCAACCGGTTGGCACCATTTTTGAGTGAATTGCCAAAAGTCAGATTTTTCCTGAAATTGTGACCCCAGGGGTTAGGGATTTTTTCAAAAAAATATTTTCCGCCGGTTAAGTTGTTGAGGGATAAAAAGCCTTCTGTTTCCATCGCCAAAGCTTTCAGGGGAGCATTTGCAACCGGTTGGCACCATTTTTTAGTGAATTGCCAAAAGTCAGATTTTTGTTGAAATTGTGACCCCGGGCCTTATGGATTTTTTCAAAAAAATAATTTCCGCCGGTTAAGTTGTTGAGGGCTGATTTCTTGTACTGTGATAAAAAGCCTTCTGTTTCCATCGCCAAAGCTTTCAGGGGAGCATTTGCAATCGGCTTGCACCATTTTTCAGTGAATTGCCAAAAGTCAAATTTTTGCTGAAAAAAATCTTTTTCCGCCGGTTAAGTTGTTGAGGGCTGATTTCTTGTCCTGTGATAAAAAGCCGTCTGTTTTGACTGCCAAAGCTTTCAGGGGAGCATTTGCAACCAGTTGTCACCACTTTTGAGTGAATTGCCAAAAGTCAGATTTTTGCTGAAATTGTGACCCCGGGGCTTTGGGAATCTTTCAAAAAAATATTTTCCACCGGTTAAGTTGTTGAGGGCTGATTTCTTGTCCTGTAATAAAAAGCCTTCTTTTTCCTTCACCAAAGCTTTCAGGGGAGCATTTGCAAGTGTTTGGCACCATTTTTGAGTGAATTGCCAAAAGTCAGATTTTTGCTGAAATTGTGACCCCGGGGCTTATGGATTTATTCAAAAAAATATTTTCCACCGGTTAAGTTGTTGAGGGCTGATTTCTTGTCCTGTGATAAAAAGCCTTCTGTTTCCATCGCCAAAGCTTTCAGGGGAGCATTTGCAAGTGTTTGGCAGCATTTTTGAGTGAATTGCCAAAAGTCAGATTTTTGCTGAAATTGTGACCCCGGGGCTTAGGGATTTTTTTTTAAAAAAAATTTCCACCGGTTTAGTTGTTGAGGGCTGATTTCTTGTCCTGTGATAAAAAGCCTTCTGTTTCGACTGCCAAACCTTTCAGGGGAGCATTTGCAACCGGTTGGCACCATTTTTGAGTGAATTGCCAAAAGTCAGATTTTTCCTGAAATTGTGACCCCGGGGCTTAGGGATTTTTTCAAAAAAAATATTTTCCGCTGGTTAAGTTGTTGAGGGCTGATTTCTTGTCCTGTGATAAAAAGCCTTCTTTTTCCTTCGCCAAAGCTTTCAGGGGAGCATTTGCAACTGGTAGGCACCATTTTTGAGTGAATTGCCAAAACTCAGATTTTTGCTGAAATTGTGACCCCGGGGCTCAGGGATTTTTTCAAAAAAATATTTTCCGCCGGTTAAGTTGTTGAGGGCTGATTTCTTGTCCTGTGATAAAAAGCCTTCTGTTTCCATCGCCAAAGGTTTCAGGGGAGCATTTGCAACCGGTTGGCACCATTTTTGAGTGAATTGCCAAAAGTCAGATTTTTCCTGAAATTGTGACCCCGGGGCTTAGGGATTTTTTCCAAAAAATATTTTCCGCCGGTTAAGTTGTTGAGGGCTGATTTCTTGTCCTGTGATAAAAAGCCTTCTGTTTCGACTGCCAAACCTTTCAGGGGATCATTTGCAACCGGTTGGCACCATTTTTGAGTGAATTGCCAAAAGTCAGATTTTTCCTGAAATTGTGACCCCGGGGCTTAGGGATTTTTTCAAAAAAGTATTTTCCACCGGTTAAGTTGTTGAGGGCTGATTCCTTGTCCTGTGATAAAAAGCCTTCTGTTTCCTTCGCAAAGCTTTCAGGGGAGCATTTGCAAGTGTTTGGCACCATTTTACAGTGAATTGCCAAAAGTCAGATTTTGCTGAAAAAAAATCTTTTTCCGCCGGTTAAGTTGTTGAGGGCTTATTTCCTTTCCTGTGATAAAAAGCCTTCTGTTTCGACTGCCAAAGCTTTCAGGGGATCATTTGCAACCGGTTGGCACCATTTTTGAGTGAATTGCCAAAAGTCAGATTTTTGCTGAAATTGTGACCCCGGGGCTTTGGGATTTTTTCAAAAAAATATTTTCTGCAGGTTAAGTTGTTGAGGGCTGATTTCTTGTCCTGTGATAAAAAGCCTTCTGTTTCCTTCGCCAAAGCTTTCAGGGGAGCATTTGCAAGAGTTTGGCACCATTTTTGAGTGAATTGCCAAAAGTCAGATTTTTGCTGAAATTGTGACCCCGGGGCTTAGGGATTTTTTCAAAAAAATATTTTCCGCCGGTTAAGTTGTTGAGGGCTGATTTCTTGTCCTGTGATAAAAAGCCTTCTTTTTCCTTCGCCAAAGCTTTCAGGGGAGCATTTGCAAGTGTTTGGCACCATTTTTGAGTGAATTGCCAAAAGTCAGATTTTTGCTGAAAAAAAATCTTTTTCCGCCGGTTAAGTTGCTGAGGGCTGATTTCTTGTCCTGTGATAAAAAGCCTTCTGTTTCGACTGCCAAACCTTTCATGGGAGCAATTGCAACCGGTTGGCACCATTTTGGAGTGAATTGCCAAAAGTCAGATTTTTCCAGAAATTGTGACCCCGGGGCTTAGGGATTTTTCCAAAAAAATATTTTCCACCGGTTAAGTTGTTGAGGGCTGATTTCTTGTCCTGTGATAAAAAGCCTTCTGTTTCCATCACCAAAGCTTTCAGGGGAGCATTTGCAACCGGTTGGCACCATTTTTGAGTGAATTGCCAAAAGTCAGATTTTTCCTGAAATTGTGACCCGGGGGTTAGGGATTTTTTCAAAAAAATATTTTCTGCCGGTTACGTTGTTGAGGGCTGATTTCTTGTCCTGTGATAAAAAGCCTTCTGTTTCGACTGCCAAACCTTTCAGGTGAGCATTTGCAACCGGATGGCACCATTTTTGAGTGAATTGCCAAAAGTGAGATTTTTGGTGAAATTGTGACCCCGGGGCTTATGGATTTTTTCAAAAAAATATTTTCCGCCGATTAAGTTGTTGAGGGCTCATTTCTTGTCCTGTGATAAAAAGCCTTCTGTTTCCATCGCCAAAGGTTTCAGGGGAGCATTTGCAACTGGTTGGCACCATTTTTGAGTGAATTGCCAAAAGTCAGATTTTTGCTGAAATTGTGACCCCGGGGCTTATGGATTTTTTGAAAAAAATATTTTCCACCGGTTAAGTTGTTGAGGGCTGATTTCTTGTACTGTGATAAAAAGCCTTCTATTTCCATCGCCAAAGCTTTCAGGGGAGCATTTGCAACCGGTTGGCAAAATTTTTGAGTGAATTGCCAAAAGTCAGATTTTTCCTGAAATTGTGACCCCGGGGCTTAGGGATTTTTTCAAAAAAATATTTTCCACCGGTTAAGTTGTTGAGGGCTCATTTCTTGTCCTGTGATAAAAAGCCTTCTGTTTCCATCGCCAAAGCTTTCAGGGGAGCATTTGCAAGTGTTTGGCACCATTTTTGAGTGAATTGCCAAAAGTGAGATTTTTGGTGAAATTGTGACCCCGGGGCTTATGGATTTTTTCAAAAAAATATTTTCCGCCGATTAAGTTGTTGAGGGCTCATTTCTTGTCCTGTGATAAAAAGCCTTCTGTTTCCATCGCCAAAGGTTTCAGGGGAGCATTTGCAACTGGTTGGCACCATTTTTGAGTGAATTGCCAAAAGTCAGATTTTTGCTGAAATTGTGACCCCGGGGCTTATGGATTTTTTGAAAAAAATATTTTCCACCGCTTAAGTTGTTGAGGGCTGATTTCTTGTCCTGTGATAAAAAGCTTTCTGTTTCCATCGCCAAAGCTTTCAGGGGAGCATTTGCAAGTGTTTGGCACCATTTTTCATTGAATTGCCAAAAGTCAGATTTTTGCTGAAAAAAAATCTTTTTCCGCCGGTTAAGTTGTTGATGGCTGATTTCTTGTCCTGTGATAAAAAGCCTTCTGTTTCCATCGCCAAAGCTTTCAGGGGAGCATTTTCAAGAGTTTGGCACCATTTTTGAGTGAATTGCCAAAAGTCAGATTTTTGCTGAAATTGTGACCCCGGGGCTTAGGGATTTTTTCAAAAAAAAAATTTCCACCGGTTAAGTTGTTGAGGGCTGATTTCTTGTCCTGTGATAAAAAGCCTTCTGTTTCGACTGCCAAACCTTTCAGGGGAGCATTTGCAACCGGTTGGCACCATTTTTGAGTGAATTGAAAAAAGTCAGATTTTTGCTGAAATTGTGACCCCGGGGCTTTGGGAATCTTTCAAAAAAATATTTTCCGCTGGTTAAGTTGTTGAGGGCTGATTTCTTGTCCTGTGAAAAAAAGCCTTCTGTTTTCATTGGCAAAGCTTTCAGGGGAGCATTTGCAAGCTTTTGGCACCATTTTTCAGTTAATTTCCAAAAGTAAGATTTTTGCTGAAAAAAATCTTTTTCCGCCGGTTAAGTTGTGGAGGGTTGATTTTTTGTCCTGTGATAAAAAGCCTTCTGTTTCCATCGCCAAACCTTTCAGGGGAGCATTTGCAACCGGTTGGCACCATTTTTGAGTGAATTGCCAAAAGTCAGATTTTTCCTGAAATTGTGACCCCAGGGGTTAGGGATTTTTTCAAAAAAATATTTTCCGCCGGTTAAGTTGTTGAGGGATAAAAAGCCTTCTGTTTCCATCGCCAAAGCTTTCAGGGGAGCATTTGCAACCGGTTGGCACCATTTTTTAGTGAATTGCCAAAAGTCAGATTTTTGGTGAAATTGTGACCCCGGGGCTTAGGGATTTTTTCAAAAAAAAACATTTTTCGCCGGTTAAGTTGTGGAGGGTTGATTTTTTGTCCTGTGATAAAAAGCCTTCTGTTTCCATCGCCAAACCTTTCAGGGGAGCATTTGCAACCGGTTGGCACCATTTTTGAGTGAATTGCCAAAAGTCAGATTTTTCCTGAAATTGTGACCCCAGGGGTTAGGGATTTTTTCAAAAAAATATTTTCCGCCGGTTAAGTTGTTGAGGGATAAAAAGCCTTCTGTTTCCATCGCCAAAGCTTTCAGGGGAGCATTTGCAACCGGTTGGCACCATTTTTTAGTGAATTGCCAAAAGTCAGATTTTTGTTGAAATTGTGACCCCGGGCCTTATGGATTTTTTCAAAAAAATAATTTCCGCCGGTTAAGTTGTTGAGGGCTGATTTCTTGTACTGTGATAAAAAGCCTTCTGTTTCCATCGCCAAAGCTTTCAGGGGAGCATTTGCAATCGGCTTGCACCATTTTTCAGTGAATTGCCAAAAGTCAAATTTTTGCTGAAAAAAATCTTTTTCCGCCGGTTAAGTTGTTGAGGGCTGATTTCTTGTCCTGTGATAAAAAGCCGTCTGTTTTGACTGCCAAAGCTTTCAGGGGAGCATTTGCAACCAGTTGTCACCACTTTTGAGTGAATTGCCAAAAGTCAGATTTTTGCTGAAATTGTGACCCCGGGGCTTTGGGAATCTTTCAAAAAAATATTTTCCACCGGTTAAGTTGTTGAGGGCTGATTTCTTGTCCTGTAATAAAAAGCCTTCTTTTTCCTTCACCAAAGCTTTCAGGGGAGCATTTGCAAGTGTTTGGCACCATTTTTGAGTGAATTGCCAAAAGTCAGATTTTTGCTGAAATTGTGACCCCGGGGCTTATGGATTTATTCAAAAAAATATTTTCCACCGGTTAAGTTGTTGAGGGCTGATTTCTTGTCCTGTGATAAAAAGCCTTCTGTTTCCATCGCCAAAGCTTTCAGGGGAGCATTTGCAAGTGTTTGGCAGCATTTTTGAGTGAATTGCCAAAAGTCAGATTTTTGCTGAAATTGTGACCCCGGGGCTTAGGGATTTTTTTTTAAAAAAAATTTCCACCGGTTTAGTTGTTGAGGGCTGATTTCTTGTCCTGTGATAAAAAGCCTTCTGTTTCGACTGCCAAACCTTTCAGGGGAGCATTTGCAACCGGTTGGCACCATTTTTGAGTGAATTGCCAAAAGTCAGATTTTTCCTGAAATTGTGACCCCGGGGCTTAGGGATTTTTTCAAAAAAAATATTTTCCGCTGGTTAAGTTGTTGAGGGCTGATTTCTTGTCCTGTGATAAAAAGCCTTCTTTTTCCTTCGCCAAAGCTTTCAGGGGAGCATTTGCAACTGGTAGGCACCATTTTTGAGTGAATTGCCAAAACTCAGATTTTTCCTGAAATTGTGACCCCGGGGCTTAGGGATTTTTTTCAAAAAAATATTTTCCACCGATTAAGTTCTTGAGGGCTTATTTCTTGTCCTGTGATAAAAAGCCTTCTTTTTCCATCGCCAAAGCTTTCAGGGGAGCATTTGCAACCGCTTGGCACCATTTTTGAGTGAATTGCCAAAAGTCAGATTTTTGGTGAAATTGTGACCCCGGGGCTTATGGATTTTTTCAAAAAAATATTTTCCGCCGGTTAAGTTGTTGAGGGCTGATTTCTTGTCCTGTGATAAAAAGCCTTCTGTTTCCATCGCCAAAGGTTTCAGGAGAGCATTTGCAACCAGTTGGCACCATTTTTGAGTGAATTGCCAAAAGTCAGATTTTTGCTGAAAAAAAATCTTTTTCCGCCGGTTAAGTTGTTGAGGGCTGATTTCTTGTCCTGTGATAAAAAGCCTTCTTTTTCGACTGCCAAACCTTTTAGGGGAGCATTTGCAACCGGTTGGCACCATTTTTGAGTGAATTGCCAAAAGTCAGATTTTTGCTGAAATTGTGACCCCGGGGCTTAGGGATTTTTTCAAAAAAATATTTTCCGCCGGTTAAGTTGTTGAGGGCTGATTTCTTGTCCTGTGATAAAAAGCCTTCTTTTTCCTTCGCCAAAGCTTTCAGGGGAGCATTTGCAAGTGTTTGGCACCATTTTTGAGTGAATTGCCAAAAGTCAGATTTTTGCTGAAATTGTGACCCCGGGGCTTAGGGATTTTTTCAAAAAAATATTTTCTGCCGGTTAAGTTGTTGAGGGCTGATTTCTTGTCCTGTGATAAAAAGCCTTCTGTTTGCGACTGCCAAACCTTTCAGGGGAGAATTTGCAACCGGTTGGCACCATTTTTGAGTGAATTGCCAAAAGTCAGATTTTTCCTGAAAATGTGACCCCGGGGCTTAGGGATTTTTTCAAAAAAATATTTTCCACCGGTTAAGTTGTTGAGGGCTGATTTCTTGTCCTGTGATAAAAAGCCTTCTGTTTCCATCGCCAAAGCTTTCAGGGGAGCATTTGCAACCGGTTGGCACCATTTTTGAGTGAATTGCCAAAAGTCAGATTTTTTCTGAAATTGTGACCACGGGGCTTAGGGATTTTTTTAAAAAAAAATATTTCCACCGGTTAAGTTGTTGAGGGCTGATTTCTTTTCCTGTGATTAAAAGCCTTCTGTTTCCATCGCCAAAGCTTTCACGGGAGCATTTGCAACCGGTTGGCACCATTTTTGAGTGAATTGCCAAAAGTCAGATTTTTGCTGAAATTGTGACCCCGGGGCTTACGGATTTTTTCAAAAAAATCTTTTCCGCCGGTTAAGTTGTTGAGGGCTGATTTCTTGTCCTGTGATAAAAAGCCTTCTGTTACCATCGCCAAAGCTTTCAGGGGAGCATTTGCAAGTGTTTGGCACCATTTTTCAGTGAATTGCCAAAAGTCAGATTTTTGCTGAAAAAAAATCTTTTTCCGCCGGTTAAGTTGTTGAGGGCTGATTTCTTGTCCTGTGATAAAAAGCCTTCTGTTTCCATCGCCAAAGCTTTCAGGGGAGCATTTGCAAGTGTTTGGCACCATTTTTGATTGAATTGCCAAAAGTCAGATTTTTGCTGAAATTGTGACCCCGGGGCTTAGGGATTTTTTCAAAAAAATATTTTCCACCGGTTAAGTTGTTGAGGGCTGATTTCTTGTCCTGTGATAAAAAGCCTTCTTTTTCCATCGCCAAAGCTTTCAGGGGAGCATTTGCAACCGCTTGGCACCATTTTTGAGTGAATTGCCAAAAGTCAGATTTTTGGTGAAATTGTGACCCCGGGGCTTATGGATTTTTTCAAAAAAATATTTTCCGCCGGTTAAGTTGTTGAGGGCTGATTTCTTGTCCTGTGATAAAAAGCCTTCTGTTTCCATCGCCAAAGGTTTCAGGAGAGCATTTGCAACCAGTTGGCACCATTTTTGAGTGAATTGCCAAAAGTCAGATTTTTGCTGAAAAAAAATCTTTTTCCGCCGGTTAAGTTGTTGAGGGCTGATTTCTTGTCCTGTGATAAAAAGCCTTCTTTTTCGACTGCCAAACCTTTTAGGGGAGCATTTGCAACCGGTTGGCACCATTTTTGAGTGAATTGCCAAAAGTCAGATTTTTGCTGAAATTGTGACCCCGGGGCTTAGGGATTTTTTCAAAAAAATATTTTCCGCCGGTTAAGTTGTTGAGGGCTGATTTCTTGTCCTGTGATAAAAAGCCTTCTTTTTCCTTCGCCAAAGCTTTCAGGGGAGCATTTGCAAGTGTTTGGCACCATTTTTGAGTGAATTGCCAAAAGTCAGATTTTTGCTGAAATTGTGACCCCGGGGCTTAGGGATTTTTTCAAAAAAATATTTTCTGCCGGTTAAGTTGTTGAGGGCTGATTTCTTGTCCTGTGATAAAAAGCCTTCTGTTTGCGACTGCCAAACCTTTCAGGGGAGAATTTGCAACCGGTTGGCACCATTTTTGAGTGAATTGCCAAAAGTCAGATTTTTCCTGAAAATGTGACCCCGGGGCTTAGGGATTTTTTCAAAAAAATATTTTCCACCGGTTAAGTTGTTGAGGGCTGATTTCTTGTCCTGTGATAAAAAGCCTTCTGTTTCCATCGCCAAAGCTTTCAGGGGAGCATTTGCAACCGGTTGGCACCATTTTTGAGTGAATTGCCAAAAGTCAGATTTTTTCTGAAATTGTGACCACGGGGCTTAGGGATTTTTTTAAAAAAAAATATTTCCACCGGTTAAGTTGTTGAGGGCTGATTTCTTTTCCTGTGATTAAAAGCCTTCTGTTTCCATCGCCAAAGCTTTCACGGGAGCATTTGCAACCGGTTGGCACCATTTTTGAGTGAATTGCCAAAAGTCAGATTTTTGCTGAAATTGTGACCCCGGGGCTTACGGATTTTTTCAAAAAAATCTTTTCCGCCGGTTAAGTTGTTGAGGGCTGATTTCTTGTCCTGTGATAAAAAGCCTTCTGTTACCATCGCCAAAGCTTTCAGGGGAGCATTTGCAAGTGTTTGGCACCATTTTTCAGTGAATTGCCAAAGGCAGATTTTTGCTGAAAAAAAATCTTTTTCCGCCGGTTAAGTTGTTGAGGGCTGATTTCTTGTCCTGTGATAAAAAGCCTTCTGTTTCCATCGCCAAAGCTTTCAGGGGAGCATTTGCAAGTGTTTGGCACCATTTTTGATTGAATTGCCAAAAGTCAGATTTTTGCTGAAATTGTGACCCCGGGGCTTAGGGATTTTTTCAAAAAAATATTTTCCACCGGTTAAGTTGTTGAGGGCTGATTTCTTGTCCTGTGATAAAAAGCCTTCTGTTTCCATCGCCAAAGCTTTCATGGGAGCATTTGCAACCGGTTGGCACCATTTTTGAGTGAATTGCCAAAAGTCAGATTTTTGGTGAAATTGTGACCCCGGGGCTTATGGATTTTTTCAAAAAAATATTTTCCGCTGGTTAAGTTGTTGAGGGCTGATTTCTTGTCCTGTGATAAAAAGCCTTCTGTTTCCATCGCCAAAGGTTTCAGGAGAGCATTTGCAACCGGTTGGCAAAATTTTTGAGTGAATGGCCAAAAGTTAGATTTTTGCTGAAATTGTGACCCCGGGGCTTAGGGATTTTTTCAAAAAAAAAATTTCCACCGGTTAAGTTGTTGAGGTCTGATTTCTTGTCCTGTGATAAAAAGCTTTCTGTTTCCATCGCCAAAGGTTTCAGGAGAGCATTTGCAACCGGTTGGCACCATTTTTGAGTGAATTGCCAAAAGTCAGATTTTTGCTGAAAAAAAATCTTTTTCCGCCGGTTAAGTTGTTGAGGGCTGATTTCTTGTCCTGTGATAAAAAGCCTTCTGTTTCGACTGCCAAAGCTTTCAGGGGAGAATTTGCAACCGGTTGGCACCATTTTTGAGTGAATTGCCAAAAGTCAGATTTTTCCTGAAAATGTGACCCCGGGGCTTAGGGATTTTTTCAAAAAAATATTTTCCACCGGTTAAGTTGTTGAGGGCTGATTTCTTGTCCTGTGATAAAAAGCCTTCTGTTTCCATCGCCAAAGCTTTCAGGGGAGCATTTGCAACCGGTTGGCACCATTTTTGAGTGAATTGCCAAAAGTCAGATTTTTTCTGAAATTGTGACCACGGGGCTTAGGGATTTTTTTTAAAAAAAATATTTCCACCGGTTAAGTTGTTGAGGGCTGATTTCTTTTCCTGTGATTAAAAGCCTTCTGTTTCCATCGCCAAAGCTTTCACGGGAGCATTTGCAACCGGTTGGCACCATTTTTGAGTGAATTGCCAAAAGTCAGATTTTTGCTGAAATTGTGACCCCGGGGCTTACGGATTTTTTCAAAAAAATCTTTTCCGCCGGTTAAGTTGTTGAGGGCTGATTTCTTGTCCTGTGATAAAAAGCCTTCTGTTACCATCGCCAAAGCTTTCAGGGGAGCATTTGCAAGTGTTTGGCACCATTTTTCAGTGAATTGCCAAAGGCAGATTTTTACTGAAAAAAAATCTTTTTCCGCCGGTTAAGTTGTTGAGGGCTGATTTCTTGTCCTGTGATAAAAAGCCTTCTGTTTCCATCGCCAAAGCTTTCAGGGGAGCATTTGCAACCGGTTGGCACCATTTTTGAGTGAATTGCCAAAATTCAGATTTTTGGTGAAATTGTGACCCCGGGACTTATGGATTTTTTCAAAAAAATATTTTCCGCTGGTTAAGTTGTTGAGGGCTGATTTCTTGTCCTGTGATAAAAAGCCTTCTGTTTCCATCGCCAAAGCTTTCAGGGGAGCATTTGCAACCGGTTGGCACCATTTTTGAGTGAATTGCCAAAAGTCAGATTTTTTCTGAAATTGTGACCATGGGGCTTAGGGATTTTTTTAAAAAAAAATATTTCCACCGGTTAAGTTGTTGAGGGCTGATTTCTTTTCCTGTGATAAAAAGACTTCTCTTTCCATCGCCAAAGCTTTCACGGGAGCATTTGCAACCGGTTGGCACCATTTTTGAGTGAATTGCCAAAAGTCAGATTTTTGCTGAAATTGTGACCCCGGGGCTTATGGATTTTTTCAAAAAAATCTTTTCCGCCGGTTAAGTTCTTGAGGGCTGATTTCTTGTCCTGTGATAAAAAGCCTTCTGTTACCATCGCCAAAGCTTTCAGGGGAGCATTTGCAAGTGTTTGGCACCATTTTTCAGTGAATTGCCAAAAGTCAGATTTTTGCTGAAAAAAAATCTTTTTCCGCCGGTTAAGTTGTTGAGGGCTGATTTCTTGTCCTGTGATAAAAAGCCTTCTGTTTCCATCGCCAAAGCTTTCCGGGGAGCATTTGCAAGTGTTTGGCACCATTTTTGATTGAATTGCCAAAAGTCAGATTTTTGCTGAAATTGTGACCCCGGGGCTTAGGGATTTTTTCAAAAAAATATTTTCCACCGGTTAAGTTGTTGAGGGCTGACTTCTTGTCCTGTGATAAAAAGCATTCTGTTTCCATCGCCAAAGCTTTCATGGGAGCATTTGCAACCGGTTGGCACCATTTTTGAGTGAATTGCCAAAAGTCAGATTTTTGGTGAAATTGTGACCCCGGGGCTTATGGATTTTTTCAAAAAAATATTTTCCGCTGGTTAAGTTGTTGAGGGCTGATTTCTTGTCCTGTGATAAAAAGCCTTCTGTTTCCATCGCCAAAGGTTTCAGGAGAGCATTTGCAACCGGTTGGCAAAATTTTTGAGTGAATGGCCAAAAGTTAGATTTTTGCTGAAATTGTGACCCCGGGGCTTAGGGATTTTTTCAAAAAAAAAATTTCGACCGGTTAAGTTGTTGAGGTCTGATTTCTTGTCCTGTGATAAAAAGCTTTCTGTTTCCATCGCCAAAGGTTTCAGGAGAGCATTTGCAACCGGTTGGCACCATTTTTGAGTGAATTGCCAAAAGTCAGATTTTTGCTGAAAAAAAATCTTTTTCCGCCGGTTAAGTTGTTGAGGGCTGATTTCTTGTCCTGTGATAAAAAGCCTTCTGTTTCGACTGCCAAAGCTTTCAGGGGATCATTTGCAACCGGTTGGCACCATTTTTGAGTGAATTGCCAAAAGTCAGATTTTTGCTGAAATTGTGACCCCGGGGCTCAGGGATTTTTTCAAAAAAATATTTTCCGCCGGTTAAGTTGTTGAGGGCTGATTTCTTGTCCTGTGATAAAAAGCCTTCTGTTTCGACTGCCAAACCTTTCAGGGGAGCATTTGCAACCGGTTGGCACCATTTTTGAGTGAATTGCCAAAAGTCAGATTTTTGCTGAAAAAAAATCTTTTTCTGCCAGTTAAGTTGGTGAGGGCTGATTTCTTGTCCTGTGATAAAAAGCCTTCTTTTTCCTTCGCCAAAGCTTTCAGGGGAGCATTTGCAAGTGTTTGGCACCATTTTTGAGTGAATTGCCAAAAGTCTGATTTTTGCTGAAATTGTGACCCCGGGGCTTAGGGATTTTTTCAAAAAAATATTTTCTGCCGGTTAAGTTGTTGAGGGCTGATTTCTTGTCCTGTGATAAAAAGCCTTCTCTTTCAACTGCCAAACCTTTCAGGGGAGCATTTGCAACCGGCTGGCAACATTTTTGAGTGAATTGCCAAAAGTCAGATTTTTTCTGAAATTGTGACCACGGGGCTTAGGGATTTTTTTTAAAAAAAATATTTCCACCGGTTAAGTTGTTGAGGGCTGATTTCTTTTCCTGTGATAAAAAGCCTTCTGTTTCCATCGCCAAAGCTTTCACGGGAGCATTTGCAACTGGTTTGCACCATTTGTGAGTGAATTGCCAAAAGTCAGATTTTTGCTGAAATTGTGACCCCGGGGCTTACGGATTTTTTCAAAAAAATATTTTCCACCGGTTAAGTTGTTGAGGGCTGATTTCTTGTCCCGTGATAAAAAGCCTTCTGTTACCATCGCCAAAGCTTTCAGGGGAGCATTTGCAACCGGTTGGCACAATTTTTGAGTGAATTGCCAAAAGTCAGATTTTTTCTGAAATTGTGACCACGGGGCTTAGGGATTTTTTTTAAAAAAAAACATTTCCACCGGTTAAGTTGTTGAGGGCTGATTTCTTTTCCTGTGATAAAAAGCCTTCTGTTTCCATTGCCAAAGCTTTCACGGGAGCATTTGCAACCGGTTGGCACCATTTTTGAGTGAATTGCCAAAAGTCAGATTTTTGCTGAAATTGTGACCCCGGGGCTTAGGGATTTTTTCAAAAAAATATTTTCTGCCGGTTAAGTTGTTGAGGGCTGATTTCTTGTCCTGTGATAAAAAGCCTTCTGTTTCCATCGCCAAAGGTTTCAGGAGAGCATTTGCAACCGGTTGGCACCATTTTTGAGTGAATTGCCAAAAGTCAGATTTTTGCTGAAAAAAAATCTTTTCCCGCCGGTTAAGTTGTTGATGGCTGATTTCTTGTCCTGTGATAAAAAGCCTTCTTTTTCCTTCGCCAAAGCTTTCAGGGGAGCATTTGCAACCGGTTGGCACCATTTTTGAGTGAATTGCCAAAAGTCAGATTTTTGCTGAAATTGTGACCCCGGGGCTTAGGGATTTTTTCAAAAAAATATTTTCTGCCGGTTAAGTTGTTGAGGGCTGATTTCTTGTCCTGTGATAAAAAGCCTTCTGTTTCGACTGCCAAACCTTTCAGGGGAGCATTTGCAACCGGTTGGCACCATTTTTGAGTGAATTGCCAAAAGTCAGATTTTTTCTGAAATTGTGACCCCGGGGCTTAGGGATTTTTTCAAAAAAATATTTTCCACCGATTAAGTTCTTGAGGGCTTATTTCTTGTCCTGTGATAAAAAGCCTTCTGTTTCCATCGCCAAAGCTTTCAGGGGAGCATTTGCAACCGGTTGGCACCATTTTTGAGTGAATTGCCAAAAGTCAGATTTTTGGTGAAATTGTGACCCCGGGGCTTATGGATTTTTTCAAAAAAATATTTTCCGCCGGTTAAGTTGTTGAGGGCTGATTTCTTGTCCTGTGATAAAAAGCCTTCTGTTTCCATCGCCAAAGGTTTCAGGAGAGCATTTGCAACCGGTTGGCACCATTTTTGAGTGAATTGCCAAAAGTCAGATTTTTGCTGAAAAAAAATCTTTTTCCGCCGATTAAGTTGTTGAGGGCTGATTTCTTGTCCTGTGATAAAAAGCCTTCTGTTTCGACTGCCAAACCTTTTACGGGAGCATTTGCAACCGGTTGGCACCATTTTTGAGTGAATTGCCAAAAGTCAGATTTTTGCTGAAATTGTGACCCCGGGGCTTAGGGATTTTTTCAAAAAAATATTTTCCGCCGGTTAAGTTGTTGAGGGCTGATTTCTTGTCCTGTGATAAAAAGCCTTCTTTTTCCTTCGCCAAAGCTTTCAGGGGAGCATTTGCAAGTGTTTGGCACCATTTTTGAGTGAATTGCCAAAAGTCAGATTTTTGCTGAAATTGTGACCCCGGGGCTTACGGATTTTTTCAAAAAAATATTTTCTGCCGGTTAAGTTGTTGAGGGCTGATTTCTTGTCCTGTGATAAAAAGCCTTCTGTTTGCGACTGCCAAACCTTCCAGGGGAGCATTTGCAACCGGTTGGCACCATTTTTGAGTGAATTGCCAAAAGTCAGATTTTTCCTGAAAATGTGACCCCGGGGCTTAGGGATTTTTTCAAAAAAATATTTTCCACCGGTTAAGTTGTTGAGGGCTGATTTCTTTTCCTGTGATAAAAAGCCTTCTGTTTCCATCGCCAAAGCTTTCACGGGAGCATTTGCAACCGGTTGGCACCATTTTTGAGTGAATTGCCAAAAGTCAGATTTTTGCTGAAATTGTGACCCCGGGGCTTACGGATTTTTTCAAAAAAATGTTTTCCGCCGGTTAAGTTGTTGAGGGCTGATTTCTTGTCCTGTGATAAAAAGCCTTCTGTTACCATCGCCAAAGCTTTCAGGAGAGCATTTGCAACCGGTTGGCACCATTTTTGAGTGAATTGCCAAAAGTCAGATTTTTCCTGAAAATGTGACCCCGGGGCTTAGGGATTTTTTCCAAAAAAAAATTTCCAACGGTTAAGTTGTTGAGGTCTGATTTCTTGTCCTGTGATAAAAAGCTTTCTGTTTCCATCGCCAAAGGTTTCAGGAGAGCATTTGCAACCGGTTGGCACCATTTTTGAGTGAATTGCCAAAAGTCAGATTTTAGCTGAAATTGTGGCTTATGGATTTTTTTAAAAAAATATTTTCCGCCGGTTAAGTTGTTGAGGGCTGATTTCTTGTCCTGTGATAAAAAGCCTTCTGTTTCCATCGCCAAAGGTTTCAGGGGAGCATTTGCAACCGGTTGGCACCATTTTTGAGTGAATTGCCAAAAGTCAGATTTTTGCTGAAAAAAAATCTTTTTCCGCCGGTTAAGTTGTTGAGGGCTGATTTCTTGTCCTGTGATAAAAAGCCTTCTGTTTCGACTGCCAAAGCTTTCAGGGGATCATTTGCAACCGGTTGGCACCATTTTTGAGTGAATTGCCAAAAGTCAGATTTTTGCTGAAATTGTGACCCCGGGGCTTAGGGATTTTTTCAAAAAAATATTTTCCGCCGGTTAAGTTGTTGAGGGCTTATTTCTTGTCCTGTGATAAAAAGCCTTCTGTTTCGACTGCCAAACCTTTCAGGGGAGCATTTGCAACCGGTTGGCACCATTTTTGAGTGAATTGCCAAAAGTCAGATTTTTGCTAAAAAAAAATCTTTTTCTGCCGGTTAAGTTGGTGAGGGCTGATTTCTTGTCCTGTGATAAAAAGCCTTCTTTTTCCTTCGCCAAAGCTTTCAGGGGAGTATTTGCAAGTGTTTGGCACCATTTTTGAGTGAATTGCCAAAAGTCAGATTTTTGATGAAATTGTGACCACGGGGCTTAGGGATTTTTTAAAAAAAAATATTTCCACCGGTTAAGTTGTTGAGGGCTGATTTCTTTTCCTGTGATAAAAAGCCTTCTGTTTCCATCGCCAAAGCTTTCACGGGAGCATTTGCAACCGGTTGGCACCATTTTTGAGTGAATTGCCAAAAGTCAGATTTTTGCTGAAATTGTGACCCCGGGGCTTACGGATTTTTTCAAAAAAATCTTTTCCGCCGGTTAAGTTGTTGAGGGCTGATTTCTTGTCCTGTGATAAAAAGCCTTCTGTTACCATCGCCAAAGCTTTCAGGGGAGCATTTGCAAGTGTTTGGCACCATTTTTCAGTGAATTGCCAAAAGTCAGATTTTTGCTGAAAAAAAATCTTTTTCCGCCGGTTAAGTTGTTGAGGGCTGATTTCTTGTCCTGTGATAAAAAGCCTTCTGTTTCCATCGCCAAAGCTTTCAGGGGAGCATTTGCAAGTGTTTGGAACCATTTTTGATTGAATTGCCAAAAGTCAGATTTTTGCTGAAATTGTGATCCCGGGGCTTAGGGATTTTTTCAAAAAAATATTTTCCGCCGGTTAAGTTGTTGAGGGCTGATTTCTTGTCCTGTGATAAAAAGCCTTCTGTTTCCATCGCCAAAGGTTTCAGGAGAGCATTTGCAACCGGTTGGCACCATTTTTGAGTGAATTGCCAAAAGTCTGATTTTTGCTGAAATTGTGACCCCGGGGCTTAGGGATTTTTTCAAAAAAATATTTTCTGCCGGTTAAGTTGTTGAGGGCTGATTTCTTGTCCTGTGATAAAAAGCCTTCTGTTTCAACTCCCAAACCTTTCAGGGGAGCATTTGCAACCGGCTGGCACCATTTTTGAGTGAATTGCCAAAAGTCAGATTTTCCTGAAATTGTGACCCCGGGGCTTAGGGATTTTTTCAAAAAAATATTTTCCACCGGTTAAGTTGTTGACGGCTGATTTCTTGTCCTGTGATAAAAAGCCTTCTGTTTCCATCGCCAAAGCTTTCAGGGGAGAATTTGCAACCGGTTTGCACCATTTTTGAGTGAATTGCCAAAAGTCAGATTTTTGCTGAAATTGTGACCCCGGGGCTTAGGGATTTTTTCAAAAAAATATTTTCCACCGGTTAAGTTGTTGAGGGCTGATTTCTTGTCCTGTGATAAAAAGCCTTCTTTTCCCTTCGCCAAAGCTTTCAGGGGAGCATTTGCAAGTGTTTGGCACCATTTTTGATTGAATTGCCAAAAGTCAGATTTTTGCTGAAATTGTGACCCCGGGGCTTAGGGATTTTTTCAAAAAAATATTTTCTGCCGGTTAAGTTGTTGAGGGCTGATTTCTTGTCCTGTGATAAAAAGCCTTCTGTTTCCATCGCCAAATGTTTCAGGAGAGCATTTGCAACCGGTTGGCACCATTTTTGAGTGAATTGCCAAAAGTCTGATTTTTGCTGAAATTGTGACCCCGGGGCTTAGGGATTTTTTCAAAAAAATATTTTCTGCCGGTTAAGTTGTTGAGGGCTGATTTCTTGTCCTGTGATAAAAAGCCTTCTTTTCCCTTCGCCAAAGCTTTCAGGGGATCATTTGCAACCGGTTGGCACCATTTTTGAGTGAATTGCCAAAAGTCAGATTTTTGCTGAAAAAAAATCTTTTTCCGCTGGTTAAGTTGTTGAGGGCTGATTTCTTGTCCTGTGATAAAAAGCCTTCTGTTTCCATCGCCAAATGTTTCAGGAGAGCATTTTCAACCGGTTGGCACCATTTTTGAGTGAATTGCCAAAAGTCAGATTTTCCTGAAATTGTGACCCCGGGGCTTAGGGATTTTTTCAAAAAAATATTTTTTGCCGGTTAAGTTGTTGAGGGCTGATTTCTTGTCCTGTGATAAAAAGCCTTCTGTTTCCATCGCCAAAGCTTTCAGGGGAGCATTTGCAAGTGTTTGGCACCATTTTTGAGTGTATTGCCAAAACTCAGATTTTTGCTGAAATTGTGACCCCGGGGCTTAGGGATTTTTTCAAAAAAAAAATTTCCACCGGTTAAGTTGTTGAGGACTGATTTCTTGTCCTGTGATAAAAAGCTTTCTGTTTCCATCGCCAAAGGTTTCAGGAGAGCATTTGCAACCGGTTGGCACCATTTTTGAGTGAATTGCTAAAAGTCAGATTTTTGCTGAAATTGTGACCCCGGGGCTTATGGATTTTTTCAAAAAAATATTTTCCGCCGGTTAAGTTGTTGAGGGCTGATTTCTTGTCCTGTGATAAAAAGCCTTCTGTTTCCATCGCCAAAGGTTTCAGGGGAGCATTTGCAACCGGTTGGCACCATTTTTGAGTGAATTGCCAAAAGTCAGATTTTTGCTGAAAAAAAATCTTTTTCCGCCGGTTAAGTTGTTGAGGGCTGATTTCTTGTCCTGTGATAAAAAGCCTTCTGTTTCGACTGCCAAAGCTTTCAGGGGATCATTTGCAACCGGTTGGCACCATTTTTGAGTGAATTGCCAAAAGTCAGATTTTTGCTGAAAAAAAATCTTTTTCTGCCGTTTAAGTTGGTGAGGGCTGATTTCTTGTCCTGTGATAAAAAGCCTTCTTTTTCCTTCGCCAAAGCTTTCAGGGGAGCATTTGCAAGTGTTTGGCACCATTTTTGAGTGAATTGCCAAAAGTCAGATTTTTGCTGAAATTGTGACCCCGGGGCTTAGGGATTTTTTCAAAAAAATATTTTCTGCCGGTTAAGTTGTTGAGGGCTGATTTCTTGTCCTGTGATAAAAAGCCTTCTGTTTCAACTGCCAAACCTTTCAGGGGAGCATCTGCAACCGGCTGGCACCATTTTTGATTGAATTGCCAAAAGTCAGATTTTCCTGAAATTGTGACCCCGGGGCTTAGGGATTTTTTCAAAAAAATATTTTCTGCCGGTTAAGTTGTTGAGGGCTGATTTCTTGTCCTGTGATAAAAAGCCTTCTGTTTCCATCGCCAAAGCTTTCAGGGGAGCATTTGCAACCGGTTGGCACCATTTTTGAGTGAATTGCCAAAAGTCAGATTTTTGCTGAAGTTGTGACCCCGGGGCTTAGGGATTTTTTCAAAAATATATTTTCTGCCGGTTAAGTTGTTGAGGGCTGATTTCTTGTCCTGTGATAAAAAGCCTTCTGTTTCCATCGCCAAAGCTTTCAGGGGAGCATTTGCAACCGGTTGGCACCATTTTTGAGTGAATTGCCAAAAGTCAGATTTTTGCTGAAGTTGTGACCCCGGGGCTTAGGGATTTTTTCAAAAAAATATTTTCCGCCGGTTAAGTTGTTGAGGGCTGATTTCTTGTCCTGTGATAAAAAGCCTTCTGTTTCCATCACCAAAGGTTTCAGGAGAGCATTTGCAACCGGTTGGCACCATTTTTGAGTGAATTGCCAAAAGTCAGATTTTTGCTGAAAAAAAATCTTTTCCCGCCGGTTAAGTTGTTGAGGGCTGATTTCTTGTCCTGTGATAAAAAGACTTCTTTTTCCTTCGCCAAAGCTTTCAGGGGAGCATTTGCAACCGGTTGGCACCATTTTTGAGTGAATTGCCAAAAGTCAGATTTTTGCTGAAATTTTGACCCCGGGGCTTAGGGATTTTTTCAAAAAAATATTTTCTGCCGGTTAAGTTGTTGAGGGCTGATTTCTTGTCCTGTGATAAAAAGCCTTCTGTTTCGACTGCCAAACCTTTCAGGGGAGCATTTGCAACCGGTTGGCACCATTTTTGAGTGAATTGCCAAAAGTCAGATTTTTCCTGAAAATGTGACCCCGGGGCTTAGGGATTTTTTCAAAAAAATATTTTTCACCGGTTAAGTTGTTGAGGGCTGATTTCTTGTCCTGTGATAAAAAGCCTTCTGTTTCCATCGCCAAAGCTTTCAGGGGAGCATTTGCAACCGGTTGGCACCATTTTTGAGTGAATTGCCAAAAGTCAGATTTTTTCTGAAATTGTGACCACGGGGCTTAGGGATTTTTTTAAAAAAAATATTTCCACCGGTTAAGTTGTTGAGGGCTGATTTCTTGACCTGTGATAAAAAGCTTTCTGTTTCCATCGCCAAAGGTTTCAGGAGAGCATTTGCAACCGGTTGGCACCATTTTTGAGTGAATTGCCAAAAGTCAGATTTTTCCTGAAAATGTGACCCCGGGGCTTAGGGATTTTTTCAAAAAAATATTTTCCGCCGGTTAAGTTGTTGAGGGCCGATTTCTTGTCCTGTGATAAAAAGCCTTCTGTTTCCATCGCCAAAGGTTTCAGGGGAGCATTTGCAACCGGTTGGCACCATTTTTGAGTGAATTGCCAAAAGTCAGATTTTTGCTGAAAAAAAATCTTTTTCCGCCGGTTAAGTTGTTGAGGGCTGATTTCTTGTCCTGTGATAAAAAGCCTTCTTTTTCCTTCGCCAAAGCTTTCAGGGGAGCATTTGCAAGTGTTTGGCACCATTTTTGAGTGAATTGCCAAAAGTCAGATTTTTGCTGAAATTGTGTCCCCGGGGCTTAGGGATTTTTTCAAAAAAATATTTTCCGCCGGTTAAGTTGTTGAGGGCTGATTTCTTGTCCTGTGATAAAAAGCCTTCTGTTTCGACTGCCAAACCTTTCAGGGGAGCATTTGCAACCGGTTGGCACCATTTTTGAGTGAATTGCCAAAAGTCAGATTTTTGCTGAAAAAAAATCTTTTTCTGCCGGTTAAGTTGGTGAGGGCTGATTTCTTGTCCTGTGATAAAAAGCCTTCTGTTTCCATCGCCAAAGCTTTCAGGGGAGCATTTGCAAGTGTTTGGCACCATTTTTGATTGAATTGCCAAAAGTCAGATTTTTGCTGAAATTGTGACCCCGGGGCTTAGGGATTTTTTCAAAAAAAAAATTTCCACAGGTTAAGTTGTTGAGGGCTGATTTCTTGTCCTGTGATAAAAAGCCTTCTGTTTCCATCGCCAAAGCTTTCAGGGGAGCATTTGCAAGTGTTTGGCACCATTTTTCAGTGAATTGCCAAAAGTCAGATTTTTGCTGAAATTGTGACCCCGGGTAGGGATTTTTTCAAAAAAATATTTTCTGCCGGTTAAGTTGTTGAGGGCTGATTTCTTGTCCTGTGATAAAAAGCCTTCTGTTTGCGACTGCCAAACCTTTCAGGGGAGCATTTGCAACCGGTTGGCACCATTTTTGAGTGAATTGCCAAAAGTCAGATTTTTCCTGAAAATGTGACCCCGGGGCTTAGGGATTTTTTCAAAAAAATATTTTCCACCGGTTAAGTTGTTGAGGGCTGATTTCTTGTCCTGTGATAAAAAGCCTTCTGTTTCCATCGCCAAAGCTTTCATGGGAGCATTTGCAACCGGTTGGCACCATTTTTGAGTGAATTGCCAAAAGTCAGATTTTTGGTGAAATTGTGACCCCGGGGCTTATGGATTTTTTCAAAAAAATATTTTCCGCTGGTTAAGTTGTTGAGGGCTGATTTCTTGTCCTGTGATAAAAAGCCTTCTGTTTCCATCGCCAAAGGTTTCAGGAGAGCATTTGCAACCGGTTGGCACCATTTTTGAGTGAATTGCCAAAAGTCAGATTTTTGCTGAAATTGTGACCCCGGGGCTTAGGGATTTTTTCAAAAAAAAAATTTCCACCGGTTAAGTTGTTGAGGACTGATTTCTTGTCCTGTGATAAAAAGCTTTCTGTTTCCATCGCCAAAGGTTTCAGGAGAGCATTTGCAACCGGTTGGCACCATTTTTGAGTGAATTGCCAAAAGTCAGATTTTTGCTGAAATTGTGACCCCGGGGCTTATGGATTTTTTCAAAAAAATATTTTCCGCCGGTTAAGTTGTTGAGGGCTGATTTCTTGTCCTGTGATAAAAAGCCTTCTGTTTCCATCGCCAAAGGTTTCAGGGGAGCATTTGCAACCGGTTGGCACCATTTTTGAGTGAATTGCCAAAAGTCAGATTTTTGCTGAAAAAAAATCTTTTTCCGCCGGTTAAGTTGTTGAGGGCTGATTTCTTGTCCTGTGATAAAAAGCCTTCTGTTTCGACTGCCAAAGCTTTCAGGGGATCATTTGCAACCGGTTGGCACCATTTTTGAGTGAATTGCCAAAAGTCAGATTTTTGCTGAAAAAAAATCTTTTTCCGCCGGTTAAGTTGTTGAGGGCTGATTTCTTGTCCTGTGATAAAAAGCCTTCTGTTTCCATCGCCAAAGCTTTCAGGGGAGCATTTGCAAGTGTTTGGCACCATTTTTGAGTGAATTGCCAAAAGTCAGATTTTTGCTGAAATTGTGACCCCGGGGCTTAGGGATTTTTTCAAAAAAATATTTTCTGCCGGTTAAGTTGTTGAGGGCTGATTTCTTGTCCTGTGATAAAAAGCCTTCTGTTTGCGACTGCCAAACCTTTCAGGGGAGCATTTGCAACCGGTTGGCACCATTTTTGAGTGAATTGCCAAAAGTCAGATTTTTCCTGAAAATGAGACCCCGGGGCTTAGGGATTTTTTCAAAAAAATATTTTCCACCGGTTAAGTTGTTGAGGGCTGATTTCTTGTCCTGTGTTAAAAAGCCTTCTGTTTCCATCGCCAAAGCTTTCATGGGAGCATTTGCAACCGGTCGGCACCATTTTTGAGTGAATTGCCAAAAGTCAGATTTTTGGTGAAATTGTGACCCCGGGGCTTATGGATTTTTTCAAAAAAATATTTTCCGCTGGTTAAGTTGTTGAGGGCTGATTTCTTGTCCTGTGATAAAAAGCCTTCTGTTTCCATCGCCAAATGTTTCAGGAGAGCATTTGCAACCGGTTGACACCATTTTTGAGTGAATTGCCAAAAGTCAGATTTTTGCTGAAAAAAAATCTTTTTCTGCCGGTTAAGTTGGTGAGGGCTGATTTCTTGTCCTGTGATAAAAAGCCTTCTGTTTCCATCGCCAAAGCTTTCAGGGGAGCATTTGCAAGTGTTTGGCACCATTTTTGATTGAATTGCCAAAAGTCAGATTTTTGCTGAAATTGTGACCCCGGGGCTTAGGGATTTTTTCAAAAAAAAAAATTTCCACAGGTTAAGTTGTTGAGGGCTGATTTCTTGTCCTGTGATAAAAAGCCTTCTGTTTCCATCGCCAAAGCTTTCAGGGGAGCATTTGCAAGTGTTTGGCACCATTTTTGAGTGAATTGCCAAAAGTCAGATTTTTGCTGAAATTGTGACCCCGGGTAGGGATTTTTTTAAAAAAATATTTTCTGCCGGTTAAGTTGTTGAGGGCTGATTTCTTGTCCTGTGATAAAAAGCCTTCTGTTTGCGACTGCCAAACCTTTCAGGGGAGCATTTGCAACCGGTTGGCACCATTTTTGAGTGAATTGCCAAAAGTCAGATTTTTCCTGAAAATGTGACCCCGGGGCTTAGGGATTTTTTCAAAAAAATATTTTCCACCGGTTAAGTTGTTGAGGGCTGATTTCTTGTCCTGTGATAAAAAGCCTTCTGTTTCCATCGCCAAAGCTTTCATGGGAGCATTTGCAACCGGTTGGCACCATTTTTGAGTGAATTTCCAAAAGTCAGATTTTTGGTGAAATTGTGACCCCGGGGCTTATGGATTTTTTCAAAAAAATATTTTCCGCTGGTTAAGTTGTTGAGGGCTGATTTCTTGTCCTGTGATAAAAAGCCTTCTGTTTCCATCGCCAAAGGTTTCAGGAGAGCATTTGCAACCGGTTGGCACCATTTTTGAGTGAATTGCCAAAAGTCAGATTTTTGCTGAAATTGTGACCCCGGGGCTTAGGGATTTTTTCAAAAAAAAAATTTCCACCGGTTAAGTTGTTGAGGACTGATTTCTTGTCCTGTGATAAAAAGCTTTCTGTTTCCATCGCCAAAGGTTTCAGGAGAGCATTTGCAACCGGTTGGCACCATTTTTGAGTGAATTGCCAAAAGTCAGATTTTTGCTGAAATTGTGACCCCGGGGCTTATGGATTTTTTCAAAAAAATATTTTCCGCCGGTTAAGTTGTTGAGGGCTGATTTCTTGTCCTGTGATAAAAAGCCTTCTGTTTCCATCGCCAAAGGTTTCAGGGGAGCATTTGCAACCGGTTGGCACCATTTTTGAGTGAATTGCCAAAAGTCAGATTTTTGCTGAAAAAAAATCTTTTTCCGCCGGTTCAGTTGTTGAGGGCTGATTTCTTGTCCTGTGATAAAAAGCCTTCTGTTTCGACTGCCAAAGCTTTCAGGGGATCATTTGCAACCGGTTGGCACCATTTTTGAGTGAATTGCCAAAAGTCAGATTTTTGCTGAAAAAAAATCTTTTTCCGCCGGTTAAGTTGTTGAGGGCTGATTTCTTGTCCTGTGATAAAAAGCCTTCTGTTTCCATCGCCAAAGCTTTCAGGGGAGCATTTGCAAGTGTTTGGCACCATTTTTGAGTGAATTGCCAAAAGTCAGATTTTTGCTGAAATTGTGATCCCGGGGCTTAGGGATTTTTTCAAAAAAATATTTTCTGCCGGTTAAGTTGTTGAGGGCTGATTTCTTGTCCTGTGATAAAAAGCCTTCTGTTTGCGACTGCCAAACCTTTCAGGGGAGCATTTGCAACCGGTTGGCACCATTTTTGAGTGAATTGCCAAAAGTCAGATTTTTGCTGAAATTGTGACCCCGGGGCTTAGGGATTTTTTCAAAAAAATATTTTCTGCCGGTTAAGTTGTTGAGGGCTGATTTCTTGTCCTGTGATAAAAAGCCTTCTGTTTCGACTGCCAAAGCTTTCAGGGGATCATTTGCAACCGGTTGGCACCATTTTTGAGTGAATTGCCAAAAGTCAGATTTTTCCTGAAAAAAAATCTTTTTCCGCTGGTTAAGTTGTTGATGGCTGATTTCTTGTCCTGTGATAAAAAGCCTTCTGTTTCCATCGCCAAATGTTTCAGGAGAGCATTTGCAACCGGTTGGCACAATTTTTGAGTGAATTGCCAAAAGTCTGATTTTTCCTGAAATTGTGACCCCGGGGCTTAGGGATTTTTTCAAAAAAATATTTTCCACCGGTTAAGTTGTTGAGGCCTGATTTCTTGTCCTGTGATAAAAAGCCTTCTGTTTCCATCGCCAAAGCTTTCAGGGGAGCATTTGCAAGTGTTTGGCACCATTTTTGAGTGAATTGCCAAAAGTCAGATTTTTGCTGAAAAAAAATCTTTTTCCGCCGGTTAAGTTGTTGAGGGCTGATTTCTTGTCCTGTGATAAAAAGCCTTCTTTTCCCTTCGCCAAAGCTTTCAGGGGATCATTTGCAACCGGTTGGCACCATTTTTGAGTGAATTGCCAAAAGTCAGATTTTTGCTGAAAAAAAATCTTTTTCCGCTGGTTAAGTTGTTGAGGGCTGATTTCTTGTCCTGTGATAAAAAGCCTTCTGTTTCCATCGCCAAATGTTTCAGGAGAGCATTTTCAACCGGTTGGCACCATTTTTGAGTGAATTGCCAAAAGTCAGATTTTCCTGAAATTGTGACCCCGGGGCTTAGGGATTTTTTCAAAAAAATATTTTTTGCCGGTTAAGTTGTTGAGGGCTGATTTCTTGTCCTGTGATAAAAAGCCTTCTGTTTCCATCGCCAAAGCTTTCAGGGGAGCATTTGCAAGTGTTTGGCACCATTTTTGAGTGTATTGCCAAAACTCAGATTTTTGCTGAAATTGTGACCCCGGGGCTTAGGGATTTTTTCAAAAAAAAAATTTCCACCGGTTAAGTTGTTGAGGACTGATTTCTTGTCCTGTGATAAAAAGCTTTCTGTTTCCATCGCCAAAGGTTTCAGGAGAGCATTTGCAACCGGTTGGCACCATTTTTGAGTGAATTGCTAAAAGTCAGATTTTTGCTGAAATTGTGACCCCGGGGCTTATGGATTTTTTCAAAAAAATATTTTCCGCCGGTTAAGTTGTTGAGGGCTGATTTCTTGTCCTGTGATAAAAAGCCTTCTGTTTCCATCGCCAAAGGTTTCAGGGGAGCATTTGCAACCGGTTGGCACCATTTTTGAGTGAATTGCCAAAAGTCAGATTTTTGCTGAAAAAAAATCTTTTTCCGCCGGTTAAGTTGTTGAGGGCTGATTTCTTGTCCTGTGATAAAAAGCCTTCTGTTTCGACTGCCAAAGCTTTCAGGGGATCATTTGCAACCGGTTGGCACCATTTTTGAGTGAATTGCCAAAAGTCAGATTTTTGCTGAAAAAAAATCTTTTTCTGCCGTTTAAGTTGGTGAGGGCTGATTTCTTGTCCTGTGATAAAAAGCCTTCTTTTTCCTTCGCCAAACCTTTCAGGGGAGCATTTGCAACCGGCTGGCACCATTTTTGAGTGAATTGCCAAAAGTCAGATTTTCCTGAAATTGTGACCCCGGGGCTTAGGGATTTTTTCAAAAAAATATTTTCTGCCGGTTAAGTTGTTGAGGGCTGATTTCTTGTCCTGTGATAAAAAGCCTTCTGTTTCCATCGCCAAAGCTTTCAGGGGAGCATTTGCAACCGGTTGGCACCATTTTTGAGTGAATTGCCAAAAGTCAGATTTTTGCTGAAGTTGTGACCCCGGGGCTTAGGGATTTTTTCAAAAATATATTTTCTGCCGGTTAAGTTGTTGAGGGCTGATTTCTTGTCCTGTGATAAAAAGCCTTCTGTTTCCATCGCCAAAGCTTTCAGGGGAGCATTTGCATCCGGTTGGCACCATTTTTGAGTGAATTGCCAAAAGTCAGATTTTTGCTGAAATTGTGACCCCGGGGCTTATGGATTTTTTCAAAAAAATATTTTCCGCCGGTTAAGTTGTTGAGGGCTGATTTCTTGTCCTGTGATAAAAAGCCTTCTGTTTCCATCACCAAAGGTTTCAGGAGAGCATTTGCAACCGGTTGGCACCATTTTTGAGTGAATTGCCAAAAGTCAGATTTTTGCTGAAAAAAAATCTTTTCCCGCCGTTTAAGTTGTTGAGGGCTGATTTCTTGTCCTGTGATAAAAAGCCTTCTTTTTCGTTCGCCAAAGCTTTCAGGGGAGCATTTGCAACCGGTTGGCACCATTTTTGAGTGAATTGCCAAAAGTCAGATTTTTGCTGAAATTTTGACCCCGGGGCTTAGGGATTTTTTCAAAAAAATATTTTCTGCCGGTTAAGTTGTTGAGGGCTGATTTCTTGTCCTGTGATAAAAAGCCTTCTGTTTCGACTGCCAAACCTTTCAGGGGAGCATTTGCAACCGGTTGGCACCATTTTTGAGGGAATTGCCAAAAGTCAGATTTTTCTTGAAATTGTGACCCCGGGGCTTAGGGATTTTTTCAAAAAAATATTTTCCACCGGTTAAGTTGTTGAGGGCTGATTTCTTGTCCTGTGATAAAAAGCCTTCTGTTTCCATCGCCAAAGCTTTCAGGGGAGAATTTGCAACCGGTTTGCACCATTTTTGAGTGAATTGCCAAAAGTCAGATTTTTGCTGAAATTGTGACCCCGGGGCTTTGGGATTATTTCAAAAAAATATTTTCCGCCGGTTAAGTTGTTGAGGGCTGATTTCTTGTCCTGTGATAAAAAGCCTTCTGTTTGCGACTGCCAAACCTTTCACGGGAGCTTTTGCAACCGGTTGGCACCATTTTTGAGTGAATTGCCAAAAGTCAGATTTTTGCTGAAATTGTGACCCCGGGGCTTACGGATTTTTTCAAAAAAATCTTTTCCGCCGGTTAAGTTGTTGAGGGCTGATTTCTTGTCCTGTGATAAAAAGCCTTCTGTTACCATCGCCAAAGCTTTCAGGGGAGCATTTGCAAGTGTTTGGCACCATTTTTCAGTGAATTGCCAAAAGTCAGATTTTTGCTGAAAAAAAAATCTTTTTCCGCCGGTTAAGTTGTTGAGGGCTGATTTCTTGTCCTGTGATAAAAAGCCTTCTTTTTCCTTCGCCAAAGCTTTCAGGGGAGCATTTGCAAGTGTTTGGCACCATTTTTGAGTGAATTGCCAAAAGTCAGATTTTTGCTGAAATTGTGACCCCGGGGCTTAGGGATTTTTTCAAAAAAATATTTTCCACCGGTTAAGTTGTTGAGGGCTGATTTCTTGTCCTGTGATAAAAAGCCTTCTGTTTCCATCGCCAAAGCTTTCATGGGAGCATTTGCAACCGGTTGGCACCATTTTTGAGTGAATTGCCAAAAGTCAGATTTTTGGTGAAATTGTGACCCCGGGGCTTATGGATTTTTTCAAAAAAATATTTTCCGCTGGTTAAGTTGTTGAGGGCTGATTTCTTGTCCTGTGATAAAAGGCCTTCTGTTTCCATCGCCAAAGGTTTCAGGAGAGCATTTGCAACCGGCTGGCACCATTTTTGAGTGAATTGCCAAAAGTCAGATATTTGCTGAAATTGTGACCCCGGGGCTTAGGGATTTTTTCCAAAAAAAAATTTCCACCGGTTAAGTTGTTGAGGTCTGATTTCTTGTCCTGTGATAAAAAGCTTTCTGTTTCCATCGCCAAAGGTTTC
This sequence comes from Podarcis liolepis, assembly GCF_965112155.1. Taxonomy (NCBI): domain Eukaryota; kingdom Metazoa; phylum Chordata; class Lepidosauria; order Squamata; family Lacertidae; genus Podarcis; species Podarcis liolepis. The sequence goes on along the minus strand of NC_139564.1, from coordinate 67,002,742 downwards.
AGGAGAGCATTTGCAACCGGTTGGCACCATTTTTGAGTGAATTGCCAAAAGTCAGATTTTTGCTGAAATTGTGACCCCGGGGCTTATGGATTTTTTCAAAAAAATATTTTCCGCCGGTTAAGTTGTTGAGGGCTGATTTCTTGTCCTGTGATAAAAAGCCTTCTGTTTCCATCGCCAAAGGTTTCAGGGGAGCATTTGCAACCGGTTGGCACCATTTTTGAGTGAATTGCCAAAAGTCAGATTTTTGCTGAAAAAAAATCTTTTTCCGCCAGTTAAGTTGTTGAGGGCTGATTTCTTGTCCTGTGATAAAAAGCCTTCTGTTTCGACTGCCAAAGCTTTCAGGGGATCATTTGCAACCGGTTGGCACCATTTTTGAGTGAATTGCCAAAAGTCAGATTTTTGCTGAAATTGTGACCCCGGGGCTTAGGGATTTTTTAAAAAAAATATTTTCCGCCGGTTAAGTTGTTGAGGGCTGATTTCTTGTCCTGTGATAAAAAGCCTTCTGTTTCGACTGCCAAACCTTTCAGGGGAGCATTTGCAACCGGTTGGCACCATTTTTGAGTGAATTGCCAAAAGTCAGATTTTTCCTGAAAATGTGACCCCGGGGCTTAGGGATTTTTTCAAAAAAAAAAATTCCACCGGTTAAGTTGTTGAGGGCTGATTTCTTGTCCTGTGATAAAAAGCTTTCTGTTTCCATCGCCAAAGCTTTCAGGGGAGCATTTGCAACCAGTTGGCACCATTTTTGAATGAATTGCCAAAAGTCAGATTTTAGCTGAAATTGTGACCCCGGGGCTTAGGGATTTTTTTAAAAAAAATATTTTCCACCGGTTAAGTTGTTGAGGGCTGATTTCTTGTCTTGTGATAAAAAGCCTTCTGTTTCCATCGCCAAAGCTTTCACGGGAGCATTTGCAACCGGTTGGCACCATTTTTGAGTGAATTGCCAAAAGTCAGATTTTTGCTGAAAAAAAATCTTTTTCCGCCGGTTAAGTTGTTGAGGGCTGATTTCTTGTCCTGTGATAAAAAGCCTTCTGTTTCGACTGCCAAAGCTTTCAGGGGATCATTTGCAACTGGTTGGCACCATTTTTGAGTGAATTGCCAAAAGTCAGATTTTTGCTGAAATTGTGACCCCGGGGCTTAGGGATTTTTTCAAAAAAATATTTTCCGCCGGTTAAGTTGTTGAGGGCTGATTTCTTGTCCTGTGATTAAAAAGCCTTCTGTTTCGACTGCCAAACCTTTCAGGGGAGCATTTGCAAACGGTTGGCACCATTTTTGAGTGAATTGCCAAAAGTCAGATTTTTGCTGAAATTGTGACCCCGGGGCTTACGGATTTTTTCAAAAAAATCTTTTCCGCCGGTTAAGTTGTTGAGGGCTGATTTCTTGTCCTGTGATTAAAAAGCCTTCTGTTTCGACTGCCAAACCTTTCAGGGGAGCATTTGCAAACGGTTGGCACCATTTTTGAGTGAATTGCCAAAAGTCAGATTTTTGCTGAAATTGTGACCCCGGGGCTTACGGATTTTTTCAAAAAAATCTTTTCCGCCGGTTAAGTTGTTGAGGGCTGATTTCTTGTCCTGTGATAAAAAGCCTTCTGTTACCATCGCCAAAGCTTTCAGGGGAGCATTTGCAAGTGTTTGGCACCATTTTTCAGTGAATTGCCAAAAGTCAGATTTTTGCTGAAAAAAAATCTTTTTCCGCCGGTTAAGTTGTTGAGGGCTGATTTCTTGTCCTGTGATAAAAAGCCTTCTGTTTCCATCGCCAAAGCTTTCAGGGGAGCATTTGCAAGTGTTTGGCACCATTTTTGATTGAATTGCCAAAAGTCAGATTTTTGCTGAAATTGTGACCCCGGGGCTTAGGGATTTTTTCAAAAAAATATTTTCTGCCGGTTAAGTTGTTGAGGGCTGATTTCTTGTCCTGTGATAAAAAGCCTTCTGTTTGCAACTGCCAAACCTTTCAGGGGAGCATTTGCAACCGGTTAGCACCATTTTTGAGTGAATTTCCAAAAGTCAGATTTTTCCTGAAAATGTGACCCCGGGGCTTAGGGATTTTTTCAAAAAAATATTTTCCACCGGTTAAGTTGTTGAGGGCTGATTTCTTGTCCTGTGATAAAAAGCCTTCTGTTTCCATCGCCAAAGCTTTCATGGGAGCATTTGCAACCGGTTGGCACCATTTTTGAGTGAATTGCCAAAAGTCAGATTTTTGGTGAAATTGTGACCCCTGGGCTTACGGATTTTTTCAAAAAAATATTTTCCGCTGGTTAAGTTGTTGAGGGCTGATTTCTTGTCCTGTGATAAAAAGCCTTCTGTTTCCATCGCCAAAGGTTTCAGGAGAGCATTTGCAACCGGTTGGCACCATTTTTGAGTGAATTGCCAAAAGTCAGATTTTTGCTGAAATTGTGACCCCGGGGCTTAGGGATTTTTTCAAAAAAATATTTTCCGCCGGTTAAGTTGTTGAGGGCTGATTTCTTGTCCTGTGATAAAAAGCCTTCTGTTTCCATCGCCAAAGGTTTCAGGGGAGCATTTGCAACCGGTTGGCACCATTTTTGAGTGAATTGCCAAAAGTCAGATTTTTGCTGAAAAAAAATCTTTTTCCGCCGGTTAAGTTGTTGAGGGCTGATTTCTTGTCCTGTGATAAAAAGCCTTCTGTTTCGACTGCCAAAGCTTTCAGGGGAGCATTTGCAACCGGTTGGCACCATTTTTGAGTGAATTGCCAAAAGTCAGATTTTTGCTGAAATTGTGACCCCGGGGCTCAGGGATTTTTTCAAAAAAATATTTTCCGCCGGTTAAGTTGTTGAGGGCTGATTTCTTGTCCTGTGATAAAAAGCCTTCTGTTACCATCGCCAAAGCTTTCAGGGGAGCATTTGCAAGTGTTTGGCACCATTTTTCAGTGAATTGCCAAAAGTCAGATTTTTGCTGAAAAAAAATCTTTTTCCGCCGGTTAAGTTGTTGAGGGCTGATTTCTTGTCCTGTGATAAAAAGCCTTCTGTTTCCATCGCCAAAGCTTTCAGGGGAGCATTTGCAAGTGTTTGGCACCATTTTTGATTGAATTGCCAAAAGTCAGATTTTTGCTGAAATTGTGACCCCGGGGCTTAGGGATTTTTTCAAAAAAATATTTTCTGCCGGTTAAGTTGTTGAGGGCTGATTTCTTGTCCTGTGATAAAAAGCCTTCTGTTTGCGACTGCCAAACCTTTCAGGGGAGCATTTGCAACCGGTTGGCACCATTTTTGAGTGATTTGCCAAAAGTCAGATTTTTCCTGAAAATGTGACCCCGGGGCTTAGGGATTTTTTCAAAAAAATATTTTCCACCGGTTAAGTTGTTGAGGGCTGATTTCTTGTCCTGTGATAAAAAGCCTTCTGTTTCCATCGCCAAAGCTTTCATGGGAGCATTTGCAACCGGTTGGCACCATTTTTGAGTGAATTGCCAAAAGTCAGATTTTTGGTGAAATTGTGACCCCTGGGCTTATGGATTTTTTCAAAAAAATATTTTCCGCTGGTTAAGTTGTTGAGGGCTGATTTCTTGTCCTGTGATAAAAAGCCTTCTGTTTCCATCGCCAAAGGTTTCAGGAGAGCATTTGCAACCGGTTGGCACCATTTTTGAGTGAATTGCCAAAAGTCAGATTTTAGCTGAAATTGTGACCCCGGGGCTTAGGGATTTTTTCAAAAAAATATTTTCCGCCGGTTAAGTTGTTGAGGGCTGATTTCTTGTCCTGTGATAAAAAGCCTTCTGTTTCCATCGCCAAAGGTTTCAGGGGAGCATTTGCAACCGGTTGGCACCATTTTTGAGTGAATTGCCAAAAGTCAGATTTTTGCTGAAAAAAAATCTTTTTCCGCCGGTTAAGTTGTTGAGGGCTGATTTCTTGTCCTGTGATAAAAAGCCTTCTGTTTCGACTGCCAAAGCTTTCAGGGGAGCATTTGCAACCGGTTGGCACCATTTTTGAGTGAATTGCCAAAAGTCAGATTTTTGCTGAAATTGTGACCCCGGGGCTTACGGATTTTTTCAAAAAAATCTTTTCCGCCGGTTAAGTTGTTGAGGGCTGATTTCTTGTCCTGTGATAAAAAGCCTTCTGTTACCATCGCCAAAGCTTTCAGGGGAGCATTTGCAAGTGTTTGGCACCATTTTTCAGTGAATTGCCAAAAGTCAGATTTTTGCTGAAAAAAAATCTTTTTCCGCCGGTTAAGTTGTTGAGGGCTGATTTCTTGTCCTGTGATAAAAAGCCTTCTGTTTCCATCGCCAAAGCTTTCAGGGGAGCATTTGCAAGTGTTTGGCACCATTTTTGATTGAATTGCCAAAAGTCAGATTTTTGCTGAAATTGTGACCCCGGGGCTTAGGGATTTTTTCAAAAAAATATTTTCTGCCGGTTAAGTTGTTGAGGGCTGATTTCTTGTCCTGTGATAAAAAGCCTTCTGTTTGCGACTGCCAAACCTTTCAGGGGAGCATTTGCAACCGGTTGGCACCATTTTTGAGTGAATTGCCAAAAGTCAGATTTTTCCTGAAAATGTGACCCCGGGGCTTAGGGATTTTTTCAAAAAAATATTTTCCACCGGTTAAGTTGTTGAGGGCTGATTTCTTGTCCTGTGATAAAAAGCCTTCTGTTTCCATCGCCAAAGGTTTCAGGGGAGCATTTGCAACCGGTTGGCACCATTTTTGAGTGAATTGCCAAAAGTCAGATTTTTGCTGAAAAAAAATCTTTTTCCGCCGGTTAAGTTGTTGAGGGCTGATTTCTTGTCCTGTGATAAAAAGCCTTCTGTTTCGACTGCCAAAGCTTTCAGGGGATCATTTGCAACCGGTTGGCACCATTTTTGAGTGAATTGCCAAAAGTCAGATTTTTGCTGAAATTGTGACCCCGGGGCTCAGGGATTTTTTCAAAAAAATATTTTCCGCCGGTTAAGTTGTTGAGGGCTGATTTCTTGTCCTGTGATAAAAAGCCTTCTGTTTCGACTGCCAAACCTTTCAGGCATTTGCAACCGGTTGGCACCATTTTTGAGTGAATTGCCAAAAGTCAGATTTTTGCTGAAAAAAAATCTTTTTCTGCCGGTTAAGTTGGTGAGGGCTGATTTCTTGTCCTGTGATAAAAAGCCTTCTTTTTCCTTCGCCAAAGCTTTCAGGGGAGCATTTGCAACCGGTTGGCACCATTTTTGAGTGAATTGGCAAAAGTCAGATTTTTTCTGAAATTGTGACCACGGGGCTTAGGGATTTTTTTTAAAAAAAATATTTCCACCGGTTAAGTTGTTGAGGGCTGATTTCTTTTCCTGTGATAAAAAGCCTTCTGTTTCCATCGCCAAAGCTTTCACGGGAGCATTTGCAACCGGTTGGCACCATTTTTGAGTGAATTGCCAAAAATCAGATTTTTGCTGAAATTGTGACCCCGGGGCTTACGGATTTTTTCAAAAAAATCTTTTCCGCCGGTTAAGTTGTTGAGGGCTGATTTCTTGTCCTGTGATAAAAAGCCTTCTGTTTCGACTGCCAAAGCTTTCAGGGGATCATTTGCAACCGGTTGGCACCATTTTTGAGTGAATTGCCAAAAGTCAGATTTTTGCTGAAATTGTGACCCCGGGGCTCAGGGATTTTTTCAAAAAAATATTTTCCGCCGGTTAAGTTGTTGAGGGCTGATTTCTTGTCCTGTGATAAAAAGCCTTCTGTTTCGACTGCCAAACCTTTCAGGGGAGCATTTGCAACCGGTTGGCACCATTTTTGAGTGAATTGCCAAAAGTCAGATTTTTGCTGAAAAAAAATCTTTTTCTGCCGGTTAAGTTGGTGAGGGCTGATTTCTTGTCCTGTGATAAAAAGCCTTCTTTTTCCTTCGCCAAAGCTTTCAGGGGAGCATTTGCAAGTGTTTGGCACCATTTTTCAGTGAATTGCCAAAAGTCAGATTTTTGCTGAAAAAAAATCTTTTTCCGCCGGTTAAGTTGTTGAGGGCTGATTTCTTGTCCTGTGATAAAAAGCCTTCTGTTTCCATCGCCAAAGCTTTCAGGGGAGCATTTGCAAGTGTTTGGCACCATTTTTGATTGAATTGCCAAAAGTCAGATTTTTGCTGAAATTGTGACCCCGGGGCTTAGGGATTTTTTCAAAAAAATATTTTCTGCCGGTTAAGTTGTTGAGGGCTGATTTCTTGTCCTGTGATAAAAAGCCTTCTGTTTGCGACTGCCAAACCTTTCAGGGGAGCATTTGCAACCGGTTAGCACCATTTTTGAGTGAATTTCCAAAAGTCAGATTTTTCCTGAAAATGTGACCCCGGGGCTTAGGGATTTTTTCAAAAAAATATTTTCCACCGGTTAAGTTGTTGAGGGCTGATTTCTTGTCCTGTGATAAAAAGCCTTCTGTTTCCATCGCCAAAGCTTTCATGGGAGCATTTGCAACCGGTTGGCACCATTTTTGAGTGAATTGCCAAAAGTCAGATTTTTGGTGAAATTGTGACCCCTGGGCTTACGGATTTTTTCAAAAAAATATTTTCCGCTGGTTAAGTTGTTGAGGGCTGATTTCTTGTCCTGTGATAAAAAGCCTTCTGTTTCCATCGCCAAAGGTTTCAGGAGAGCATTTGCAACCGGTTGGCACCATTTTTGAGTGAATTGCCAAAAGTCAGATTTTTGCTGAAAAAAAATCTTTTTCCGCCGGTTAAGTTGTTGAGGGCTGATTTCTTGTTCTGTGATAAAAAGCCTTCTGTTTCGACTGCCAAAGCTTTCAGGGGATCATTTGCAACCGGTTGGCACCATTTTTGAGTGAATTGCCAAAAGTCAGATTTTTGCTGAAATTGTGACCCCGGGGCTTAGGGATTTTTTCAAAAAAATATTTTCTGCCGGTTAAGTTGTTGAGGGCTGATTTCTTGTCCTGTGATTAAAAAGCCTTCTGTTTCGACTGCCAAACCTTTCAGGGGAGCATTTGCAACCGGTTGGCACCATTTTTGAGTGAATTGCCAAAAGTCAGATTTTTGCTGAAATTGTGACCCCGGGGCTTATGGATTTTTTCAAAAAAATCTTTTCCGCCGGTTAAGTTGTTGAGGGCTGATTTCTTGTCCTGTGATAAAAAGCCTTCTGTTTCCATCACCAAAGGTTTCAGGAGAGCATTTGCAACCGGTTGGCACCATTTTTGAGTGAATTGCCAAAAGTCAGATTTTTGCTGAAAAAAAATCTTTTCCCGCCGGTTAAGTTGTTGAGGGCTGATTTCTTGTCCTGTGATAAAAAGCCTTCTTTTTCCTTCGCCAAAGCTTTCAGGGGAGCATTTGCAACCGGTTGGCACCATTTTTGAGTGAATTGCCAAAAGTCAGATTTTTGCTGAAATTGTGACCCCTGGGCTTACGGATTTTTTCAAAAAAATATTTTCCGCTGGTTAAGTTGTTGAGGGCTGATTTCTTGTCCTGTGATAAAAAGCCTTCTGTTTCCATCGCCAAAGGTTTCAGGAGAGCATTTGCAACCGGTTGGCACCATTTTTGAGTGAATTGCCAAAAGTCAGATTTTCCTGAAAATGTGACCCCGGGGCTTAGGGATTTTTTTAAAAAAAATATTTCCACCGGTTAAGTTGTTGAGGGCTGATTTCTTTTCCTGTGATAAAAAGCCTTCTGTTTCCATCGCCAAAGCTTTCACGGGAGCATTTGCAACCGGTTGGCACCATTTTTGAGTGAATTGCCAAAAGTCAGATTTTTGCTGAAATTGTGACCCCGGGGCTTACGGATTTTTTCAAAAAAATCTTTTCCGCCGGTTAAGTTGTTGAGGGCTGATTTCTTGTCCTGTGATAAAAAGCCTTCTGTTACCATCGCCAAAGCTTTCAGGGGAGCATTTGCAAGTGTTTGGCACCATTTTTCAGTGAATTGCCAAAAGTCAGATTTTTGCTGAAAAAAAATCTTTTTCCGCCGGTTAAGTTGTTGAGGGCTGATTTCTTGTCCTGTGATAAAAAGCCTTCTTTTTCCTTCGCCAAAGCTTTCAGGGGAGCATTTGCAAGTGTTTGGCACCATTTTTGAGTGAATTGCCAAAAGTCAGATTTTTGCTGAAATTGTGACCCCGGGGCTTATGGATTTTTTCAAAAAAATATTTTCCGCTGGTTAAGTTGTTGAGGGCTGATTTCTTGTCCTGTGATAAAAGGCCTTCTGTTTCCATCGCCAAAGGTTTCAGGAGAGCATTTGCAACCGGCTGGCACCATTTTTGAGTGAATTGCCAAAAGTCAGATTTTTGCTGAAATTGTGACCCCGGGGCTTAGGGATTTTTTCCAAAAAATAATTTCCACCGGTTAAGTTGTTGAGGTCTGATTTCTTGTCCTGTGATAAAAAGCTTTCTGTTTCCATCGCCAAAGGTTTCAGGAGAGCATTTGCAACCGGTTGGCACCATTTTTGAGTGAATTGCCAAAAGTCAGATTTTTGCTGAAATTGTGACCCCGGGGCTTATGGATTTTTTCAAAAAAATATTTTCCGCCGGTTAAGTTGTTGAGGGCTGATTTCTTGTCCTGTGATAAAAAGCCTTCTGTTTCCATCGCCAAAGGTTTCAGGGGAGCATTTGCAACCGGTTGGCACCATTTTTGAGTGAATTGCCAAAAGTCAGATTTTTGCTGAAAAAAAATCTTTTTCCGCCGGTTAAGTTGTTGAGGGCTGATTTCTTGTCCTGTGATAAAAAGCCTTCTGTTTCGACTGCCAAAGCTTTCAGGGGATCATTTGCAACCGGTTGGCACCATTTTTGAGTGAATTGCCAAAAGTCAGATTTTTGCTGAAATTGTGACCCCGGGGCTTAGGGATTTTTTAAAAAAAATATTTTCCGCCGGTTAAGTTGTTGAGGGCTGATTTCTTGTCCTGTGATAAAAAGCCTTCTGTTTCGACTGCCAAACCTTTCAGGGGAGCATTTGCAACCGGTTGGCACCATTTTTGAGTGAATTGCCAAAAGTCAGATTTTTGCTGAAAAAAAATCTTTTTCTGCCGGTTAAGTTGGTGAGGGCTGATTTCTTGTCCTGTGATAAAAAGCCTTCTTTTTACTTCACCAAAGCTTTCAGGGGAGCATTTGCAAGTGTTTGGCACCATTTTTGAGTGAATTGCCAAAAGTCAGATTTTTCCTGAAAATGTGACCCCGGGGCTTAGGGATTTTTTCAAAAAAAAAAATTCCACCGGTTAAGTTGTTGAGGGCTGATTTCTTGTCCTGTGATAAAAAGCTTTCTGTTTCCATCGCCAAAGCTTTCAGGGGAGCATTTGCAACCAGTTGGCACCATTTTTGAATGAATTGCCAAAAGTCAGATTTTAGCTGAAATTGTGACCCCGGGGCTTAGGGATTTTTTTTAAAAAAATATTTTCCACCGGTTAAGTTGTTGAGGGCTGATTTCTTGTCTTGTGATAAAAAGCCTTCTGTTTCCATCGCCAAAGCTTTCACGGGAGCATTTGCAACCGGTTGGCACCATTTTTGAGTGAATTGCCAAAAGTCAGATTTTTGCTGAAAAAAAATCTTTTTCCGCCGGTTAAGTTGTTGAGGGCTGATTTCTTGTCCTGTGATAAAAAGCCTTCTGTTTCGACTGCCAAAGCTTTCAGGGGATCATTTGCAACCGGTTGGCACCATTTTTGAGTGAATTGCCAAAAGTCAGATTTTTGCTGAAATTGTGACCCCGGGGCTTAGGGATTTTTTCAAAAAAATATTTTCCGCCGGTTAAGTTGTTGAGGGCTGATTTCTTGTCCTGTGATTAAAAAGCCTTCTGTTTCGACTGCCAAACCTTTCAGGGGAGCATTTGCAAACGGTTGGCACCATTTTTGAGTGAATTGCCAAAAGTCAGATTTTTGCTGAAATTGTGACCCCGGGGCTTACGGATTTTTTCAAAAAAATCTTTTCCGCCGGTTAAGTTGTTGAGGGCTGATTTCTTGTCCTGTGATAAAAAGCCTTCTGTTACCATCGCCAAAGCTTTCACGGGAGCATTTGCAACCGGTTGGCACCATTTTTGAGTGAATTGCCAAAAGTCAGATTTTTGCTGAAAAAAAATCTTTTTCCGCCGGTTAAGTTGTTGAGGGCTGATTTCTTGTCCTGTGATAAAAAGCCTTCTGTTTCGACTGCCAAAGCTTTCAGGGGATCATTTGCAACCGGTTGGCACCATTTTTGAGTGAATTGCCAAAAGTCAGATTTTTGCTGAAATTGTGACCCCGGGGCTTAGGGATTTTTTCAAAAAAATATTTTCCGCCGGTTAAGTTGTTGAGGGCTGATTTCTTGTCCTGTGATTAAAAAGCCTTCTGTTTCGACTGCCAAACCTTTCAGGGGAGCATTTGCAAACGGTTGGCACCATTTTTGAGTGAATTGCCAAAAGTCAGATTTTTGCTGAAATTGTGACCCCGGGGCTTACGGATTTTTTCAAAAAAATCTTTTCCGCCGGTTAAGTTGTTGAGGGCTGATTTCTTGTCCTGTGATAAAAAGCCTTCTGTTACCATCGCCAAAGCTTTAAGGGGAGCATTTGCAAGTGTTTGGCACCATTTTTCAGTGAATTGCCAAAAGTCAGATTTTTGCTGAAAAAAAATCTTTTTCCGCCGGTTAAGTTGTTGAGGGCTGATTTCTTGTCCTGTGATAAAAAGCCTTCTGTTTCCATCGCCAAAGCTTTCAGGGGAGCATTTGCAAGTGTTTGGCACCATTTTTGATTGAATTGCCAAAAGTCAGATTTTTGCTGAAATTGTGACCCCGGGGCTTAGGGATTTTTTCAAAAAAATATTTTCTGCCGGTTAAGTTGTTGAGGGCTGATTTCTTGTCCTGTGATAAAAAGCCTTCTGTTTGCGACTGCCAAACCTTTCAGGGGAGCATTTGCAACCGGTTGGCACCATTTTTGAGTGAATTGCCAAAAGTCAGATTTTTCCTGAAAATGTGACCCCGGGGCTTAGGGATTTTTTCAAAAAAATATTTTCCACCGGTTAAGTTGTTGAGGGCTGATTTCTTGTCCTGTGATAAAAAGCCTTCTGTTTCCATCGCCAAAGCTTTCATGGGAGCATTTGCAACCGGTTGGCACCATTTTTGAGTGAATTGCCAAAAGTCAGATTTTTGGTGAAATTGTGACCCCTGGGCTTATGGATTTTTTCAAAAAAATATTTTCCGCTGGTTAAGTTGTTGAGGGCTGATTTCTTGTCCTGTGATAAAAAGCCTTCTGTTTCCATCGCCAAAGGTTTCAGGAGAGCATTTGCAACCGGTTGGCACCATTTTTGAGTGAATTGCCAAAAGTCAGATTTTAGCTGAAATTGTGACCCCGGGGCTTAGGGATTTTTTCAAAAAAATATTTTCCGCCAGTTAAGTTGTTGAGGGCTGATTTCTTGTCCTGTGATAAAAAGCCTTCTGTTTCCATCGCCAAAGGTTTCAGGGGAGCATTTGCAACCGGTTGGCACCATTTTTGAGTGAATTGCCAAAAGTCAGATTTTTGCTGAAAAAAAATCTTTTTCCGCCGGTTAAGTTGTTGAGGGCTGATTTCTTGTCCTGTGATAAAAAGCCTTCTGTTTCGACTGCCAAAGCTTTCAGGGGAGCATTTGCAACCGGTTGGCACCATTTTTGAGTGAATTGCCAAAAGTCAGATTTTTGCTGAAATTGTGACCCCGGGGCTTACGGATTTTTTCAAAAAAATCTTTTCCGCCGGTTAAGTTGTTGAGGGCTGATTTCTTGTCCTGTGATAAAAAGCCTTCTGTTACCATCGCCAAAGCTTTCAGGGGAGCATTTGCAAGTGTTTGGCACCATTTTTCAGTGAATTGCCAAAAGTCAGATTTTTGCTGAAAAAAAATCTTTTTCCGCCGGTTAAGTTGTTGAGGGCTGATTTCTTGTCCTGTGATAAAAAGCCTTCTGTTTCCATCGCCAAAGCTTTCAGGGGAGCATTTGCAAGTGTTTGGCACCATTTTTGTTTGAATTGCCAAAAGTCAGATTTTTGCTGAAATTGTGACCCCGGGGCTTAGGGATTTTTTCAAAAAAATATTTTCTGCCGGTTAAGTTGTTGAGGGCTGATTTCTTGTCCTGTGATAAAAAGCCTTCTGTTTGCGACTGCCAAACCTTTCAGGGGAGCATTTGCAACCGGTTGGCACCATTTTTGAGTGAATTGCCAAAAGTCAGATTTTTCCTGAAAATGTGACCCCGGGGCTTAGGGATTTTTTCAAAAAAATATTTTCCACCGGTTAAGTTGTTGAGGGCTGATTTCTTGTCCTGTGATAAAAAGCCTTCTGTTTCCATCGCCAAAGGTTTCAGGGGAGCATTTGCAACCGGTTGGCACCATTTTTGAGTGAATTGCCAAAAGTCAGATTTTTGCTGAAAAAAAATCTTTTTCCGCCGGTTAAGTTGTTGAGGGCTGATTTCTTGTCCTGTGATAAAAAGCCTTCTGTTTCGACTGCCAAAGCTTTCAGGGGATCATTTGCAACCGGTTGGCACCATTTTTGAGTGAATTGCCAAAAGTCAGATTTTTGCTGAAATTGTGACCCCGGGGCTCAGGGATTTTTTCAAAAAAATATTTTCCGCCGGTTAAGTTGTTGAGGGCTGATTTCTTGTCCTGTGATAAAAAGCCTTCTGTTTCGACTGCCAAACCTTTCAGGGGAGCATTTGCAACCGGTTGGCACCATTTTTGAGTGAATTGCCAAAAGTCAGATTTTTGCTGAAAAAAAATCTTTTTCTGCCGGTTAAGTTGGTGAGGGCTGATTTCTTGTCCTGTGATAAAAAGCCTTCTTTTTCCTTCGCCAAAGCTTTCAGGGGAGCATTTGCAACCGGTTGGCACCATTTTTGAGTGAATTGGCAAAAGTCAGATTTTTTCTGAAATTGTGACCACGGGGCTTAGGGATTTTTTTAAAAAAAAATATTTCCACCGGTTAAGTTGTTGAGGGCTGATTTCTTTTCCTGTGATAAAAAGCCTTCTGTTTCCATCGCCAAAGCTTTCACGGGAGCATTTGCAACCGGTTGGCACCATTTTTGAGTGAATTGCCAAAAATCAGATTTTTGCTGAAATTGTGACCCCGGGGCTTACGGATTTTTTCAAAAAAATCTTTTCCGCCGGTTAAGTTGTTGAGGGCTGATTTCTTGTCCTGTGATAAAAAGCCTTCTGTTTCGACTGCCAAAGCTTTCAGGGGATCATTTGCAACCGGTTGGCACCATTTTTGAGTGAATTGCCAAAAGTCAGATTTTTGCTGAAATTGTGACCCCGGGGCTCAGGGATTTTTTCAAAAAAATATTTTCCGCCGGTTAAGTTGTTGAGGGCTGATTTCTTGTCCTGTGATAAAAAGCCTTCTGTTTCGACTGCCAAACCTTTCAGGGGAGCATTTGCAACCGGTTGGCACCATTTTTGAGTGAATTGCCAAAAGTCAGATTTTTGCTGAAAAAAAATCTTTTTCTGCCGGTTAAGTTGGTGAGGGCTGATTTCTTGTCCTGTGATAAAAAGCCTTCTTTTTCCTTCGCCAAAGCTTTCAGGGGAGCATTTGCAAGTGTTTGGCACCATTTTTGAGTGAATTGCCAAAAGTCAGATTTTTGCTGAAATTGTGACCCCGGGGCTTAGGGATTTTTTCAAAAAAATATTTTCTGCCGGTTAAGTTGTTGAGGGCTGATTTCTTGTCCTGTGATAAAAAGCCTTCTGTTTCAACTGCCAAACCTTTCAGGGGAGCATTTGCAACCGGCTGGCACCATTTTTGAGTGAATTGCCAAAAGTCAGATTTTCCTGAAATTGTGACCCCGGGGCTTACGGATTTTTTCAAAAAAATATTTTCCACCGGTTAAGTTGTTGAGGGCTGATTTCTTGTCCTGTGATAAAAAGCCTTCTGTTTCCATCGCCAAAGCTTTCAGGGGAGCATTTGCAACCGGTTGGCACCATTTTTGAGTGAATTGGCAAAAGTCAGATTTTTTCTGAAATTGTGACCACGGGGCTTAGGGATTTTTTTTAAAAAAAATATTTCCACCGGTTAAGTTGTTGAGGGCTGATTTCTTTTCCTGTGATAAAAAGCCTTCTGTTTCCATCGCCAAAGCTTTCACGGGAGCATTTGCAACCGGTTGGCACCATTTTTGAGTGAATTGCCAAAAATCAGATTTTTGCTGAAATTGTGACCCCGGGGCTTACGGATTTTTTCAAAAAAATCTTTTCCGCCGGTTAAGTTGTTGAGGGCTGATTTCTTGTCCTGTGATAAAAAGCCTTCTGTTTCGACTGCCAAAGCTTTCAGGGGATCATTTGCAACCGGTTGGCACCATTTTTGAGTGAATTGCCAAAAGTCAGATTTTTGCTGAAATTGTGACCCCGGGGCTCAGGGATTTTTTCAAAAAAATATTTTCCGCCGGTTAAGTTGTTGAGGGCTGATTTCTTGTCCTGTGATAAAAAGCCTTCTGTTTCGACTGCCAAACCTTTCAGGGGAGCATTTGCAACCGGTTGGCACCATTTTTGAGTGAATTGCCAAAAGTCAGATTTTTGCTGAAAAAAAATCTTTTTCTGCCGGTTAAGTTGGTGAGGGCTGATTTCTTGTCCTGTGATAAAAAGCCTTCTTTTTCCTTCGCCAAAGCTTTCAGGGGAGCATTTGCAAGTGTTTGGCACCATTTCTGAGTGAATTGCCAAAAGTCAGATTTTTGCTGAAATTGTGACCCCGGGGCTTAGGGATTTTTTCAAAAAAATATTTTCTGCCGGTTAAGTTGTTGAGGGCTGATTTCTTGTCCTGTGATAAAAAGCCTTCTGTTTCAACTGCCAAACCTTTCAGGGGAGCATTTGCAACCGGCTGGCACCATTTTTGAGTGAATTGCCAAAAGTCAGATTTTCCTGAAATTGTGACCCCGGGGCTTACGGATTTTTTCAAAAAAATATTTTCCACCGGTTAAGTTGTTGAGGGCTGATTTCTTGTCCTGTGATAAAAAGCCTTCTGTTTCCATCGCCAAAGCTTTCAGGGGAGCATTTGCAACCGGTTGGCACCATTTTTGAGTGAATTGGCAAAAGTCAGATTTTTTCTGAAATTGTGACCACGGGGCTTAGGGATTTTTTTAAAAAAAAATATTTCCACCGGTTAAGTTGTTGAGGGCTGATTTCTTTTCCTGTGATAAAAAGCCTTCTGTTTCCATCGCCAAAGCTTTCACGGGAGCATTTGCAACCGGTTGGCACCATTTTTGAGTGAATTGCCAAAAATCAGATTTTTGCTGAAATTGTGACCCCGGGGCTTACGGATTTTTTCAAAAAAATCTTTTCCGCCGGTTAAGTTGTTGAGGGCTGATTTTTTGTCCTGTGATAAAAAGCCTTCTGTTACCATCGCCAAAGCTTTCAGGGGAGCATTTGCAAGTGTTTGGCACCATTTTTCAGTGAATTGCCAAAAGTCAGATTTTTGCTGAAAAAAAATCTTTTTCCGCCGGTTAAGTTGTTGAGGGCTGATTTCTTGTCCTGTGATAAAAAGCCTTCTGTTTCCATCACCAAAGCTTTCAGGTGAGCATTTGCAAGTGTTTGGCACCATTTTTGATTGAATTGCCAAAAGTCAGATTTTTGCTGAAATTGTGACCCCGGGGCTTAGGGATTTTTTCAAAAAAAAAAAAATTCCACAGGTTAAGTTGTTGAGGGCTGATTTCCTGTCCTGTGATAAAAAGCCTTCTGTTTCCATCGCCAAAGGTTTCAGGAGGACATTTGCAACCGGTTGGCACCATTTTTGAGTGAATTGCCAAAAGTCAGATTTTTGCTGAAGTTGTGACCCCGGGGCTTAGGGATTTTTTCAAAAAAATATTTTCTGCCGGTTAAGTTGTTGAGGGCTGATTTCTTGTCCTGTGATAAAAAGCCTTCTGTGTCGACTGCCAAACCTTTCAGGGGAGCATTTGCAACCGGTTGGCACCATTTTTGAGTGAATTGCCAAAAGTCAGATTTTTGCTGAAATTGTGACCCCGGGGCTTATGGATTTTTTCAAAAAAATATTTTCCGCCGGTTAAGTTGTTGAGGGCTGATTTCTTGTCCTGTGATAAAAAGCCTTCTGTTTCCATCGCCAAAGGTTTCAGGGGAGCATTTGCAACCGGTTGGCACCATTTTTGAGTTTATTGCCAAAAGTCAGATTTTTGCTGGAAAAAAATCTTTTTCCGCCGGTTAAGTTGTTGAGGGCTGATTTCTTGTCCTGTGATAAAAAGCCTTCTGTTTCGACTGCCAAAGCTTTCAGGGGATCATTTGCAACCGGTTGGCACCATTTTTGAGTGAATTGCCAAAAGTCAGATTTTTGCTGAAAAAAAATCTTTTTCTGCCGGTTAAGTTGTTGAGGGCTGATTTCTTGTCCTGTGATAAAAAGCCTTCTTTTTCCTTCCCCAAAGCTTTCAGGGGAGCATTTGCAAGTGTTTGGCACCATTTTTGAGTGAATTGCCAAAAGTCAGATTTTTGCTGAAATTGTGACCCCGGGGCTTAGGGATTTTTTCAAAAAAATATTTTCTGCCGGTTAAGTTGTTGAGGGCTGATTTCTTGTCCTGTGATAAAAAGCCTTCTGTTTGCGACTGCCAAACCTTTCAGGGGAGCATTTGCAACCGGTTGGCACCATTTTTGAGTGAATTGCCAAAAGTCAGATTTTTCCTGAAAATGTGACCCCGGGGCTTAGGGATTTTTTCAAAAAAATATTTTCCACCGGTTAAGTTGTTGAGGGCTGATTTCTTCTCCTGTGATAAAAAGCCTTCTGTTTCCATCGCCAAAGCTTTCAGGGGAGCATTTGCAACCGGTTGGCACCATTTTTGAGTGAATTGCCAAAAGTCAGATTTTTTCTGAAATTGTGACCACGGGGCTTAGGGATTTTTTTAAAAAAAATATTTCCACCGGTTAAGTTGTTGAGGGCTGATTTCTTTTCCTGTGATAAAAAGCCTTCTGTTTCCATCGCCAAAGCTTTCACGGGAGCATTTGCAACCGGTTGGCACCATTTTTGAGTGAATTGCCAAAAGTCAGATTTTTGCTGAAATTGTGACCCCGGGGCTTACGGATTTTTTCAAAAAAATCTTTTCCGCCGGTTAAGTTGTTGAGGGCTGATTTCTTGTCCTGTGATAAAAAGCCTTCTGTTACCATCGCCAAAGCTTTCAGGGGAGCATTTGCAAGTGTTTGGCACCATTTTTCAGTGAATTGACAAAAGTCAGATTTTTGCTGAATAAAAATCTTTTTCCGCCAGTTAAGTTGTTGAGGGGTGATTTCTTCTCGTGTGATAAAAAGCCTTCTGTTTCCATCGCCAAAGCTTTCAGGGGAGCATTTGCAAGTGTTTGGAACCATTTTTGATTGAATTGCCAAAAGTCAGATTTTTGCTGAAATTGTGACCCCGGGGCTTAGGGATTTTTTCAAAAAAATATTTTCCTCCGGTTAAGTTGTTGAGGGCTGATTTCTTGTCCTGTGATAAAAAGCCTTCTGTTTCCATCGCCAAAGCTTTCATGGGAGCATTTGCAACCGGTTGGCACCATTTTTGAGTGAATTGCCAAAAGTCAGATTTTTGGTGAAATTGTGACCCCCGGGCTTATGGATTTTTTCAAAAAAATATTTTCCGCTGGTTAAGTTGTTGAGGGCTGATTTCTTGTCCTGTGATAAAAAGCCTTCTGTTTCCATCGCCAAAGGTTTCAGGAGAGCATTTGCAACCGGTTGGCACCATTTTTGAGTGAATTGCCAAAAGTCAGATTTTTGCTGAAATTGTGACCCCGGGGCTTAGGGATTTTTTCAAACAAAAAAATTTCCACCGGTTAAGTTGTTGAGGTCTGATTTCTTGACCTGTGATAAAAAGCTTTCTGTTTCCATCGCCAAAGGTTTCAGGAGAGCATTTGCAACCGGTTGGCACCATTTTTGAGTGAATTGCCAAAAGTCAGATTTTAGCTGAAATTGTGACCCCGGGGCTTATGGATTTTTTTAAAAAAATATTTTCCGCCGGTTAAGTTGTTGAGGGCTGATTTCTTGTCCTGTGATAAAAAGCCTTCTGTTTCGCCTGCCAAAGCTTTCAGGGGATCATTTGCAACCGGTTGGCACCATTTTTGAGTGAATTGCCAAAAGTCAGATTTTTGCTGAAATTGTGACCCCGGGGCTTTGGGATTTTTTCAAAAAAATATTTTCCGCCGGTTAAGTTGTTGAGGGCTGATTTCTTGTCCTGTGATAAAAAGCCTTCTGTTTCGACTGCCAAACCTTTCAGGGGAGCATTTGCAACCGGTTGGCACCATTTTTGAGTGAATTGCCAAAAGTCAGATTTTTGCTGAAAAAAAATCTTTTTCTGCCGGTTAAGTTGTTGAGGGCTGATTTCTTGTCCTGTGATAAAAAGCCTTCTGTGTCGACTGCCACACCTTTCAGGGGAGCATTTGCAACCGGTTGGCACCATTTTTGAGTGAATTGCCAAAAGTAAGATTTTTGCTGAAATTGTGACCCCGGGGCTTACGGATTTTTTCAAAAATAATATTTTCCACCGGTTAAGTTGTTGAGGGCTGATTTCTTGTCCTGTGATAAAAAGCCTTCTGTTTCCATAGCCAAAGCTTTCAGGGGAGCATTTGCAACCGGTTGGCACCATTTTTGAGTGAATTGCCAAAAGTCAGATTTTTTCTGAAATTGTGACCACGGGGCTTAGGGATTTTTTTAAAAAAAAATATTTCCACCGGTTAAGTTGTTGAGGGCTGATTTCTTTTCCTGTGATAAAAAGCCTTCTGTTTCCATCGCCAAAGCTTTCACGGGAGCATTTGCAACCGGTTGGCACCATTTTTGAGTGAATTGCCAAAAGTCAGATTTTTGCTGAAATTGTGACCCCGGGGCTTACGGATTTTTTCAAAAAAATATTTTCCACCGGTTAAGTTGTTGAGGGCTGATTTCTTGTCCTGTGATAAAAAGCCTTCTGTTTCCATCGCCAAAGCTTTCAGGGGAGCATTTGCAACCGGTTGGCACCATTTTTGAGTGAATTGCCAAAAGTCAGATTTTTTCTGAAATTGTGACCACGGGGCTTAGGGATTTTTTTTAAAAAAAAATATTTCCACCGGTTAAGTTGTTGAGGGCTGATTTCTTTTCCTGTGATAAAAAGCCTTCTGTTTCCATCGCCAAAGCTTTCACGGGAGCATTTGCAACCGGTTGGCACCATTTTTGAGTGAATTGCCAAAAGTCAGATTTTTGCTGAAATTGTGACCCCGGGGCTTACGGATTTTTTCAAAAAAATCTTTTCCGCCGGTTAAGTTGTTGAGGGCTGATTTCTTGTCCTGTGATAAAAAGCCTTCTGTTACCATCGCCAAAGCTTTCAGGGGAGCATTTGCAAGTGTTTGGCACCATTTTTCAGTGAATTGCCAAAAGTCAGATTTTTGCTGAAAAAAAATCTTTTTCCGCCGGTTAAGTTGTTGAGGGCTGATTTCTTGTCCTGTGATAAAAAGCCTTCTGTTTCCATCGCCAAAGCTTTCAGGGGAGCATTTGCAAGTGTTTGGCACCATTTTTGATTGAATTGCCAAAAGTCAGATTTTTGCTGAAATTGTGACCCCGGGGCTTAGGGATTTTTTCAAAAAAAAAATTTCCACAGGTTAAGTTGTTGAGGGCTGATTTCTTGTCCTGTGATAAAAAGCCTTCTGTTTCCATCGCCAAAGCTTTCAGGGGAGCATTTGCAAGTGTTTGGCACCATTTTTGAGTGAATTGCCAAAAGTCAGATTTTTGCTGAAAAAAAATCTTTTTCCGCCGGTTAAGTTGTTGAGGGCTGATTTCTTGTCCTGTGATAAAAAGCCTTCTTTTTTTTCGCCAAAGCTTTCAGGGGAGCATTTGCAAGTGTTTGGCACCATTTTTGAGTGAATTGCCAAAAGTCAGATTTTTGCTGAAATTGTGACCCCGGGGCTTAGGGATTTTTTCAAAAAAATATTTTCCGTCGGTTAAGTTGTTGAGGGCTGATTTCTTGTCCTGTGATAAAAAGCCTTCTTTTTCCTTCGCCAAAGCTTTCAGGGGAGCATTTGCAAGTGTTTGGCACCATTTTTGAGTGAATTGCCAAAAGTCAGATTTTTGCTGAAATTGTGACCCCGGGGCTTAGGGATTTTTTCAAAAAAAATATTTTCTGCCGGTTAAGTTGTTGAGGGCTGATTTCTTGTCCTGTGATAAAAAGCCTTCTGTTTCCATCCCCAAAGGTTTCAGGAGAGCATTTGCAACCGGTTGGCACCATTTTTGAGTGAATTGCCAAAAGTCAGATTTTTCCTGAAATTGTGACCCCGGGGCTTAGGGATTTTTTCAAAAAAATATTTTCTGCCGGTTAAGTTGTTGAGGGCTGATTTCTTGTCCTGTGATAAAAAGCCTTCTGTTTCCATCGCCAAAGCTTTCAGGGGAGCATTTGCAAGTGTTTGGCACCATTTTTGAGTGAATTGCCAAAAGTCAGATTTTTGCTGAAATTGTGACCCCGGGGCTTAGGGATTTTTTCAAAAAAATATTTTCTGCCGGTTAAGTTGTTGAGGGCTGATTTCTTGTCCTGTGATAAAAAGCCTTCTGTTTCCATCGCCAAAGCTTTCAGGGGAGCATTTGCAAGTGTTTGGCACCATTTTTGAGTGAATTGCCAAAAGTCAGATTTTTCCTGAAATTGTGGCCCCGGGGCTTAGGGATTTTTTCAAAAAAAAAATTTCCACCGGTTAAGTTGTTGAGGGCTGATTTCTTGTCCTGTGATAAAAAGCTTTCTGTTTCCATCGCCAAAGGTTTCAGGAGAGCATTTGCAACCGGTTGGCACCATTTTTGAGTGAATTGCCAAAAGTCAGATTTTTGCTGAAATTGTGACCCCGGGGCTTATGGATTTTTTCAAAAAAATATTTTCCGCCGGTTAAGTTGTTGAGGGCTGATTTCTTGTCCTGTGATAAAAAGCCTTCTGTTTCCATCGCCAAAGGTTTCAGGGGAGCATTTGCAACCGGTTGGCACCATTTTTGAGTGAATTGCCAAAAGTCAGATTTTTGCTGAAAAAAAATCTTTTTCCGCCGGTTAAGTTGTTGAGGGCTGATTTCTTGTCCTGTGATAAAAAGCCTTCTGTTTAGACTGCCAAACCTTTCAGGGGAGCATTTGCAACCGGTTGGCACCATTTTTGAGTGAATTGCCAAAAGTCAGATTTTTTCTGAAATTGTGACCACGGGGCTTAGGGATTTTTTTAAAAAAAATATTTCCACCGGTTAAGTTGTTGAGGGCTGATTTCTTTTCCTGTGATAAAAAGCCTTCTGTTTCCATCGCCAAAGCTTTCACGGGAGCATTTGCAACCGGTTGGCACCATTTTTGAGTGAATTGCCAAAAGTCAGATTTTTGCTGAAATTGTGACCCCGGGGCTTACGGATTTTTTCAAAAAAATCTTTTCCGCCGGTTAAGTTGTTGAGGGCTGATTTCTTGTCCTGTGATAAAAAGCCTTCTGTTACCATCGCCAAAGCTTTCAGGGGAGCATTTGCAAGTGTTTGGCACCATTTTTCAGTGAATTGACAAAAGTCAGATTTTTGCTGAATAAAAATCTTTTTCCGCCAGTTAAGTTGTTGAGGGGTGATTTCTTCTCGTGTGATAAAAAGCCTTCTGTTTCCATCGCCAAAGCTTTCAGGGGAGCATTTGCAAGTGTTTGGAACCATTTTTGATTGAATTGCCAAAAGTCAGATTTTTGCTGAAATTGTGACCCCGGGGCTTAGGGATTTTTTCAAAAAAATATTTTCCACCGGTTAAGTTGTTGAGGGCTGATTTCTTGTCCTGTGATAAAAAGCCTTCTGTTTCCATCGCCAAAGCTTTCATGGGAGCATTTGCAACCGGTTGGCACCATTTTTGAGTGAATTGCCAAAAGTCAGATTTTTGGTGAAATTGTGACCCCCGGGCTTATGGATTTTTTCAAAAAAATATTTTCCGCTGGTTAAGTTGTTGAGGGCTGATTTCTTGTCCTGTGATAAAAAGCCTTCTGTTTCCATCGCCAAAGGTTTCAGGAGAGCATTTGCAACCGGTTGGCACCATTTTTGAGTGAATTGCCAAAAGTCAGATTTTTGCTGAAATTGTGACCCCGGGGCTTAGGGATTTTTTCAAACAAAAAAATTTCCACCGGTTAAGTTGTTGAGGTCTGATTTCTTGACCTGTGATAAAAAGCTTTCTGTTTCCATCGCCAAAGGTTTCAGGAGAGCATTTGCAACCGGTTGGCACCATTTTTGAGTGAATTGCCAAAAGTCAGATTTTAGCTGAAATTGTGACCCCGGGGCTTATGGATTTTTTTAAAAAAATATTTTCCGCCGGTTAAGTTGTTGAGGGCTGATTTCTTGTCCTGTGATAAAAAGCCTTCTGTTTCGCCTGCCAAAGCTTTCAGGGGATCATTTGCAACCGGTTGGCACCATTTTTGAGTGAATTGCCAAAAGTCAGATTTTTGCTGAAATTGTGACCCCGGGGCTTTGGGATTTTTTCAAAAAAATATTTTCCGCCGGTTAAGTTGTTGAGGGCTGATTTCTTGTCCTGTGATAAAAAGCCTTCTGTTTCGACTGCCAAACCTTTCAGGGGAGCATTTGCAACCGGTTGGCACCATTTTTGAGTGAATTGCCAAAAGTCAGATTTTTGCTGAAAAAAAATCTTTTTCTGCCGGTTAAGTTGTTGAGGGCTGATTTCTTGTCCTGTGATAAAAAGCCTTCTGTGTCGACTGCCACACCTTTCAGGGGAGCATTTGCAACCGGTTGGCACCATTTTTGAGTGAATTGCCAAAAGTAAGATTTTTGCTGAAATTGTGACCCCGGGGCTTACGGATTTTTTCAAAAATAATATTTTCCACCGGTTAAGTTGTTGAGGGCTGATTTCTTGTCCTGTGATAAAAAGCCTTCTGTTTCCATAGCCAAAGCTTTCAGGGGAGCATTTGCAACCGGTTGGCACCATTTTTGAGTGAATTGCCAAAAGTCAGATTTTTTCTGAAATTGTGACCACGGGGCTTAGGGATTTTTTTAAAAAAAAATATTTCCACCGGTTAAGTTGTTGAGGGCTGATTTCTTTTCCTGTGATAAAAAGCCTTCTGTTTCCATCGCCAAAGCTTTCACGGGAGCATTTGCAACCGGTTGGCACCATTTTTGAGTGAATTGCCAAAAGTCAGATTTTTGCTGAAATTGTGACCCCGGGGCTGACGGATTTTTTCAAAAAAATATTTTCCACCGGTTAAGTTGTTGAGGGCTGATTTCTTGTCCTGTGATAAAAAGCCTTCTGTTTCCATCGCCAAAGCTTTCAGGGGAGCATTTGCAACCGGTTGGCACCATTTTTGAGTGAATTGCCAAAAGTCAGATTTTTTCTGAAATTGTGACCACGGGGCTTAGGGATTTTTTTTAAAAAAAAATATTTCCACCGGTTAAGTTGTTGAGGGCTGATTTCTTTTCCTGTGATAAAAAGCCTTCTGTTTCCATCGCCAAAGCTTTCACGGGAGCATTTGCAACCGGTTGGCACCATTTTTGAGTGAATTGCCAAAAGTCAGATTTTTGCTGAAATTGTGACCCCGGGGCTTACGGATTTTTTCAAAAAAATCTTTTCCGCCGGTTAAGTTGTTGAGGGCTGATTTCTTGTCCTGTGATAAAAAGCCTTCTGTTACCATCGCCAAAGCTTTCAGGGGAGCATTTGCAAGTGTTTGGCACCATTTTTCAGTGAATTGCCAAAAGTCAGATTTTTGCTGAAAAAAAATCTTTTTCCGCCGGTTAAGTTGTTGAGGGCTGATTTCTTGTCCTGTGATAAAAAGCCTTCTGTTTCCATCGCCAAAGCTTTCAGGGGAGCATTTGCAAGTGTTTGGCACCATTTTTGATTGAATTGCCAAAAGTCAGATTTTTGCTGAAATTGTGACCCCGGGGCTTAGGGATTTTTTCAAAAAAAAAATTTCCACAGGTTAAGTTGTTGAGGGCTGATTTCTTGTCCTGTGATAAAAAGCCTTCTGTTTCCATCGCCAAAGCTTTCAGGGGAGCATTTGCAAGTGTTTGGCACCATTTTTGAGTGAATTGCCAAAAGTCAGATTTTTGCTGAAAAAAAATCTTTTTCCGCCGGTTAAGTTGTTGAGGGCTGATTTCTTGTCCTGTGATAAAAAGCCTTCTTTTTTTTCGCCAAAGCTTTCAGGGGAGCATTTGCAAGTGTTTGGCACCATTTTTGAGTGAATTGCCAAAAGTCAGATTTTTGCTGAAATTGTGACCCCGGGGCTTAGGGATTTTTTCAAAAAAATATTTTCCGTCGGTTAAGTTGTTGAGGGCTGATTTCTTGTCCTGTGATAAAAAGCCTTCTTTTTCCTTCGCCAAAGCTTTCAGGGGAGCATTTGCAAGTGTTTGGCACCATTTTTGAGTGAATTGCCAAAAGTCAGATTTTTGCTGAAATTGTGACCCCGGGGCTTAGGGATTTTTTCAAAAAAAATATTTTCTGCCGGTTAAGTTGTTGAGGGCTGATTTCTTGTCCTGTGATAAAAAGCCTTCTGTTTCCATCCCCAAAGGTTTCAGGAGAGCATTTGCAACCGGTTGGCACCATTTTTGAGTGAATTGCCAAAAGTCAGATTTTTCCTGAAATTGTGACCCCGGGGCTTAGGGATTTTTTCAAAAAAATATTTTCTGCCGGTTAAGTTGTTGAGGGCTGATTTCTTGTCCTGTGATAAAAAGCCTTCTGTTTCCATCGCCAAAGCTTTCAGGGGAGCATTTGCAAGTGTTTGGCACCATTTTTGAGTGAATTGCCAAAAGTCAGATTTTTGCTGAAATTGTGACCCCGGGGCTTAGGGATTTTTTCAAAAAAATATTTTCTGCCGGTTAAGTTGTTGAGGGCTGATTTCTTGTCCTGTGATAAAAAGCCTTCTGTTTCCATCGCCAAAGCTTTCAGGGGAGCATTTGCAAGTGTTTGGCACCATTTTTGAGTGAATTGCCAAAAGTCAGATTTTTCCTGAAATTGTGGCCCCGGGGCTTAGGGATTTTTTCAAAAAAAAAATTTCCACCGGTTAAGTTGTTGAGGGCTGATTTCTTGTCCTGTGATAAAAAGCTTTCTGTTTCCATCGCCAAAGGTTTCAGGAGAGCATTTGCAACCGGTTGGCACCATTTTTGAGTGAATTGCCAAAAGTCAGATTTTTGCTGAAATTGTGACCCCGGGGCTTATGGATTTTTTCAAAAAAATATTTTCCGCCGGTTAAGTTGTTGAGGGCTGATTTCTTGTCCTGTGATAAAAAGCCTTCTGTTTCCATCGCCAAAGGTTTCAGGGGAGCATTTGCAACCGGTTGGCACCATTTTTGAGTGAATTGCCAAAAGTCAGATTTTTGCTGAAAAAAAATCTTTTTCCGCCGGTTAAGTTGTTGAGGGCTGATTTCTTGTCCTGTGATAAAAAGCCTTCTGTTTAGACTGCCAAACCTTTCAGGGGAGCATTTGCAACCGGTTGGCACCATTTTTGAGTGAATTGCCAAAAGTCAGATTTTTGCTGAAATTGTGACCCCGGGGCTTAGGGATTTTTTCAAAAAAATATTTTCTGCCGGTTAAGTTGTTGAGGGCTGATTTCTTGTCCTGTGATAAAAAGCCTTCTGTTTCCATCGCCATAGCTTTCAGGGGAGCATTTGCAACCGGTTGGCACCATTTTTGAGTGAATTGCCAAAAGTCAGATTTTTTCTGAAATTGTGACCACGGGGCTTAGGGATTTTTTTTTAAAAAAAATTTTTCCACCGGTTAAGTTGTTGAGGGCTGATTTCTTTTCCTGTGATAAAAAGCCTTCTGTTTCCATCGCCAAAGCTTTCACGGGAGCATTTGCAACCGGTTGGCACCATTTTTGAGTGAATTGCCAAAAGTCAGATTTTTGCTGAAATTGTGACCCCGGGGCTTACGGATTTTTTCAAAAAAATCTTTTCCGCCGGTTAAGTTGTTGAGGGCTGATTTCTTGTCCTGTGATAAAAAGCCTTCTGTTACCATCGCCAAAGCTTTCAGGGGAGCATTTGCAAGTGTTTGGCACCATATTTCAGTGAATTGCCAAAAGTCAGATTTTTGCTGAAAAAAAATCTTTTTCCGCCGGTTAAGTTGTTGAGGGCTGATTTCTTGTCCTGTGATAAAAAGCCTTTTGTTTCCATCGCCAAAGCTTTCAGGGGAGCATTTGCAAGTGTTTGGCACCATTTTTGATTGAATTGCCAAAAGTCAGATTTTTGCTGAAATTGTCACCCCGGGGCTTAGGGATTTTTTCAAAAAAATATTTTCTGCCTGTTAAGTTGTTGAGGGCTGATTTCTTGTCCTGTGATAAAAAGCCTTCTGTTTCAATCGCCAAAGGTTTCAGGAGGACATTTGCACCCGGTTGGCACCATTTTTGAGTGAATTGCCAAAAGTCAGATTTTTTCTGAAATTGTGACCCCGGGGCTTAGGGATTTTTTCAAAAAAATATTTTCCACCGATTAAGTTGTTGAGGGCTTATTTCTTGTCCTGTGATAAAAAGCCTTCTGTTTCCATCGCCAAAGCTTTCAGGGGAGCATTTGCAACCGGTTGGCACCATTTTTGAGTGAATTGCCAAAAGTCAGATTTTTGCTGAAAAAAAATCTTTTTCCGCCGGTTAAGTTGTTGAGGGCTGATTTCTTGTCCTGTGATAAAAAGCCTTCTGTTTCGACTGCCAAACCTTTCAGGGGAGCATTTGCAACCGGCTGGCACCATTTTTGAGTGAATTGCCAAAAGTCATATTTTCCTGAAATTGTGACCCCGGGGCTTATGGATTTTTTCAAAAAAATTTTTTCCACCGGTTAAGTTGTTGAGGGCTGATTTCTTGTCCTGTGATAAAAAGCCTTCTGTTTCCATCGCCAAAGCTTTCAGGGGAGCATTTGCAACCGGTTGGCACCATTTTTGAGTGAATTGCCAAAAGTCAGATTTTTTCTGAAATTGTGACCAGGGGGCTTAGGGATTTTTTTTAAAAAAAAATATTTCCACCGGTTAAGTTGTTGAGGGCTGATTTCTTTTCCTGTGATAAAAAGCCTTCTGTTTCCATCGCCAAAGCTTTCACGGGAGCATTTGCAACCGGTTGGCACCATTTTTGAGTGAATTGCCAAAAGTCAGATTTTTGCTGAAATTGTGACCCCGGGGCTTACGGATTTTTTCAAAAAAATCTTTTCCGCCGGTTAAGTTGTTGAGGGCTGATTTCTTGTCCTGTGATAAAAAGCCTTCTGTTACCATCGCCAAAGCTTTCAGGGGAGCATTTGCAAGTGTTTGGCACCATTTTTCAGTGAATTGCCAAAAGTCAGATTTTTGCTGAAAAAAAATCTTTTTCCGCCGGTTAAGTTGTTGAGGGCTGATTTCTTGTCCTGTGATAAAAAGCCTTTTGTTTCCATCGCCAAAGCTTTCAGGGGAGCATTTGCAAGTGTTTGGCACCATTTTTGATTGAATTGCCAAAAGTCAGATTTTTGCTGAAATTGTGACCCCGGGGCTTAGGGATTTTTTCAAAAAAATATTTTCTGCCTGTTAAGTTGTTGAGGGCTGATTTCTTGTCCTGTGATAAAAAGCCTTCTGTTTCCATCGCCAAAGGTTTCAGGAGGACATTTGCAACCGGTTGGCACCATTTTTGAGTGAATTGCCAAAAGTCAGATTTTTTCTGAAATTGTGACCCCGGGGCTTAGGGATTTTTTCAAAAAAATATTTTCCACCGATTAAGTTGTTGAGGGCTTATTTCTTGTCCTGTGATAAAAAGCCTTCTGTTTCCATCGCCAAAGCTTTCAGGGGAGCATTTGCAACCGGTTGGCACCATTTTTGAGTGAATTGCCAAAAGTCAGATTTTTGCTGAAAAAAAATCTTTTTCCGCCGGTTAAGTTGTTGAGGGCTGATTTCTTGTCCTGTGATAAAAAGCCTTCTGTTTCGACTGCCAAACCTTTTAGGGGAGCATTTGCAACCGGTTGGCACCATTTTTGAGCGAATTGCCAAAAGTCAGATTTTTGCTGAAATTGTGACCCCGGGGCTTAGGGATTTTTTCAAAAAAATATTTTCCGCCGGTTAAGTTGTTGAGGGCTGATTTCTTGTCCTGTGATAAAAAGCCTTCTTTTTCCTTCGCCAAAGCTTTCAGGGGAGCATTTGCAAGTGTTTGGCACCATTTTTGAGTGAATTGCCAAAAGTCAGATTTTTGCTGAAATTGTGACCCTGGGGCTTAGGGAATTTTTCAAAAAAATATTTTCTGCCGGTTAAGTTGTTGAGGGCTGATTTCTTGTCCTGTGATAAAAAGCCTTCTGTTTGCGACTGCCAAACCTTTCAGGGGAGCATTTGCAACCGGTTGGCACCATTTTTGAGTGAATTGCGAAAAGTCAGATTTTTCCTAAAAATGTGACCCCGGGGCTTAGGGATTTTTTGAAAAAAAATATTTTCCACCGGTTAAGTTGTTGAGGGCTGATTTCTTGTCCTGTGATAAAAAGCCTTCTGTTTCCATCGCCAAAGCTTTCATGGGAGCATTTGCAACCGGTTGGCACCATTTTTGAGTGAATTGCCAAAAGTCAGATTTTTGCTGAATTTGTGACCCCGGGGCTTAGGGATTTTTTCAAAAAAATATGTTCTGCCGGTTAAGTTGTTGAGGGCTGATTTCTTGTCCTGTGATAAAAAGCCTTCTGTTTCGACTGCCAAACCTTTAAGGGGAGCATTTGCAACCGGTTGGCACCATTTTTGAGTGAATTGCCAAAAGTCAGATTTTTCCTGAAATTGTGACCCCGGGGCTTAGGGATTTTTTCAAAAAAATATTTTCCACCGTTTAAGTTGTTGAGGGCTGATTTCTTGTCCTGTGATAAAAAGCCTTCTGTTTCCATCGCCAAAGCTTTCAGGGGAGCATTTGCAACCGGTTGGCACCATTTTTGAGTGAATTGCCAAAAGTCAGATTTTTGCTGAAATTGTGACCCCGAGGCTTAGGGATTTTTTCAAAAAAAAAAATTCCACAGGTTAAGTTGTTGAGGGCTGATTTCTTGTCCTGTGATAAAAAGCCTTCTGTGTCGACTGCCAAACCTTTCAGGGGAGCATTTGCAACCGGTTGGCACCATTTTTGAGTGAATTGCCAAAAGTCAGATTTTTCCTGAAATTGTGACCCCGGGGCTTATGGATTTTTTCAAAAAAATCTTTTTCTGCCGGTTAAGTTGGTGAGGGCTGATTTCTTGTCCTGTAATAAAAAGCCTTCTTTTTCCTTCGCCAAAGCTTTCAGGGGAGCATTTGCAAGTGTTTGGCACCATTTTTGAGTGAATTGCCAAAAGTCAGATTTTTGCTGAAATTGTGACCCCGGGGCTTAGGGATTTTTTCAAAAAAATATTTTCTGCCGGTTAAGTTGTTGAGGGCTGATTTCTTGTCCTGTGATAAAAAGCATTCTGTTTCGACTGCCAAACCTTTCAGGGGAGCATTTGCAACCGGCTGGCACCATTTTTGAGTGAATTGCCAAAAGTCAGATTTTTGCTGAAATTGTGACCCCGGGGCTTATGGATTTATTCAAAAAAATATTTTCCGCCGGTTAAGTTGTTGAGGGCTGATTTCTTGTCCTGTGATAAAAAGCCTTCTGTTTCCATCGCCAAAGCTTTCAGGGGAGCATTTGCAAGTGTTTGGCACCATTTTTCAGTGAATTGCCAAAAGTCAGATTTTTGCT
The DNA here is from genome assembly GCF_965112155.1 of Podarcis liolepis. Taxonomy (NCBI): domain Eukaryota; kingdom Metazoa; phylum Chordata; class Lepidosauria; order Squamata; family Lacertidae; genus Podarcis; species Podarcis liolepis. The sequence continues at coordinate 66,973,384 of NC_139564.1, read as the reverse complement.
GAAAAAAAATCTTTTTCCGCCGGTTAAGTTGTTGAGGGCTGATTTCTTGTCCTGTGATAAAAAGCCTTCTGTTTCGACTGCCAAACCTTTCAGGGGAGCATTTGCAACCGGTTGGCACCATTTTTGAGTGAATTGCCAAAAGTTAGATTTTTCCTGAAATTGTGACCCCGGGGCTTAGGGATTTTTTCAAAAAAAATATTTTCCACCGGTTAAGTTGTTGAGGGCTGATTTCTTGTCCTGTGATAAAAAGCCTTCTGTTTCGACTGCCAAACCTTTCAGGGGAGCATTTGCAAGTGTTTGGTACCATTTTTCAGTGAATTGCCAAAAGTCAGATTTTTGCTGAAAAAAAATCTTTTTCCGCCGGTTAAGTTGTTGAGGGCTGATTTCTTGTCCTGTGATAAAAAGCCTTCTGTTTCGACTGCCAAACCTTTCAGGGGAGCATTTGCAAGTGTTTGGCACCATTTTTCAGTGAATTGCCAAAAGTCAGATTTTTACTGAAATTGTGACCCTGGGGCTTAGGGATTTTTTCAAAAAAATATTTTCCGCCGGTTAAGTTGTTGAGGGCTGATTTCTTGTCCTCTGATAAAAAGCCTTCTGTTTCCATCGCCAAAGGTTTCAGGGGAGCATTTGCAACCGGTTGGCACCATTTTTGAGTGAATTGCCAAAAGTCAGATTTTTCCTGAAATTGTGACCCCGGGGCTTAGGGATTTTTTCAAAAAAATATTTTCCACCAGTTAAGTTGTTGAGGGCTGATTTCTTGTCCTGTGATAAAAAGCCTTTTGTTTCGACTGCCAAACCTTTCAGGGGAGCATTTGCAACCGGTTGGCACCATTTTTGAGTGAATTGCCAAAAGTCAGATTTTTGCTGAAATTGTGACCCCGGGGCTTAGGGATTTTTTCAAAAAAATATTTTCCGCCGGTTAAGTTGTTGAGGGCTGATTTCTTGTCCTGTAATAAAAAGCCTTCTGTTTCCATCGCCAAAGCTTTCAGGGGAGCATTTGCAAGTGTTTGGCACCATTTTTCAGTGAATTGCCAAAAGTCAGATTTTTACTGAATTTGTGACCCCGGGGCTTAGGGATTTTTTCAAAAAAATATGTTCTGCCGGTTAAGTTGTTGAGGGCTGATTTCTTGTCCTGTGATAAAAAGCCTTCTGTTTCGATTGCCAAACCTTTAAGGGGAGCATTTGCAACCGGTTGGCACCATTTTTGAGTGAATTGCCAAAAGTCAGATTTTTCCTGAAATTGTGACCCCGGGGCTTAGGGATTTTTTCAAAAAAATATTTTCCACCGTTTAAGTTGTTGAGGGCTGATTTCTTGTCCTCTGATAAAAAGCCTTCTGTTTCCATCGCCAAAGGTTTCAGGGGAGCATTTGCAACCGGTTGGCACCATTTTTGAGTGAATTGCCAAAAGTCAGATTTTTCCTGAAATTGTGACCCCGGGGCTTAGGGATTTTTTCAAAAAAATATTTTCCACCAGTTAAGTTGTTGAGGGCTGATTTCTTGTCCTGTGATAAAAAGCCTTTTGTTTCGACTGCCAAACCTTTCAGGGGAGCATTTGCAACCGGTTGGCACCATTTTTGAGTGAATTGCCAAAAGTCAGATTTTTGCTGAAATTGTGACCCCGGGGCTTAGGGATTTTTTCAAAAAAATATTTTCCGCCGGTTAAGTTGTTGAGGGCTGATTTCTTGTCCTGTAATAAAAAGCCTTCTGTTTCCATCGCCAAAGCTTTCAGGGGAGCATTTGCAAGTGTTTGGCACCATTTTTCAGTGAATTGCCAAAAGTCAGATTTTTACTGAATTTGTGACCCCGGGGCTTAGGGATTTTTTCAAAAAAATATGTTCTGCCGGTTAAGTTGTTGAGGGCTGATTTCTTGTCCTGTGATAAAAAGCCTTCTGTTTCGATTGCCAAACCTTTAAGGGGAGCATTTGCAACCGGTTGGCACCATTTTTGAGTGAATTGCCAAAAGTCAGATTTTTCCTGAAATTGTGACCCCGGGGCTTAGGGATTTTTTCAAAAAAATATTTTCCACCGTTTAAGTTGTTGAGGGCTGATTTCTTGTCCTGTGATAAAAAGCCTTCTGTTTCCATCGCCAAAGCTTTCAGGGGAGCATTTGCAACCGGTTGGCACCATTTTTGAGTGAATTGCCAAAAGTCAGATTTTTGCTGAAATTGTGACCCCGGGGCTTAGGGGTTTTTTCAAAAAAAAAATTTCCACAGGTTAAGTTGTTGAGGGCTGATTTCTTGTCCTGTGGTAAAAAGCCTTCTGTGTCGACTGCCAAACCTTTCAGGGGAGCATTTGCAACCGGTTGGCACCATTTTTGAGTGAATTGCCAAAAGTCAGATTTTTCCTGAAATTGTGACCCCGGGGCTTATGGATTTTTTCAAAAAAATCTTTTTCCGCCGGTTAAGTTGGTGAGGGCTGATTTCTTGTCCTGTAATAAAAAGCCTTCTTTTTCCTTCGCCAAAGCTTTCAGGGGAGCATTTGCAAGTGTTTGGCACCATTTTTGAGTGAATTGCCAAAAGTCAGATTTTTGCTGAAATTGTGACCCCGGGGCTTAGGGATTTTTTCAAAAAAATATTTTCTGCCGGTTAAGTTGTTGAGGGCTGATTTCTTGTCCTGTGATAAAAAGCATTCTGTTTCGACTGCCAAACCTTTCAGGGGAGCATTTGCAACCGGCTGGCACCATTTTTGAGTGAATTGCCAAAAGTCAGATTTTTGCTGAAATTGTGACCCCGGGGCTTATGGATTTTTTCAAAAAAATATTTTCCACCGGTTAAGTTGTTGAGGGCTGATTTCTTGTCCTGTGATAAAAAGCCTTCTGTTTCCATCGCCAAAGATTTCAGGGGAGCATTTGCAAGTGTTTGGCACCATTTTTCAGTGAATTGCCAAAAGTCAGATTTTTGCTGAAAAAAAATCTTTTTCCGCAGGTTAAGTTGGTGAGGGCTGATTTCTTGTCCTGTAATAAAAAGCCTTCTTTTTCCTTCGCCAAAGCTTTCAGGGGAGCATTTGCAACCGGTTGGAACCATTTTTGAGTGTATTGCCAAAAGTCAGATTTTTGCTAAAATTGTGACCCCGGGGCTTAGGGATTTTTTCAAAAAAATATTTTCCGCCGGTTAAGTTGTTGAGGGCTGATTTCTTGTCCTGTGATAAAAAGCCTTCTGTTTCGACTGCCAAACCTTTCAGGGGAGCATTTGCAAGTGTTTGGCACCATTTTTCAGTGAATTGCCAAAAGTCAGATTTTTACTGAAATTGTGACCCTGGGGCTTAGGGATTTTTTCAAAAAAATATTTTCCGCCGGTTAAGTTGTTGAGGGCTGATTTCTTGTCCTCTGATAAAAAGCCTTCTGTTTCCATCGCCAAAGGTTTCAGGGGAGCATTTGCAACCGGTTGGCACCATTTTTGAGTGAATTGCCAAAAGTCAGATTTTTCCTGAAATTGTGACCCCGGGGCTTAGGGATTTTTTCAAAAAAATATTTTCCACCAGTTAAGTTGTTGAGGGCTGATTTCTTCTCCTGTGATAAAAAGCCTTTTGTTTCGACTGCCAAACCTTTCAGGGGAGCATTTGCAACCGGTTGGCACCATTTTTGAGTGAATTGCCAAAAGTCAGATTTTTGCTGAAATTGTGACCCCGGGGCTTAGGGATTTTTTCAAAAAAATATTTTCCGCCGGTTAAGTTGTTGAGGGCTGATTTCTTGTCCTGTAATAAAAAGCCTTCTGTTTCCATCGCCAAAGCTTTCAGGGGAGCATTTGCAAGTGTTTGGCACCATTTTTGAGTGAATTGCCAAAAGTCAGATTTTTGCTGAAATTGTGACCCCGGGGCTTAAGGATTTTTTCAAAAAAATATTTTCTGCCCGTTAAGTTGTTGAGGGCTGATTTCTTGTCCTGTGATAAAAAGCCTTCTGTTTCGACAGCCAAACCTTTCATGGGAGCATTTGCAACCGGTTGGCACCATTTTTGAGTGAATTGCCAAAAGTCAGATTTTTCCTGAAATTGTGACCCCGGGGCTTATGGATTTTTTCAAAAAAATATTTTCCACCGGTTAAGTTTTTGAGGGCTGATTTCTTGTCCTGTGGTAAAAAGCCTTCTGTTTCCATCGCCAAAGTCTTCGGGGGATCATTTGCAACCGCTTGGCACCATTTTTGAGTGAATTGCCAAAAGTCAGATTTTTGCTGAAATTGTGACCCCGGGGCTTAAGGATTTTTTCAAAAAAATATTTTCCGCCGGTTAAGTTGTTGAGGGCTGATTTCTTGTCCTCTGATAAAAAGCCTTCTTTTTCCTTCGCCAAAGCTTTCAGGGGAGCATTTGCAAGTATTTGGCACCATTTTTGAGTGAATTGCCAAAAGTCAGATTTTTGCTGAAATTGTGACCCCGGGGCTTAGGGATTTTTTCAAAAAAATATTTTCTGCCGGTTAAGTTGTTGAGGGCTGATTTCTTGTCCTGTGATAAAAAGCCTTCTGTTTCGACTGCCAAACCTTTCAGGGGAGCATTTGCAACCGGTTGGCACCATTTTTGAGTGAATTGCCAAAAGTCAGATTTTTGCTGAAATTGTGACCCCGGGGCTTAGGGATTTTTTCAAAAAAATATTTTCCGCCGGTTAAGTTGTTGAGGGCTGATTTCTTGTCCTGTGATAAAAAGCCTTCTTTTTCCTTCGCCAAAGCTTTCAGGGGAGCATTTGCAAGTGTTTGGAACCATTTTTCAGTGAATTGCCAAAAGTCAGATTTTTGCTGAAAAAAAATCTTTTTCCGCCGGTTAAGTTGTTGAGGGCTGATTTCTTGTCCTGTGATAAAAAGCCTTCTGTTTCGACTGCCAAACCTTTTAGGGGAGCATTTGCAACCGGTTGGCACCATCTTTGAGCGAATTGCCAAAAGTCAGATTTTTGCTGAAATTGTGACCCCGGGGCTTAGGGATTTTTTCAAAAAAATATTTTCCGCCGGTTAAGTTGTTGAGGGCTGATTTCTTGTCCTGTGATAAAAAGCCTTCTTTTTCCTTCGCCAAAGCTTTCAGGGGAGCATTTGCAAGTGTTTGGCACCATTTTTGAGTGAATTGCCAAAAGTCAGATTTTTGCTGAAATTGTGACCCTGGGGCTTAGGGAATTTTTCAAAAAAATATTTTCTGCCGGTTAAGTTGTTGAGGGCTGATTTCTTGTCCTGTGATAAAAAGCCTTCTGTTTGCGACTGCCAAACCTTTCAGGGGAGCATTTGCAACCGGTTGGCACCATTTTTGAGTGAATTGCGAAAAGTCAGATTTTTCCTAAAAATGTGACCCCGGGGCTTAGGGATTTTTTGAAAAAAAATATTTTCCACCGGTTAAGTAGTTGAGGGCTGATTTCTTGTCCTGTGATAAAAAGCCTTCTGTTTCCATCGCCAAAGCTTTCATGGGAGCATTTGCAACCGGTTGGCACCATTTTTGAGTGAATTGCCAAAAGTCAGATTTTTGCTGAATTTGTGACCCCGGGGCTTAGGGATTTTTTCAAAAAAATATTTTCCACCGTTTAAGTTGTTGAGGGCTGATTTCTTGTCCTGTGATAAAATGCCTTCTGTTTCCATCGCCAAAGCTTTCAGGGGAGCATTTGCAACCGGTTGGCACCATTTTTGAGTGAATTGCCAAAAGTCAGATTTTTGCTGAAATTGTGACCCCGGGGCTTAGGGGTTTTTTCAAAAAAAAAATTTCCACAGGTTAAGTTGTTGAGGGCTGATTTCTTGTCCTGTGATAAAAAGCCTTCTGTGTCGACTGCCAAACCTTTCAGGGGAGCATTTGCAACCGGTTGGCACCATTTTTGAGTGAATTGCCAAAAGTCAGATTTTTCCTGAAATTGTGACCCCGGGGCTTATGGATTTTTTCAAAAAAATCTTTTTCCGCCGGTTAAGTTGGTGAGGGCTGATTTCTTGTCCTGTAATAAAAAGCCTTCTTTTTCCTTCGCCAAAGCTTTCAGGGGAGCATTTGCAAGTGTTTGGCACCATTTTTGAGTGAATTGCCAAAAGTCAGATTTTTGCTGAAATTGTGACCCCGGGGCTTAGGGATTTTTTCAAAAAAATATTTTCTGCCGGTTAAGTTGTTGAGGGCTGATTTCTTGTCCTGTGATAAAAAGCATTCTGTTTCGACTGCCAAACCTTTCAGGGGAGCATTTGCAACCGGCTGGCACCATTTTTGAGTGAATTGCCAAAAGTCAGATTTTTGCTGAAATTGTGACCCCGGGGCTTATGGATTTTTTCAAAAAAATATTTTCCACCGGTTAAGTTGTTGAGGGCTGATTTCTTGTCCTGTGATAAAAAGCCTTCTGTTTCCATCGCCAAAGATTTCAGGGGAGCATTTGCAAGTGTTTGGCACCATTTTTCAGTGAATTGCCAAAAGTCAGATTTTTGCTGAAAAAAAATCTTTTTCCGCAGGTTAAGTTGGTGAGGGCTGATTTCTTGTCCTGTAATAAAAAGCCTTCTTTTTCCTTCGCCAAAGCTTTCAGGGGAGCATTTGCAACCGGTTGGAACCATTTTTGAGTGTATTGCCAAAAGTCAGATTTTTGCTAAAATTGTGACCCCGGGGCTTAGGGATTTTTTCAAAAAAATATTTTCCGCCGGTTAAGTTGTTGAGGGCTGATTTCTTGTCCTGTGATAAAAAGCCTTCTGTTTCGACTGCCAAACCTTTCAGGGGAGCATTTGCAAGTGTTTGGCACCATTTTTCAGTGAATTGCCAAAAGTCAGATTTTTACTGAAATTGTGACCCTGGGGCTTAGGGATTTTTTCAAAAAAATATTTTCCGCCGGTTAAGTTGTTGAGGGCTGATTTCTTGTCCTCTGATAAAAAGCCTTCTGTTTCCATCGCCAAAGGTTTCAGGGGAGCATTTGCAACCGGTTGGCACCATTTTTGAGTGAATTGCCAAAAGTCAGATTTTTCCTGAAATTGTGACCCCGGGGCTTAGGGATTTTTTCAAAAAAATATTTTCCACCAGTTAAGTTGTTGAGGGCTGATTTCTTCTCCTGTGATAAAAAGCCTTTTGTTTCGACTGCCAAACCTTTCAGGGGAGCATTTGCAACCGGTTGGCACCATTTTTGAGTGAATTGCCAAAAGTCAGATTTTTGCTGAAATTGTGACCCCGGGGCTTAGGGATTTTTTCAAAAAAATATTTTCCGCCGGTTAAGTTGTTGAGGGCTGATTTCTTGTCCTGTAATAAAAAGCCTTCTGTTTCCATCGCCAAAGCTTTCAGGGGAGCATTTGCAAGTGTTTGGCACCATTTTTGAGTGAATTGCCAAAAGTCAGATTTTTGCTGAAATTGTGACCCCGGGGCTTAAGGATTTTTTCAAAAAAATATTTTCTGCCGGTTAAGTTGTTGAGGGCTGATTTCTTGTCCTGTGATAAAAAGCCTTCTGTTTCGACAGCCAAACCTTTCATGGGAGCATTTGCAACCGGTTGGCACCATTTTTGAGTGAATTGCCAAAAGTCAGATTTTTCCTGAAATTGTGACCCCGGGGCTTATGGATTTTTTCAAAAAAATATTTTCCACCGGTTAAGTTTTTGAGGGCTGATTTCTTGTCCTGTGGTAAAAAGCCTTCTGTTTCCATCGCCAAAGTCTTCGGGGGATCATTTGCAACCGCTTGGCACCATTTTTGAGTGAATTGCCAAAAGTCAGATTTTTGCTGAAATTGTGACCCCGGGGCTTAAGGATTTTTTCAAAAAAATATTTTCCGCCGGTTAAGTTGTTGAGGGCTGATTTCTTGTCCTCTGATAAAAAGCCTTCTTTTTCGACTGCCAAACCTTTCAGGGGAGCATTTGCAAGTATTTGGCACCATTTTTGAGTGAATTGCCAAAAGTCAGATTTTTGCTGAAATTGTGACCCCGGGGCTTAGGGATTTTTTCAAAAAAATATTTTCTGCCGGTTAAGTTGTTGAGGGCTGATTTCTTGTCCTGTGATAAAAAGCCTTCTGTTTCGACTGCCAAACCTTTCAGGGGAGCATTTGCAACCGGTTGGCACCATTTTTGAGTGAATTGCCAAAAGTCAGATTTTTGCTGAAATTGTGACCCCGGGGCTTAGGGATTTTTTCAAAAAAATATTTTCCGCCGGTTAAGTTGTTGAGGGCTGATTTCTTGTCCTGTGATAAAAAGCCTTCTTTTTCCTTCGCCAAAGCTTTCAGGGGAGCATTTGCAAGTGTTTGGAACCATTTTTCAGTGAATTGCCAAAAGTCAGATTTTTGCTGAAAAAAAATCTTTTTCCGCCGGTTAAGTTGTTGAGGGCTGATTTCTTGTCCTGTGATAAAAAGCCTTCTGTTTCGACTGCCAAACCTTTTAGGGGAGCATTTGCAACCGGTTGGCACCATCTTTGAGCGAATTGCCAAAAGTCAGATTTTTGCTGAAATTGTGACCCCGGGGCTTAGGGATTTTTTCAAAAAAATATTTTCCGCCGGTTAAGTTGTTGAGGGCTGATTTCTTGTCCTGTGATAAAAAGCCTTCTTTTTCCTTCGCCAAAGCTTTCAGGGGAGAATTTGCAAGTGTTTGGCACCATTTTTGAGTGAATTGCCAAAAGTCAGATTTTTGCTGAAATTGTGACCCTGGGGCTTAGGGAATTTTTCAAAAAAATATTTTCTGCCGGTTAAGTTGTTGAGGGCTGATTTCTTGTCCTGTGATAAAAAGCCTTCTGTTTGCGACTGCCAAACCTTTCAGGGGAGCATTTGCAACCGGTTGGCACCATTTTTGAGTGAATTGCGAAAAGTCAGATTTTTCCTAAAAATGTGACCCCGGGGCTTAGGGATTTTTTGAAAAAAAATATTTTCCACCGGTTAAGTAGTTGAGGGCTGATTTCTTGTCCTGTGATAAAAAGCCTTCTGTTTCCATCGCCAAAGCTTTCATGGGAGCATTTGCAACCGGTTGGCACCATTTTTGAGTGAATTGCCAAAAGTCAGATTTTTGCTGAATTTGTGACCCCGGGGCTTAGGGATTTTTTCAAAAAAATATTTTCCACCGTTTAAGTTGTTGAGGGCTGATTTCTTGTCCTGTGATAAAATGCCTTCTGTTTCCATCGCCAAAGCTTTCAGGGGAGCATTTGCAACCGGTTGGCAACATTTTTGAGTGAATTGCCAAAAGTCAGATTTTTGCTGAAATTGTGACCCCGGGGCTTAGGGATTTTTTCAAAAAAAAAATTTCCACAGGTTAAGTTGTTGAGGGCTGATTTCTTGTCCTGTGATAAAAAGCCTTCTGTGTCGACTGACAAACCTTTCAGGGGAGCATTTGCAACCGGTTGGCACCATTTTTGAGTGAATTGCCAAAAGTCAGATTTTTGCTGAAATTGTGACCCCGGGGCTTATGGATTTTTTCAAAAAAATCTTTTTCCGCCGGTTAAGTTGTTGAGGGCTGATTTCTTGTCCTGTGATAAAAAGCCTTCTGTTTCCATCGCCAAAGGTTTCAGGAGGACATTTGCAACCGGTTGGCACCATTTTTGAGTGAATTGCCAAAAGTCAGATTTTTTCTGAAATTGTGACCCCGGGGCTTAGGGATTTTTTCAAAAAAATATTTTCCACCGATTAAGTTGTTGAGGGCTTATTTCTTGTCCTGTGATAAAAAGCCTTCTGTTTCCATCGCCAAAGCTTTCAGGGGAGCATTTGCAACCGGTTGGCACCATTTTTGAGTGAATTGCCAAAAGTCAGATTTTTGCTAAAATTGTGACCCCGGGGCTTAGGGATTTTTTCAAAAAAATATTTTCCACCGGTTAAGTTTTTGAGGGCTGATTTCTTGTCCTGTGGTAAAAAGCCTTCTGTTTCCATCGCCAAAGTCTTCGGGGGATCATTTGCAACCGCTTGGCACCATTTTTGAGTGAATTGCCAAAAGTCAGATTTTTGCTGAAATTGTGACCCCGGGGCTTAAGGATTTTTTCAAAAAAATATTTTCCGCCGGTTAAGTTGTTGAGGGCTGATTTCTTGTCCTCTGATAAAAAGCCTTCTTTTTCCTTCGCCAAAGCTTTCAGGGGAGCATTTGCAAGTATTTGGCACCATTTTTGAGTGAATTGCCAAAAGTCAGATTTTTGCTGAAATTGTGACCCCGGGGCTTAGGGATTTTTTCAAAAAAATATTTTCCACCGATTAAGTTGTTGAGGGCTTATTTCTTGTCCTGTGATAAAAAGCCTTCTGTTTCCATCGCCAAAGCTTTCAGGGGAGCATTTGCAACCGGTTGGCACCATTTTTGAGTGAATTGCCAAAAGTCAGATTTTTGCTAAAATTGTGACCCCGGGGCTTAGGGATTTTTTCAAAAAAATATTTTCCACCGGTTAAGTTTTTGAGGGCTGATTTCTTGTCCTGTGGTAAAAAGCCTTCTGTTTCCATCGCCAAAGTCTTCGGGGGATCATTTGCAACCGCTTGGCACCATTTTTGAGTGAATTGCCAAAAGTCAGATTTTTGCTGAAATTGTGACCCCGGGGCTTAAGGATTTTTTCAAAAAAATATTTTCCGCCGGTTAAGTTGTTGAGGGCTGATTTCTTGTCCTCTGATAAAAAGCCTTCTTTTTCCTTCGCCAAAGCTTTCAGGGGAGCATTTGCAAGTATTTGGCACCATTTTTGAGTGAATTGCCAAAAGTCAGATTTTTGCTGAAATTGTGACCCCGGGGCTTAGGGATTTTTTCAAAAAAATATTTTCCGCCGGTTAAGTTGTTGAGGGCTGATTTCTTGTCCTGTGATAAAAAGCCTTCTTTTTCCTTCGCCAAAGCTTTCAGGGGAGCATTTGCAAGTGTTTGGAACCATTTTTCAGTGAATTGCCAAAAGTCAGATTTTTGCTGAAAAAAAATCTTTTTCCGCCGGTTAAGTTGTTGAGGGCTGATTTCTTGTCCTGTGATAAAAAGCCTTCTGTTTCGACTGCCAAACCTTTTAGGGGAGCATTTGCAACCGGTTGGCACCATCTTTGAGCGAATTGCCAAAAGTCAGATTTTTGCTGAAATTGTGACCCCGGGGCTTAGGGATTTTTTCAAAAAAATATTTTCCGCCGGTTAAGTTGTTGAGGGCTGATTTCTTGTCCTGTGATAAAAAGCCTTCTTTTTCCTTCGCCAAAGCTTTCAGGGGAGCATTTGCAAGTGTTTGGCACCATTTTTGAGTGAATTGCCAAAAGTCAGATTTTTGCTGAAATTGTGACCCTGGGGCTTAGGGAATTTTTCAAAAAAATATTTTCTGCCGGTTAAGTTGTTGAGGGCTGATTTCTTGTCCTGTGATAAAAAGCCTTCTGTTTGCGACTGCCAAACCTTTCAGGGGAGCATTTGCAACCGGTTGGCACCATTTTTGAGTGAATTGCGAAAAGTCAGATTTTTCCTAAAAATGTGACCCCGGGGCTTAGGGATTTTTTGAAAAAAAATATTTTCCACCGGTTAAGTAGTTGAGGGCTGATTTCTTGTCCTGTGATAAAAAGCCTTCTGTTTCCATCGCCAAAGCTTTCATGGGAGCATTTGCAACCGGTTGGCACCATTTTTGAGTGAATTGCCAAAAGTCAGATTTTTGCTGAATTTGTGACCCCGGGGCTTAGGGATTTTTTCAAAAAAATATTTTCCACCGTTTAAGTTGTTGAGGGCTGATTTCTTGTCCTGTGATAAAATGCCTTCTGTTTCCATCGCCAAAGCTTTCAGGGGAGCATTTGCAACCGGTTGGCACCATTTTTGAGTGAATTGCCAAAAGTCAGATTTTTGCTGAAATTGTGACCCCGGGGCTTAGGGATTTTTTCAAAAAAAAAATTTCCACAGGTTAAGTTGTTGAGGGCTGATTTCTTGTCCTGTGATAAAAAGCCTTCTGTGTCGACTGACAAACCTTTCAGGGGAGCATTTGCAACCGGTTGGCACCATTTTTGAGTGAATTGCCAAAAGTCAGATTTTTGCTGAAATTGTGACCCCGGGGCTTATGGATTTTTTCAAAAAAATCTTTTTCCGCCAGTTAAGTTGTTGAGGGCTGATTTCTTGTCCTGTGATAAAAAGCCTTCTGTTTCCATCGCCAAAGGTTTCAGGAGGACATTTGCAACCGGTTGGCACCATTTTTGAGTGAATTGCCAAAAGTCAGATTTTTTCTGAAATTGTGACCCCGGGGCTTAGGGATTTTTTCAAAAAAATATTTTCCACCGATTAAGTTGTTGAGGGCTTATTTCTTGTCCTGTGATAAAAAGCCTTCTGTTTCCATCGCCAAAGCTTTCAGGGGAGCATTTGCAACCGGTTGGCACCATTTTTGAGTGAATTGCCAAAAGTCAGATTTTTGCTAAAATTCTGACCCCGGGGCTTAGGGATTTTTTCAAAAAAATATTTTCCGCCGGTTAAGTTGTTGAGGGCTGATTTCTTGTCCTGTGATAAAAAGCCTTCTGTTTCCATCGCCAAAGCTTTCAGGGGAGCATTTGCAAGTGTTTGGCACCATTTTTCAGTGAATTGCCAAATGTCAGATTTTTGCTGAAAAAAAATCTTTTTCCGCCGGTTAAGTTGTTGAGGGCTGATTTCTTGTCCTGTGATAAAAAGCCTTCGGTTTCGACTGCCAAACCTTTCAGGGGAGCATTTGCAACCGGTTGGCACCATTTTTGAGTGAATTGCCAAAAGTTAGATTTTTCCTGAAATTGTGACCCCGGGGCTTAGGGATTTCTGCAAAAAAAATATTTTCCACCGGTTAAGTTGTTGAGGGCTGATTTCTTGTCCTGTGATAAAAAGCCTTCTGTTTCGACTGCCAAACCTTTCAGGGGAGCATTTGCAAGTGTTTGGTACCATTTTTCAGTGAATTGCCAAAAGTCAGATTTTTGCTGAAAAAAAATCTTTTTCCGCCGGTTAAGTTGTTGAGGGCTGATTTCTTGTCCTGTGATAAAAAGCCTTCTGTTTCGACTGCCAAACCTTTCAGGGGAGCATTTGCAAGTGTTTGGCACCATTTTTCAGTGAATTGCCAAAAGTCAGATTTTTCCTGAAATTGTGACCCCGGGGCTTAGGGATTTTTTCAAAAAAATATTTTCCGCCGGTTAAGTTGTTGAGGGCTGATTTCTTGTCCTCTGATAAAAAGCCTTCTGTTTCCATCGCCAAAGGTTTCAGGGGAGCATTTGCAACCGGTTGGCACCATTTTTGAGTGAATTGCCAAAAGTCAGATTTTTCCTGAAATTGTGACCCCGGGGCTTATGGATTTTTTCAAAAAAATCTTTTTCCGCCGGTTAAGTTGGTGAGGACTGATTTCTTGTCCTGTAATAAAAAGCCTTCTTTTTCCTTCGCCAAAGCTTTCAGGGGAGCATTTGCAAGTGTTTGGCACAATTTTTGAGTGAATTGCCAAAAGTCAGATTTTTGCTGAAATTGTGACCCCGGGGCTTAGGGATTTTTTCAAAAAAATATTTTCTGCCGGTTAAGTTGTTGAGGGCTGATTTCTTGTCCTGTGATAAAAAGCATTCTGTTTCGACTGCCAAACCTTTCAGGGGAGCATTTGCAACCGGCTGGCACCATTTTTGAGTGAATTGCCAAAAGTCAGATTTTTGCTGAAATTGTGACCCCGGGGCTTATGGATTTATTCAAAAAAATATTTTCCACCGGTTAAGTTGTTGAGGGCTGATTTCTTGTCCTGTGATAAAAAGCCTTCTGTTTCCATCGCCAAAGCTTTCAGGGGAGCATTTGCAAGTGTTTGGCACCATTTTTCAGTGAATTGCCAAAAGTCAGATTTTTGCTGAAAAAAAATCTTTTTCCGCCGGTTAAGTTGTTGAGGGCTGATTTCTTGTCCTGTGATAAAAAGCCTTCTGTTTCGACTGCCAAACCTTTCAGGGGAGCATTTGCAACCGGTTGGCACCATTTTTGAGTGAATTGCCAAAAGTTAGATTTTTCCTGAAATTGTGACCCCGGGGCTTAGGGATTTTTTCAAAAAAAATATTTTCCACCGGTTAAGTTGTTGAGGGCTGATTTCTTGTCCTGTGATAAAAAGCCTTCTGTTTCGACTGCCAAACCTTTCAGGGGAGCATTTGCAACCGGTTGGCACCATTTTTGAGTGAATTGCCAAAAGTCAGATTTTTCCTGAAATTGTGACCCCGGGGCTTAGGGATTTTTTCAAAAAAATATTTTCCACCGGTTAAGTTTTTGAGGGCTGATTTCTTGTCCTGTGGTAAAAAGCCTTCTGTTTCCATCGCCAAAGTCTTCGGGGGATCATTTGCAACCGCTTGGCACCATTTTTGTGTGAATTGCCAAAAGTCAGATTTTTGCTGAAATTGTGACCCCGGGGCTTAAGGATTTTTTCAAAAAAATATTTTCCGCCGGTTAAGTTGTTGAGGGCTGATTTCTTGTCCTCTGATAAAAAGCCTTCTTTTTCCTTCGCCAAAGCTTTCAGGGGAGCATTTGCAAGTATTTGGCACCATTTTTGAATGAATTGCCAAAAGTCAGATTCTTGCTGAAATTGTGACCCCGGGGCTTAGGGATTTTTTCAAAAAAATATTTTCTGCCGGTTAAGTTGTTGAGGGCTGATTTCTTGTCCTGTGATAAAAAGCCTTCTGTTTCGACTGCCAAACCTTTCAGGGGAGCATTTGCAACCGGTTGGCACCATTTTTGAGTGAATTGCCAAAAGTCAGATTTTTGCTGAAATTGTGACCCCGGGACTTAGGGATTTTTTCAAAAAAATCTTTTTCCGCCGGTTAAGTTGTTGAGGGCTGATTTCTTGTCCTGTGATAAAAAGCCTTCTTTTTCCTTCGCCAAAGCTTTCAGGGGAGCATTTGCAAGTGTTTGGAACCATTTTTCAGTGAATTGCCAAAAGTCAGATTTTTGCTGAAAAAAAATCTTTTTCCGCCGGTTAAGTTGGTGAGGGCTGATTTCTTGTCCTGTGATAAAAAGCCTTCTTTTTCCTTCGCCAAAGCTTTCAGGGGAGCATTTGCAAGTATTTGGCACCATTTTTGAGTGAATTGCCAAAAGTCAGATTTTTGCAGAAATTGTGACCTCGGGGCTTAGGGATTTTTTCAAAAAAATATTTTCTGCCGGTTACGTTGTTGAGGGCTGATTTCTTGTCCTGTGATAAAAAGCCTTCTGTTTCGACTGCCAAACCTTTCAGGGGAGCATTTGCAACCGGCTGGCACCATTTTTGAGTGAATTGCCAAAAGTCAGATTTTTCCTGAAATTGTGACCCCGGGGCTTAGGGATTTTTTCAAAAAAATATTTTCTGCCGGTTAAGTTGTTGAGGGCTGATTTCTTGTCCTGTGATAAAAAGCCTTCTGTTTCCATCGCCAAAGCTTTCAGGGGAGCATTTGCAAGTGTTTGGCACCATTTTTGAGTGAATTGCCAAAAGTTAGATTTTTGCAGAAATTGTGACCCCGGGGCTTATGGATTTTTTGAAAAAAATATTTTCCGCCGGTTAAGTTGTTGAGGGCTGATTTCTTGTACTGTGATAAAAAGCCGTCTGTTTCGACTGCCGAAGCTTTCAGGGGAGCATTTGCAATCGGCTGGCACCATTTTTCTCTGAATTGCCAAAAGTCAGATTTTTGCTGAAATTGTGACCCCGGGGCTTAGGGATTTTTTCAAAAAAATATTTTCTGCCGGTTAAGTTGTTGAGGGCTGATTTCTTGTCCTGTGGTAAAAAGCCTTCTGTTTCGACTGCCAAACCTTTCAGGGGAGCATTTGCAACCGGTTGGCACCATTTTTGAGTGAATTGCCAAAAGTCAGATTTTTCCTGAAATTGTGACCCCGGGGCTTATGGATTTTTTCAAAAAAATATTTTCCACCGATTAAGTTGTAGAGGGCTGATTTCTTGTCCTGTGATAAAAAGCCTTCTGTTTCCATCGCCAAAGGTTTCAGGGGAGCATTTGCAACCGGTTAGCACCATTTTTGAGTGAATTGCCAAAAGTCAGATTTTTGCTGAAATTGTGACCCCGGGGCTTAGGGATTTTTTCAAAAAAATATTTTCCGCCGGTTAAGTTGTTGAGGGTTGATTTTTTGTCCTCTGATAAAAAGCCTTCTGTTTCCATCGCCAAAGCTTTCAGGGGAGCATTTGCAAGTGTTTGGGACCATTTTTGAGTGAATTGCCAAAAGTTAGATTTTTGCAGAAATTGTGACCCCGGGGCTTATGGATTTTTTGAAAAAAATATTTTCCGCCGGTTAAGTTGTTGAGGGCTGATTTCTTGTACTGTGATAAAAAGCCGTCTGTTTCGACTGCCGAAGCTTTCAGGGGAGCATTTGCAATCGGCTGGCACCATTTTTCTCTGAATTGCCAAAAGTCAGATTTTTGCTGAAATTGTGACCCCGGGGCTTAGGGATTTTTTCAAAAAAATATTTTCTGCCGGTTAAGTTGTTGAGGGCTGATTTCTTGTCCTGTGGTAAAAAGCCTTCTGTTTCGACTGCCAAACCTTTCAGGGGAGCATTTGCAACCGGTTGGCACCATTTTTGAGTGAATTGCCAAAAGTTAGATTTTTCCTGAAATTGTGACCCCGGGGCTTAGGGATTTCTGCAAAAAAAATATTTTCCACCGGTTAAGTTGTTGAGGGCTGATTTCTTGTCCTGTGATAAAAAGCCTTCTGTTTCGACTGCCAAACCTTTCAGGGGAGCATTTGCAAGTGTTTGGTACCATTTTTCAGTGAATTGCCAAAAGTCAGATTTTTGCTGAAAAAAAATCTTTTTCCGCCGGTTAAGTTGTTGAGGGCTGATTTCTTGTCCTGTGATAAAAAGCCTTCTGTTTCGACTGCCAAACCTTTCAGGGGAGCATTTGCAAGTGTTTGGCACCATTTTTCAGTGAATTGCCAAAAGTCAGATTTTTCCTGAAATTGTGACCCCGGGGCTTAGGGATTTTTTCAAAAAAATATTTTCCGCCGGTTAAGTTGTTGAGGGCTGATTTCTTGTCCGCTGATAAAAAGCCTTCTGTTTCCATCGCCAAAGGTTTCAGGGGAGCATTTGCAACCGGTTGGCACCATTTTTGAGTGAATTGCCAAAAGTCAGATTTTTCCTGAAATTGTGACCCCGGGGCTTATGGATTTTTTCAAAAAAATCTTTTTCCGCCGGTTAAGTTGGTGAGGACTGATTTCTTGTCCTGTAATAAAAAGCCTTCTTTTTCCTTCGCCAAAGCTTTCAGGGGAGCATTTGCAAGTGTTTGGCACAATTTTTGAGTGAATTGCCAAAAGTCAGATTTTTGCTGAAATTGTGACCCCGGGGCTTAGGGATTTTTTCAAAAAAATATTTTCTGCCGGTTAAGTTGTTGAGGGCTGATTTCTTGTCCTGTGATAAAAAGCATTCTGTTTCGACTGCCAAACCTTTCAGGAGAGCATTTGCAACCGGCTGGCACCATTTTTGAGTGAATTGCCAAAAGTCAGATTTTTGCTGAAATTGTGACCCCGGGGCTTATGGATTTATTCAAAAAAATATTTTCCACCGGTTAAGTTGTTGAGGGCTGATTTCTTGTCCTGTGATAAAAAGCCTTCTGTTTCCATCGCCAAAGCTTTCAGGGGAGCATTTGCAAGTGTTTGGCACCATTTTTCAGTGAATTGCCAAAAGTCAGATTTTTCTGAAAAAAAATCTTTTTCCGCCGGTTAAGTTGTTGAGGGCTGATTTCTTGTCCTGTGATAAAAAGCCTTCTGTTTCGACTGCCAAACCTTTCAGGGGAGCATTTGCAACCGGTTGGCACCATTTTTGAGTGAATTGCCAAAAGTTAGATTTTTCCTGAAATTGTGACCCCGGGGCTTAGGGATTTTTTCAAAAAAAATATTTTCCACCGGTTAAGTTGTTGAGGGCTGATTTCTTGTCCTGTGATAAAAAGCCTTCTGTTTCGACTGCCAAACCTTTCAGGGGAGCATTTGCAAGTGTTTGGTACCATTTTTCAGTGAATTGCCAAAAGTCAGATTTTTGCTGAAAAAAAATCTTTTTCCGCCGGTTAATTTGTCGAGGGCTGATTTCTTGTCCTGTAATAAAAAGCCTTCTGTTTCGACTGCCAAACCTTTCAGGGGAGCATTTGCAAGTGTTTGGCACCATTTTTCAGTGAATTGCCAAAAGTCAGATTTTTCCTGAAATTGTGACCCCGGGGCTTAGGGATTTTTTCAAAAAAATATTTTCCGCCGGTTAAGTTGTTGAGGGCTGATTTCTTGTCCTCTGATAAAAAGCCTTCTGTTTCCATCGCCAAAGGTTTCAGGGGAGCATTTGCAACCGGTTGGCACCATTTTTGAGTGAATTGCCAAAAGTCAGATGTTTCCTGAAATTGTGACCCCGGGGCTAAGGGATTTTTTCAAAAAAATATTTTCCGCCGGTTAAGTTGTTGAGGGCTGATTTCTTGTCCTGTAATAAAAAGCCTTCTGTTTCCATCGCCAAAGCTTTCAGGGGAGCATTTGCAAGTGTTTGGCACCATTTTTGAGTGAATTGCCAAAAGTCAGATTTTTGCTGAAATTGTGACCCCGGGGCTTAAGGATTTTTTCAAAAAAATATTTTCTGCCGGTTAAGTTGTTGAGGGCTGATTTCTTGTCCTGTGATAAAAAGCCTTCTGTTTCGACAGCCAAACCTTTCATGGGAGCATTTGCAACCGGTTGGCACCATTTTTGAGTGAATTGCCAAAAGTCAGATTTTTCCTGAAATTGTGACCCCGGGGCTTAGGGATTTTTTCAAAAAAATATTTTCCACCGGTTAAGTTTTTGAGGGCTGATTTCTTGTCCTGTGGTAAAAAGCCTTCTGTTTCCATCGCCAAAGTCTTCGGGGGATCATTTGCAACCGCTTGGCACCATTTTTGTGTGAATTGCCAAAAGTCAGATTTTTGCTGAAATTGTGACCCCGGGGCTTAAGGATTTTTTCAAAAAAATATTTTCCGCCGGTTAAGTTGTTGAGGGCTGATTTCTTGTCCTCTGATAAAAAGCCTTCTTTTCCTTCGCCAAAGCTTTCAGGGGAGCATTTGCAAGTATTTGGCACCATTTTTGAATGAATTGCCAAAAGTCAGATTCTTGCTGAAATTGTGACCCCGGGGCTTAGGGATTTTTTCAAAAAAATATTTTCTGCCGGTTAAGTTGTTGAGGGCTGATTTCTTGTCCTGTGATAAAAAGCCTTCTGTTTCGACTGCCAAACCTTTCAGGGGAGCATTTGCAACCGGTTGGCACCATTTTTGAGTGAATTGCCAAAAGTCAGATTTTTGCTGAAATTGTGACCCCGGGACTTAGGGATTTTTTCAAAAAAATCTTTTTCCGCCGGTTAAGTTGTTGAGGGCTGATTTCTTGTCCTGTGATAAAAAGCCTTCTTTTTCCTTCGCCAAAGCTTTCAGGGGAGCATTTGCAAGTGTTTGGAACCATTTTTCAGTGAATTGCCAAAAGTCAGATTTTTGCTGAAAAAAAATCTTTTTCCGCCGGTTAAGTTGGTGAGGGCTGATTTCTTGTCCTGTGATAAAAAGCCTTCTTTTTCCTTCGCCAAAGCTTTCAGGGGAGCATTTGCAAGTATTTGGCACCATTTTTGAGTGAATTGCCAAAAGTCAGATTTTTGCAGAAATTGTGACCTCGGGGCTTAGGGATTTTTTCAAAAAAATATTTTCTGCCGGTTACGTTGTTGAGGGCTGATTTCTTGTCCTGTGATAAAAAGCCTTCTGTTTCGACTGCCAAACCTTTCAGGGGAGCATTTGCAACCGGCTGGCACCATTTTTCAGTGAATTGCCAAAAGTCAGATTTTTCCTGAAATTGTGACCCCGGGGCTTAGGGATTTTTTCAAAAAAATATTTTCCACCGGTTAAGTTTTTGAGGGCTGATTTCTTGTCCTGTGGTAAAAAGCCTTCTGTTTCCATCGCCAAAGTCTTCGGGGGATCATTTGCAACCGCTTGGCACCATTTTTGTGTGAATTGCCAAAAGTCAGATTTTTGCTGAAATTGTGACCCCGGGGCTTAAGGATTTTTTCAAAAAAATATTTTCCGCCGGTTAAGTTGTTGAGGGCTGATTTCTTGTCCTCTGATAAAAAGCCTTCTTTTCCTTCGCCAAAGCTTTCAGGGGAGCATTTGCAAGTATTTGGCACCATTTTTGAATGAATTGCCAAAAGTCAGATTCTTGCTGAAATTGTGACCCCGGGGCTTAGGGATTTTTTCAAAAAAATATTTTCTGCCGGTTAAGTTGTTGAGGGCTGATTTCTTGTCCTGTGATAAAAAGCCTTCTGTTTCGACTGCCAAACCTTTCAGGGGAGCATTTGCAACCGGTTGGCACCATTTTTGAGTGAATTGCCAAAAGTCAGATTTTTGCTGAAATTGTGACCCCGGGACTTAGGGATTTTTTCAAAAAAATCTTTTTCCGCCGGTTAAGTTGTTGAGGGCTGATTTCTTGTCCTGTGATAAAAAGCCTTCTTTTTCCTTCGCCAAAGCTTTCAGGGGAGCATTTGCAAGTGTTTGGAACCATTTTTCAGTGAATTGCCAAAAGTCAGATTTTTGCTGAAAAAAAATCTTTTTCCGCCGGTTAAGTTGGTGAGGGCTGATTTCTTGTCCTGTGATAAAAAGCCTTCTTTTTCCTTCGCCAAAGCTTTCAGGGGAGAATTTGCAAGTATTTGGCACCATTTTTGAGTGAATTGCCAAAAGTCAGATTTTTGCAGAAATTGTGACCTCGGGGCTTAGGGATTTTTTCAAAAAAATATTTTCTGCCGGTTACGTTGTTGAGGGCTGATTTCTTGTCCTGTGATAAAAAGCCTTCTGTTTCGACTGCCAAACCTTTCAGGGGAGCATTTGCAACCGGCTGGCACCATTTTTCAGTGAATTGCCAAAAGTCAGATTTTTCCTGAAATTGTGACCCCGGGGCTTAGGGATTTTTTCAAAAAAATATTTTCTGCCGGTTAAGTTGTTGAGGGCTGATTTCTTGTCCTGTGATAAAAAGCCTTCTGTTTCCATCGCCAAAGCTTTCAGGGGAGCATTTGCAAGTGTTTGGCACCATTTTTGAGTGAATTGCCAAAAGTTAGATTTTTGCAGAAATTGTGACCCCGGGGCTTATGGATTTTTTGAAAAAAATATTTTCCGCCGGTTAAGTTGTTGAGGGCTGATTTCTTGTACTGTGATAAAAAGCCGTCTGTTTCGACTGCCGAAGCTTTCAGGGGAGCATTTGCAATCGGCTGGCACCATTTTTCTCTGAATTGCCAAAAGTCAGATTTTTGCTGAAATTGTGACCCCGGGGCTTAGGGATTTTTTCAAAAAAATATTTTCTGCCGGTTAAGTTGTTGAGGGCTGATTTCTTGTCCTGTGGTAAAAAGCCTTCTGTTTCGACTGCCAAACCTTTCAGGGGAGCATTTGCAACCGGTTGGCACCATTTTTGAGTGAATTGCCAAAAGTCAGATTTTTCCTGAAATTGTGACCCCGGGGCTTATGGATTTTTTCAAAAAAATATTTTCCACCGATTAAGTTGTAGAGGGCTGATTTCTTGTCCTGTGATAAAAAGCCTTCTGTTTCCATCGCCAAAGGTTTCAGGGGAGCATTTGCAACCGGTTAGCACCATTTTTGAGTGAATTGCCAAAAGTCAGATTTTTGCTGAAATTGTGACCCCGGGGCTTAGGGATTTTTTCAAAAAAATATTTTCCGCCGGTTAAGTTGTTGAGGGTTGATTTTTTGTCCTCTGATAAAAAGCCTTCTGTTTCCATCGCCAAAGCTTTCAGGGGAGCATTTGCAAGTGTTTGGGACCATTTTTGAGTGAATTGCCAAAAGTTAGATTTTTGCAGAAATTGTGACCCCGGGGCTTATGGATTTTTTGAAAAAAATATTTTCCGCCGGTTAAGTTGTTGAGGGCTGATTTCTTGTACTGTGATAAAAAGCCGTCTGTTTCGACTGCCGAAGCTTTCAGGGGAGCATTTGCAATCGGCTGGCACCATTTTTCTCTGAATTGCCAAAAGTCAGATTTTTGCTGAAATTGTGACCCCGGGGCTTAGGGATTTTTTCAAAAAAATATTTTCTGCCGGTTAAGTTGTTGAGGGCTGATTTCTTGTCCTGTGGTAAAAAGCCTTCTGTTTCGACTGCCAAACCTTTCAGGGGAGCATTTGCAACCGGTTGGCACCATTTTTGAGTGAATTGCCAAAAGTCAGATTTTTCCTGAAATTGTGACCCCGGGGCTTAGGGATTTTTTCAAAAAAATATTTTCCGCCGGTTAAGTTGTTGAGGGTTGATTTTTTGTCCTCTGATAAAAAGCCTTCTGTTTCCATCGCCAAAGCTTTCAGGGGAGCATTTGCAATTGTTTGGGACCATTTTTGAGTGAATTGCCAAAAGTTAGATTTTTGCAGAAATTGTGACCCCGGGGCTTATGGATTTTTTGAAAAAAATATTTTCCGCCGGTTAAGTTGTTGAGGGCTGATTTCTTGTACTGTGATAAAAAGCCGTCTCTTTCGACTGCCGAAGCTTTCAGGGGAGCATTTGCAATCGGCTGGCACCATTTTTCTCTGAATTGCCAAAAGTCAAATTTTTGCTGAAAAAAATCTTTTTCCGCCGGTTAAGTTGTTGAGGGCTGATTTCTTGTACTGTGATAAAAAGCCGTCTGTTTTGACTGACAAAGCTTTAAGGGGAGCATTTGCAACCTCTTGGCACCATTTTTGAGTGAATTGCCAAAAGTCAGATTTTTGCTGAAATTCTGACCCCGGGGCTTACGGATTTTTTCAAAAAAATATTTTCCGCCGGTTAAGTTGATGAGGGCTGATTTCTTGTCCTGTGATAAAAAGCCTTCTGTTTCCATCACCAAAGCTTTCAGGGGAGCATTTGCAAGTGCTTGGCACTATTTTTCAGTGAATTGCCAAAAGTCAGATTTTTGCTGAAAAAAAATCTTTTTCCGCCGGTTAAGTTGTTGAGGGCTGATTTCTTGTCCTGTGATAAAAAGCCTTCTTTTTCCTTCGCCAAAGCTTTCAGGGGAGCTTTTGCAAGTGTTTGGCACCATTTTTGAGTGAATTGCCAAAAGTTAGATTTTTTGCAGAAATTGTGACCCCGGGGCTTATGGATTTTTTGAAAAAAATATTTTCCACCGGTTAAGTTGTTGAGGGCTGATTTCTTGTACTGTGATAAAAAGCCGTCTGTTTCGACTGCCGAAGCTTTCAGGGGAGCATTTGCAATCGGCTGGCACCATTTTTCTCTGAATTGCCAAAAGTCAGATTTTTGCAGAAATTGTGACCTCGGGGCTTAGGGATTTTTTCAAAAAAATATTTTCTGCCGGTTACGTTGTTGAGGGCTGATTTCTTGTCCTGTGATAAAAAGCCTTCTGTTTCGACTGCCAAACCTTTCAGGGGAGCATTTGCAACCGGCTGGCACCATTTTTCAGTGAATTGCCAAAAGTCAGATTTTTCCTGAAATTGTGACCCCGGGGCTTAGGGATTTTTTCAAAAAAATATTTTCCGCCGGTTAAGTTGATGAGGGCTGATTTCTTGTCCTGTGATAAAAAGCCTTCTTTTCCCTTCGCCAAAGCTTTCAGGGGAGCATTTGCAAGTGCTTGGCACCATTTTTGAGTGAATTGCCAAAAGTCAGATTTTTGCTGAAAAAAAATCTTTTTCCGCCGGTTAAGTTGTTGAGGGCTGATTTCTTGTCCTGTGATAAAAAGCCTTCTTTTTCCTTCGCCAAAGCTTTCAGGGGAGCTTTTGCAAGTGTTTGGCACCATTTTTGAGTGAATTGCCAAAAGTCAGATTTTTGCAGAAATTGTGACCTCGGGGCTTAGGGATTTTTTCAAAAAAAAAAAATTCTGCCGGTTACGTTGTTGAGGGCTGATTTCTTGTCCTGTGATAAAAAGCCTTCTGTTTCGACTGCCAAACCTTTCAGGGGAGCATTTGCAACCGGCTGGCACCATTTTTCAGTGAATTGCCAAAAGTCAGATTTTTCCTGAAATTGTGACCCCGGGGCTTAGGGATTTTTTCAAAAAAATATTTTCTGCCGGTTAAGTTGTTGAGGGCTGATTTCTTGTCCTGTGATAAAAAGCCTTCTGTTTCCATCGCCAAAGCTTTCAGGGGAGCATTTGCAACCGGTTGGCACCATTTTTGAGTGAATTTCCAAAAGTCAGATTTTTGGTGAAATTGTGACCTCGGGGCTTATGGATTTTTTCAAAAAAAAAATTTCCGCCGGTTAAGTTGTTGAGGGCTGATTTCTTGTCCTGTGATAAAAAGCCTTCTGTTTCCATCGCCAAAGCTTTCAGGGGAGCATTTGCAACCGGTTGGCACCATTTTTGAGTGAATTGCCAAAAGTCAGATTTTTGCTCAAATTGTGACCCCGGGGCTTAGGGATTTTTTTTAAAAAAAAAAAAATCCACGAGTTAAGTTGTTGAGGGCTGATTTCTTGTCCTGTGATAAAAAGCCTTCTATTTCCATCGCCAAAGCTTTCAGGGGAGCATTTGCAACCGGTTGGCACCATTTTTGAGTGAATTGCCAAAAGTCAGATTTTTCCTGAAATTGTGACCCCGGGGCTTAGGGATTTTTTCAAAAAAATATTTTCCGCCGGTTAAGTTGATGAGGGCTGATTTCTTGTCCTGTGATAAAAAGCCTTCTTTTTCCTTCGCCAAAGCTTTCAGGGGAGCATTTGCAAGTGCTTGGCACCATTTTTGAGTGAATTGCCAAAAGTCAGATTTTTGCTGAAATTGTGACCCCGGGGCTTAGGGATTTTTTCAAAAAAATATTTTCTGCCGGTTAAGTTGTTGAGGGCTGATTTCTTGTCCTGTGATAAAAAGCCTTCAGTTTCCATCGCCAAAGCTTTCAGGGCAGCATTTGCAACCGGTTGGCACCATTTTTGAGTGAATTGCCAAAAGTCAGATTTTTGCTGAAATTGTGACCCCGGGGCTTTGGGATTTTTTCAAAAAAATATTTTACGCCGGTTAAGTTGTTGAGGGCTGTTTTCTTTTCCTGTGATAAAAAGCCTTCTGTTTCCATCGCCAAAGCTTTCAGGGGAGCATTTGCAAGTGTTTGGCACCATTTTTCAGTGAATTGCCAAAAGTCAGATTTTTGCTGAAAAAAAATCTTTTTCCGCCGGTTAAGTTGTTGAGGGCTGATTTCTTGTACTGTGATAAAAAGCCGTCTGTTTCAACTGCCGAAGCTTTCAGGGGAGCATTTGCAATCGGCTGGCACCATTTTTCACTGAATTGCCAAAAGTCAAATTTTTGCTGAAAAAAATCTTTTTCCGCCGGTTAAGTTGTTGAGGGCTGATTTCTTGTCCTGTGATAAAAAGGCTTCTGTTTCCATCGCCAAAGCTTTCAGGGGAGCATTTGCAACCGGATGGCACCATTTTTGAGTGAATTGCCAAAAGTCAGATTTTTGCTGAAATTGTGACCCCGGGGCTTAGGGATTTTTTCAAACAAATATTTTCTGCCGGTTAAGTTGTTGAGGGCTGATTTTTTGTCCTGTGATAAAAAGCCTTCTGTTTCCATCGCCAAAGCTTTCAGGGGAGCATTTCCAACCGGTTGGCACCATTTTTGAGTGAATTGCCAAAAGTCAGATTTTTGCTGAACTTGTGACCCCGGGGCTTAGGGATTTTTTCAAAAATTCTTTTCCGCCGTACTGTGATAAAAAGCCGTCTGTTTCCATCGCCAAAGCTTTCAGGGGAGCATTTCCAACCGCTTGGCACCATTTTTCACTGAATTGCCAAAAGTCAAATTTTTGCTGAAAAAAATCTTTTTCCGCCGGTTAAGTTGTTGAGGGCTGATTTCTTGTCCTGTGATAAAAAGCCTTCTGTTTTGACTGCCAAAGCTTTCAGGGGAGCATTTGCAACCGGTTGGCACCATTTTTGAGTGAATTGCCAAAAGACAGATTTTTGCTGAAATTGTGACCCCGGGACTTAGGGATTTTTTCAAAAAAAAAAATTTCCACCGGTTAAGTTGCTGAGGGCTGATTTCTTGTCCTGTGATAAAAAGCCTTCTGTTTCCAGTGCCAAAGCTTTCAGGGGAGCATTTGCAACAAGTTGGCACCATTTTTGAGTGAATTGCCAAAAGTCAGATTTTTGCTGAAAAAAAATCTTTTTCCGCCGGTTAAGTTGTTGAGGGCTGATTTCTTCTCCTGTGATAAAAAGCCTTCTTTTTCCTTCGCCAAAGCTTTCAGGGGAGCATTTGCAAGTGTTTGGCACCATTTTTGAGTGAATTGCCAAAAGTCAGATTTTTTCAGAAATTGTGACCCCGGGGCTTAGGGATTTTTTCAAAAAAATATTTTCTGCCGGTTAAGTTGTTGAGGGCTGATTTCTTGTCCTGTGATAAAAAGCCTTCTGTTTCGACTGCCAAACCTCTCAGGGGAGCATTTGCAACCTGTTGGCACCATTTTTGAGTGAATTGCCAAAAGTCAGATTTTTGGTGAAATTGTGACCCCGGGGCTTATGGATTTTTTCAAAAAAATATTTTCCACCGATTAAGTTGTAGAGGGCTGATTTCTTGTCCTGTGATAAAAAGCCTTCTGTTTCGACTGCCAAAGCTTTCAGGGGAGCATTTGCAACCGCTTGGCACCATTTTTGAGTGAATTGCCAAAAGTCAGATTTTTGCTGAAATTGTGACCCCAGGGCTTAGGGATTTTTTCCCAAAAAAACTTTCCACCGGTTAAGTTGTTGAGGGCTGATTATTTGTCCTGTGATAAAAAGCCTTCTGTTTCCATCACCAAAGCTTTCAGGGGAGCATTTGCAAGTGTTTGGCACCATTTTTCAGTGAATTGCCAAAAGTCAGATTTTTGCTGAAAAAAAATCTTTTTCCGCCGGTTAAGTTGTTGAGGGCTGATTTCTTGTCCTGTGATAAAAAGCCTTCTTTTTCCTTCGCCAAAGCTTTCAGGGGAGCTTTTGCAAGTGTTTGGCACCATTTTTGAGTGAATTGCCAAAAGTCAGATTTTTGCAGAAATTGTGACCTCGGGGCTTAGGGACTTTTTCAAAAAAATATTTTCTGCCGGTTACGTTGTTGAGGGCTGATTTCTTGTCCTGTGATAAAAAGCCTTCTGTTTCGACTGCCAAACCTCTCAGGGGAGCATTTGCAACCTGTTGACACCATTTTTGAGTGAATTGCCAAAAGTCAGATTTTTGCTGAAATTGTGACCCAGGGGCTTAGGGATTTTTTCAAAAAAAAAAAAAAAAATCCACTGGTTAAGTTGTTGAGGGCTGATTTCTTGTCCTGTGATAAAAAGCCTTCTGTTTCGACTGCCAAACCTTTCAGGGGAGCATTTGCAACCGGTTGGCACCATTTTTGAGTGAATTGCCAAAAGTCAGATTTTTGTTGAAATTGTGACCCCGGGTCTTAGGGATTTTTTCAAAAAAATATTTTCCACCGGTTAAGTTGTTGAGGGCTGATTTCTTGTCCTGTGATAAAAAGCCTTCTGTTTCCATCGACAAAGCTTTCAGGGGAGCATTTGCAAGTGTTTGGCACCATTTTTGAGTGAATTGCCAAAAGTCAGATTTTTTCTGAAATTGTGACCCCGGGGCTTTGGGATTTTTTCAAAAAAATATTTTACGCCGGTTAAGTTGTTGAGGGCTGTTTTCTTTTCCTGTGATAAAAAGCCTTCTGTTTCCATCGCCAAAGCTTTCAGGGGAGCATTTGCAAGTGTTTGGCACCATTTTTCAGTGAATGGCCAAAAGTCAGATTTTTGCTGAAAAAAAATCTTTTTCCGCCGGTTAAGTTGTTGAGGGCTGATTTCTTGTACTGTGATAAAAAGCCGTCTGTTTCAACTGCCGAAGCTTTCAGGGGAGCATTTGCAATCGGCTGGCACCATTTTTCACTGAATTGCCAAAAGTCAAATTTTTGCTGAAAAAAATCTTTTTCCGCCGGTTAAGTTGTTGAGGGCTGATTTCTTGTCCTGTGATAAAAAGGCTTCTGTTTCCATCGCCAAAGCTTTCAGGGGAGCATTTGCAACCGGTTGGCACCATTTTTGAGTGAATTGCCAAAAGTCAGATTTTTCCTGAAATTGTGACCCCGGGGCTTAGGGATTTTTTCAAACAAATATTTTCTGCCGGTTAAGTTGTTGAGGGCTGATTTTTTGTCCTGTGATAAAAAGCCTTCTGTTTCCATCGCCAAAGCTTTCAGGGGAGCATTTCCAACCGGTTGGCACCATTTTTGAGTGAATTGCCAAAAGTCAGATTTTTGCTGAAATTGTGACCCCGGGGCTTAGGGATTTTTTCAAAAATTCTTTTCCGCCGTACTGTGATAAAAATCCGTCTGTTTCCATCGCCAAAGCTTTCAGGGGAGCATTTCCAACCGCTTGGCACCATTTTTCACTGAATTGCCAAAAGTCAAATTTTTGCTGAAAAAAATCTTTTTCCGCCGGATAAGTTGTTGAGGGCTGATTTCTTGTCCTGTGATAAAAAGCCTTCTGTTTTGACTGCCAAAGCTTTCAGGGGAGCATTTGCAACCGGTTGGCACCATTTTTGAGTGAATTGCCAAAAGTCAGATTTTTGCTGAAATTGTGACCCCGGGACTTAGGGATTTTTTCAAAAAAAAAAATTTCCACCGGTTAAGTTGCTGAGGGCTGATTTCTTGTCCTGTGATAAAAAGCCTTCTGTTTCCAGTGCCAAAGCTTTCAGGGGAGCATTTGCAACAAGTTGGCACCATTTTTGAGTGAATTGCCAAAAGTCAGATTTTTGCTGAAAAAAAATCTTTTTCCGCCGGTTAAGTTGTTGAGGGCTGATTTCTTCTCCTGTGATAAAAAGCCTTCTTTTTCCTTCGCCAAAGCTTTCAGGGGAGCATTTGCAAGTGTTTGGCACCATTTTTGAGTGAATTGCCAAAAGTCAGATTTTTTCAGAAATTGTGACCCCGGGGCTTAGGGATTTTTTCAAAAAAATATTTTCTGCCGGTTAAGTTGTTGAGGGCTGATTTCTTGTCCTGTGATAAAAAGCCTTCTGTTTCGACTGCCAAACCTCTCAGGGGAGCATTTGCAACCTGTTGGCACCATTTTTGAGTGAATTGCCAAAAGTCAGATTTTTGCTGAAATTGTGACCCAGGGGCTTAGGGATTTTTTTTTTTTTTTAAAAAAATCCACTGGTTAAGTTGTTGAGGGCTGATTTCTTGTCCTGTGATAAAAAGCCTTCTGTTTCGACTGCCAAACATTTCAGGGGAGCATTTGCAAGCGGTTGGCACCATTTTTGAGTGAATTGCCAAAAGTCAGATTTTTGTTGAAATTGTGACCCCGGGTCTTAGGGATTTTTTCAAAAAAATATTTTCCACCGGTTAAGTTGCTGAGGGCTGATTTCTTGTCCTGTGATAAAAAGCCTTCTGTTTCCATCGCCAAAGCTTTCAGGGGAGCATTTGCAAGTGTTTGGCACCATTTTTGAGTGAATTGCCAAAAGTCAGATTTTTTCTGAAATTGTGACCCCGGGGCTTAGGGATTTTTTCAAAAAAATATTTTCTGCCGGTTAAGTTGTTGAGGGCTGATTTCTTGTCCTGTGATAAAAAGCCTTCTGTTTCGACTGCCAAACCTTTCAGGGGAGCATTTGCAACCGGCTGGCACCATTTTTGAGTGAATTGCCAAAAGTCAGATTTTTGCTGAAATTGTGACCCCGGGGCTTAGGGATTTTTTCAAAAAAATATTTTCTGCCGGTTAAGTTGTTGAGGGCTGATTTCTTGTCCTGTGATAAAAAGCCTTCTGTTTCGACTGCCAAACCTTTCAGGGGAGCATTTGCAACTGGTTGGCACCATTTTTGAGTGAATTGCCAAAAGTCAGATTTTTGCTGAAATTGTGACCCCGGGGCTTAGGGATTTTTTCAAAAAAATATTTTACGCCGGTTAAGTTGTTTAGGGCTGTTTTCTTTTCCTGTGATAAAAAGCCTTCTGTTTCCATCGCCAAAGCTTTCAGGGGAGCATTTGCAAGTGTTTGGCACCATTTTTGAGTGAATTGCCAAAAGTCAGATTTTTGCTGAAAAAAAATCTTTTTCCGCCGGTTAAGTTGTTGAGGGCTGATTTCTTGTCCTGTGATAAAAAGCCTTCTTTTTTTTCGCCAAAGCTTTCAGGGGAGCTTTTGCAACCGGTTGGCACCATTTTTGAGTGAATTGCCAAAAGTCTGATTTTTGCTGAAATTGTGACCCCGGGTCTTAGGGATTTTTTCAAAAAAATATTTTCTACCGGTTACGTTGTTGAGGGCTGATTTCTTGTACTGTGATAAAAAGCCTTCTGTTTCCTTCGCCAAAGGTTTCAGGGGAGCATTTGCAACCGGTTGGCACCATTTTTGAGTGAATTGCCAAAAGTCAGATTTTTGCTGAAATTGTGACCCCGGGGCTTAGGGATTTTTTCAAAAAAATATTTTCCGCCGGTTAAGTTGTTGAGGGCTGATTTCTTGTCCTGTGATAAAAAGCCTTCTGTTTCCATCGCCAAAGCTTTCAGGGGAGCATTTGCAACCGGCTGGCACCATTTTTGAGTGAATTGCCAAAAGTCAGATTTTTCCTGAAATTGTGACCCCGGGGCTTAGGGATTTTTTCAAAAAAATATTTTCCACCGGTTAAGTTGTTGAGGGCTGATTTCTTGTCCTGTGATAAAAAGCCTTCTTTTTCCTTCGCCAAAGCTTTCAGGGGAGCATTTGCAACCGGTTGGCACCATTTTTGAGTGAATTTCCAAAAGTCAGATTTTTGGTGAAATTGTGACCCCGGAGCTTATGGATTTTTTCAAACAAATATTTTCCACCGGTTAAGTTGTTGAGGGCTGATTTCTTCTCCTGTGATAAAAAGCCTTCTGTTTCCATCGCCAAAGCTTTCAGGGGAGCATTTCCAACCGGTTGGCACCATTTTTGAGTGAATTGCCAAAAGTCAGATTTTTGCTGAAATTGTGACCCCGGGGCTTAGGGATTTTTTCAAAAAAAATCTTTTCCGCTGGGTAAGTTGTTGAGGGTTGATTTTTTATCCTGTGATAAAAAGCCTTCTGTTTCCACCGCAAAAGCTTTCAGGGGAGCATTTGCAAGTGTTTGGCACCATTTTTGAGTGAATTGCCAAAAGTTAGATTTTTCCTGAAATTGTGACCCCGGGGCTTATGGATTTTTTGAAAAAAATATTTTCCGCCGGTTAAGTTGTTGAGGGCTGATTTCTTGTACTGTGATAAAAAGCCATCTGTTTCAACTGCCGAAGCTTTCAGGGGAGCATTTGCAATCGGCTTGCACCATTTTTCACTGAATTGCCAAAAGTCAATTTTTTGCTGAAAAAAATCTTTTTCCGCCGGTTAAGTAGTTGAGGGCTGATTTCTTGTACTGTGATAAAAAGCCGTCTGTTTTGACTGCCAAAGCTTTCAGGGGAGCATTTGCAAC
The DNA here is from genome assembly GCF_965112155.1 of Podarcis liolepis. Taxonomy (NCBI): domain Eukaryota; kingdom Metazoa; phylum Chordata; class Lepidosauria; order Squamata; family Lacertidae; genus Podarcis; species Podarcis liolepis. The sequence continues at coordinate 66,942,357 of NC_139564.1, read as the reverse complement.
CGGTTGGCACCGTTTTTGAGTGAATTGCCAAAAGTCAGAATTTTGCTGAAATTGTGACCCCGGGGCTTAGGGATTTTTTCCAAAAAAAAATTTCCACCGGTTAAGTTGTTGAGGGCTGATTTCTTGTACTGTGATAAAAAGCCGTCTGTTTCAACTGCCGAAGCTTTCAGGGGAGCATTTGCAATCGGCTGGCACCATTTTTCACTGAATTGCCAAAAGTCAAATTTTTGCTGAAAAAAATCTTTTTCCGCCGGTTAAGTTGTTGAGGGCTGATTTCTTGTCCTGTGATAAAAAGCCTTCTTTATCCTTCGCCAAAGCTTTCAGGGGAGCATTTGCAACTGGTTGGCACCATTTTTTAGTGAATTGCCGAAAGTCAGATTTTTGCTGAAATTGTGACGCCGGGGCTTAGGGATATTTTCAAAAAAATATTTTCCGCCGGTTAAGCTGTTGAGGGCTGATTTCTTGTCTTGTGATAAAAAGACTTCTTTTTCCTTCGCCAAAGCTTTCAGGGGAGCATTTGCAAGAGTTTGGCACCATTTTTGAGTGAATTGCCAAAAGTCAGATTTTTCCTTAAATTGTGACCCCGGGGCTTAGGGATTTTTTCAAAAAAATATTTTCTGCCGGTTAAGTTGTTGAGGGCTGATTTCTTGTCCTGTGATAAAAAGCCTTCTGTTTCGAATGCCAAACCTTTCAGGAGAGCATTTGCAACCGGTTGGCACCATTTTTGAGTGAATTGCCAAAAGTCAGATTTTTGTTGAAATTGTGACCCCGGGTCTTAGGGATTTTTTCAAAAAAATATTTTCTGCCGCTTAAGTTGTTGAGGGCTAATTTCTTGTCCTGTGATAAAAAGCCTTCTGTTTCGACTGCCAAACCTCTCAGGGGAGCATTTGCAACCTGTTGGCACCATTTTTTAGTGAATTGCCAAAAGTCAGATTTTTGCTGAAATTGTGACCCAGGGTCTTAGGGATTTTTTCAAAAAAAAAAAATCCACTGGTTAAGTTGTTGAGGGCTGATTTCTTGTCCTGTGATAAAAAGCCTTCTGTTTCAACTGCCAAACCTCTCAGGGGAGCATTTGCAACCTGTTGGCACCATTTTTGACTGAATTGCCAAAAGTCAGATTTTTGCTGAAATTGTGACCCAGGGGCTTAGGGATTTTTTCAAAAAAAAAAAAAAATCCACTGGTTAAGTTGTTGAGGGCTGATTTCTTGTCCTGTGATAAAAAGCCTTCTGTTTCGACTGCCAAACCTCTCAGGGGAGCATTTGCAACCGGTTGGCACCATTTTTGAGTGAATTGCCAAAAGTCAGATTTTTGCTGAAATTGTGTCCCCGGGGCTTAGGGATTTTTTCAAAAAAAATCTTTTCCGCCGGGTAAGTTGTTGAGGGTTGATTTCTTGTCCTGTGATAAAAAGCCTTCTGTTTCGACTGCCAAACCTTTCAGGGGAGCATTTGCAACCGGTTGGCACCATTTTTGAGTGAATTGCCAAAAGTCAGATTTTTCCTGAAATTGGGACCCCGGGTCTTAGGGATTTTTTCAAAAAAATATTTTCCACCGGTTAAGTTGTTGAGGGCTGATTTCTTGTCCTGTGATAAAAAGCCTTCTGTTTCCATCGCCAAAGCTTTCAGGGGAGCATTTGCAACCGGTTGGCACCATTTTTTAATGAATTGCCGAAAGTCAGATTTTTGCTGAAATTGTGACGCCGGGGCTTAGGGATATTTTCAAAAAAATATTTTCCGCCGGTTAAGTTGTTGAGGGCTGATTTCTTGTCCTGTGATAAAAAGCCTTCTTTTTCCTTCGCCAAAGCTTTCAGGGGAGCATTTGCAAGAGTTTGGCACCATTTTTGAGTGAATTGCCAAAAGTCAGATTTTTCCTGAAATTGGGACCCCGGGTCTTAGGGATTTTTTCAAAAAAATATTTTCCACCGGTTAAGTTGTTGAGGGCTGATTTCTTGTCCTGTGATAAAAAGCCTTCTGTTTCCATCGCCAAAGCTTTCAGGGGAGCATTTGCAAGTGTTTGGCACCATTTTTCAGTGAATTGCCAAAAGTCTGATTTTTGCTGAAAAAAAATCTTTTTCCGCCGGTTAAGTTGTTGAGGGCTGATTTCTTGTCCTGTGATAAAAAGCCTTCTTTTTCCTTCGCCAAAGCTTTCAGGGGAGCATTTGCAACCGATTGGCACCATTTTTGAGTGAATTGCCAAAAGTCAGATTTTTGTTGAAATTGTGACCCCGGGTCTTAGGGATTTTTTCAAAAAAATATTTTCCACCGGTTAAGTTGTTGAGGGCTGATTTCTTGTCCTGTGATAAAAAGCCTTCTGTTTCCATCGCCAAAGCTTTCAGGGGAGCATTTGCAAGTGTTTGGCACCATTTTTGAGTGAATTGCCAAAAGTCAGATTTTTTCTGAAATTGTGACCCCGGGGCTTAGGGATTTTTTCAAAAAAATATTTTCTGCCGCTTAAGTTGTTGAGGGCTGATTTCTTGTCCTGTGATAAAAAGGCTTCTGTTTCGACTGCCAAACCTCTCAGGGGAGCATTTGCAACCTGTTGGCACCATTTTTGAGTGAATTGCCAAAAGTCAGATTTTTGCTGAAATTGTGACCCAGCGGCTTAGGGATTTTTTCAAAAAAAAAAAAAATCCACTGGTTAAGTTGTTGAGGGCTGATTTCTTGTCCTGTGATAAAAAGCCTTCTGTTTCGACTGCCAAACCTCTCAGGGGAGCATTTGCAACCGGTGGGCACCATTTTTGAGTGAATTGCCAAAAGTCAGATTTTTGCTGAAATTGTGTCCCCGGGGCTTAGGGATTTTTTCAAAAAAAATCTTTTCCGCCGGGTAAGTTGTTGAGGGTTGATTTTTTGTCCTGTGATAAAAAGCCTTCTGTTTCCATCGCCAAAGCTTTCAGGCGAGCATTTGCAACCGGTTGGCACCATTTTTGAGTGAATTGCCAAAAGTCAGATTTTTGCTGAAATTGTAACCCCGGGGCTTTGGGATTTTTTCAAAAAAATATTTTCCGCCGGTTAAGTTGTTGAGGGCTGATTTCTTGTCCTGTGATAAAAAGCCTTCTGTTTCCATCGCCAAAGCTTTCAGGGGAGCATTTGCAACCGGATGGCACCATTTTTGAGTGAATTGCCAAAAGTCAGATTTTTGCTGAAAAAAAATTTTTTTCCGCCAGTTAAGTTGTTGAGGGCTGATTTCTTGTACTGTGATAAAAAGCCTTCTTTATCCTTCGCCAAAGCTTTCAGGGGAGCATTTGCAACTGGTTGGCACCATTTCTTAGTGAATTGCCAAAAGTCAGATTTTTGCTGAAATTGTGACGCCGGGGCTTAGGGATATTTTCAAAAAAATATTTTCCGCCGGTTACGTTGTTGAGGGCTGATTTCTTGTCCTGTGATAAAAAGCCTTCTTTTTCCTTCGCCAAAGCTTTCAGGGGAGCATTTGCAGGAGTTTGGCACCATTTTTGAGTGAATTGCCAAAAGTCAGATTTTTCCTTAAATTGTGACCCCGGGGCTTAGGGATTTTTTCAAAAAAATATTTTCTGCCGGTTAAGTTGTTGAGGGCTGATTTCTTGTCCTGTGATAAAAAGCCTTCTGTTTCGACTGCCAAACCTTTCAGGGGAGCATTTGCAACCGGTTGGCACCATTTTTGAGTGAATTGCCAAAAGTCAGATTTTTCCTGAAATTGGGAACCCGGGTCTTAGGGATTTTTTCAAAAAAATATTTTCCACCGGTTAAGTTGTTGAGGGCTGATTTCTTGTCCTGTGATAAAAAGCCTTCTGTTTCCATCGCCAAAGCTTTCAGGGGAGCATTTGCAAGTGTTTGGCACCATTTTTCAGTGAATTGCCAAAAGTCTGATTTTTGCTGAAAAAAAATCTTTTTCCGCCGGTTAAGTTGTTGAGGGCTGATTTCTTGTCCTGTGATAAAAAGCCTTCTTTTTCCTTCGCCAAAGCTTTCAGGGGAGCATTTGCAAGTGTTTGGCACCATTTTTGAGTGAATTGCCAAAAGTCAGATTTTTGCTGAAATTGTGACCCCGGGGCTTAGGGATTTTTTCAAAAAAATATTTTCTGCCGGTTAAGTTGTTGAGGGCTGATTTCTTGTCCTGTGATAAAAAGCCTTCTGTTTCGACTGCCAAACCTTTCAGGGGAGCATTTGCAACCGGCTGGCACCATTTTTGAGTGAATTGCCAAAAGTCAGATTTTTGCTGAAATTGTGACCCCGGGGCTTAGGGATTTTTTCCAAAAAAAAATTTCCACTGGTTAAGTTGTTGAGAGCTGATTTCTTGTACTGTGATAAAAAGCCGTCTGTTTCAACTGCCGAAGCTTTCAGGGGAGCCTTTGCAATAGGCTGGCATCATTTTTCACTGAATTGCCAAAAGTCAAATTTTTCCTGAAAAAAATCTTTTTCCGCCGGTTAAGTTGTTGAGGGCTGATTTCTTGTACTGTGATAAAAAGCCATCTGTTTTGACTGCCAAAGCTTTCAGGGGAGCATTTGCAACCGGTTGGCACCATTTTTGAGTGACTTGCCAAAAGTCAGATTTTTGCTGAAATTGTGACCCCGGGGCTTAGGGATTTTTTCAAAAAAAAAAATTTCCACCGGTTAAGTTGTTGAGGGCTGATTTCTTGTCCTGTGATAAAAAGCCTTCTGTTTCCAGTGCCAAAGCTTTCAGGGGAGCATTTGCAACAAGTTGGCACCATTTTTGAGTGAATTGCCAAAAGTCAGATTTTTGCTGAAAAAAAATTTTTTTCCGCCGGTTAAGTTATTGAGGGCTGATTTCTTGTCCTGTGATAAAAAGCCTTCTTTATCCTTCGACAAAGCTTTCAGGGGAGCATTTGCAACTGGTTGGCACCATTTTTTAATGAATTGCCGAAAGTCAGATTTTTGCTGAATTTGTGACGCCGGGGCTTAGGGATATTTTCAAAAAAATATTTTCCGCCGGTTAAGTTGTTGAGGGCTGATTTCTTGTCCTGTGATAAAAAGCCTTCTTTTTCCTTCGCCAAAGCTTTCAGGGGAGCATTTGCAAGAGTTTGGCACCATTTTTGAGTGAATTGCCAAAAGTCAGATTTTTCCTGAAATTGTGACCCAGGGGCTTGGGGATTTTTTCAAAAAAAAAAAAAATCCACTGGTTAAGTTGTTGAGGGCTGATTTCTTGTCCTGTGATAAAAAGCCTTCTGTTTCGACTGCCAAACCTTTCAGGGGAGCATTTGCAACCGCTTGGCACCATTTTTGAGTGAATTGCCAAAAGTCAGATTTTTGCTGAAATTGTGACCCCGGGGCTTTGGGATTTTTTCAAAAAAATATTTTCCGCCGGTTAAGTTGTTGAGGGCTGATTTCTTGTCCTGTGATAAAAAGCCTTCTTTTTCCTTCGCCAAAGCTTTCAGGGGAGCATTTGCAAGTGTTTGGCACCATTTTTGAGTGAATTGCCAAAGGTTAGATTTTTGCTGAAATTGTGACCCCGGCTTATGGATTTCTTGAAAAAAATATTTTCCGCCGGTTAAGTTGTTGAGGGCTGATTTCTTATCCTGTGATAAAAAGCCTTCTGTTTCGACTGCCAAACCTTTCAGGGGAGCATTTGCAACCGGTTGGCACCATTTTTGAGTGAATTGCCAAAAGTCAGATTTTTCCTGAAATTGTGACCCCGGGGCTTAGGGATTTTTTCAAAAAAATATTTTCCACCGGTTAAGTTGTTGAGGGCTGATTTCTTGTCCTGTGATAAAAAGCCTTCTGTTTCCATCGCCAAAGCTTTCAGGGGAGCTTTTGCAACCGGTTGGCACCATTTTTGAGTGAATTGCCAAAAGTCTGATTTTTGCTGAAATTGTGACCCCGGGTCTTAGGGATTTTTTCAAAAAAATATTTTCTACCGGTTACGTTGTTGAGGGCTGATTTCTTGTACTGTGATAAAAAGCCTTCTGTTTCCTTCGCCAAAGGTTTCAGGGGAGCATTTGCAACCGGTTGGCACCATTTTTGAGTGAATTGCCAAAAGTCAGATTTTTGCTGAAATTGTGACCCCGGGGCTTAGGGATTTTTTTTTAAAAAAAAAAATCCACTGGTTAAGTTGTTGAGGGCTGATTTCTTGTCCTGTGATAAAAAGCCTTCTGTTTCCATCGCCAAAGCTTTCAGGGGAGCATTTGCAACCGGTTGGCACCATTTTTGAGTGAATTGCCAAAAGTCAGATTTTTGCTGAAATTGTGACCCCGGGGCTTTGGGATTTTTTCAAAAAAATATTTTCCGCCGGTTAAGTTGTTGAGGGCTGATTTCTTGTCCTGTGATAAAAAGCCTTCTTTTTCCTTCGCCAAAGCTTTCAGGAGAGCATTTGCAAGTGTTTGGCACCATTTTTGAGTGAATTGCCAAAAGCCAGGTTTTTGCTGAAATTGTGACCCCGGGGCTTATGGATTATTTCAAAAAAATATTTTCCGCCGTTTAAGTTGTTGAGGGTTGATTTTTTGTCCTCTGATATAAAGCCTTCTGTTTCCATCGCCAAAGCTTTCAGGGGAGCATTTGCAAGTGTTTGGCACCATTTTTGAGTGAATTGCCAAAGGTTAGATTTTTGCTGAAATTGTGACCCCGGCTTATGGATTTCTTGAAAAAAATATTTTCCGCCGGTTAAGTTGTTGAGGGCTGATTTCTTGTACTGTGATAAAAAAGCCGTCTGTTTCAACTGCCGAAGCTTTCAGGGGAGCATTTGGAATCGGCTGGCACCATTTTTCACTGAATTGCCAAAAGTCAAATTTTTGCTGAAAAAAATCTTTTTCCGCCGGTTAAGTTGTTGAGGGCTGATTTCTTGTACTGTGATAAAAAGCCGTCTGTTTTGACTGCCAAAGCTTTCAGGGGAGCATTTGCAACCGGTTGGCACCATTTTTGAGTGAATTGCCAAAAGTCAGATTTTTGCTGAAATTGTGACCCCGGGTCTTAGGGATTTTTTCAAAAAAATATTTTCTACCGGTTACGTTGTTGAGGGCTGATTTCTTGTACTGTGATAAAAAGCCTTCTGTTTCCTTCGCCAAAGGTTTCAGGGGAGCATTTGCAACCGGTTGGCACCATTTTTGAGTGTATTGCCAAAAGTCAGATTTTTGCTGAAATTGTGACCCCGGGTCTTAGGGATTTTTTCAAAAAAATATTTTCTACCGGTTACGTTGTTGAGGGCTGATTTCTTGTACTGTGATAAAAAGCCTTCTGTTTCCTTCGCCAAAGGTTTCAGGGGAGCATTTGCAACCAGTTGGCACCATTTTTGAGTGAATTGCCAAAAGTCAGATTTTTGCTGAAATTGTGACCCCGGGGCTTAGGGATTTTTTTTTTTTAAAAAAAATCCACTGGTTAAGTTGTTGAGGGCTGATTTCTTGTCCTGTGATAAAAAGCCTTCTGTTTCCATCGCCAAAGCTTTCAGGGGAGCATTTCCAAGCGTTTGGCACCATTTTTCAGTGAATTGCCAAAAGTCAGATTTTTGCTGGAAAAAAATCTTTTTCCGCCGGTTAAGTTGTTGAGGGCTGATTTCTTGTCCTGTGATAAAAAGCCTTCTTTTTCCTTCGCCAAAGCTTTCAGGGGAGCATTTGCAAGTGTTTGGCACCATTTTTGAGTGAATTGCCAAAAGTCAGATTTTTGCTGAAATTGTGACCCCGGGGCTTAGGGATTTTTTCAAAAAAATATTTTCCACCGGTTAAGTTGTTGAGGGCTGATTTCTTGTCCTGTGATAAAAAGCCTTCTGTTTCCATCGCCAAAGCTTTCAGGGGAGCTTTTGCAACCGGTTGGCACCATTTTTGAGTGAATTGCCAAAAGTCTGATTTTTGCTGAAATTGTGACCCCAGGTCTTAGGGATTTTTTCAAAAAAATATTTTCTACCGGTTACGTTGTTGAGGGCTGATTTCTTGTACTGTGATAAAAAGCCTTCTGTTTCCTTCGCCAAAGGTTTCAGGGGAGCATTTGCAACCGGTTGGCACCATTTTTGAGTGAATTGCCAAAAGTAAGATTTTTGCTGAAATTGTGACCCCGGGGCTTAGGGATTTTTTCAAAAAAATATTTTCCGCCGGTTAAGTTGTTGAGGGCTGATTTCTTGTCCTGTGATAAAAAACCTTCTGTTTCCATCACCAAAGCTTTCAGGGGAGCATTTGCAACCGGTTGGCACCATTTTTGAGTGAATTGCCAAAAGTCAGATTTTTGCTAACATTGTGACCCCTGGGCTTAGGGATTTTTTCAAAAAAATATTTTCCGCCACTTAAGTTGTTGAGGGCTGATTTCTTGTCCTGTGATAAAAAACCTTCTGTTTCCATCACCAAAGCTTTCAGGGGATCATTTGTAAGCTTCTGACACCATTTTTGAGTGAATTGCCAAAAGTCAGATTTTTGGTGAAATTGTGACCCCGGAGCTTATGGATTTTTTCAAACAAATATTTTCCGCCGGTTAAGTTGTTGAGGGCTGATTTCTTCTCCTGTGATAAAAAGCCTTCTGTTTCCATCGCCAAAGCTTTCAGGGGAGCATTTCCAACCGGTTGGCACCATTTTTGAGTGAATTGCCAAAAGTCAGATTTTTGCTGAAATTGTGACCCCGGGGCTTAGGGATTTTTTCAAAAAAAATCTTTTCCGCCGGGTAAGTTGTTGAGGGTTGATTTTTTGTCCTGTGATAAAAAGCCTTCTGTTTCCATCGCCAAAGCTTTCAGGGGAGCTTTTGCAACCGGTTGGCACCATTTTTGAGTGAATTGCCAAAAGTCTGATTTTTGCTGAAATTGTGACCCCGGGTCTTAGGGATTTTTTCAAAAAAATATTTTCTACCGGTTACGTTGTTGAGGGCTGATTTCTTGTACTGTGATAAAAAGCCTTCTGTTTCCATCGCCAAAGCTTTCAGGGGAGCATTTGCAAGTGTTTGGCACCATTTTTGAGTGAATTGCCAAAGGTTAGATTTTTGCTGAAATTGTTACCCCGGCTTATGGATTTCTTGAAAAAAATATTTTCCGCCGGTTAAGTTGTTGAGGGCTGATTTCTTGTACTGTGATAAAAAAGCCGTCTGTTTCAACTGCCGAAGCTTTCAGGGGAGCATTTGCAATCGGCTGGCACCATTTTTCACTGAATTGCCAAAAGTCAAATTTTTGCTGAAAAAAATCTTTTTCCGCCGGTTAAGTTGTTGAGGGCTGATTTCTTGTACTGTGATAAAAAGCCGTCTGTTTTGACTGCCAAAGCTTTCAGGGGAGCATTTGCAACCGGTTGGCACCATTTTTGAGTGAATTGCCAAAAGTCAGATTTTTGCTGAAATTGTGACCCCGGGGCTTAGGGATTTTTTCAAAAAAATATTTTACGCCGGTTAAGTTGTTGAGGGCTGTTTTATTTTCCTGTGATAAAAAGCCTTCTGTTTCCATCGCCAAAGCTTTCAGGGGAGCATTTCCAAGCGTTTGGCACCATTTTTCAGTGAATTGCCAAAAGTCAGATTTTTGCTGAAAAAAAATCTTTTTCCGCCGGTTAAGTTGTTGAGGGCTGATTTCTTGTCCTGTGATAAAAAGCCTTCTTTTTCCTTCGCCAAAGCTTTCAGGGGAGCATTTGCAAGTGTTTGGCACCATTTTTGAGTGAATTGCCAAAAGTCAGATTTTTGCTGAAATTGTGACCCCGGGGCTTAGGGATTTTTTCAAAAAAATATTTTCTGCTGGTTAAGTTGTTGAGGGCTGATTTCTTATCCTGTGATAAAAAGCCTTCTGTTTCGACTGCCAAACCTTTCAGGGGAGCATTTGCAACCGGTTGGCACCATTTTTGAGTGAATTGCCAAAAGTCAGATTTTTCCTGAAATTGTGACCCCGGGGCTTAGGGATTTTTTCAAAAAAATATTTTCCACCGGTTAAGTTGTTGAGGGCTGATTTCTTGTCCTGTGATAAAAAGCCTTCTGTTTCCATCGCCAAAGCTTTCAGGGGAGCTTTTGCAACCGGTTGGCACCATTTTTGAGTGAATTGCCAAAAGTCTGATTTTTGCTGAAATTGTGACCCCAGGTCTTAGGGATTTTTTCAAAAAAATATTTTCTACCGGTTACGTTGTTGAGGGCTGATTTCTTGTACTGTGATAAAAAGCCTTCTGTTTCCTTCGCCAAAGGTTTCAGGGGAGCATTTGCAACCGGTTGGCACCATTTTTGAGTGAATTGCCAAAAGTAAGATTTTTGCTGAAATTGTGACCCCGGGGCTTAGGGATTTTTTCAAAAAAATATTTTCCGCCGGTTAAGTTGTTGAGGGCTGATTTCTTGTCCTGTGATAAAAAACCTGCTGTTTCCATCACCAAAGCTTTCAGGGGAGCATTTGCAACCGGTTGGCACCATTTTTGAGTGAATTGCCAAAAGTCAGATTTTTGCTAACATTGTGACCCCTGGGCTTAGGGATTTTTTCAAAAAAATATTTTCCGCCACTTAAGTTGTTGAGGGCTGATTTCTTGTCCTGTGATTAAAAAACCTTCTGTTTCCATCACCAAAGCTTTCAGGGGATCATTTGTAAGCTTCTGACACCATTTTTGAGTGAATTGCCAAAAGTCAGATTTTTGGTGAAATTGTGACCCCGGAGCTTATGGATTTTTTAAAACAAATATTTTCCGCCGGTTAAGTTGTTGAGGGCTGATTTCTTCTCCTGTGATAAAAAGCCTTCTGTTTCCATCGCCAAAGCTTTCAGGGGAGCATTTCCAACCGGTTGGCACCATTTTTGAGTGAATTGCCAAAAGTCAGATTTTTGCTGAAATTGTGACCCCGGGGCTTAGGGATTTTTTCAAAAAAAATCTTTTCCGCCGGGTAAGTTGTTGAGGGTTGATTTTTTGTCCTGTGATAAAAAGCCTTCTGTTTCCATCGCCAAAGCTTTCAGGGGAGCTTTTGCAACCGGTTGGCACAATTTTTGAGTGAATTGCCAAAAGTTAGATTTTTCCTGAAATTGTGACCCCGGGGCTTATGGATTTTTTGAAAAAAATATTTTCTACCGGTTACGTTGTTGAGGGCTGATTTCTTGTACTGTGATAAAAAGCCTTCTGTTTCCTTCGCCAAAGCTTTCAGGGGAGCATTTGCAAGTGTTTGGCACCATTTTTGAGTGAATTGCCAAAAGTTAGATTTTTCCTGAAATTGTGACCCCGAGGCTTATGGATTTTTTGAAAAAAATATTTTCCGCCGGTTAAGTTGTTGAGGGCTGATTTCTTGTACTGTGATAAAAAAGCCGTCTGTTTCAACTGCCGAAGCTTTCAGGGGAGCATTTGCAATCGGCTGGCACCATTTTTCACTGAATTGCCAAAAGTCAAATTTTTGCTGAAAAAAATCTTTTCCCGCCGGTTAAGTTGTTGAGGGCTGATTTCTTGTACTGTGATAAAAAGCCGTCTGTTTTGACGGCCAAAGCTTTCAGGGGAGCATTTGCAACCGGTTGGCACCATTTTTGAGTGAATTGCCAAAAGTCAGATTTTTGCTGAAATTGTGACCCCGGGGCTTAGGGATTTTTTCAAAAAAATATTTTACGCCGGTTAAGTTGTTGAGGGCTGTTTTCTTTTCCTGTGATAAAAAGCCTTCTGTTTCCATCGCCAAAGCTTTCAGGGGAGCATTTGCAAGTGTTTGGCACCATTTTTCAGTGAATTGCCAAAAGTCAGATTTTTGCTGAAAAAAAATCTTTTTCCGCCGGTTAAGTTGTTGAGGGCTGATTTCTTGTCCTGTGATAAAAAGCCTTCTTTTTCCTTCGCCAAAGCTTTCAGGGGAGCATTTGCAAGTGTTTGGCACCATTTTTGAGTGAATTTCCAAAAGTCAGATTTTTGGTGAAATTGTGACCCTGGAGCTTATGGATTTTTTCAAACAAATATTTTCCGCCGGTTAAGTTGTTGAGGGCTGATTTCTTCTCCTGTGATAAAAAGCCTTCTGTTTCCATCGCCAAAGCTTTCAGGGGAGCATTTCCAACCGGTTGGCACCATTTTTGAGTGAATTGCCAAAAGTCAGATTTTTGCTGAAATTGTGACCCCGGGGCTTAGGGATTTTTTCAAAAAAAATCTTTTCCGCCGGGTAAGTTGTTGAGGGTTGATTTTTTGTCCTGTGATAAAAAGCCTTCTGTTTCCATCGCCAAAGCTTTCAGGGGAGCATTTGCAACCGGTTGGCACCATTTTTGAGTGAATTGCCAAAAGTTAGATTTTTCCTGAAATTGTGACCCCGGGGCTTATGGATTTTTTGAAAAAAATATTTTCCGCCGGTTAAGTTGTTGAGGGCTGATTTCTTGTACTGTGATAAAAAGCCGTCTGTTTCAACTGCCGAAGCTTTCAGGGGAGCATTTGCAATCGGCTTGCACCATTTTTCACTGAATTGCCAAAAGTCAAATTTTTGCTGAAAAAAATCTTTTTCCGCCGGTTAAGTAGTTGAGGGCTGATTTCTTGTACTGTGATAAAAAGCCGTCTGTTTTGACTGCCAAAGCTTTTAGGGGAGCATTTGCAACCGGTTGGCACCATTTTTGAGTGAATTGCCAAAAGTCAGATTTTTGCTGAAATTGTGACCCAGGGGCTTAGGGATTTTTTCCAAAAAAAATCTTTTCCGCCGGGTAAGTTGTTGAGGGTTGATTTTTTGTCCTGTGATAAAAAGCCTTCTGTTTCCATCGCCAAAGCTTTCAGGGGAGCATTTGCAAGTGTTTGGCACCATTTTTGAGTGAATTGCCAAAAGTTAGATTTTTCCTGAAATTGTGACCCCGGGGCTTATGGATTTTTTGAAAAAAATATTTTCCGCCGGTTAAGTTGTTGAGGGCTGATTTCTTGTACTGTGATAAAAAGCCGTCTGTTTCAACTGCCGAAGCTTTCAGGGGAGCATTTGCAATCGGCTTGCACCATTTTTCACTGAATTGCCAAAAGTCAAATTTTTGCTGAAAAAAATCTTTTTCCGCCGGTTAAGTAGTTGAGGGCTGATTTCTTGTACTGTGATAAAAAGCCGTCTGTTTTGACTGCCAAAGCTTTCAGGGGAGCATTTGCAACCGGTTGGCACCATTTTTGAGTGAATTGCCAAAAGTCAGATTTTTGCTGAAATTGTGACCCCGGGGCTTAGGGATTTTTTCCAAAAAAAAATTTCCACCGGTTAAGTAGTTGAGGGCTGATTTCTTGTACTGTGATAAAAAGCCGTCTGTTTCAACTGCCGAAGCTTTCAGGGGAGCATTTGCAATCGGCTGGCACCATTTTTCACTGAATTGCCAAAAGTCAAATTTTTGCTGAAAAAAATTTTTTTCCGCCGGTTAAGTTGTTGAGGGCTGATTTCTTGTCCTGTAATAAAAAGCCTTCTTTATCCTTCGCCAAAGCTTTCAGGGGAGCATTTGCAACTGGTTGGCACCATTTTTTAGTGAATTGCCGAAAGTCAGATTTTTGCTGAAATTGTGACGCCGGTGCTTAGGGATATTTTCAAAAAAATATTTTCCGCCGGTTAAGCTGTTGAGGGCTGATTTCTTGTCTTGTGATAAAAAGACTTCTTTTTCCTTCGCCAAAGCTTTCAGGGGAGCATTTGCAAGAGTTTGGCACCATTTTTGAGTGAATTGCCAAAAGTCAGATTTTTCCTTAAATTGTGACCCCGGGGCTTAGGGATTTTTTCAAAAAAATATTTTCCACCGGTTAAGTTGTTGAGGGCTGTTTTCTTTTCCTGTGATAAAAAGCCTTCTGTTTCCATCGCCAAAGCTTTCAGGGGAGCATTTCCAAGCGTTTGGCACCATTTTTCAGTGAATTGCCAAAAGTCAGATTTTTGCTGGAAAAAAATCTTTTTCCGCCGGTTAAGTTGTTGAGGGCTGATTTCTTGTCCTGTGATAAAAAGCCTTCTTTTTCCTTCGCCAAAGCTTTCAGGGGAGCATTTGCAAGTGTTTGGCACCATTTTTGAGAGAATTGCCAAAAGTCTGATTTTTGCTGAAAAAAAATCTTTTTCCGCCGGTTAAGTTGTTGAGGGCTGATTTCTTGTCCTGTGATAAAAAGCCTTCTTTTTCCTTCGCCAAAGCTTTCAGGGGAGCATTTGCAAGTGTTTGGCACCATTTTTGAGTGAATTGCCAAAAGTCAGATTTTTGCTGAAATTGTGACCCCGGGGCTTAGGGATTTTTTCAAAAAAATATTTTCTGCCGGTTAAGTTGTTGAGGGCTGATTTCTTGTCCTGTGATAAAAAGCCTTCAGTTTCGACTGCCAAACCTTTCAGGGGAGCATTTGCAACCGGCTGGCACCATTTTTGAGTGAATTGCCAAAAGTCAGATTTTTGCTGAAATTGTGACCCCGGGGCTTATGGATTTATTCAAAAAAATATTTTCCACCGGTTAAGTTGTTGAGGGCTGATTTCTTGTCCTGTGATAAAAAGCCTTCTGTTTCCATCGCCAAAGATTTCAGGGGAGCATTTGCAAGTGTTTGGCACCATTTTTCAGTGAATTGCCAAAAGTCAGATTTTTGCTGAAAAAAATCTTTTTCCGCCGGTTAAGTAGTTGAGGGCTGATTTCTTGTACTGTGATAAAAAGCCGTCTGTTTCAACTGCCGAAGCTTTCAGGGGAGCATTTGCAATCGGCTGGCACCATTTTTCACTAAATTGCCAAAAGTCAAATTTTTGCTGAAAAAAATCTTTTTCCGCCGGTTAATTTGTTGAGGGCTGATTTCTTGTACTGTGATAAAAAGCCATCTGTTTTGACTGCCAAAGCTTTCAGGGGAGCATTTGCAACCGGTTGGCACCATTTTTGAGTGAATTGCCAAAAGTCAGATTTTTGCTGAAATTGTGACCCCGGGGCTTAGGGATATTTTCAAAAAAAAAAATTTCCACCGGTTAAGTTGTTGAGGCTGATTTCTTGTCCTGTGATAAAAAGCCTTCTGTTTCCAGTGCCAAAGCTTTCAGGGGAGCATTTGCAAGTGTTTGGCACCATTTTTCAGTGAATTGCCAAAAGTCTGATTTTTGCTGAAAAAAAATCTTTTTCCGCCGGTTAAGTTGTTGAGGGCTGATTTCTTGTCCTGTGATAAAAAGCCTTCTTTTTCCTTCGCCAAAGCTTTCAGGGGAGCATTTGCAAGTGTTTGGCACCATTTTTGAGTGAATTGCCAAAAGTCAGATTTTTTCAGAAATTGTGACCCCGGGGCTTAGGGATTTTTTCAAAAAAATATTTTCTGCCGATTAAGTTGTTGAGGGCTGATTTCTTGTCCTGTGATAAAAAGCCTTCTTTTTCCTTCGCCAAAGCTTTCAGGGGAGCATTTGCAAGCGGTTGGCACCATTTTTGAGTTAATTGCCAAAAGTCAGATTTTTGTTGAAATTGTGACCCCGGGTCTTAGGGATTTTTTCAAAAAAATATTTTCCACCGGGTAAGTTGTTGAGGGTTGATTTTTTGTCCTGTGATAAAAAGCCTTCTGTTTCCATCGCCAAAGCTTTCAGGGGAGCATTTGCAACCGGTTGGCACCATTTTTGAGTGAATTGCCAAAAGTCAGATTTTTGCTGAAATTGTGACCCCGGGGCTTTGGGATTTTTTCAAAAAAATATTTTCCGCCAGTTAAGTTGTTGAGGGCTGATTTCTTGTCCTGTGATAAAAAGCCTTCTGTTTCCATCGCCAAAGCTTTCAGGGGAGCATTTGCAACCGGTTGGCACCATTTTTGAGTGAATTGCCAAAAGTCAGATTTTTGCTGAAAAAATTTTTTTTTCCGCCGGTTAAGTTGTTGAGGGCTGATTTCTTGTCCTGTGATAAAAAGCCTTCTTAATCCGTCGCCAAAGCTTTCAGGGGAGCATTTGCAAGAGTTTGGCACCATTTTTGAGTGAATTGCCAAAAGTCAGATTTTTACTGAAATTGTAAGCCCCAGGGCTTAGGGATTTTTTCAAAAAAATATTTTCTGCCGGTTAAGTTGTTGAGGGCTGATTTCTTGTCCTGTGATAAAAAGCCTTCTGTTTCGACTGCCAAACCTTTCAGGGGAGCATTTGCAACCGGTTGGCACCATTTTTGAGTGAATTGCCAAAAGTCAGATTTTTCCTGAAATTGGGACCCCGGGTCTTAGGGATTTTTTCAAAAAAATATTTTCCACCGGTTAAGTTGTTGAGGGCTGATTTCTTGTCCTGTGATAAAAAGCCTTCTGTTTCCATCGCCAAAGCTTTCAGGGGAGCATTTGCAAGTGTTTGGCACCATTTTTCAGTGAATTGCCAAAAGTCTGATTTTTGCTGAAAAAAAATCTTTTTCCGCCGGTTAAGTTGTTGAGGGCTGATTTCTTGTCCTGTGATAAAAAGCCTTCTGTTTGCGACTGCCAAACCTTTCAGGGGAGCATTTGCAACCGGCTGGCACCATTTTTGAGTGAATTGCCAAAAGTCAGATTTTTGCTGAAATTGTGACCCCGGGCTTAGGGATTTTTTCAAAAAAATATTTTCTGCCGGTTAAGTTGTTGAGGGCTGATTTCTTGTCCTGTGATAAAAAGCCTTCTGTTTCCATCGCCAAAGCTTTCAGGGGAGCATTTGCAACCGGTTGGCACCATTTTTGAGTGAATTGCCAAAAGTCAGATTTTTGCTGAAATTGTGACCCCAGGACTTAGGGATTTTTTCAATAAAAATCTTTTCCGCCGGTTAAGTTGTTGAGGGCTGATTTCTTGTCCTGTGATAAAAAGCCTTCTGTTTCGACTGCCAAACCTTTCAGGAGAGCATTTGCAAGAGTTTGGCACTATTTTTGAGTGAATTGCCAAAAGTCAGATTTTTCCTTAAATTGTGAACCCGGGGCTTAGGGATATTTTCAAAAAAATATTTTCTGCCGGTTAAGTTGTTGAGGGCTGATTTCCTGTCCTGTGATAAAAAGCCTTCTGTTTCCATCGCCAAAGCTTTCAGGGGAGCATTTTCAAGTGTTTGGCACCATTTTTGAGTGAATTGCCAAAAGTCTGATTTTTGCTGAAAAAAAATCTTTTTCCGCCGGTTAAGTTGTTGAGGGCTGATTTCTTGTCCTGTGATAAAAAGCCTTCTTTATCCTTCGCCAAAGCTTTCAGGGGAGCATTTGCAAGTGTTTGGCACCATTTTTGAGTGAATTGCCAAAAGTCAGATTTTTTCAGAAATTGTGACCCCGGGGCTTAGGGATTTTTTCAAAAAACTATTTTCTGCCGGTTAAGTTGTTGAGGGCTGATTTCTTGTCCTGTGATAAAAAGCCTTCTTTTACCTTCGCCAAAGCTTTCAGGGGAGCATTTGCAAGAGTTTGGCACCATTTTTGAGTGAATTGCCAAAAGTCAGATTTTTGCTGAAATTGTGACCCCGGGGCTTAGGGATTTTTTCAAAAAAATATTTTCTGCCGGTTAAGTTGTTGAGGGCTGATTTCTTGTCCTGTGATAAAAAGCCTTCTGTTTCGACTGCCAAACCTTTCAGGGGAGCATTTGCAACCGGTTGGCACCATTTTTGAGTGAATTGCCAAAAGTCAGATTTTTGCTGAAATTGGGACCCCGGGGCTTTGGGATTTTTTCAAAAAAATATTTTCCGCCAGTTAAGTTGTTGAGGGCTGATTTCTTGTCCTGTGATAAAAAGCCTTCTGTTTCCATCGCCAAAGCTTTCAGGGGAGCATTTGCAAGTGTTTGGCACCATTTTTCAGTGAATTGCCAAAAGTCTGATTTTTGCTGAAAAAAAATCTTTTTCCGCCGGTTAAGTTGTTGAGGGCTGATTTCTTGTCCTGTGATAAAAAGCCTTCTTTTTCCTTCGCCAAAGCTTTCAGGGGAGCATTTGCAAGAGTTTGGCACCATTTTTGAGTGAATTGCCAAAAGTCAGATTTTTGCTGATATTGTGACCCCGGGGCTTAGGGATTTTTTCAAAAAAATATTTTCTGCCGGTTAAGTTGTTGAGGGCTGATTTCTTGTCCTGTGATAAAAAGCCTTCTGTTTCGACTGCCAAACCTTTCAGGGGAGCATTTGCAACCGGCTGGCACCATTTTTGAGTGAATTGCCAAAAGTCAGATTTTTGCTGAAATTGTGACCCCGGGGCTTAGGGATTTTTTCAAAAAAATATTTTCTGCCGGTTAAGTTGTTGAGGGCTGATTTCTTGTCCTGTGATAAAAAGCCTTCTGTTTCCATCGCCAAAGCTTTCAGGGGAGCATTTGCAACCGGTTGGCACCATTTTTGAGTGAATTGCCAAAAGTCAGATTTTTGCTGAAATTGTGACCCCGGGACTTAGGGATTTTTTCAATAAAAATCTTTTCCGCCGGTTAAGTTGTTGAGGGCTGATTTCTTGTCCTGTGATAAAAAGCCTTCTGTTTCGACTGCCAAACCTTTCAGGGGAGCATTTGCAAGAGTTTGGCACTATTTTTGAGTGAATTGCCAAAAGTCAGATTTTTCCTTAAATTGTGAACCCGGGGCTTAGGGATATTTTCAAAAAAATATTTTCTGCCGGTTAAGTTGTTGAGGGCTGATTTCCTGTCCTGTGATAAAAAGCCTTCTGTTTCCATCCCCAAAGCTTTCAGGGGAGCATTTTCAAGTGTTTGGCACCATTTTTGAGTGAATTGCCAAAAGTCTGATTTTTGCTGAAAAAAAATCTTTTTCCGCCGGTTAAGTTGTTGAGGGCTGATTTCTTGTCCTGTGATAAAAAGCCTTCTTTATCCTTCGCCAAAGCTTTCAGGGGAGCATTTGCAAGTGTTTGGCACCATTTTTGAGTGAATTGCCAAAAGTCAGATTTTTTCAGAAATTGTGACCCCGGGGCTTAGGGATTTTTTCAAAAAACTATTTTCTGCCGGTTAAGTTGTTGAGGGCTGATTTCTTGTCCTGTGATAAAAAGCCTTCTTTTACCTTACCCAAAGCTTTCAGGGGAGCATTTGCAAGAGTTTGGCACCATTTTTGAGTGAATTGCCAAAAGTCAGATTTTTGCTGAAATTGTGACCCCGGGGCTTAGGGATTTTTTCAAAAAAATATTTTCTGCCGGTTAAGTTGTTGAGGGCTGATTTCTTGTCCTGTGATAAAAAGCCTTCTGTTTCGACTGCCAAACCTTTCAGGGGAGCATTTGCAACCGGTTGGCACCATTTTTGAGTTAATTGCCAAAAGTCAGATTTTTGCTGAAATTGGGACCCCGGGGCTTTGGGATTTTTTCAAAAAAATATTTTCCGCCAGTTAAGTTGTTGAGGGCTGATTTCTTGTCCTGTGATAAAAAGCCTTCTGTTTCCATCGCCAAAGCTTTCAGGGGAGCATTTGCAAGTGTTTGGCACCATTTTTCAGTGAATTGCCAAAAGTCTGATTTTTGCTGAAAAAAAATCTTTTTCCGCCGGTTAAGTTGTTGAGGGCTGATTTCTTGTCCTGTGATAAAAAGCCTTCTTTTTCCTTCGCCAAAGCTTTCAGGGGAGCATTTGCAAGTGTTTGGCACCATTTTTGAGTGAATTGCCAAAAGTCAGATTTTTTCAGAAATTGTGACCCCGGGGCTTAGGGATTTTTTCAAAAAAATATTTTCTGCCGGTTAAGTTGTTGAGGGCTGATTTCTTGTCCTGTGATAAAAAGCCTTCTGTTTCGAATGCCAAACCTTTCAGGGGAGCATTTGCAAGCGGTTGGCACCATTTTTGAGTTAATTGCCAAAAGTCAGATTTTTGTTGAAATTGTGACCCCGGGTCTTAGGGATTTTTTCAAAAAAATATTTTCCACCGGTTAAGTTGTTGAGGGCTGATTTCTTGTCCTGTGATAAAAAGCCTTCTGTTTCCATCGCCAAAGCTTTCAGGGGAGCATTTGCAAGTGTTTGGCACCATTTTTGAGTGAATTGCCAAAAGTCAGATTTTTTCTGAAATTGTGACCCCGGGGCTTAGGGATTTTTTCAAAAAAATATTTTCTGCCGCTTAAGTTGTTGAGGGCTGATTTCTTGTCCTGTGATAAAAAGTCTTCTGTTTCGACTGCCAAACCTCTCAGGGGAGCATTTGCAACCTGTTGGCACCATTTTTGAGTGAATTGCCAAAAGTCAGATTTTTGCTGAAATTGTGACCCCGGGGCTTTGGGATTTTTTCAAAAAAATATTTTCCGCCAGTTAAGTTGTTGAGGGCTGATTTCTTGTCCTGTGATAAAAAGCCTTCTGTTTCCATCGCCAAAGCTTTCAGGGGAGCATTTGCAACCGGTTGGCACCATTTTTGAGTGAATTGCCAAAAGTCAGATTTTTGCTGAAAAAAAAAATTTTTCCGCCGGTTAAGTTGTTGAGGGCTGATTTCTTGTCCTGTGATAAAAAGCCTTCTTAATCCGTCGCCAAAGCTTTCAGGGGAGCATTTGCAAGAGTTTGGCACCATTTTTGAGTGAATTGCCAAAAGTCAGATTTTTACTGAAATTGTAAGCCCCAGGGCTTAGGGATTTTTTCAAAAAAATATTTTCTGCCGGTTATGTTGTTGAGGGCTGATTTCTTGTCCTGTGATAAAAAGCCTTCTGTTTCGACTGCCAAACCTTTCAGGGGAGCATTTGCAACCGGTTAGCACCATTTTTGAGTGAATTGCCAAAAGTCAGATTTTTCCTGAAATTGGGACCCCGGGTCTTAGGGATTTTTTCAAAAAAATATTTTCCACCGGTTAAGTTGTTGAGGGCTGATTTCTTGTCCTGTGATAAAAAGCCTTCTGTTTCCATCGCCAAAGCTTTCAGGGGAGCATTTGCAAGTGTTTGGCACCATTTTTCAGTGAATTGCCAAAAGTCTGATTTTTGCTGAAAAAAAAACTTTTTCCGCCGGTTAAGTTGTTGAGGGCTGATTTCTTGTCCTGTGATAAAAAGCCTTCTTTTTCCTTCGCCAAAGCTTTCAGGGGAGCATTTGCAACCGGTTGGCACCATTTTTGAGTGAATTGCCAAAAGTCAGATTTTTGCTGAAATTGTGACCCCGGGACTTAGGGATATTTTCAAAAAAATATTTTCTGCCGGTTAAGTTGTTGAGGGCTGATTTCTTGTCCTGTGATAAAAAGCCTTCTGTTTCCATCGCCAAAGCTTTCAGGGGAGCATTTGCAAGTGTTTGGCACCATTTTTGAGTGAATTGCCAAAAGTCAGATTTTTGCTGAAATTGTGACCCCGGGGCTTAGGGATTTTTTCAAAAAACTATTTTCTGCCGGTTAAGTTGTTGAGGGCTGATTTCTTGTCCTGTGATAAAAAGCCTTCTTTTACCTTCGCCAAAGCTTTCAGGGGAGCATTTGCAAGAGTTTGGCACCATTTTTGAGTGAATTGCCAAAAGTCAGATTTTTCCTTAAATTGTGACCCCGGGGCTTAGGGATTTTTTCAAAAAAATATTTTCTGCCGGTTAAGTTGTTGAGGGCTGATTTCTTGTCCTGTGATAAAAAGCCTTCTGTTTCGACTGCCAAACCTTTCATGGGAGCATTTGCAACCGGTTGGCACCATTTTTGAGTGAATTGCCAAAAGTCAGATTTTTCCTGAAATTGGGACCCGGGTCTTAGGGATTTTTTCAAAAAAATATTTTCCACCGGTTAAGTTGTTGAGGGCTGATTTCTTGTCCTGTGATAAAAAGCCTTCTGTTTCCATCGCCAAAGCTTTCAGGGGAGCATTTGCAAGTGTTTGGCACCATTTTTCAGTGAATTGCCAAAAGTCTGATTTTTGCTGAAAAAAAATCTTTTTCCGCCGGTTAAGTTGTTGAGGGCTGATTTCTTGTCCTGTGATAAAAAGCCTTCTTTTTCCTTCGCCAAAGCTTTCAGGGGAGCATTTGCAAGTGTTTGGCACCATTTTTGAGTGAATTGCCAAAAGTCAGATTTTTTCAGAAATTTTGACCCCGGGGCTTAGGGATTTTTTCAAGAAAATATTTTCTGCCGGTTAAGTTGTTGAGGGCTGATTTCTTGTCCTGTGATAAAAAGCCTTCTGTTTCGACTGCCAAACCTTTCAGGGGAGCATTTGCAACCGGCTGGCACCATTTTTGAGTGAATTGCCAAAAGTCAGATTTTTGCTGAAATTGTGACCCCGGGGCTTAGGGATTTTTTCAAAAAAATATTTTCTGCCGGTTAAGTTGTTGAGGGCTGATTTCTTGTCCTGTGATAAAAAGCCGTCTGTTTCAACTGCCAAACCTTTCAGGGGAGCATTTGCAAGTGTTTGGCACCATTTTTCAGTGAATTGCCAAAAGTCAAATTTTTGCTGAAAAAAAATCTTTTTCCGCCGCTTAAGTTGTTGAGGGCTGATTTCTTGTCCTGTGATAAAAAGCCTTCTGTTTCCATCGCCAAGCTTTCAGGGGATCATTTGCAAGCTTTTGGCACTATTTTTGAGTGAATTGCCAAAAGTCAGATTTCTGCTGAAATTGTGACCCAGGGGCTTAGGGATTTTTTCAAAAAAATATTATCCGCCGCTTAAGTTTTTGAGGGCTGATTTCTTGTCCTGTGATAAAAACCCTTCTGTTTCCATCGCCAAAGCTTTCAGGGGAGCATTTTCAAGCTGTTGGCACCATTTTTGAGTGAATTGCCAAAAGTCAGATTTTTGCTGAAATTGTGACCCCGGGGCTTAGGGATTTTTTCAAAAAAATATTTTCCGCCGCTTAAGTTGTTGAGGGCAGATTTCTTGTACTGTGATAAAAAGCCGTCTGTTTTGACTGCCGAAGCTTTCAGGGGAGCATTTGCAATCAGTTGGCACCATTTTTGAGTGAATTGCCAAAAGTCAGATTTTTGCTGAAAAATAGGGATTTTTTCAAAAAAATATTTTCTGCCGGTTAAGTCGTTGAGGGCTGATTTCTTGTCCTGTGATAAAAAGCCTTCTGTTTCGACTGCCAAAGCTTTCAGGGGATCATTTGCAACCGCTTGGCACCATTTTTGAATGAATTGCCAAAAGTCAGATTTTTGCTGAAATTGTGACCCCGTGGCTTAGGGATTTTTTCAAAAAAATATTTTATGCCGGTTAATTTGTTGAGGGCTGATTTCTTGTCCTGTGATAAAAAGCCTTCTGTTTCCATCGCCAAAGCTTTCAGGGGAGCATTTGCAAGTGTTTGGCACCATTTTTCAGTGAATTGCCAAAAGTCAAATTTTTGCTGAAAATGTGACCCCGGGCCTTAGGGATTTTTTCAAAAAAAAAATTCCACCGGTTAAGTTTTTGAGGGCTGATTTCTTGTCCTGTGATAAAAAGCCTTCTGTTTCCATCGCCAAAGCTTTCAGGGGAGCATTTGCAAGTGTTTGGCACCATTTTTCAGTGAATTGCCAAAAGTCAGATTTTTGCTGAAAAAAATCTTTTTCCGCCGGTTAAGTTGTTGAGGGCTGATTTTTTGTCCTCTGATAAAAAGCCTTCTGTTTCGACTGCCAAAGCTTTCAGGGGATCATTTGCAACCAGTTGGCACCATTTTTGAGTGAATTGCCAAAAGTCAGATTTTTGCTGAAATTGTGACCCCGAGGCTTAGGGATTTTTTCAAAAAAATATTTTCCGCCGGTTATGTTGTTGAGGGCTGATTTCTTCAACTGTGATAAAAAGCCTTCTGTTTCCATCGCCAAAGCTTTCAGGGGAGCATTTGCAACCGGTTGGCACCATTTTTGAGTGAATTGCCAAAAGTCAGATTTTTGCTGAAATTGTGACCCCGGGGTTTAGGGATTTTTCCGGGAAAAAAAATTTCTGCCGGTTAAGTTGTTGAGGACTGATTTCTTGTCCTGTGATAAAAAGCCTTCTGTTTCCATCGCCAAAGCTTTCAGGGGAGCATTTGCAAGTGTTTTGCACTATTTTTGAGTGAATTGCCAAAAGTCAGATTTTTGCTGAAAGAAATCTTTTTCCGCCGGTTAAGTTGTTGAGGGCTTATTTCTTGTACTGTGATAAAAAGCCGTCTGTTTTGACTGCCGAAGCTTTCAGGGGAGCATTTGCAACCAGTTGGCACGATTTTTGAGTGAATTGCCAGAAGTCAATTTTTTGCTGAAAAATAGGGATTTTTTCAAAAAAATATTTTCTGCCGGTTAAGTTGTTGAGGGCTGATTTCTTGTCCTGTCAGAAAAAGCCTTCTTTTTCCATCGCCAAAGCTTTCAGGGGAGCATTTGAAAGTGTTTGGCACCATTTTTGAGTGAATTGCCAAAAGTCAGATTTTTGCTGAAATTGTGATTTTTTCCGGGATTTTTTCAAAAAAATATTTTCCCCCGGTTAAGTTTTCGAAGGCTGATTTCTTGTCCTCTGATAAAAAGCCTTCTGTTTCCATCGCCAAAGCTTTCAGGGGAGCATTTGCAACCGGTTGGCACCATTTTTGAGTGAATTGCCAAAAGTCAGATTTTTGCTGAAATTGGCTTACGGATTTTTTTCAAAAAAATATTTTTCGCCGGTTAAGTTGTTGAGGGCTGATTTCTTGTCCTGTGATAAAAAGCCTTCTGTTTTGACTGCTGAAGCTTTCGGGGGTCATATGCATCCGGTTGGCACCATTTTTGAGTGAATTGCCAAAAGTCAGATTTTTGCTGAAATTGAGACCTTGGGGCTTAGGGATTATTTCAAAAAAATATTTTCCGCCGGTTAAGTTGTTGAGGGCTGATTTCTTGTCCTGTGATAAAAAGCCTTCTTTTTCCATCGCCAAAGCTTTCAGGGGAGCATTTGCAAGTGTTTGGCACCATTTTTGAGTGAATTGCCAAAAGTCATTTTTTTTGCTGAAAAAAATCTTTTTTAAGTTGTTGAGGGCTGATTTCTTGTACTGTGATAAAAAGCCGTCTGTTTCAACTGGCGAAGCTTTCAGGGGAGCATTTGCAAGCTTCTGACACCATTTTTGAGTGAATTGCCAAAAGTCAGATTTTTGCTGAAATTGTGAACCGGGGCTTAGGGAAATTTTCAAAAAAAAAATTTCCGCCGCTTAAGTTGTTGAGGGCTGATTTCTTCTCCTGTGATAAAAAGCCTTCTGTTTCCATCACCAAAGCTTTCAGGGGAGCATTTGCAAGTGTTTGGCACCATTTTTCAGTGAATTGCCAAAAGTCAAATTTTTGTTGAAAAAAATCTTTTTCCGCCGGTTAAGTTGTTGAGGGCTGATTTCTTGTACTGTGATAAAAAGCCGTCTGTTTTGACTGCCGAAGCTTTCAGGGGAGCATTTGCAACCAGTTGGCACCATTTTTGAGTGAATTGCCAAAAGTCAGATTTTTGCTGAAAAATAGGGATTTTTTCAAAAAAATATTTTCTGCCGGTTAAGTCGTTGAGGGCTGATTTCTTGTCCTGTGATAAAAAGCCTTCTGTTTCGACTGCCAAACCTTTCAGGGGAGCATTTGCCACCGGTTGGCACCATTTTTGAGTTAATTGCCAAAAGTCAGATTTTTGCTGAAATTGTGACCCCGGGGCTTAGGGATTTTTTCAAAAAAATATTTTCTGCCGGTTAAGTTGTTGAGGGCTGATTTCTTGTCCTGTGATAAAAAGCCTTCTGTTTCCATTGCCAAAGCTTTCAGGGGAGCATTTGCAAGTGTTTGGCACCATTTTTGAGTGAATTGCCAAAAGTCAAATTTTTGCTAAAAAAAATCTTTTTCCGCCGGTTAAGTTGTTGAGGGCTTATTTCTTGTACTGTGATAAAAAGCCGTCTGTTTTGACTGCCGAAGCTTTCAGGGGAGCATTTGCAACCTGTTGGCACCATTTTTGAGTGAATTGCGAAAAGTCAGATTTTTGCTGAAAAATAGGGATTTTTTCAAAAAAATATTTTCTCCGGTTAAGTTGTTGAGGGCTGATTTCTTGTCCTGTGATAAAAAGCCTTCTTTTTCCATCGCCAAAGCTTTCAGGGGAGCATTTGAAAGTGTTTGGTACCATTTTTGAGTGAATTGCCAAAAGTCAGATTTTTGCTGAAATTGTGACCCCGGGGCTTAGGGATTTTTTGAAAAAAAATCTTTTTCCGCCGGTTAAGTTGTTGAGGGCTGATTTCTTGTACTGTGATAAAAAGCCGTCTGTTTTGACTGCCAAAGCTTTCAGGGGAGCATTTGCAACCAGTTGGCACCATTTTTGAGTGAATTGCCAAAAGTCAGATTTTTGCTGAAAAATAGGGATTTTTTCAAAAAAATATTTTCTGCCGGTTAAGTCGTTGAGGGCTGATTTCTTGTCCTGTGATAAAAAGCCTTCTGTTTCGACTGCCAAAGCTTTCAGGGGATCATTTGCAACCGCTTGGCACCATTTTTGAGTGAATTGCCAAAAGTCAGATTTTTGCTGAAATTGTGACCCCGGGGCTTAGGGATTTTTTCAAAAAAATATTTTATGCCGGTTAATTTGTTGAGGGCTGATTTCTTGTCCTGTGATAAAAAGCCTTCTGTTTCCATCGCCAAAGCTTTCAGGGGAGCATTTGCAAGTGTTTGGCACCATTTTTCAGTGAATTGCCAAAAGTCAAATTTTTGCTGAAAATGTGACCCTGGGCCTTAGGGATTTTTTCAAAAAAAAAATTCCACCGGTTAAGTTTTTGAGGGCTGATTTCTTCAACTGTGATAAAAAGCCTTCTTTTTCCATCGCCAAAGCTTTCAGGGGAGCATTTGAAAGTGTTTGGCACCATTTTTGAGTGAATTGCCAAAAGTCAGATTTTTACTGAAATTGTAAGCCCCAGGGCTTAGGGATTTTTTGAAAAAAAATATTTTCCGCCGGTTAAGTTGTTGAGGGCTGATTTCTTGTTCTGTGATAAATAGCCTTCTGTTTCGACTGCCAAAGCTTTCAGGGGATCATTTGCAACCGGTTGGCACCATTTTTGAGTGAATTGCCAAAAGTCAGATTTTTGCTGAAATTGTGACCCCGGGGCTTAGGGATTTTTTCAAAAAAATATTTTCCGCCGCTTAAGTTGTTGAGGGCAGATTTCTTGTCCTGTGATAAAAACCCTTCTGTTTCCATCGCCAAGCTTTCAGGGGATCATTTGCAAACTTTTGGCACCATTTTTGAGTGAATTGCCAAAAGTCAGATTTTTGCTGAAATTGTGATTTTTTCAGGGATTTTTTCAAAAAAATATTTTCCCCCGGTTAAGTTTTCGAAGGCTGATTTCTTGTCCTCTGATAAAAAGCCTTCTGTTTCCATCGCCAAAGCTTTCAGGGGAGCATTTGCAACCGGTTGGCACCATTTTTGAGTGAATTGCCAAAAGTCAGATTTTTGCTGAAATTGAGTCCCCGGGGCTTACGGATTTTTTCAAAAAAATATTTTTCGCCGGTTAAGTTGTTGAGGGCTGATTTCTTGTCTTGTGATAAAAAGCCTTCTGTTTTGACTGCTGAAGCTTTCGGGGGTCATATGCATCCGGTTGGCACCATTTTTGAGTGAATTGCCAAAAGTCAGATTTTTGCTGAAATTGAGACCCCGGGGCTTAGGGATTATTTCAAAAAAATATTTTCCGCCGGTTAAGTTGTTGAGGGCTGATTTCTTGTCCTGTGAGAAAAAGCCTTCTGTTTCCATCGCCAAAGCTTTCAGAGGAGCATTTGCAAGTGTTTGGCACCATTTTTGAGTGAATTGCCAAAAGTCATTTTTTTGCTGAAAAAAATCTTTTTTAAGTTGTTGAGGGCTGATTTCTTGTACTGTGATAAAAAGCCGTCTGTTTCAACTGGCGAAGCTTTCAGGGGAGCATTTGCAAGCTTCTGACACCATTTTTGAGTGAATTGCCAAAAGTCAGATTTTTGCTGAAATTGTGACCCCGGGCCTTATGGATTTTTTGAAAAAAATATTTTCCGCCGCTTAAGTTGTTGAGGGCTGATTTCTTGTCCTGTGATAAAAAGCCTTCTGTTTCCATCGCCAAAGCTTTCAGGGGAGCATTTGCAAGTGTTTGGCACCATTTTTCAGTGAATTGCCAAAAGTCAAATTTTTGTTGAAAAAAATCTTTTTCCGCCGGTTAAGTTGTTGAGGGCTGATTTCTTGTACTGTGATAAAAAGCCGTCTGTTTTGACTGCCGAAGCTTTCAGGGGAGCATTTGCAACCAGTTGGCACCATTTTTGAGTGAATTGCCAAAAGTCAGATTTTTGCTGAAAAATAGGGATTTTTTTCAAAAAAATATTTTCTGCCGGTTAAGTCGTTGAGGGCTGATTTCTTGTCCTGTGATAAAAAGCCTTCTGTTTCGACTGCCAAAGCTTTCAGGGGATCATTTGCAACCGCTTGGCACCATTTTTGAGTGAATTGCCAAAAGTCAGATTTTTTCTGAAATTGTGACCCCGGGGCTTATGGATTTTTTCAAAAAAATATTTTTTGCCGGTTAATTTGTGGAGGGCTGATTTCTTGTCCTGTGATAAAAAGCCTTCTGTTTCCATCGCCAAAGCTTTCAGGGGAGCATTTTCAGGCTGTTGGCACCATTTTTGAGTGAATTGCCAAAAGTCATATTTTTGCTGAAATTGTGACCCCGGGGCTTAGGGATTTTTTCAAAAAAATATTTTCCGCCGCTTAAGTTGTTGAGGGCTGATTTCTTGTCCTTTGATAAAAAGCCTTCTGCTTCCCTCGTCAAAGCTTTCAGGGGAGCATTTGCAAGTGTTTGGCACCATTTTTCAGTGAATTGCCAAAAGTCAAATTTTTGCTGAAAAAAATCTTTTTCCGCCGCTTAAGTTGTTGAGGGCTGATTTCTTGTCCTGTGATAAAAAGCCTTCTGTTTCCATCGCCAAGCTTTCAGGGGATCATTTGCAAGCTTTTGGCACTATTTTTGAGTGAATTGCCAAAAGTCAGATTTCTGCTGAAATTGTGACCCCGGGGCTTAGGGATTTTTTCAAAAAAATATTATCCGCCGCTTAAGTTTTTGAGGGCTGATTTCTTGTCCTGTGATAAAAACCCTTCTGTTTCCATCGCCAAAGCTTTCAGGGGAGCATTTTCAAGCTGTTGGCACCATTTTTGAGTGAATTGCCAAAAGTCAGATTTTTGCTGAAATTGTGACCCCGGGGCTTAGGGATTTTTTCAAAAAAATATTTTCCGCCGCTTAAGTTGTTGAGGGCAGATTTCTTGTACTGTGATAAAAAGCCGTCTGTTTTGACTGCCGAAGCTTACAGGGGAGCATTTGCAACCAGTTGGCACCATTTTTGAGTGAATTGCCAAAAGTCAGATTTTTGCTGAAAAATAGGGATTTTTTCAAAAAAATATTTTCTGCCGGTTAAGTCGTTGAGGGCTGATTTCTTGTCCTGTGATAAAAAGCCTTCTGTTTCGACTGCCAAAGCTTTCAGGGGATCATTTGCAACCGCTTGGCACCATTTTTGAGTGAATTGCCAAAAGTCAGATTTTTGCTGAAATTGTGACCCCGGGCCTTAGGGATTTTTTCAAAAAAATATTTTATGCCGGTTAATTTGTTGAGGGCTGATTTCTTGTCCTCTGATAAAAAGCCTTCTGTTTCCATCGCCAAAGCTTTCAGGGGAGCATTTGCAAGTGTTTGGCACCATTTTTCAGTGAATTGCCAAAAGTCAAATTTTTGCTGAAAATGTGACCCCGGGCCTTAGGGATTTTTTCAAAAAAAAAATTCCACCGGTTAAGTTTTTGAGGGCTGATTTCTTGTCCTGTGATAAAAAGCCTTCTGCTTCCCTCGTCAAAGCTTTCAGGGGAGCATTTGCAAGTGTTTGGCACCATTTTTCAGCGAATTGCCAAAAGTCAAATTTTTGCTGAAAAAAATCTTTTTCCGCCGCTTAAGTTGTTGAGGGCTGATTTCTTGTCCTGTGATAAAAAGCCTTCTGTTTCCATCGCCAAGCTTTCAGGGGATCATTTGCAAGCTTTTGGCACCATTTTTGAGTGAATTGCCAAAAGTTAGATTTTTCCTGAAATTGTGACCCCGGGGCTTAGGGATTTTTTCAAAAAAATATTTTCCGCCGCTTAAGTTGTTGAGGGCAGATTTCTTGTCCTGTGATAAAAACCCTTCTGTTTCCATCGCCAAGCTTTCAGGGGATCATTTGCAAGCTTTTGGCACCATTTTTGAGTGAATTGCCAAAAGTCAGATTTTTGCTGAAATTGTGATTTTTTTCAGGGATTTTTTCAAAAAAATATTATCCGCCGCTAAAGTTTTCGAGGGCTGATTTCTTGTCCTGTGATAAAAACCCTTCTGTTTCCATCGCCAAAGCTTTCAGGGGAGCATTTTCAAGCTGTTGGCAACATTTTTGAGTGAATTGCCAAAAGTCAGTTTTTTGCTGAAATTGTGATTTTTTCAGGGATTTTTTCAAAAAAATATTTTCCCCCGGTTAAGTTTTCGAGGGCTGATTTCTTGTCCTGTGATAAAAAGCCTTCTATTTCCATCGCCAAAGCTTTCAGGGGAGCATTTGCAAGTGTTTGGCACAATTTTTCAGTGAATTGCCAAAAGTCAAATTTTTGTTGAAAAAAATCTTTTTCCGCCGGTTAAGTTGCTGAGGGCTGATTTCTTGTACTGTGATAAAAAGCCTTCTGTTTCGACTGCCAAAGCTTTCAGCGGAGCATTTGCAACCGGTTGGCACCATTTTTGAGTGAATTGCCAAAAGTCAGATTTTTGCTGAAATTGTGACCCCGGGCTTATGGATTTTTTCAAAAAAATATTTTTCGCCAGTTAAGTTGTTGAGGGCTGATTTCTTGTCTTGTGATAAAAAGCCTTCTTTTTGACTGCCGAAGCTTTTGGGGGTCATTTGCATCCGGTTGGCACCATTTTTGAGTGAATTGCCAAAAGTCAGATTTGTGCTAAAACTGAGACCCCGGGGCTTAGGGATTATTTCAAAAAAATATTTTCCGCAGGTTAAGTTGTTGAGGGCTGATTTCTTGTCCTGTGATAAAAAGCCTTCTGTTTCCATCGCCAAAGCTTTCAGGGGAGCATTTGCAAGTGTTTGGCACCATTTTTGAGTGAATTGCCAAAAGTCATTTTTTTGCTGAAAAAAATCTTTTTTAAGTTGTTGAGGGCTGATTTCTTGTACTGTGATAAAAAGCCGTCTGTTTCAACTGGCGAAGCTTTCAGGGGAGCATTTGCAAGCTTCTGACACCATTTTTGAGTGAATTGCCAAAAGTTAGATTTTTGCTGAAATTGTAACCCCGGGCCTTAGGGATTTTTTCAAAAAAAT
Source organism: Podarcis liolepis (assembly GCF_965112155.1). NCBI lineage: Eukaryota > Metazoa > Chordata > Lepidosauria > Squamata > Lacertidae > Podarcis > Podarcis liolepis. The sequence continues at coordinate 66,911,651 of NC_139564.1, read as the reverse complement.
ATTTTCCGCCGGTTAAGTTGTTGACGGCTGATTTCTTGTCCTGTGATAAAAAGCCTTCTGTTTTGACTGCCGAAGCTTTCGGGGGTCATTTGCATCCAGCTGGCACCATTTTTGAGTGAATTGCCAAAAGTCAGATTTTTGCTTAAATTGTGACCCCGGGCCTTAGGGTTTTTTTGAAAAAAATATTTTCCGCCGGTTAAGTTTTCGAGGGCTGATTTCTTGTCCTGTGATAAAAAGCCTTCTGTTTCCATCACCAAAGCTTTCAGGGGAGCATTTTCAAGCTGTTGGCACCATTTTTGAGTGAATTGCCAAAAGTCAGATTTTTGCTGAAATTGTGACCCCGGGGCTTATGGATTTTTTCAAAAAAATATTTTTCGCCGGTTAAGTTGTTGAGGGCTGATTTCTTGTCCTTTGATAAAAAGCCTTCTGTTTCCCTCGTCAAAGCTTTCAGGGGAGCATTTGCAAGTGTTTGGCACCATTTTTCAGTGAATTGCCAAAAGTCAAATTTTTGCTGAAAAAAATCTTTTTCCGCCGGTTAAGTTGTTGAGGGCTGATTTCTTGTACTGTGATAAAAAGCCGTCTGTTTTGACTGCCAAAGCTTTCGGGGGTCATTTGCATCCGGTTGACACCATTTTTAAGTGAATTGCCAAAAGTCGGATTTTTCCTGAAATTGTGACCCCGGGGCTTAGGTATTTTTTCAAAAAAATATTTTCCCCCGGTTAAATTTTCGAGGGCAGATTTCTTGTCCTGTGATAAAAAGCCTTCTGTTTCCATCGCCAAAGCTTTCAGGGGAGCATTTGCAAGTGTTTGGCACCATTTTTGAGTGAATTGCCAAAAGTCAATTTTTTGCTGAAAAAAATCTTTTTTAAGTTGTTGAGGGCTGATTTCTTGTACTGTGATAAAAAGCCGTCTGTTTCAACTGGCGAAGCTTTCAGGGGAGCATTTGCAAGCTTCTGACACCATTTTTGAGTGAATTACCAAAAGTCAAATTTTTGCTGAAATTGTGATTTTTTCAGGGATTTTTTCAAAAAAATATTTTCCCCCGGTTAAGTTTTCGAGGGCTGATTTCTTGTCCTGTGATAAAAAGCCTTCTGTTTCCATCACCAAAGCTTTCAGGGGAGCATTTTCAAGCTGTTGGCACCATTTTTGAGTGAATTGCCAAAAGTCAGATTTTTGCTGAAATTGTGACCCCGGGCCTTAGGGATTTTTTCAAAAAAATATTTTCCGCCGCTTAAGTTGTTGAGGGCTGATTTCTTGTCCTGTGATAAAAACCCTTCTGTTTCCATCGCCAAAGCTTTCAGGGGAGCATTTGCAACCGGTTGGCACCATTTTTGAGTGAATTGCCAAAAGTCAGATTTTTGCTGAAATTGTGACCCCAGGGCTTATGGATTTTTTCAAAAAAATATTTTTCGCCGGTTAAGTTGTTCAGGGCTGATTTCTTGTCCTGTGATAAAAAGCCTTCTGTTTCCATCGCCCAAGCTTTCAGGGGAGCATTTGCAAGTGTTTGGCACCATTTTTCAGTGAATTGCCAAAAGTCAAATTTTTGTTGAAAAAAATCTTTTTCCGCCGGTTAAGTTGCTGAGGGCTGATTTCTTGTACTGTGATAAAAAGCCATCTGCTTTGACTGCCGAAGCTTTTGGGGGTCATTTGCATCCCGTTGGCACCATTTTTGAGTGAATTGCCAAAAGTCAGATTTTTGCTGAAATTGTGACCCCGGGGCTTAGGGATTTTTTCAAAAAAATATTTTCCCCCGGTTAAGTTTTCGAGGGCTGATTTCTTGTACTGTGATAAAAAGCCTTTTTTTTACATTGCCCAAGCTTTCAGGCGAGCATTTTCAAGCTTTTGGCATCATTTTTTAGTGAATTGCCAAAAGTCAGATTTATACTGAAATTGTGACCCCGGGGCTTAGGGTTTTTTTTAAAAAAATATTATCCGCCGCTTAAGTTGTTGAGGGATGATTTCTTGTCATGTGATAAAAAGCCTTCTGTTTCCATCGCCAAAGCTTTCAGGGGAGCATTTTCAAGCTGTTGGCACCATTTTTGAGTGAATTGCCAAAAGTCAGATTTTTGCTGAAATTGTGACCCCGGGGCTTAGGGATTTTTTCAAAAAAAAAATTCCGCCGGTTAAGTTTTCGAGGGCTGATTTCTTGTCCTGTGATAAAAAGCCTTCTGTTTTGACTGCCGAAGCTTTCGGGGTTCATTTGCATCCGGTTGGCACCATTTTTGAGTGAATTGCCAAAAGTCAGATTTTTGCTGAAATTGTGACCCCGGGGCTTAGGGATTTTTTCAAAAAAAAAATTCCGCCGGTTAAGTTTTCGAGGGCTGATTTCTTGTCCTGTGATAAAAAGCCTTCTGTTTTGACTGCCGAAGCTTTCGGGGTTCATTTGCATCCGGTTGGCACCATTTTTGAGTGAATTGCCAAAAGTCAGATTTTTGCTGAAATTGTGACCCCGGGGCTTAGGGATTTTTTCAAAAAAATATTTTTCGCCGGTTAAGTTGTTGAGGGCTGATTTTTTGTCCTGTGATAAAAAGCCTTCTGTTTTGACTGCCGAAGCTTTCGGGGTTCATTTGCATCCGGTTGGCACCATTTTTGAGTGAATTGCCAAAAGTCAGATTTTTGCTGAAATTGTGACCCCGGGGCTTAGGGATTTTTTCAAAAAAATATTTTCCGCCGGTTAAGTTGTTGAGGGCTGATTTCTTGTCCTGTGATAAAAAACCTTCTGTTTCCATCACCAAAGCTTTCAGGGGAGCATTTGCAACCGGTTGGCACCATTTTTGAGTGAATTGCCAAAAGTCAGATTTTTGCTAACATTGTGACCCCTGGGCTTAGGGATTTTTTCAAAAAAATATTTTCCGCCACTTAAGTTGTTGAGGGCTGATTTCTTGTCCTGTGATAAAGAACCTTCTGTTTCCATCACCAAAGCTTTCAGGGGATCATTTGTAAGCTTCTGACACTATTTTTGAGTGAATTGCCAAAAGTCAGATTTTTGCTGAAATTTTGACCCCGGGGCTTATGAATTTTTCAAAAAAATATTTTCCGCCGGTTAAGTTATTGAGGGCTGATTTCTTGTACTGTGATAAAAAGCCGTCTGTTTTGACTGCCGAAGCTTTCAGGGGAGCATTTGCAGCCGGTTGGCACCATTTTTGAGTGAATTGCCAAAAGTCAGATTTTTGCTTTTCCACCGCTTAAGTTGTTGAGGGCTGATTTCTTCTCCTGTGATAAAAAGCCTTCTGTTTCCATCGCCAAAGCTGTCACGCGAGCATTTGCAACCAGTTGGCACCATTTTTGAGTGAATTGCCAAAAGTCAGATTTTTGCTGAAATTGTGACCCCAAGCCTTAGGGATTTTTTCAAAAAATATTTTCCGCCGGTTAAGTTGTTGAGGGCTGATTTCTTGTACTGTGATAAAAAGCCATCTGTTTCAACTGGCGAAGCTTTCAGGGGAGCATTTGCAAGCTTCTGACACCATTTTTGAGTGAATTGCCAAAAGTCAGATTTTTGCTGAAATTGTGACCCCGGGCCTTAGAGATTTTTTTTAAAAAAAAATTCCGCCGCTTAAGTTTTCGAGGGCTGATTTCTTGTCCTGTGATAAAAAGCCTTCTATTTCCATCACCAAAGCTTTCAGGGGAGCATTTTCAAGCTGTTGGCACCATTTTTGAGTGAATTCCCAAAAGTCAGATTTTTGCTGAAATTGTGACCCCGGGGCTAAGGGATTTTTTCAAAAAAATATTTTCTGCCGGTTAAGTTGTTGAGGGCTGATTTCTTGTCCTGTGATAAAAAGCCTTCTGTTTCCATCGCCAAAGCTTTCAGGGGAGCATTTGAAAGTGTTTGGCACCATTTTTGAGTGAATTGCCAAAAGTCATTTTTTTGCTGAAAAAAATCTTTTTTAAGTTGTTGAGGGCTGATTTCTTGTACTGTGATAAAAAGCCGTCTGTTTCAACTGGCGAACCTTTCAGGGGAGCATTTGCAAGCTTCTGACACCATTTTTGAGTGAATTGCCAAAAGTCAGATTTTTGCTGAAATTGTAACCCCGGGCCTTAGGGATTTTTTCAAAATAATATTTTCCGCCGGTTAAGTTGTTGACGGCTGATGTCTTGTCCTGTGATAAAAAGCCTTCTGTTTCCATCGCCAAAGCTTTCAGGGGAGCATTTGCAAGTGTTTGGCACCATTTTTCAGTCAATTGCCAAAAGTCAAATTTTTGCTGAAAAAAATCTTTTTCCGCCGGTTAAGTTGTTGAGGGCTGGTTTCTTGTACTGTGATAAAAACCCGTCTGTTTTGACTGCCAAAGCTTTCGGGGGTCATTTGCATTCGGTTGGCACCATTTTTGAGTGAATTGCCAAAAGTCAGATTTTTGCTGAAATTGTGACCCCGGGCGTTAGGGATTTTTTCAAAAAGAAAATTCCGCCGGTTAAGTTTTCGAGGGCTGATTTCTTGTCCTGCGATAAAAAGCCTTCTGTTTCCATCACCAAAGCTTTCAGGGGAGCATTTTCAAGCTGTTGGCACCATTTTTGAGTGAATTGCCAAAAGTCAGATTTTTGCTGAAAATGTGACCCCGGGGCTTAGGGATTTTTTCAAAAAAATATTTTCCCCCGGTTAAGTTTTCGAGGGCAGATTTCTTGTCCTGTGATAAAAAGCCTTCTGTTTCCATCGCCAAAGCTTTCAGGGGAGCATTTGCAAGTGTTTGGCACCATTTTTGAGTGAATTGCCAAAAGTCAATTTTTTGCTGAAAAAAATCTTTTTTAAGTTGTTGAGGGCTGATTTCTTGTACTGTGATAAAAAGCCGTCTGTTTCAACTGGCGAAGCTTTCAGGGGAGCATTTGCAAGCTTCTGACACCATTTTTGAGTGAATTGCCAAAAGTCAGATTTTTGCTGAAATTGTGACCCCGGGCCTTAGGGATTTTTTCAAAAAAAAAATTCCGCCGGTTAAGTTTTCGAGGGCTGATTTCTTGTCCTGTGATAAAAAGCCTTCTGTTTCCATCACCAAAGCTTTCAGGGGAGCATTTTCAAGCTGTTGGCACCATTTTTGAGTGAATTGCCAAAAGTCAGATTTTTGCTAACATTGTGACCCCTGGGCTTAGGGATTTTTTCAAAAAAATATTTTCCGCCACTTAAGTTGTTGAGGGCTGATTTCTTGTCCTGTGATAAAAAACCTTCTGTTTCCATCACCAAAGCTTTCAGGGGATCATTTGTAAGCTTCTGACACCATTTTTGAGTGAATTGCCAAAAGTCAGATTTTTGCTGAAATTTTGACCCCGGGGCTTATGGATTTTTTCAAAAAAATATTTTCCGCCGGTTAAGTTGTTGAGGGCTGATTTCTTGTCCTGTGATAAAAAGCCTTCTGTTTCCATCGCCAAAGCTTTCAGGGAGCATTTGCAAGTGTTTGGCACCATTTTTCAGTGAATTGCCAAAAGTCAAATTTTTGCTCAAAAAAATCTTTTTCCGCCGGTTAAGTTGTTGAGGGCTGATTTCTTGTACTGTGATAAAAAGCCGTCTGTTTTGACTGCCGAAGCTTTCAGGGGAGCATTTGCAGCCGGTTGGCACCATTTTTGAGTGAATTGCCAAAAGTCAGATTTTTGCTTTTCCACCGCTTAAGTTGTTGAGGGCTGATTTCTTGTCCTGTGATAAAAAGCCTTCTGTTTCCATCGCCAAAGCTGTCACGCGAGCATTTGCAACCGGTTGGCACCATTTTTGAGTGAATTGCCAAAAGTCAGATTTTTGCTGAAATTGTGACCCCAGGCCTTAGGGATTTTTTCAAAAAATATTTTCCGCCGGTTAAGTTGTTGAGGGCTGATTTCTTGTCCTGTGATAAAAAACCTTCTGTTTCCATCGCCAAAGCTTTCAGGGGAGCATTTGCAACCGGTTGGCACCATTTCTGAGTGAACTGCCAAAAGTCAGATTTTTGCTGAAATTTTGACCCCGGGGCTTAGGGATTTTTTAAAAAAAATCTTTTCCGCCACTTAAGTTGTTGAGGGCTGATTTCTTTTCCTGTGATAAAAAGCCTCCTTTTTCCATCGCCAAAGCTTTCGGGGGAGCATTTGCAAGTGTTTGGCACCATTTTTGAGTGAATTGCCAAAAGTCAGATTTTTGCTGAAATTGTGACCCCGGGGCTTAGGGATTTTTTCAAAAAAATATTTTCCGCCGCTTAAGTTGTTGAGGGCAGATTTCTTGTCCTGTGATAAAAACCCTTGTGTTTCCATTGCCAAAGCTTTCAGGGGAGCATTTGCAAGCTTCTAGCACCATTTTTGAGTTAATTGCCAAAAAATCAGATTTTTGCTGAAATTGTGACCCCTGGGCTTAGGGATTTTTTCAAAAAAATATTTTCCGCCGGTTAAGTTGTTGAGGGCTGATTTCTTGTCCTGTGATAAAAAGCCTTCTGTTTCCATCGCCAAAGCTTTCAGGGAGCATTTGCAAGTGTTTGGCACCATTTTTCAGTGAATTGCCAAAAGTCAGATTTTTGCTCAAAAAAATCTTTTTCCGCCGGTTAAGTTGTTGAGGGCTGATTTCTTGTACTGTGATAAAAAGCCGTCTGTTTTGACTGCCGAAGCTTTCAGGGGAGCATTTGCAAGTGTTTGGCACCATTTTTGAGTGAATTGCCAAAAGTCAGATTTTTGCTGAAATTGTGACCCCGGGGCTTAGGGATTTTTTCAAAAAAATATTTTCCGCCGCTTAAGTTGTTGAGGGCAGATTTCTTGTCCTGTGATAAAAACCCTTGTGTTTCCATTGCCAAAGCTTTCAGGGGAGCATTTGCAAGCTTCTAGCACCATTTTTGAGTTAATTGCCAAAAAATCAGATTTTTGCTGAAATTGTGACCCCTGGGCTTAGGGATTTTTTCAAAAAAATATTTTCCCCCGGTTAAGTTTTCGAGGGCTGATTTCTTGTCCTGTGATAAAAAGCCTTCTGTTTACATCGCCAAAGCTTTCAGGGGAGCATTTTCAAGCTTTTGGCATCATTTTTGAGTGAATTGCCAAAAGTCAGATTTTTGCTGAAATTGTGACCCCGGGGCTTAGGGATTTTTTCAAAAAAATATTTTCCGCCGGTTAAGTTTTCGAGGGCTGATTTCTTGTCTTGTGATAAAAACACTTCTGTTTCCATCGCCAAAGCTTTCAGGGGAGCATTTTCAAGCTTTTGGCACCATTTTTGAATGAATTGCCAAAAGTCAGATTTTTGCTGAAATTGTGACCCCCGGGGCTTACGGATTTTTTCAAAAAAATATTTTCCACCGCTTAAGTTGTTGAGGGCTGATTTCTTGTCCTGTGATAAAAAGCCTTCTGTTTCCGTCGCCAAAGCTGTCACGGGAGCATTTGCAACTGGTTGGCACCATTTTTGAGTGAATTGCCAAAAGTCAGATTTTTGCTGAAATTGTGACCCCGGGGCTTAGGGATTTTTTCAAAAAAATCTTTTCCGCCGCTTAAGTTGTTGAGGGCTGATTTCTTCTCCTGTGATAAAAAACCTTCTGTTTCCATTGCCAAAGCTTTCAGGGGATCATTTGCAAGCTTCTGACACCATTTTTGAGTGAATTGCCAAAAGTCAGATTTTTGCTGAAATTGTGACCCCGGGGCTCAGGGATTTTTTCAAAAAAAAAATTTCCGCGGGTTAAGTTTTCGAGGGCTGATTTCTTGTCCTGTGATAAAAACTTCTGTTTCCATCACCAAAGCTTTCAGGGGAGCATTTGCAAGCTTCTGGCACCATTTTTGAGTGAATTGCCAAAAGTCAGATTTTTGCTGAAATTGTGACCCCCGGGGCTTATGGATTTTTTCTAAAAAATATTTTCCACCGCTTAAGTTGTTGAGGGCTGATTTCTTCTCCTGTGATAAAAAGTCTTCTGTTTCCATCGCCAAAGCTGTCACGCGAGCATTTGCAACCGGTTGGCACCATTTTTGAGTGAATTGCCAAAAGTCAGATTTTTGCTGAAATTGTGACCCCGGGGCTTAGGGATTTTTTTAAAAAAATCTTTTCCGCCACTTAAGTTGTTGAGGGCTGATTTCTTTTCCTGTGATAAAAAGCCTCCTTTTTCCATCGCCAAAGCTTTCGGGGGAGCATTTGCAAGTGTTTGGCACCATTTTTGAGTGAATTGCCAAAAGTCAGATTTTTGCTGAAATTGTGACCCCGGGGCTTAGGGATTTTTTTCAAAAAAAAAACTTTTAGGGGAGCGTTTGCAACCGTTGGCACCATTTTAGAGTCAATTGGAGCAATTGAGATTTTTGCGGAAATTATGAGCCCGGGGCTTAGGGATTTTTTCAAAAAAAAATCTTTTTCCGCTGGTCAAGTTGTGCACGGCTGATTTCTTCTCCTGTGCTAAAAAGCCTTCTGTTTCGACCGCCAAACCTTTCAGGGGAGCATTTGCATCCGTTTGGCACCATTTGTGAGTGAATTGGAGAATATCAGATTTTTGCGGAAATTGTTCTCTCACTTCCATACATCTCTACTGGGAAAACCATAGCTTTAACTATACGGATATTTGTTGTCAAGGTGATGTCTCTGCTTTTTAAGATGCTGTCTAGGTTTGTCATCGCTTTTCTCCCAAGAAGCAGGTGTCTTTATTTTAGTGACTGCTGTCACCATCTGCTGTGATCTTGGAGCCCAAGAATGTAAAATCTCTCACTGCCTCCATTTCTTCCCCTTCTCTTTGCCTGGAGGTGATGGGCCCAGTGGCCATGATACCTCCCACTGAATTGAATGACACTTCTGAATGCACATTCCTAGGAGAGGGCTGCACATTGTAACTAACTTTAGTTGGATCAGAACTAGGGTTGCCACCTTTGGTTGGGCCAAATATGTGACGTGTCGGGCAAAATAAAGGGCAGAATAATGGTCGCCATTTTGGGCCAGCCAAACTTGAATGGGTGGGGGGAGGCCTCCCGTTTGAACAGGACAGGAGACACTTTTGTCCAAATAGGGGCAATCCCATTTTTCTAGGGACAGATAGCAACCCTAATCAAAACCACTAGATTAAGCCAAATAGTCAGAATTTTTGTTGAGTGTTATTCATTAGAACTGATAGTTTTCAATGAATGTGCAGCATTTTAGCCATTGTTCTAGACTTCCGGGTTGGTGCCTCCGGCAATGGCGGAATTCCTCTGATTGGGAGGAATTCGCCCCGTGGGAATTCGTGTCTGTACCGCCACGGCGAAGGCGGAGACCTGTAAAAATCATAGGCGGGAGAAGCCTGTGAACGTGGGATTCGGCGGGCACCTTTTGCACCTCCCCTACTTGTGGGGAAACCCGGTTTCGGGGATCCGGAGCGACGTGGGGTGAGTGGTGCGGTGCTTCGAATGATCTGTTTCTTCCATGGAGCGAAGCCGCATAGCTGTTGCCGGAGAGCACTGACTTTTTCCTGTGGACAATCTGACTCTAAAGTAATTACCCGTGAGTAGAGCTGAAGTCGGAGAATTGGATTTTTAAACGTTTAATTTAGTATCGAAACGGGGAGGTTCAATACAGGAAGTCCGCCTCCCCCTTTTGTAAATAAACTGAAGCAATGAGGCTGCAAGCTGAAGTCTTGGAAAGCCTTTTGTAAAAGACTAAATCTCCATCGGCAAAGAACTAACCCCCCCCCCTTTGGAGACAGGAGAAGAGGGGGGGAGTGGTGGACTGAATATGCCTGTAGGAGAGAGTCAAGAGAGTTAAAATACTGCCGCTCTGACCCTGGAAACGGGCTGCTAGCAGGATTGATGTCTTTTGGAATGTTCATTGACAGCGTTTAGAACGTTCATTGACAGGTAGCTAAACAAGAGAATACATTGTTTCTACTGTCTCCGGCTGTTTTTATAATAAAAAAAAAAGGAGTAAAAGTAACTGAAAATTGAAACTAACTTTGGATTATTGGAACTGTGTTTAAAAGAGGACTTTACTGACTAATACAAATAGAAACTGTTTCTCCCCTAGTGGAAGCTTTTGAAATTGGTTGCTCTACAGGAGCTGGGCTAGGGGAATTTCCAGCTGCAAGATAAAAAAGTGTGAGACTTTGGAATTGACCTTGAATCTCTTAAGTGTTATGGCAAATGGAAAGGGAAAAACAGACGGAATGTCGACAGAAGAGGCCTTAGCGGTCGCATTAGTGAAAATAAATGATTCGCTGGAACAGCTTCACAAGAAAACAGACATGATAAATGTGAAAGTGGATGCTACAAATATTAAAATCGACTTAAATTGTAGAAAGTTTAAATAATCTGGGACAAAAGGTGAATACCAATACAGAAACCATCCAGAAATTGATACAGGAATCTACTCTGATACGGCAAACTGTGGATGAAGTCAGGGAGAAAACCCTTGCTGCTGAATGTAAAGCAATACAACTGGAGAGAGAGAGAGTCCCATCCATACAAAGACAACTTAATGAACATAAGCTGACATTTGTTACGATTGAACTTAAAGAAAAACAGACGAATTTGAGGACCAGAGCCCTACCTGAATTGGAAAAGGAAAGCTTGACAGAGTTTCAGGAGGAGACAGGACTAACATCGGTTGAGAAAGAGAGGTATTTGGGGGTTAGTATGACCGCCAAAAATGTGAATCTATTCAAGGATAACTGTGAAGGACGTTGGATTGAAGAGAAGGGGGATTTGGAAATATGGACAAATCTGAAGTTGTTATTGTTGGGCCGAGTTGCTGTGGTGGGGATGAGGGTTGCTGTGTTGTCGGGGATGTTGCTTTTGTTTCAAACATTGCAAGCTTTGGATGGGATGGATTGCTTCAGGAGGTGGCAGAGGGATGTTTCTAGATTTGTTTGACAGGGCAGGAAGCCTCAAGTAAAATTTAAGATATTGACAGATGCCAAAGAAGGAGGTGGACTTGCCCTGCCAGACCCCTAAACTTTGTTGCGAATCATCTGCTTTTTGCTGGCTGAGAGAATGGCTGCTTCTTGAAAGCACTGAAGTGTTGGATAATGGTAGATGAAGTTGATGGACTATATGGAATTGGCAGAAATGACTGGCAAGATCCGAGACCAGGGAGAAGAGTCGGTGGAAGAAGACTGGAAAAAGTTTAAAGACTATTTATAGAAATATTGTAAAATTAATGAATGTTAGAAGAATGTTGGAATGAAGTTATATGGCTTTAGTAGAAATGTTATAAGGAATTAAGTATAAATAGATTAATAGAAAATTAAAGGGAAAAAATAAGACAAGAATGTGTTAAGATAATTATAGGATAGAAAACAGAGGAAGATGGATTTGCTGAAACAATTAATAGAAGTGGAATACAAAAAGGGAGGTGTGAGGAGGTCGCTGGAAATAAGCGAATGAAAGATAAGATATTGAAACTGTTTGAGGTGTTTTTAAACTGTTTTTGCTTGCTTTTGCTTTGTTTTGTTAGTTTAATTTGTTGGTGTTATGTAGTATTTTTGTATTGTATTTGTATTGTTCTTTTTCTTTTCTTTTTTTGTTTGTAGTCTTGTGTTGAAATTGTTCGAAAAGTAATAAATATCATTTTTTTAAAAAAGCCATAGTTCTAATGCATTTCTAATGGTCCAGTCATTCTAACGTTCATTTTACCACGGGTGGGTGAGGAAACAATAATAAACTCTGTTTTCTTCCTTTCAGGATATGTGAGAGGTAAATGTCTGGTAGGAAATGTTGAAGTCATCTATCTCTCTTGTAATTCTGGCCTTATTAAGGCATGGACAACTTCAAAACATTTCTAGACGGCTATGGATGAAGTTGGAATGTTTGTTAAAGAATGAAAAATGTCAAGGTTAACTTTGCACTCGCACAAAGCAGACCTGCCTTTTGGTCTTTCTCTGGCTGCTCTTCTCATTCACCCTCCTGTGGAAAATATTATTTTGCTGTTCCCACTTCCTCCATGGGTAGGAAGTTTCAGGGGCAGCTATTTACGGGGTCAGTTCCTCCGTGAGGAGGGAGGACTGGAAAATGATTGTGGTTTCAAAATTGCTATTTGTGAACTGGCTAACTTTGCACCGGGGGAGCAGGCAGCAGGGTCGGCGCGAGGGATTGCACAGTGCCTGCGGCAGACGATGGCTTTGCATTCACCCCACTCTTATTCCTGCCACCTCCCAGCGTCCTCTTCACTGGGTTGCTACTACAGTGGTACCTCAGGTTACAGACGCTTCAGGTTACAGACTCTGCTAATCCAGAAATAGTACCTCGGATTAAGAACTTTGCTTCAGGATGAGAACAGAAATTGTGCTCTGGCAGCCTGGCGGCAGCAGGAGGCCCCATTAGCTAAAGTGGTGCTTCAAGTTAAGAACAGTTTCAGGTTAAGAACGGACCTCTGGAACGAATTAAGTTCTTAACCCGAGGTACCACTGTATTCTTCTTCCCTGCTACTGCCTCATTACTTCCCCTCTTCCCCCCTCTACAGTAGTGGACAGTTTCTCAGCTGTCGCCTCTCTCTGCCTCAGTGCCTTGTTCTGAGGAAGGGCCACAGGGGCCCTTTCTCAGAGTGCGGCACTCCAGGCAGAAGTGCAAGCCCTATCCTGGCTATCATGCAGGGAATGTCTCACTCTGAGAAAGGACCCTTGTGGTCCTTATTCCAATTAAGGCATGGAGGAAGAGATGAAGGGGACACTGGGTTTTGTATTATTATTTACGATTCTCCCCATAGATTCATTCCACACTATCAGTGCCGGATTGACGTATAAGCTAAACAAGCTATAGCTTAGGGCCCCACTCTCTTGGGGGCTCCAAAAAAAATTAAAGGGGAAAAAAACTGGGTGTACATTTCCAACTGGGTGTACATTTCCAAAATATAAGATAAAATTAAATAAAATAAAACCTACATACATCAACAGTGTTTTGTGTTGTGTAGGCTCCTATGATGTAAGTAATGGTCCCCGCCTGCTAGCCTGCTCCCTAAAATATCACTGGTTTGCTCATTTCTATATCAATTACTTTGATAAAATACAGATTGCTTTTGATACCCATTACAGTGGTACCTCCGGTTAAGAACTTAATTCATTCTGGAGGTCCGTTTTTAACCTGAAACTGTTCTTAATCTGAAGCACCACTTTAGCTAATGGGGTCTCCCGCTGCCGCCGCACGATTTCTGTTCTCTTCCTGAAGCAAAGTTCTTAAGCCGAGGTACTATTTCTGGGTTAGCGGAGTCTGTAACCTGAAGCGTCTGTAACCTGAAGCGTCTGTAACCTGAAGCGTCTGTAACCTGAGGTACCACTGTAGGTCCATAAATTACCATATAGCATACATTCAACACAAAAAACAGCGACAATTTGTTGTTGACAAAGGACAGCTGGACATATAAAGGGCCCCATTACGTTCAGTAGCTTAGAGCCTCATCAGACTTAAATCTGGCCCTACGCACTCTGCACAATTTCATTCACATCTGTCCCCCACACCTTTTTTTTTGAAAACCCCCAAAGTTGTATCCTTTCCTAATAGGAGAGGTTGTTCCAGTCCTGCAATTATTTGGTCGCCCTTAAGGAAGGTGGTTGGGTTCAGACATAACACCAAACCTTAGCTGAGATGAGCCATGGTTTGTAAGCCAATGACAAATCATGGCTTCGCATCGTGATTTGCTAGCAGAAAACAAACCAGGGTTAACGTGCTGGGTTGGATTTTCACAGATTAGCAGGAAGGTTACCAATGTGGTGCCCGCAGGTGGAAACCTTGAGGAATTCCCTTGTGCCACAGACACCTTCATCCCACTTGTTGTCCCCTTCATCATGAGATGAGTGTGTCTTTCTTTCCCCTCTTGGAAAATACATAGAGCTGGAGGTCAATGCTGAAAACGTTGGTTCAGTTACAAGGATCTGCCCTACGACTGCCCCAGTGAAGCAGCTTTTCTGCAGTCCCCTTCTTCCCCTTTAGCAAACCTTTCACTACTTTGTCACCAAATGGTTTCCTGTTTCTGATGTACTTAAATAATGCTTTACCCTTGCTCTTAAATGATTTGAGCAATACGTTCCTCAAAATCCATTTCTCCCCTCCCTTACTGTCGGCTTGCATTTCTTTTGCGCAAAGTTCTTCTCTCATGCTCTAGTTATCTCCCGCTTGGACTACTGCAATGCACTCTTTGTGGGGCTACCTTTGAAGGTGACCCCGAAACTACAACTAATCCAGAATTCTGCAGCTAGACTGATGACTGTTGGAGGCGGTTGGAGGATGGATGGCGGCTAACAGATTGAGATTGAATCCTGACAAGACAGAAGTACTGTTTTTGGGGAACAGGAGGCGGGCAGGTGTGGAGGATTCCCTGGTCCTGAATGGGGTAACTGTGCCCCTGAAGGACCAGGTGTGCAGCCTGGAAGTCATTTTGGACTCACAGCTGTCCATGTAGGCACAGGTCAAATCCGTGTCCAGGGCAGCTGTTTACCAGCTCCATCTGGTACGCAGGCTGAGACCCTATCTGCCTGCGGACTGCCTCGCCAGAGTGGTGCATGCTCTGGTTATCTCCCGCTAGGTCTACTGCAATGCGCTCTACGTGGGGCTACCTTTGAAGGTGACCCAGAAACTACAACTAATCCAGAATGCGGCAGCTAGACTGGTGACTGGGAGTGGCCGCTGAAACCACATAACATGGGTCCTGAAAGACTTACAGTACGTTTGGCTCCCAGTACGTTTCCGAGCACAATTCAAAGTGTTGGTGCTGACTTTTAAAGCCCTAAACAGCCTCAACCCAGTATACCTGAAGGAGTGTCTCCACCCCCATCGTTCAGCCTGGACACTGAGGTCCAGCGCCGAGGGCCTTCTGGGGGTTCCCTCCCTGCAAGAAGTGAGGTTACAGGGAACCAGACAGTGGGCCTTCTCTGTAGTGGCCCCTGCCCTGTGGAACGCCCTCCCATCAGATGTCAAGGAAATAAGCAACTTCCTGACTTTTAGAAGACATCTGAAGGCAGCCTTGTCTAGGGAAGTTTTTAATGGTTGATTTTTTAATACTTTGTTGGAAGCTGCCCAGAGTGGCTGGGGAAACCCAGCCAGTTGGCAGGGTATAAATTAATTAATATTAATTAATTATAATTATTATTCTGTATTTGAGGAAGACCTCAATACCCACATTAATATTTCAGAATCCTGGTGTCAGGGACTGGCAGGATGCTGGTGAGTAGGAGAAGGGGAGCTGAAGTCTGACTCGATAGAGGGGTTTAGTGATTTGTGGGGAACTGTACCAGCCAGGAAGCAATAGTCAGAGGCAGAGGAAGCTTCAGAGCTGGAGGGTGGAGCACAGGATGGATCGGAAGGAGAGGAGGAAGTGGCAGGTTAGGCAAGCGAAGGGCTTGTACCACTGCAAGCACCACTGCATCGGTGTCTCCCAGTACCAGGAGAGGATTGAAAAGGGATGAGCAGAGGACGTTTCCACGCAGGCACAGACTCAGGTTGTATGCATGCAGCCTGTCAGGTGAAGGTACATAAACTGGTGAAGGGGGAATGTTGCTGCAACTGCTCTGTAGAGCATGGACCTGGACGCTAGATTGGTGTGCATAGGCATCCACACCTGTGACTGTGTTATCTTTGACAATAAAGGTATAAGGTAAATGGTAAAGGACCCCTGGACGGTTAAGTCCAGTCAAAGGTGACTATGGGGTTGCGTCACTCATCTTGCTTTCAGGCTGAGGGAGCCGGTGTTTGTCCACAGACAGCTTTCCAGGTCATGTGGCCAGCATGACTAAACTGCTTCTGGCGCAACGGAACACCGTGACGGAAACCAGAGCGCATGGAAACGCCGTTTGCCTTCCCGCCACAGAGGTACCTATTTATCTACTTGCACTGGCATGGTTTTGAACTGCTAGGTTGGCAGGAGCAGGGACTGAGCAACGGGAGCTCACCCAGTTGCAGGGATTCGAACCTCTGACCTCCCGATCGGCAAGCCCAAGAGGCTCAGTGGTTTAGACCACAGCGCCACCTGCGTCCCTTTGACAATAAAGAGTTTACTATCTGCCATGTGCATTCCTTTGGCTGGGAAATGCCCTTGAAGCCAGGCAGAAGCCCTGGGGTGCCTGCCTCACACCTGCAAAGAGTTAGCTATCCATGTTGGCTAAGACTGCATTTGTTGGTGTTTTCATGAGTGTAAATGATTCAAGGGTCTTTCTGAACCAGTCGGCTCCTGGTAAAATATTGACTGATCATTTAAGGGTAAAGGTAAAGGACCCCTGACAGTTAAGTCCAGTCGTGAACGACTGGGGTTGCAGCGCTCATCTCGCTTTACTGGCCGAGGGAGCCGGCATTTGTCCACAGACAGTTTTTCTGGGTCATGTGGCCAGCATGACTAAGCTGCTTCTGGCGAAACCAGAGCAGCGCATGGAAATGCCGTTTACCTTCCCGCCGGAGCGCTACCTATTTATCTACTTGCACTTTGACGTGCTTTCGAACTGCTAGGTTGGCAGGAGCTGGGACCGAGCAACGGGAGCTCACCCCATTGCGGGGATTCGAACTGCCAACCTTTCTATCGGCAAGCCCTAGGCTCTAGTTTTAAACCACAGCACCACTCGTGCCCCTCATTTAAGGGTAATTATAGTTAATTATGATTTAACTGAATTGCTTTGGTAACTAGAAACCATCTCTGCCTTCGACAGAGGGAGATTTTGCTTCCCACTCTTCCTAGGTTGTGATCCTTACATTTGGGGTTTAAAAAGAGCAGACATCCTTTTATGAAATAAAATAAAATAATAAAAATAAAATAAATAAAATAAATACATTCTTGCTTTTTTCCCCTAGAGACAAAGGGACTCACAAGTTTACTTGCAAGGTGGCATGATATGTTGGCATTTCCTGTGATGCTACTAACTTTCAGGTTATTCATTCCACTTTAAAGCTTTTCAGTAAGAAATGAGTCATGCTTTAGATGTGAAACACAGATATGAAAACGTCTGAATTTAAATGGCAAATGCATGTGCAGTTGCTTACATTGCTGTGTGTGTGTAAATTGCCAGGTCTCCCTGGAATAAGTGCTGGTGACCAATCGTGCAGTCCCATGCACGACCCCTTGAAAGTAAGACCTAATGAGTTCAGTGAGACTTACTCCCAGATAAGCGTAGACTAAACAGATTCATCCTACACATGTTTTTTAGATGTAACCATAAATGTGGTCAGTGGAGCCTGCTTCTAAGTAAATGTGCGTAAGACTGCAGTCTGATACTTGGGAGTAAGTCTCACCGAACTCAGTAGGACTTACTTCTGAGGAGTCGTGCATATGATGGCTTAATGTGTTGTGCACCAGTCAATGTCAATGGCTGCCAGTCAATGGCTACCAGTCATGATGGCTATACGTTAATTAATTCAATTAACAGCTTGCTACATGTTCTAAGGGGTATTTACTTTCTCCCATAATTAGCATTTGAAGCCTTTTCTTGTCTCACAGGCCCTCAAAGCAAGTTGCCGTACAGTGGTACCTCGGGTTAAGTACTTAATTCGTTCCGGAGGTCCGTTCTTAACCTGAAACTGTTCTTAACCTGAAGCACCACTTTAGCTAATGGGGCCTCCTGCTGCCGCCACACCGCCGGAGCATGATTTCTGTTCTCATCCTGAAGCAAAGTTCTTAACCTGAAGCACTATTTCTGGGTTAGCAGAGTCTGTAACCTGAAGCGTATGTAACCTGAGGTACCACTGTACAATAAAATCATGAATGCATGAAGACAAAAAACACAAACAGTAGCTCGTTCCATGGTAAAATGAGCAGTTATCAGGAAGCATTGCTGAATAAAAAATGCCCAGACCTCCTAGAGATTTCAGTAGAGCTGGTCTCATGAATTTCAGAAGAGAAGAAATTCAACAGTGCAGATGTTGCTATGGGGGGGACGACGACCCTTCTTTGCAGAGAAGGCTAATCTTGCTGTGCACTGTGGCAGACTCACAGAGCGTTGGCTTTGGCCAACACAATGGTTTGTTCTTTTGTGGGAATATTCGAACCACTAGAAAAATTATCCCCTCTCACTTTTTTTTTTTTGGGGGGGGGGGGAGGGCAAGGCATAAGAGTTTTTAATGACATCTGTTTTCTGTGATAAATAGCAACAAAATATGCTTCCATTCCACTCTGTATACAAAGCATGTTTCAGACAGTTTTCGTATTCATTTCCTAGTGATGTGTGACCTCCACAAGAATACATATACTGAATTAAACATCCTCAGGCAAAAAAAAATAGCAGCCTCCTCCCTTAGTAGGATATATCAAAAATATGGCCCTTGACAGTTCTCAGTGGTGCTGTGTCTGGCCTCACTGAAAAGCTTCTCCTGTTCTCAGCAAAATGTGTTTGTCTTGTAGCATTTAGGTCTTTATTTTTATTTTTGTTTTGACAAAGTAATGATAATAAATAAATAGAAATAAAAATGTGCACCCCACCCCCGAGACCATTCCATTGTAACTATTCAACCCAGGGCTGTCTTAAGTATATCCGGTGCCGTGGTGCAAAGATCCCTCCCCCCACCCGTTCAGTGGCGTAGCGTGGGGGGTGCAGGGGGGCCGGGCCGCACTGGGCGCAACATCTGGGGGGGGCACGCTCGCACTCGCAGCTCTCTGCCCCTATCGGGTTAGGGGTGCAAATGACTTGCCTTGCCCCGGGTGCTGACAACCCACGCTACGCCACTGCCCCTGTTTTCCAGAGTTGTGGACCTTTTTACTGCGCTTCCAGCAGCTTTGAGGGACTGGAGGAGGCGGGCAGCAGCTGGAGGGTGGCTCCCCTGGTGGGGAAAAGGCAGAGGCTCAAGGCGCAGTGCTGCTTCAGTGAGGCAGGCGAGGGCGGCAAGCTGATGCCGGGAGGCGCCACACCCAGCCTCCACCTCTTCCCTGGCGCCCCGCACCACTTGCCTCTATGGGAAGACGCCCCTGATTCAGCCTCCCAAAATTCCAACACCTCTCGCGATGGTTTGACCCCTTTCCGTTTTAACAGTACAAATTCTACAAACACCCTCCATATCTCCTTGAAATTATTTTTCCTGCATATTCCCCATCTTGCCTTAATGGCACATGTTAATTTTTCAACAATAGCCATATCCCACACCTTTTTATACCATTCTTCCATTTTATATTCTGTTTGCCCCTTCCACTTACCGGCTTTCTTAAGGCCAGTGACAGTGTGAGGGCTTCCAGGGTTAAATATAGCACTCAAAGTAGAGTAGAATGACACACAACAGCTTGGTCAGTAAAAGGTAAAGGTAAAGTGACCCCTGACCATTAGGTCCAGTCGTGACCGACTCTGGGGTTGCGGCGCTCATCTCGCTTTACTGGCCGAGGGAGCCGGCGTACAGCTTCCGGGTCATGCGGCCAGCATGACTAAGCCGCTTCTGGCAAACCAGAGCAGCGCAGAGAAATGCCATTTACCTTCCCGCCAGAGCGGTACCTATTTATCTACTTGCACTTTGACGTGCTTTCGAACTGCTAGGTTGGCAGGAACAGGGACCGAGCAACGGGAGCTCATCATGTCGCAAGGATTCGAACCGCCGACCTTCTGATCGGCAAGTCCTAGGCTCTGTGGTTTAACCCACATCGCCACCCGCGTCCCTTGTCAGCTTGGTCAGTACAGTCCTCTTATTTGTTGAAATAAGACAAGCACTGTAGGCAGTAGCATGGCAATTCTGAGAGACACCATCATCATCCAATAGAGACCCATGGACTCTTGTTGACTAGTTTGCAGATTTGACCGTAGCTGGTGTGTAAGCCGAAAACAGGAGGTTAGTGAACTTCTATACCACATATTTCCAAACTGTGTTGTGACACGTTAGTGTCGGCTGCGGTGGTGTGTCGCATGAATGCTCCCAGCGCTCCTCCCGGGGCTGGAAAAGGGTTAGTTTATCATTTCTGGGAAATGATATATAATGAATTGGAAAGGGTGTTTAAAATAACGTTTGTAAAAAACAACAACCCAGAAACTTTTCTATTGGGAATTATAGGGACAGAACTACCAAAACTGTATAGAAGATTGTGCATGCATGCTACTACAGCAGCAAGAACATTTCTCACCCCAAAATGGAAAGAAGCAGAAGTCCCAGCAAAGGAAGAATGGACACAAAACTGATGGAATATGCAGAAATGGCAAAACTTACTGGAAGATTAAGAAATCAAGATAAAAAAAATTATATAAAAGAATGGAAATGGCTAATTGAATATTTACAGATAAATTGTAAATAGATAAAAAACATTGGCAGGATTACTGTAATAATCTGCAGTTTTATAAAAGTACTGTATATATTTAAAGTAGATGAATAAATAAGCAAATTAAGTTAATTAGGATACGCAGAATATATTTTTAAAAAATTGAAGGAACCGCAGAAAGAGGGGAAGGAAGTCAAGTTTTGAAATGTTAAAATGTTTGTAAAATTAGTGAAATGTATAAACCTGAAAAGCATATGTTTGTGTGTGTGTGTGTGTGGAAAGGCGTTAGTTTAACCTCTGGTTTGCTGGTAAAACTGAATTACTGTGTCGCAAAATGATGCAAAATGATGCACATCTTTAAAAAAGGGTGTCAACAACATGAATAATTTGGAAAGCTCTGCTCTGTGCTGTAGTCTTAGAGGACCAGAGTGTGTGGAGGAAGAAGTCTTCGTTCTCCAGACAGTGGGTTGGGACTGCAAGCTGTCAGCTTCACAATGAATCATTTGGCATTATCTGTAATGTCACTTCAGTAATTTGGAGCGGTAGTGGAGCATGTGAGCTCAGCCATGGCATTACTCTGCCCCCTGCCAACATGGTGTGGGCACCAGAAGCATCTCCCCAGCATCACCCATTTGTTGGCCTCCTTGTTTGTATGTTGTAAGTGTGCTTGCTTGTGCATATGTTTTAGACTGACTGCTTTTTGGGGGGTGGTTTTCTGGTTCTTGTTTTTGTCTGCTATCGATTGTGCCCAGGCATTGTGCCTCTTCTTCTGTGTGTTTTCTGAGTGTCTCCAGTTATCTTCTGTGAAATGGGTGTTTTGTGGTGCCCGCAACAGCTCATTAGATTTCCAAACATGCCTCAGGGACCCATCGCATGGCATATAAATGCATGTTGTTTCATACAGACAAAAGTAATATTAACATGGGGAACTGGTTTGCAGACCCTGATCTAACTTAAGGGAGTAAAAAGGTAAAGGGACCCCTGACCATTAGGTCCAGTCGTGACCGATTCTGGGGTTGCGGCGCTCATCTCGCTTTATTGGCCAAGGGAGCCAGAGTACAGCTTCCGGGTCATGCGGCCAGCATGACTAAGCCGCTTCTGGAGAACCAGAGCAGCGCACGGAAATGCTGTTTACCTCCCCACCAGAGCGGTACCTATTTATCTACTTGCACTTTGACATGCTTTCGAACTGCTAGGTTGGCAGGAGCAGGGACCAAACAACGGGAGCTCACCCCGTTGCGGGGATTCAAACTGCCGATCTTCTGATCGGCAAGCCCAAGAGGCTCAGTGGTTTAGACCCGCTATCTGCCATGTGCATTCCTTTGGCTGGGCCAGAGTGACGGGAGCTCACTCCGTCGTGGGGATTCGAACTGCCAACATTCTGATCGGCAAGTCCTAGGCTCTGTGGTTTAACCCACAGCGCCACCCACGTCCCCAACTTAAGGGAGTATTTAGTACTTAGTAAAGAGACATCACTTTTAAATTAAGATCTTAGAACAACCAGTTAAGTCCTGATAAAGTCAAATTTTTACCTTGGCAAAAGGGGATGAACACTGCAAGATTTGTGGTGATAAATACCATCTGTAAAATTGTTCCCAGTTTTCCTTGGAAAGCCATTTTCAGTAACAAGGGTTACAGAGTTTACATCGTAGCCCTTGTTAGGGAGCGACTGTTTTATTAGTTTCCAGATGATGGAGTACTATCACAACACATACAATGATTTTGTCCTTTTCACTAAAACGGACCACAGGACTTTGCTCAGGGGTCCCCTGGTGGTTCTGTGATTGTCCCGCCTCCTGAATATTCTGTACCGATTGGCATTGCATTTAAGTCTAAGAATAAGCAGTACTGAGAGCATGATAAAGTCAAGGGGTAGCATTTTTCATTTCAAAGTTATGTTCCAAATGGAAATACCAGAGCTATAGCGCATGATCCAAATATCCTTACCAGCTGTGGAAAATCTGAGCCCACCCTTTTATCCAATGACAGTTCACATTTTTTTCTGCGTTTATTGGAATTCCACCCTACTGCATTTTGAAGAAGGCTCAGTTCCAACTGAAATCCAAACTGTGTTTCAAGGATCAAATGCGCTTCCATTAGTATCAACAGCCTAAAATATTTCCTATTTCCAGGGGGCCAAACCACACCACCCCTCTTTAGGAAGCTCAGTAAATAAGAATTTAGACAAACAGATTCCAAGTCATGCACAACAGAATTAATTGGTGGAATAAATTTGTTTAGAGTGATGGATTATTATTTTTGGAATAACAGCTAATAGATTAATAGCCTTTACATCCAATTGCACATTTAAAGGGCGCTATGCAGTGCTCACTGGAGAATATACCCATTTGGAAATAATTTGCATTTCTATTTCTTCCTCTGATGACTAAAAGTATTACAAATGACAGGAAGGAATAGCCTATTTTTATGAGTTGATTTTAGTCTTCCTTCCAGCTTGGCTCATGTTCATACATCATGACTAATAGGGAGGCTGCTTACTTGGAAAACCAGAGGGAAAATCCCATATAAAACAGGTACACAGCTTAGAAGTCTGTCGTTTTAAAAGAAGAATTCATGGCAGCCCTGTAAGGATTTCTTATAACCCACCCTTCCTTCAGGGAGTTCAGGACAGCATAGCACGGGAGTGTTCCTAGTTGTATCTTCCCATCAACCTATTGAGGTACATTAAGCTGAGAGATAATGAACTTTCTAACCAGGTATTACAGGTAGACTCACATCTTCCTGGATCCAGTCCAATTCAGCATTCACTATACCACACAAGCTTATTTAGATAGCTAAGTGTTTACTGATGTATGGAAGTGAGAGCTGGACCATAAAGAAGGCCGATCGCTGAAGAACTGATGCTTTTGAATTATGGTGCTGGAGGAGACTCTTGAGAGTCCCATGGACTGCAAGAAGATCAAACCTATCCATTCTGAAGGAAAACAGCCCTGAGTGCTCACTGGAAGGACAGATCCTGAAGCTGAGGCTCTAATACTTTGGCCACCTCATGAGAAGAAAAGACTCCCTGGAAAAGACCCTGATGTTGGGAAAGATGGAGGGCACAAGGAGAAGGGGACGACAGAGTACAAGATGGTTGGACAGTGTTCTCAAAGTTACCAGCATGAGTTCGACCAAACAGCGGGAGGCAGTGGAAGACAGGAGTGCCTGGCGTGCTCTGGTCCATGGGGTCACGAAGAATCGGACACGACTAAACAACTAAACAACAACAATCTTTCCCAATGTTGGGAAAGATGGAGGGCAGAAGGAGAATCATTCGGCATAAGTGCATCATTCCCTCCTTCAAGACTTGTCTGGGTTTTCCGCTTCTGTCTAGCAGAACTAAAACTCTCTGCCCACTTGCAAATGCATAGGTGTGTGCTTTTAACTTCCTGCCTACATTTTCTCCCCACCCACCGCAAACAACAAATGCAATTCTAGGAGGACAATTGGTTTCACACTGTTCACCGCACCAAGGTGACATCTTTCCTGCCTTGTGTGTCACTACACAGCCTGGCCACACAAACAAGTCGCTGCCCTTTATCTTCCCCGACTCTCTCAGAATGATACTACTATGTTGTGTGTCTGTGGGAAACAATTGCACAAGGAAGATGTGTCCTTGCGTATGAGTTGCCATGTGTAATAAAATGAGTCAGATTTTTATTTTTTTGAGGCCAATGGCCATTGCAACAGAAATCACAAAATGCAAACACGATAATTCCAGAGTAAGTTAAAAACCTATCAATTTTCTGAACTGTAAATTATCAGAATTCAAACTTCCCTAAATTATTTAGATCAAAACAATTCCATTGGCAGTTGACATTGTTTTGGAATTTTAAAAATCAACTTTCCTGTTGCTAATGCATAGAAAGCTATCCTGTAGGTAACAAACTTGTCTTCATCAAACCGCAACTGTCTAATTTTGAAATTGTCTGATCTAGAAAATTCTGAAATGAACAGAGGAAGTTGTCCCTAGGTGAACTATGGAAAGGGCAACGTAGGATATGGTGCACAATATCTCTCACCTGATCTACATACACAAAGGCAAAATTTACTAGCCAAACACTTTGTGAGCATCACTTGAAATCTAAGATGGGAAAATGCATGGCTAATGCAGGGAGGAAATTAATTTCTGCAAATAAACAGGTCTTTTGTGGTTCAATTTAATTTTAATGCAGGCAGCGACTGTTTTAGGGACATCCAATACATGTTTGACTACACACACATGCAACACAGCAAACCCAGAAATATATTCTGCTGTGCAGGAGCCTAAAGACCAGGTAGCAGTTAAGAATTCACCGCACAATGGTATACATGCCTACACTGAAGTAAGTCTCTTTGTGTTTAATGGGACTTACTCCCAGTTAAGTGGATACAGGATTGCAGTCAAGGCTTAGGTTTACAGTTAGCACTGGGGAAAACAGGTTTCTTGTGCCTTTGACTAACAGGTGTGTGAGAGGCAGAAATCCAACCTGAAGCCCTTTCTAGCATGGAAAATAAAAAAGGCTGATCGCCGAAGAATTGATGCTTTTGAATTCTGGTGCTGGAGGAGACTCTTGAGAGTCCCATGGACTGCAAGAAGATCAAATCTCTCCATTCTTAAGGAAATCAGCTCTGAGTGCTCACTGGAAGGACAGATCCTGAAGCTGAGGCTCCAATACTTTGGCCACCTCATGAGAAGAAAAGACTCTCTGGAAAAGACCCTGATGTTGGGAAAGATGGAGGGCACAAGGAGAAGGGGGTGACAGAGGATGAGATGTTGGACAGTGTTCTTGAAGCTACCAGCATGAGTTTGACCAAACTGTGGGGGGCAGTGGAAGACAGGGGTGCCTGGCGTGCTCTGGTGCATGGGGTCACGAAGAGTCAGACACAACTAAGCGACTAAGTGACAACAACAAAGTGTTTACTTTTCAGCTACATTCCCACTTACTTTGAATGCAATGGGAGAATTTATGTGCACATCCCTCATGCATTGATGGAGTGGGTTTGCATCCCTCTGCTGTTGATAACGCACACACAACCCACCAGATGCATGCAAAGCAGCCCTGTGTGTGTGCTGGCCTACTGTCAGGGACTGGACTGAGGAAGAATGGTGGGGGGCTTCCCCCTTCTCCTGAACCCTCCCGAAAACAGGAGGGCAGTTGAAATATACTTGCAATCGCATAGTGATTTCATGCTCTTTATTGCAGCTCGTAAACAGTGGATGATGTTCCCCCTAAACCTCAGGCTTTATATATGTTATTTACACAATGGGTCTCATCTGATTGGCTGATTCTACTTCCCTCCTGAAGCCTGATTGGGCTGCTACTGCAGGCCAATCAGTTGTTGCAATCTAGGATCCTAGCTGCCTATTGTTCTAGGATCCAAGCTTAGTACATAACAACAGTATAGATTTAGAAGAGTGGTTTGCAGAAGGCCATAGTTCAGTGTTATGTACTGAGTTGAATAGGATCCAAAATGCAGCAGTCTGATTGGTCCTAGAACAATAGGATTCAGAATGCAGCAGTCTTATTGGTCCACAGGAGCCACCCAATCCACTCTAGGTGGAAGTGAATCCGCAACCTGATTGGCCTACAGGAGAATCCCGGAATTAGCCAATCACATGGGGCCCATTGTATAAATAATATATATAAAGCAGACATTCTGGGGGAACTTCCATTCCTCCTCATCACTATGAGCTGAATAAAGAGCATGAAATCCACTCTCGACTCCCAGTATATTTTACTCAGAGACTGCAGAGGGCAGAAGCTGGGAAATATTGGGAGAGGAACAGCAGAAAGAAGCAGCATCAGGGGAGAGACAGCTGACAGACTCAGTGTCTTTGGGCAGCATGCCAGACCGCCTTCCCTCCCTCCCGGGCAGCAGGCACAGGGGAAGGAGGCGGCGGCTGCGCGAGGTGGCATGGCTCTTCCCCCTGGCCCACATAGCTGCCGGGAGTGCGGGAAGCGCCAAGCACAGAAGTGAGGGGAATGAGCAGGCTGTGCGAAGACGACTTATCTTTGTCCCTGAGGCCCCCACGTGGCCCCTCCGCAGCCCCCTGGCTCCACCTCCCCAGTTGTAATTGGTTATTTGAACTGAGAATAATAATAATAATAATAATAATAATAATAATAATAATAATAATAATAATAATAATAATTTTATTTCTACCCCACCCATCTGGCTGGGTTTCCTCAGCTACTCTGGGGGGCTTTAAACAGAAGATTAAAACAGAATACAATTTCAAACATTAAAAACTTTCCTATCTTACCTCAGAGGGTTATTGCGAGGATAATTTGGACAGGGAAAGCACACCATATATACCACTTTGAGTTCGTTGGAGGAAAGGTGGGTTTTCAAGTGAAAATAAAGCACCAAGTAAAACCCCCTGAAAGTACAAATGTGTTTTTTGAAAGCTACCTAGAGGTGGTGAGTTAGACAGGTGGAAAGAGAAGTTGTAGCCCACACACTAAAATGAAAAGGCAAGAACTTTCAAACCATTGGAACCGATAACACACAATGACTAAATGAGGAACAGCTGGCCACCCAACACCCTGGGCAGTCAGGTGAAATTTCATGAGGTGTTGGAAACTGGATCACAGTCAGGGCCCACCTTATTCCCTTTGATTCCCATAGCAATGCGAGGCAGGGGGTGGGGAACTATGGGAAGCCCAGCTCCAGATGCCCTGGCCCCCCTAGTGAGGGGTAAATCAAGGGGCTTGGAAGGTGGATGAAGATACCAAGTGTTGACATGGGCCTGAGATGGAGAGAGATAGCCCACAGTCCATTGGGTGAGGCCTTGGCCAAGATCTGACTTCACAATGGGCTGCAGAATGTTTTGTTTCCCAGGAAACCAGGTGAGTTGTTTGAAAGGATCCTGAGATCAGTTAAAAGCTCCTTCAGCTGTTTCCCTTCAGATCGGTTGACACTGCAGATGTCTGTCTGCTTCAGAGAACTGTCTTTTTTTTTTTGGATCAGTTGACATCGGAAACATCTGTCTCCTTCAAACAAGTATCTTTGGCTCAGTTGAAAGCCCAGAGAATGGTCTTCTGCCTCCCCTGCTGCCACAGAAGATAAGGTAAGAGGGGAGACATTCTGAAGCCTTGTTCTTCCCTTCCCCCCTTTGGCAGTTTTAAAAGATGCTCCTTGGTTATTTGACCTTCATAAATCCCATGCGCCTAGGGAGTGTTCTAGCTAATTTTCTGATTATTTCATTTGTCTCCATCCAAATGTCAGGAGAATTACCATCTCCCGACTTCCGGGGTGGCACCACCGGCAATGGCGGACTCCCTCTGAACTGGAGGGACCAGCTCCGCATGAAACGGGTCTTTTCCGCTACGGCGAAGCGGGGACCCTTCTGGAAATCACAGGCGGATGAAGCATGTGACCGTGGGACTCGGCGGGCACCCTTAGCGCCCCCCCTAAACCGCAAAGGAGCCCACAAACGGGCTCCGAAGTGAAGAGGGGGAAGTGGCGCGGTGCTGTGAGTCAATTGCTTTTTCTGCAGAGCGAAGCTGCATAGCCATTGCCGGAGAGCGCTGCCTTTTTCCTGGGACAATTTGGCATCTAAAATAATCAACCGTGAGTACTGGAACATATAATGTCTGGATTTTAAACAAGAATTGGTGAAATTAAAAGGAATTTGGACTTAGAAATCTACCCTAATTTGGTACTGAAATGGAAAGGACCAAACAGGAAGTCACCCTTCCGTTCCCCTGTAGCCAGAACAAAGCAAAGACAACATAAACTAGAGTCTTAAAAAACCACTTTAAAGGATCGACTTTCACCACTTGAAATTGCTGAACCCCCCCCCCTTCGGTAGCAGGAGAAGAAGGGGGAGCCTTTTTGACTTGTTTAGACCTGCAGAAGTGAACTTAAAGTAAAGTAATTTTCCACCGTCTTGACCCTGGAGTGGGGTGTCAGAATTGACATTTTGAAGCTCATTGACGAGAAATAAAGGTTTTTGTCAGATAGTTAAAAGAAGAGAAACATAGTTACTCCATTGTTTCCTTTCGTCTGTTTAAAGAACAAATATGGACAAGGTATCATAAAAAAGAAACTTTATTGCTATTGTTTTAAGAGAAAGAACAACAAGAAACTTTTCCCCCTAGAGGGGAATTGTGAAATTGTAACAAACTCCTGGGAATTCTTGGGAACTGCAGCTGCCACTGATTATAACTGTGGGAAAGGACTTGGTGACCTTGTGGAACAATGTCTTCAGAAGCACTGTTGGGTGCTTTTTGTAAAATAAGTGCCCTACTGGATCAGTTAAGCCAGAAGATGGATTCTATGACTAATGCGGCCAGAACCTTTGAGCAGGTAGTGGGAAACTACATGGAGCCCACTCAGGAATTAAAACAGGAGTGTCCCATGACAGAACAATTGAGAGAAGAGGGTTTTGCTGAATCTTGGGTATCAGAGACGGAGAGAGCAGCGGCCCAGCGGGATTATAAATGTTTGGACTTGATAAAGGAACTTGGGGAAAACCAGACTGGGAAAGGTAAAATCTGGTCTGGTTTGGAAATGGGGGGCTGGATAGACCCCCCTGTACAGGGAGATTTGGGCTTTTCGGGTTTGGAAAGGGGCCGCCATATGTTTGGAGCAGGGTGGGCTCTTAACTTTCAAGGGAATCTGGAACACGATTTTAAAAACTACATCGAGTTTAGTCTGGACTGTGGAAAAGGGATGGATTTGTTGAAAAGGGTCGAAAACATCACCAAGCTGGAGTACCCAAGAATAAAAGGAAAATATGAAAAAGTGCAGCGGAAGGGACATGGAAGAGACATGAGGGCCTCGGATATAAGGTGGCCAGGTTAATG
Organism: Podarcis liolepis; assembly: GCF_965112155.1. Lineage (NCBI taxonomy): Eukaryota > Metazoa > Chordata > Lepidosauria > Squamata > Lacertidae > Podarcis > Podarcis liolepis. Next base: position 66,882,860 of record NC_139564.1, on the reverse strand, counting down.
TGCTAGATTAACAAGACAAAAAGGACTGACAAAACCCGGAACCAGGAGGAAGAGACGCTGGATGAATATTGGATTGCTTATTTTTATTTTTGCCATTAGGACTGTTTTATAAAATTGATGAATGTTAGGAGAATGTTGAAAGGAATCTATTTGGCTCTTATAAAAATGTCTAAAGAAATAGGTAAGAGGGTTATGGTCAGGAAAAGCTGGTGAAAATTAAGATTTAAGTTTCAAATTTTAAGGTTTTTTTTCTTTTATATATATGTATAAGATAAGATGAAATAGATTAAGGTAAAGGGATGATAGAATATTAGGAATTAGGGTTAGGATTTGAAAGAGGGGAAGGATTTGCTGGAATAATTATGAATTGGAATACAGAGGAGGGAGGCGTGAGGAGGTCTGGGAAATAAGTTAATGAAATATATGTGATGATTGGATTAAATTTTTTTAAACTATTTTTATCTGTTTTTTTCCTTTTTTGTATCCTTTTTTTCTCATTTTTCTTGTATTTTTCTATTTTTTGTCTGTCCTTATTTTCTGAAAATTTCAATAAATATCTTATTAAAAAAAAGAGAGAGAATTACCATCTCCCCCCACCTCAAAAAAATCAGTATATTGCTCTCCCCCCCCACCCCCTAGTTCACCACCCACATAGGAAATTCTGGAATCTCATTTTTCACTCAGCGAAACAATTGCAATTATAAAACACTGTTAACAGAGCAACAACTAAAAAATAAGCCCAACATCACAACTGAAGCAAAAGTCATATTACATGATTAACAAATCAATACAGAATATATAATCAGCAAACGATATTAACAACATTAACAGAATAGCAGCCAAAAATAAATTAAGCATCTTCACATATAAAGTGCTGTGAAGGCAAAGGTGGCTTCCCTCACTGAGGGTGCTGAGAAGAGTCACATCAGCTTCCCTCAGTGGGCAGTGCGAGGGGAGAGGCAGCTCAGCGTAACTCTCTCATATTTCCAAGCCTAGTAAATGTGGCAAAGCGATGCTATGTTCTCCTTCTTAGGTGCAGACACCTATTTAAGAGCCAGTGCAAAGGCTCATGCAGACAATATATATTCAAATGCCCTCTTGGCTTGTGCTTCTCTCTCTGCTTTTTTAAAATTTCTTATTCAAGGAGTTATATCTTGATTTTCAAGGCAAAAGTCTTCACCAAGTGGCTTGGACTCTAGCACAAGTAAAACCAGTCAATGGACCCTTGTGGCCAGCAGTGTGGTTTTATTCCCTCACTTCTGTTTTCTTGCAAGCGTAAACAAGCTGCAGCATCCTGGATGTCATTCAATTTCACGTTCATTTTTCTTGGAATTCCTCTCAGCTTTTACGTGAGTCATATGTCTGACATATTATGCCCGCATTTAGTGCATTCAAACATGTTGTTTTCTTTAAAAGGGAACTCAAATTAAAAGAATTAAAGTTTATTAGCATCCTATATCCTTTTAAATGTGTTTGTGGAAGGGGACATTATTGGTTTGGTTTGTTTTTTTCTTGTTTTTATTATGTATTTTGTGTTTTTATCTTGTAATTTTATTCTGTGAACTGCCCCGAGTTCTTCGGATGTAGGGCAGTATACAAATTTAATAAATGGTAATAATGGTAATAATAATATTAGCGTTTTTCACGTCAATCTGCCCCCAAAGCTGGGAAATTGCAGAGCTAGCCTCCTTGCTAGGAGAGAGCACTGGAGATGTGTGGTTCTTTTTCAGATAAGCAGCTCATTTGCAAATACACAATTTGAACAAATGGAAAACAAGTACTCATGCCATCAGTACCAGGTCTCAGGTTCATAGCTGTCAACTTACATATTTGAAAATAAGGGACCAGCAGCCTCAAAAATAAAGGATCAGCAGCCAAAATAAGGGATTTTCAGAGCACAGGTATGTTCAACTTCTGAGCCCCTCCGAGACAAAGGCAGAAAGCCCAGCCAGCAGCCAAACAAAGCCTCAAACTGTGGTTCCCACAACGCAGCAACCCAGCAAAGGGGATGCAGCAAGGAAAACCACCGTCGCCTCTCCGCTGGGAAGTGCTGAGCAAAGGTGAGTCCCCAGGCACCACAGCCGATTTGATCAGCACAAGGCATGCAAGCTCCACCCCCCCCAGTCGTTCTTAGACTCCTTATTGGGTGAGCAATGCAGCCAAGCAACACAGTTGGAGCCTCCCTCTTCCCTGGCCGGTAAGGAGGGAGGGAGAGGAGCTGCTTCCTTTGAAACCTGGGAAATTTAAGGGACATCATCAATAAGGGACAGCAGCGGGACATGGCGCTGGGATAAGGGACTTTCCTGCCAAATAAGGGACGCTTGACAGCTATGTTCAGGTTGCATCAGCTCAAGTATCCCAGCATCCCAGAAGTTGCTTTTGATAGCCAAAAATCTCTTGGCACTAGCATTATTTCCCCCATAGCCTCCAAAGCCAGACTGTTTATTTCTTCTGCCAGTATTCAAAATGCAAAAATTGTAAGATGTATAAGATTGAATCGGATAAGTACTGGAGATGCAAAGAGGTGGAGGGAACGTTTTTTCATATGTGGTAGACTTGTAAAAGGGTAAAATGGAAAACAAGCGAGGTCCCAACCAAAGAAGAACGGCAACTTAGATTGACAGAATATGCACAACTTGCTGGCTTAACATATAGAATAAGAGAACAAGGAGAACGTACGTTTAGAGAAGATTGGAAAACGTTTGTTGAATATATGGGAAATATCTGTGTACAGCTGAAAATGCTGGCAGCATTAAGATAAATTCAACAGTGTAAACAAGTTTTGATGGATGTAATAATGGAATACTGAATGCTGTAGTTTTTGTAACATATGCAGGGATTTATCCTATGTAAAATGAACCATGGAAAGAGAAGAAGGGAAGTCATTGATATCTTAAGGATGTAAAATTAAAAAATTCCTTGCAGTAGCACCTTAGAGACCAACTAAGTTTGTTATTGGTATGAGTTTTCGTGTGCATGCACACTTCTTCAGATAAGGATGTAAAATGAGTATTTTAAATTGTAAAACAGAAAATTTAATAAAAAATTATATATGTGTGTGTGCAGCAGGAAGCTAAACGGCGATTCCGTGCACTCTGGTTTCCATCACAGTGTCCTGTTGCGCCAGAAGCAGTTTAGTCATGCCTGCCATATGACCCAGAAAGGTGTCTGTGGACAAACACCGGCTCCCTTGGCCTGAAAGCAAGATGAGCGCCGCAACCCCATAGTCGCTTTTGGGCTTAACCATCCAGGGGTCCTTTACCTTTACATATATCCTAGAGGACTGGGAGAACCTGAAAACTCAGACTTGACAACCCTATGATGCCAGCACTAACTTCAAACGTTGACTTGAAAGCCTAAAGAAATGAACTTTGAGAGTGGCAGCAGTAGCCATGAGAACTACCAAAGAAGGCAGTTAGAAAAGTCCATTTCCAGAGACCTTAGCATGCTGAATGGCAGAATAGGCGATGTTACTGGAAGCAAAATCTGCCGAGCAAGGAGGAGCTGACATTGCAGAGCACCAGGGTTAAATGTCTTCTTCAGTATTCACAGTATTCACACGAAAATGACATGGCTAACACGACACTGCTATGTTCCCTTTGGATGAAACTGCAAAGGCTTGTCATGGAACGAGCCACAGTTAGGCAATTACCAGGTTAGTTTCTCTGTTTACATTTAGGCAAACAAATAAGGGCCTCAGTTGATGAACTCAGGGTCTGGGTAGATTCATATGGAAAGAGGGAGTCTTTGAGGTATTGTGGTCCTGAGCAATAGAATCGGTTGGGAACCATTTTATTTTTGAAACAGAATAAGTCTGAAGCCACAACGAAATGCCGGGAATCCTTTTCAAAAATAAAAAATAAAATCAATTGACTTTGACATTCATAACAAGGAATTCTTCCACTCTAAAGCTCTGTAAAATATATCACATGTGGCCTATGCTTGCATAACTGTGGCTTGCAAGTGCATTGTGATGAAATATTTGGCTGCATTTATTTCAACAAAGGCTTTTCACCATTCGTTGAGTGATTGCTTATTAGTCAGAATCACTGCTAATGCCAGTCTACAAAAGAAGACGACTGTGGTTTGTCATCCTAACGCTTTCAGTCTTTAAAGATTTTCACGCCACAATCCCCTAAACATGTTTCTATACAGCACCAGGTGTGTGTAATTGGGATTACAATGGTACCTCGGCTGTTGAACATCTCGGAAGCCACATGTTTCGGTTTTCGAAAACCAAAAACCCTGAAGTAAATGCTTCCATTTTTGAACATGCCTGGGAAGTTGAACGGCTTTCGCTGAGTCCTCCTCCCTCGATTTTCTCCATTGAATTTGCAGATCGCCCTTTGCAGCTTGGTTTTTGAACGTTTCGGAAGTCGAAAGGTCTTCCGGAATGGATTGCGTTCAACATCCGAGGTACCACTGTATTAGGCCACACCCAGTTATGTCCACCTGAAAATAAGTCCAATGTTATTGCTTTGCCTGAGAATCAGTGTGGTCCCAACGATTATTTTTAAACCGAAAAAAGCAAAAAAAATTAAAATTACCTTATTTCTTGCTCTATAAGACTCACTTTTTCCCTCCTAAAAAGTAAGGGGAAATGTGTGTGCGTCTTATGGAGCGAATGCAGGCTGCGCAGGTATCCCAGAAGCCAGAACAGCAAGAGGGATTGCTGCTTTCACTGCGCAGCGATCCCTCTTGCTGATCTGGCTTCTGAGATTCAGATTTTTTTCTTCTTGTTTTCCTCCTCCAAAAACTAGGTGCGTCTTGTGGTCTGATGCGTCTTATACAGTGAAAAATACGGTAATAAAAAATAATGTTCTAGGGCAGGGGTCAGCAAACTTTTTCAGCAGGGGGCTGGTCCACTGTCCCTCAGACCTTGTGGGGGGCTGGACTATATGGGGGGGAATGAATGAATTCCTATGCCCCACAATAACCCAGAAATGCATTTTAAATAAAAGGACACATTCTGCTCATGATTTAGAAGGCGATTGGGCCAGATCCGGCCTCCGGGCCTTAGTTTGCCTACCCATGTTCTAGGGCAGTGTTCCCCAACCTTGGGCCTCCAGCTGTTTTTGGACTACAACTCCCATCATCCCTCGCTAGCAAGACCAGTGGTCAAGGATGATGGGAATTGTAGTCCAAAAACAGCTGGAGGCCCAAAGTTGGGGAACACTGTTCTAGGGTGACATTAAACCAAAGATCTCCCTTTGGATAGAGACCTTTATAAAAGGAAAATGGAAAGATAAAAGGAAGTGACAAGGAAAATAGTAGTGACCCCACTACTGACAGTGCCAAGGCATCCCTACATCCAGGAGTTCAAATCCCAGTACAGGAGAGCAAGAGAGCCAATACAACACAGCACCTGCGTAACTCAGTGGGCAGGATGCCTGGAGAAAGCTCACAAAGTCGTCCTGTTCAAGACCCACCCAGGGAGGGAAAGTTTATTTTGCTAGGCAGCCAGACAACTGGAGACTATCTAGGTATGGATCTTGAAAGGTATGGGTCTTCTCTGTCTGGCTTATATTCACCTGCCTTGGGAAGGCAAGATCCTGATGGACCTCAACCACAAAGGAAGCTTTTGCGACATCTAGCAATTTGCTTCTCAACACAACACAATGCAGTTCAATCCTCATATAGCAGCAATTTATGGGGTACGACATTGGTCCAGATGTATTTAGTGGTGTTCTTATTCCAGTTGTAGTTAGGTTTCTGAAGTGCTGCTGCTGCTTCTCCCTGTTAAGTGAATCCACCTGGTCTCCATTGTTGGAGTTACCTTCTTCACTGAGCTTCTACCCCCCCCTCCCCCAAATGTTTATTTATTTGGTTTTTCAGATTAAAACCTTTTAGTCACATATCGAACATACTGACTCGGCCCCAGACACACTGATCAGATGTTTGGAAGCTATAGCTGGATGGTTACATGGGAGCCGGTTGAAGTTAAATCCTTCGAAGACAGAGGTCCTTTGGCTGGGTCGGGACGATATGGGATTGGGGGGGCAACTCCCATCTCTTGCGGGGGCGCAATTAGTGCCAGCACCGTCCGTTAAGAGTTTGGGTGTAATATTTGACACCTCCCTTTCCATGGAGGCGCAGATTGCAGCTATAACAAAGGCAGCATTTTTTCATCTCCGCCAAGCTAAACAGTTGGCTCCTTACCTCTCTCGTCCTGACCTAGCCACTGTGATCCACGCGATGGTCACCTCCAGACTGGATTATTGTAACTCACTCTACATGAGGCTGCCCTTGAGACTGACCCAGAAACTCCAGCGGGTGCAGAATGCCGCGGCGAGACTCCTTATGGTGTCCTCGCTGCGGGATCACATTCACCCAGTGCTATACCAGCTGCACTGGCTCCTGATGGAGTACAGGATCAGGTTTAAGGTGCTGGTTTTAACCTTTAAAGCCCTATATGGCCTAGGACCCTCGTACCTATGAGACCACCTCTCCTAGTATGTCCCACAGAGGACCTTACAGTCTTCAAACAAAAACATCTTGGAGGTCCCAGGCCACAGAGAGGTTAGGCTGGCCTCAACCAGAGCCAAGGCTTTTTCGGCTGTGGCTCCAGTCTGGTGGAATGCTCTGTCACAAGAGACTAGGGCCCTGCAGGACTTGACATCTTTCCGCAGGGCCTGCAAGACAGAGCTGTTCCACCAGGCCTTGGGCCAGGGCACAGCCTGACCCCCTCCTTTGGCAATCTTCACAGAACTCTAGCCCAATAGTTGCCACTAATCTAATTTGAACTGATTTTATAATGAAATGATTTTAGAATGTTGTATCATTTTACTGTTGTTAGCAGCTCTGAGCCCGGCTTCAGCTGGGGAGGGCGAGATATAAATAAAATTTTATTATTATTATAATACAACATAGAAACAAGATTCCAAAAAATCTCTAGGACTTCCCTCCTCCCCTTTGTGGGTCCTATGGTTAGTCCTTTTCTCCTGCATCTTGTATGATCATCCACATCTTTCACATCTCCCTTGTGTCCAGAATTCACTACAAGGGATATCCAAATCCTACTATTGATTTTAACTGTTTACAATTGTTTTTAAGATAGGTTATAAATGTCCCCCATTCCTTATTAAAATTTTGGTCTTCCTGATTTCTGATTCTTCCGGTCATTTGAGCCATTTTGGTACAATCCGTCAACTTGATCTGCCATTCTTCTTTCTTTCTTCTTTCCATCTCCTGGCCAATAACATCTGTGCAGCTGTGGTCACATACATAAGTGGTCTTTTCTGCTCCCTTAGGATTTCGGCACCTTACTGAACTTCTATCTCTTCTTCCATATAACTCTACGAAATTCCTGGCCAATTCACAGAGGAAACACTGGGCACCAGTAGGCTTTGAAGTGAATATTATGCAATGTAATGGGGTAGGGGTATAGTCTCTCCTCTTGACAGTCTCCATTCAGTTTCTGGTGCCATGTCTGGCCCAAGGTCACCAACATTGGTTGCCCGGTCTCTGGAAAAGTAAATTGAAGGGACATAGTTTTTCTCTCTGTCGTTATTCCTGAGTGGAGGGAAAGTTGGAGAAGTGCAATGAAAGCACGGGGACAAGAAGGATGGCTGTCCTGTCATAACTCTGCTTCACGCCTTGATGGGTTTTTATTTTTATTTTGCAACCAAGCAGTATATAAATTGTATGAAACTGACTAACCAAATAAGTGTCCTCGAATGCTGGGATTTACTGGGAATCAGTGGTTTTGGTTAGCAGAGACATTGGAGCACATCACATATGTGGAAATAGTAAAAGGTAAAGGGACCCCTCACCATTAGGTCCAGTCATGACTGACTCTAGGGTTGCGGCGCTCATCTCGCTTTACTGACCGAGGGAGCCAGTGTACAGCTTCCGGGTCATGTGGCCAGCATGACTAAGCCGCTTCTGGCGAACCAGAGCAGCGCATGGAAACGCTGTTTACCTTCCCACCAGAGCGGTACCTATTTATCTACTTGCATTTTGACGTGCTTTCGAACTGCTAGGTTGGCAGGAGCAGGGACCGAGCAACAGGAGCTCACCCCGTCACGGGGATTCGAACCGCCGACCTTCTGATCGGCAAGTCCTAGGCTCTGTGGTTTAACCCACAGCACCACCCGCGTCCCATGTGGAAATAGAAGTAGCTGCAAATTACTCCAGCAAAAGTGAGGGAAGGAACAGCAACGAGTTATGGGAAAATTCGCTGGGGAAATGCTGCTTTGACATCTAGTGTGAGGTAATCCCCCTCCCCCCAAATATTTATGCATTTAGCAGCACAGTACAAATCATGAAAGAATATGCGTATAGCCAGGGGAGAAGAATGATATTTCACGCACACCCCTTCCATCTTTGCACTTTGTTTATTAAATGTGACTAATTTTTTGGCGCTTTTCTGTGCAAGATCTGTTAGGACACGATAAAATGGGTGTGATCATAGCAGTTAAAAGGTCTTGTTTCTTCCCATGAGAATTATGTGCTGTTATTTTACTTCAAAAAATCCATGCTAGTCAAAGTTATGTTGGGTAACAAGCCCTAGACACATGCTGATACGTTGCAAGTCTTCCACACAGGTTAATAAAAATAATCAAAACATAATCAAAACAATCAAAACAATAATACTAATGTATACATGCTAATAAACAATGCACATGTAACAAATGTCCCTAAACAATACTCCAGCACACAAGTACAAAAATTAACCTATAACATTTAACAGTTTAAAACAGCCCCACCCTCCAAACAACACAGCACCCACCCAAGTTGAAAACCCCATCCCCGTTAAAACAATAATTTGTTTTACACCCAATGAAATGTGGATGTCTTTAAGGTTGAGTGTTCAGTGGAGGAGATTCTGAGAAGCAAATTAGTTTCCCCCAGCCCTCGCTTAGTATGCTGTGAACTCACTGTCATGGAATTCTGCTCAGTATTGATCCAGAGCATATTCCAATGTATAGTTAGCAGAGTAAAAACGTAGACAGGTTGCAGGATTCCCAAAAAATAAGACCAGAGGCAATTAATATTTCATCCAGCAGAGCTTTACTGCTACTGAAGGCAAATGAGCATCATGGTCACAAATCCAATATAGTGGTACCTCAGGTTAAGTACTTAATTCGTTCCGGAAGTCCGTACTTAACCTGAAACTGTTCTTAACCTGAAGCACCACTTTAGCTCATAGAGCCTCCTGCTGCTGCCGTGCCGCCGGAGCACGATTTCTGTTCTCATCCTGAAGCAAACTTCTTAACCTGAAGCACTATTTCTGGGTTAGCGGAGTCTGCAACCTGAAGCGTATGTAACCAGAAGTGTATGTAACCTTAGGTCCCACTGTACATTCAGGAATGGCAGCACACTTAACTTAAACTTACAATAACTTATAAGTGTAAACTTTAACACTAAGCATACTATGAACAGAACAGCACACCAGAAGGAAGAGAGGTAGAAAGAGAAAGCAAAACCCGGACTCCTTCTGGCCTCTTATTATAGTCAGCATGACCTTGACAGAAGAGATAAGAGAACCAGTTTAAGCCAGCTGTACTCAGCTTCTCTGAAGGAATAACCCAAACATCTTGAACCTTCTGCTTGTATCTTTCACACAGAGAAGCTTCCAAAACCCTCTTGAATTAATTAGAATAGGAAAGATCTCTACACATCAGATCAATGCTCTCTGTACTAAGAAATGCAAGCTGACACTCACAGCCCAGCTCAAAGCGGGAGAAAGAATTAGGAGCCAATCTATGCCCTCTGCTCAATGCCATGGCTAAGAATTCATGCGGAGGTGCAGAGTGGGACCAAGTGCATAGCTCATCTCCCGGGCAGCAAGTAGAAACTGCGCATGAATTCATCATGCGAAAGGCTGGGCTGGATGAATCCCTAGCTGGAATTAAGATTGCTGGAAGAAATACCAACAACCTCAGATATTCAAATGACACAACCTTGATGGCAGAAAGTGAGGAGGAATTAAAGAACCTTTTAATGAGGGTGAAAGAGGAGAGCGCAAAATATGGTTTGAAGTTCAACATCAAAAAAATGAAGATCATGGCCACTGGGCCCATCACCTCCTGGCCAAAAGAAGGGGAAGAAATGGAGGCAGTGAGAGATTTTACTTTCTTGGGCTCCATGATCACTGCAGATGGTGACAGCAGTCACGAAATTAAAAGACACCTGCTCCTTGGGAGAAAAGCAATGACAAACCTAGACAGCATCTTAAAAAGCAAAGACATCACCTTGCCAACAAAGGTCCGTATAGTTAAAGCTATGGTTTTCCAAGTAGTGATGTATAGAAGTGAGAGCTGGACCATAAAGAAGGCTGATTGCTGAAGAATTGATGCTTTTGAACTATGGTGCTGGAGGAGACGCTTGAGAGTCCCATGGACTGCAAGAAGATCAAACCTATCCATTCTGAAGGAAATCAGCCCTGAGTGCTCACTGGAAGGACAGATCATGAAGCTGAGGCTCCAATACTTTGGCCACCTCATGAGAAGAGAAGACTCCCTGGAAAAGACCCTGATGTTGGGAAAGATGGAGGGCTCAAGGAGAAGGGGACGACAGAGGACGAGATGGTTGGACAGTGTTGTCGAAGCTACCAGCATGAGTTTGACCAAACTGTGGGAGGCAGTGGAAGACAGAGGTGCCTGGCGTGCTCTGGTCCATGGGGTCACGAAGAGTCGGAGACGACTAAATGACTAAACAACAGCAACAACAATTTTTCTAATGGTCATGGATTCGCTGCCACTGGGAAGCTCTCTGACCTGGATCACCCCAAGGTATTTGTCCTGGGAAAGATGCCTCAGGAGAGACCTAGGCAGCCTAGCTTAGCCAAGCCTTGAGAACCCTTTGAGTCCCTACCCCACAAAAGTCCAGGCAGGAACCAAACTGTCATCGCTGCACACAATGATTTATGCAGAAATGCTGGGGTAAATTGCCCCCTGGCAAATAGTCTCCTTCTTGTTTTCAGCTCTTCAGGATGGTGAAAGAATGTTTGGTTCTGATTTCCATTTTTTATAGTATTTTTCTCCTTCACAGAACAGCTATGTAATGCGATGGCTGGATTTTCCTTTTCCCCTCTGTGGTTTCTTTGGATTTCAAAGTTCTTAAAGATTCAAATGTTCTTACTTACTGGATGTTTGGGGTATTGCGGTTGTCAGTTTCCAAAGCCACACCATCTATTTATTACCTCATCCAAGAACTTACTAACCCTGGGGCACAACCAAAACATGTGTAACTAATTACCTGGAGAACATCCACAGCTCAAATAAACAAATATAATTTTTTTGAAAATTGCTTTAAAAACTTTCATTCTGGTGCCTGATGTTCTCTACAGAATTCTCTGCAGAGAATTCTCTGCTAGATAAAAATAGATTATTCAGCTCAGGGGTGCAAATTCACAGATCCTTTCATCTCATTATTATTAAGGTACTCTAATTCCACAAATCCCACAAGCTTTTTCTTTTAAAAGCACTTCGAAGGCATTAAAAATATATTTGTAACTGAAGTCTCCAGTCTAGCAAAAGATGCCTAAAATTTCAGAAATCTAACATCATGGATCCTCCTAATTATCTTGTGCAAACACCAAGGCTGTGTGCACATTACCAATTTATTCTGGCTCCAGTGCACTGCCACTGCTGGTGTCTGAAGCCATATAGGCACAATCCACAATCCCTATCTAGCCTGTACTTTCTTGAGAAATGCTGCCGTTCAATGTACGTATTTCTCCTTAAACTGGCTTCCATCCGATTTGAGCTAAGTTCAGTTTGTATTCCAGCTGAGGTGTGCACATTCCAGACTGCCATTGTGCATATGCAAATGACAACGCATGTATTGACGACAGTGAGAGTTTGGGGTGGGTGGGTGCAGGTATGGGCACACGAAACCACTTGCATATGACTTGGTTGTAAAGAAAGTGAAACAAAACCCACAAAGCGCTTTAAAAATTAAACCATACCCTCCAGCAGTTCTCTGAGGAAAATGCCAGTTGCATTTCTTAGAACAGAAAGCATTGATCTGATGTGATCTTTCCTATTCTAATTAATTCAAGAGGGTTCACGAAGCTTCTCTGTGTGAAAGAAACAAGCAGAAGGTTCATGATGTTTGGGTTATACCTTTAGAGAAGCTGAGTACAGCTTGATTAAACTGACTCTGTTATCTCTTTCTGTCAAGGTCATACTGTACATAATATGCTGAGTGTTAAGGTTTAGACTTATTGTAAGTTATTGTAAGTTTAAGTTAAGTCTGCTGCAACTGGTTTTCTTATGGACAGCGCCAATCCTGAATGTATTGGATTTGTGACCATGATGCTCATTTGCCTTCAGTAGCAATAAAGCTGTGCTGGATGAAATGCAATCGCCACTGGTCTGTTTTTTGGGAATCCTGCAACGTGTTTAAGTTTTTACTCTGCTAACTATACATTGGAATCTACTCTGGATCAATACTGAGTAGAATTATATCAAAGAAAACAGGGACGTCCTATTCAATAATAATAATAGCCTGCCCATCTGATGGGGTTGCCCCAGCCATTCTGGGTAGCTTCCAACATATTTTAAAACATAATAAAACATTAAACAACTTCACTACATAGAGCTGCCTTAAGATGTCTTATAAAAGCTAGGGGGTGCCTTTAGATGTCTTCTAAAAGATAGGGGATGAGGGTGGCGCTGTGGGTTAAACCACAGAGCCTAGGACTTGCCAATCAGAAGGTTGGTGGTTCAAATCCCCGCGAGGGGGTGAGCTCCCGTTGCTCGGTCCCTGCTCCTGCCCACCTAGCAGTTCGAAAGCACGTCAAAGTGCAAATAGATAAATAGGTACCGCTCCGGCAGGAAGGCAAACGGCATTTCCATGCACTGCTCTGGTTCGCCAGAAGCAGCTTAGTCATGCTGGCCACATGACCCGGAAGCTGTACGTCGGCTCCCTCGGCCAATAAAGTGAGATGAGCGCTGCAACCCCAGAGTTGGCCACGACTGGACCTAATGGTCAGGGGTCCCTTTACCTTTAAAAGCTATATACTCATCTCCTTGGCTCAGGGGTTGCATAACTCCATTCCGTCCAACATTTCTCTGATGAAAATAGGGATGGCCTAAGGAAAAGTGGGGCATTCCAGGATCAAATCAGAAACTGGGATGGCTTCTGTAAATCCAGGACTGTCCCTGGTAAATAGGGACACTTGGAGGGTCTGTAACAGTAACATCATCATTGGCACACCCTCGTTCAGCCACCTTGCTCCTCATTTTACATGGAAGTGCATTCTGTTTTATGGATAACAGTGAATATTTCTTACTGAGCAGGTAACGCACATCGGATGAAGCCATCCTCAGCCTCTCCCTGGTGTGCACAGCAATGCAACAATATGACTTGAAATGCGGGGGAGGGGAGGCAGGACGACGACTTTGCTCCATTTTAAGCTGCTAATGTGTACATAGCCAAAGGGAGCCTGACTCAGAATTGGCCTGCATGTTCCTACCTAGTGATTTTCCCTGCAAGCATTCCCACCACAGCATTCGACTTATGAGGATAACTTCGCTCCAGGAAATCTATGGTTTTCTGTTGACATGTAGTTTTGCCCTAAGGAATGGACACAATATTTGGATTTCTATGCTAATTAGTTACCATAGCGTACTGTGTGTAAAGAGTCAAAGCCAAGTGCAGCGTTCCACACGGAAAGCCAATTGCTTTCAAAAATATCCTTTCTCTCAGCCTGTGCCAGGCCTCAAAGCACTCCAGAGGTTAACAACACAGATCAAGGAAAATAAACACTCCGCGACCAACACAACAACTATACTTTCCCTAAAATGTTATGTTTCGGATTCTTCTGTGTACCAAAATGCTTTTCAGTTCGTTTCCCCTGAATGCCTTATTTCTTGATGTTTTTCAGGTTTGTCACACTTTCAATACTGTTTGTACCTGCAGTATTAATTTTATCAGATCAACAAGTAAATTCTTGAGACAGCAATGGTGGACGAGTGGTGGATTAATTCTGCTTTAGTTCATCGCAAAATGCTCCCCAATGCTGCCACATTATTGCTGCCCAGCACAACAAAAGCAGGACCAAAATAAATCAGAATATTTGTGGTATTGAAAAATTATGGAATTTCAGCAGAATGTTATGGGATATGCACTGACTGGAAGTGAAGCAGGAGGAAAATAGTACAGTACTGAAAGGAGATATAGGTTCAGGCTTTACTAAGCCATGAAGCACAGAGGGTGACCTTGGCTATTTGCTATCTGTCATCCAAATCTGGGTTGTTTTGAGGACAAAACCTACAAATCGTGCCCTGAGCATTTGTGGAGGATGTAAGCAACATAAAGTAGCTTCTTGGATCCCATCTTATTCACCTTAAGAAATTTAAAAGTAGCGTTAAATTTGAACATATTAAACTCATTTCCTACACTTCGCTGCCATAAACTTAAGAAGCTCTGGAAGGTTTCCATTTTGCTTCTAATTCTCCTTCCCCTCAGTGAGTTTTGACTCAGTCTTATATAACTGGAAATGTTTAGCATAATTGAGCTTTCCCAGATGTTAGCCAAACTTGCATTCCAGGCACAGTTCTTGTTTCTCAAAAGTCACCCCAGCCATAAATTACCAGTCAATTCTCTTCTTACTCCCTGGAGAACATCCTTTCAGTTGCCCTACCAAAGTTGCAACTGGATCTTCCATTGATATCATACCTGAATTCTTACCGATTTACTAAACATGGAGGGGAGAAAGCAACATGCATGTATAGGACTGCATTTGGCATAGGACTGTGCTAAAAGGAGTCTAGGGGGCCATTGTAATGTTTTGGGAGTGAATAGGATTATCCACACCACTGGTCACTGTTTTTAGGAGGACGATTGTGCTTTTTCCTATCCACACCAAAGGTGGAATGCACTTAGAATGAGAAAGGTTTTGTGCCTGTACAGTGGATGCTTGGGTTGCGCACGTGATCCATGCGTGAGGCATGTTCGCAACCCGCAGCATTTGCAACCTGCAGCGCCGCGCCTGCGCAGGTCACGATTTAGTACTTCTGTGCATGCTCGAGCACCGAAACCCGGAGGTAACCGTTCTGGTACTTCCGGGTTCTGTGTGGTGCGCAACCCAAAAACGCGCAACCTGAAGCATCTGTAACCCGAGATATGACTGTAGTCACATCCCTTCCATTCCCTCCTTCCACCAACCAATAAATATGGGAGTTATTTACCGTATTTTTCGCTCTATAAGACACACTTTCCCCCTCCTAAAAAGTAAGGGGAAATGTGTGTGTGTCTTATGGAGCGAATGCAGGCTGTGCAGCTATCGCTGAAGCCAGGAGAGCGAGAGGGATCGGTGCACACCGATCCCTCTTGCTCTCCTGGCTTCAGTGAAAGCAATGCAAAACCTCTTGAGCGCAGCTGGAGCGCTCCTAGCTCTTTGCTCAAGAGACTTTGCATTGCTTTCTTGTTTTCCTCCTCTAAAAACTAGGTGCGTCTTATGGTCAGGTGCGTCTTATAGGGCAAAAAATACGGTACCTCCCTCTCAACTGGCCCAGGGTTGGGGCACACACAGATCTCCTTTGGCCAGCCATGAGAAGGAGGCACCGCTGTCACCCAAGCACTGAAGGCCCAGCCTGGGCACAGCTTGCCTCCCTGTGACTCCAGCCTCGATAAGGGCTATACCACTGTCCTTTCCTCCCTGCCATGATGTGTAACTTAGGTTGTTGGATTTTTTTAACCAACAGCCTTGAGCTCCTTAGCCTGGCAACCCCAAAGTCTCTCCAAAAGGCAAAATATGGGAGAGCAAGCATGAATAGAAGAAGAAGAAGAGGAGGAGTTTGGATTTGATATCCCGCCTTTCACTCCCTTTAAGGAGTCTCAAAGCGGCTAACATTCTCCTTTCCCTTCCTCCCCCACAACAAACACTCTGTGAGGTGAGTGGGGCTGAGAGACTTCAAAGAAGTGTGACTGGCCCAAGGTCACCCAGCAGCTGCATGTGGAGGAGCGGAGACGCGAACCCGGTTCCCCAGATTACGAGACTACTGCTCTTAACCACTACACCACACTGGCTCTCTAAATATGGGACTGCTGCTGAAAACTGAATATCCTGCACTGAATTCTCCTCTCTCACCCCTGTAAAATTTACTTTTGTCCAAGGCATCTCATTCATATATGTGTGTGAGTGTCCAAACACTAGGTTAAATTCTGGAAGTTACTTTGGAAACTATTTCCGCCCCCCTTCGCAGCAGAGCTCCAAGGAAAAGAGGCACATACTGACATAACTTTTTAGCACTGTGACCAACATATTTCTCCAAGCAAATGCAGCCAGAACCACTTGCCAAAACCAATATTGACCCAGTCCTTCATCCAATCAACAAACGCTATTATTTATAAGACTGGGTTTTTCTTGGTTGAAGTTCAAAGCAAAGCTCCAAGGATTTTCAAAACTATAATAATGAGAGGATTTAGCTTTCCAGAAAAAACCATGCCTCGCTTTTGGTTGCAACGGGAACACTAGGTCACTGCAAGTAAACATTCAGATAACCTTTTCAGTTCTATACATTCATTTTCCTCCACAGTTGTATCGAGTCCTGAAATTGTATGGTTCTGAATTAAGGCGCTGCTGTGTAGCTGATGCTGTCCTGAAACTAGTATGCTTCTTCACATGGGATGGTAGTCTTAATCAGAATAGACCCACTGAAGTTAGTAGATACAAGTAATTTATGTTCATTTATTTCAATGGGTCTACTTTGAGCAGGACTGAGCAGAATGCAACCCCGTTATGTTTGAATTGCTTTTCACATTTCCTGCATCTGCAATTCAATGTAGGATCGAAGCAGAAAATCAGTTTGATTCTTGTACTTTTCTAAATAATATAAACTGAAGCACATCTATGTTTTGAAACTCACACTTCTGCAGTGAAGTTCTCCAGCCAAAGGTGGGTAGAAAGTCTACCTAAAACTGCAGTAATTAGTAAATATCATACATTAAGCAAAATTGCATTGAAATGTGTATCCAGTACAAAACTAAAATGCTCAGAAATGTTTTGTAAAAGTTTTTTTAAAATGTAATATAGTGAACTGTTTTCCCAGTAGTGATGTATGGAAGTGAGAGCTGGACCATAAAGAAGGCTGATCGCTGAAGAACTGATGCTTTTGAATTATGGTGCTGGAGGAGACTCTTGAGAGTCCCATGGACTGCAAGAAGATCAAACCTATCCATTCTGAAGGAAATCAGCCCTGAGTGCTCACTGGAAGGACAGATCGTGAAGCTGAGGCTCCAATACTTTGGCCACCTCACGAGAAGAGAAGACTCCCTGGAAAAGACCCTGATGTTGGGGAAGATGGAGGGCACAAGGAGAAGGGGACGACAGAGGACAAGATGGCTGAATAGTGTTCTCGAAGCTACCAGCATGAGCTTGACCAAACTGTGGGAGGCAGTGGAAGACAAGAGTGCCTGGCATGCTCTGGTCCATGGGGTCACGAAGAGTCAGACACGACTAAACGACTAAACAACAACAAACAACAGCAACAACAATAGTGAACTGTGTAATGTTTCTGAATTGAAGATGGTGGAACAGGGACAGGAACTGGGAGAAACAGAAATAGCCAGATTTTTCCATCTCTGAATGGAAGGCAATCCTTTCTTTCGTCATAGCGTTCAGCTGATATTTGAATGGTCGTTTTCATGATAAATCAAAAGTACTTTTCTCTCCACACATCCGATAGCTGAGCCATTCTATCCAAATGAAAATTAGGTCTGCCTGTCACTCTGGAGCCCAGTGACGATTTAGCTTTCAGGTGTGACTTTGGAGAAGGCTACTGCCTCTTTCTCTGCCGAAGTCTCTTCTGAGCATGTGTCTGTCCTGATTTAGAAGGCAGCAAGCTCACAGCGGTGACTCATGCAGTGATGCCACACGCAGCCTCCTCCTCTGAGAGCAGGTAATCCTGCTGCGTGATCCAATTATCCCGCGATGCAGAGATAATTGGAAACAGACAAGGCCACGGCAGCAAATGCAGCTGAGAGGCAATGGGCACACCCTCTCCCGGTTACCGAATTAGCTGTCATCTATAAGTGGTGCTTGCAGCAGGGTGGAGTGCTCAGTTTCAGGGTTCTAGCCAGACAGACATCCCCTTTTCCAGGATACACCATTCCATTTCTCCACTCCAGGTTTCTGCTGTCATTACCCTGTTCTCTCCAACAAACAACCAGCATTCTGTGGTCACGGAGCATGTCTTAGGCTGGTTTTTGTGGTGGTAGCTGCTGGGTCCCTGAAATATACTCAGAGTTGAGTAGTGATTTCATGCTCTCTATTTCAGCTCATCATGGGACGCAGGTGGCGCTGTGGTCTAAACCACAGTGCCTCAGGCTTGCCAATCAGAAGGTCGGCGGTTCAAATCCCCGTGACGGGGTCCCGCGTGATTGGTTGATTCTGCTCCCCTTCTGGAGCCTGATTGGGCTGCTCCTGCAGGCCAATTGGATGTAGCATTTTAGTATGTATCCTATTGTGGCCTGATTGAGTGGGTTCTGCAAGCCAATCAGGTTGCTGTCTTCTAGGATCCTACTTGCCTATTGATCTAAGACAGTACATAAGAGTCCCCACCAGCATTTCCCCTCTCTAAATATTTGTTTTACAGCTGCAAATGATGGGATTGCCCAACACACATCAGTGCCTCCTCCCTCTTCCATACAGATGGTGCTGTTTTGATGGCATAAGGACGCACATTTGGAGAATGAACCAGCTATAAGCATATAGCATGGGTAGGCAAACTAAGGCCCGGGGGCCAGATCCGGCCCAATCGCCTTCTAAATCTGGCCCGCAGACGGTCCAGGAATCAGCGTGTTTTTACATGAGTAGAATGTGTGCTTTTATTTAAAATGCATCTCTGGGTTATTTGTGAAGCATAGGAATTCATTCATATATTTTTTTCCAAAATATAGTCCGGCCCCCCACAAGGTCTGAGGGACAGTGGACCGGCCCCCTGCTGGAAAAGTTTGCTGACCCCTGGCATAGAGGATGGAAATTGCCTCCTTCTTCCACCAAACAACACCCCTGGCAGAACTAATTTATCAAGAGCAACCCTCCGTTTTGATTTGGTTAGGCACAAACCTCTCTCTCTCTCTCTGGCATCCGGAAGCAGCTAAATGGTAGGAAGCTATTCCTGAAGTGAACCCAGGTCATCCGTTTATTTACCAACTTTTGAAATAAATTTTATTTTATTAGCAAACAAACAAAAATAAAAGATAAAGAGCATAAAGAAATACTGTTGCAGCAGGTTGAAAGCAGCATACGTGAAGACAGACCCCCCCCCCCATAAGAACTAAAGGCAGCTTGAAAGACAGCCCCTCCATTCACCTAAACAGGATTTGCAAGTTGCTGTATCCCCCCCCCCAAAAAAAACCACCCCTGCTTAACTATAAGTACAAATAAGACAAAATTGTTGGCTGTAGGAATCGGTGGCTTTTTCAAACTCCGTTCAGTTCTCCAATAAATACCGTATTATTCTCTCTATAACACTCACATTTTTTTTCCTAAAAAGTAAGGGGAAATGTCTGTGCGTGTTATTGAGCGAATGTGTGGTCCCTGGAGCAGACTGGCCCGAGTGCAGGGGCAAAAATCAGGCAAAAATCAGATCCCGCGTCACGGAGGAGGGAAAGCTGTAGAGGAGGCTGCTGCTTTCCTGCATTCTGCCTCAGGGTCACCCCAAATTCACCATCAGATCACATAGCATGTCTATGGCTCCAGCCTGCACCAAAAAAATCACGCACCCACTGTTGCCTGGGGCTGCAATGGTGCAAAAATGTGGTTACAAAGCACAGATCCACATGGATTCTCAGGATTTTTGCATTGGGCTACCCCAAACTCACCGTCAAATCACATGTCTGTGGCCACAGCATGAAGCACAAAAATGATACATCCACTGTTTCATTCAGATTTTTTTTTCTTGTTTTCCTCCTCTAAAAACTATGTGCGTGTTTTGGTCAGGTGCGTGTTAAAGAGTGAAAAATACGGTAAGTGTCTAGATATTCTGACTAGACATCTGGGTTTATCACTAAAGTGTCCATCTCTGTTAATAATAATAATAATAATAATAATAATAATAATAATAATAATAGCAAACAAGACAGCACAACTGTCTCCTTTGTTACAGTAGTTTATCAAGCTGTCAATGTGCTGCTAGAGCCAGAATGGTAGTACAGCTTTGGTTAAAGTTTCTCCCATTACTCCATTAAAAAATATAATCCCCACAAGCTTGTACTAAGGCAGAACTACATTGCTTCAAGGAACACGTGATCCCAGACCTAAACTCATGTTTGCTGAAGGGAGCAGGAGGCATTTGTCGGGGAGAGCCAGTCGTCTCAGAGCCCCCACATCACATTTGCGTTGCAAGCGAAACCTGTGTTTGTGCTGTATGTTTGCTTCCACCTTATCGCTGCCCTTTCTTAACCATGAAAGCCTTGGGGCAGTTGAAGCAGAGAGCAAAAGGGGGGAAAGTCAAGAGGCTTTCGTGGGTTGGGGGGAAAGGCATCAAAACACAGCATTTCTCAAGAAAAAACAAGAGAGATGCAGGAAAGCTATGGATTGTGGCTAATGGCATAAGCACAATTCTTCCCAAACAACCAGTGGAAGTGCACTGGATGCAAAATATATTAGTGTGCATACACAGCCAGCTTGCAGAAGTGTTTAAATAATTGACTGTGGGGTTATTTGTAGGGAGTTTTTTTTGCCCACACAGCATACTAGCAATTCTCTTATGTGTCACACTAATGTGTTCCAAAACTCAGCTTGCGAATGGTTGATCTGTCCCAGGGGTGTCTATTGTGAGTGACTAGCAGTGGCAAAGGTAAAGTGGCAAAGGTTTAGGGACGCGGGTGGTGCTGTGGTCTAAACCACTGAGCCTCTTGGGCTTGCAGGTCAGAAGGTCGGCAGTTCAAATCCTCATGACTGGGTAAGCTCCTGTTGCTCAGTCCCTGCTCTTGCCAACCGAGCAGTTTGAAAGCACACCAATGCAAGTAGATAAATAGGTACCGCAGTGACGGGAAGGTAAACGGCGTTTCCATGAGCTCTGGTTTCCATCATGGTGTTCCATTCACCAGAAGCGGTTTAGTCATGCTGGCCACACGACCCGGAAAACTGTCTGTGGACAAACGCCGTCTCCCTTGGCCTGAAAGCGAGATGAGCGCCGCAACCCCATAGTCACCTTTGACTGGACTTAACCAACCAGGGATCATTTACCTTTTTTTACCTTTTACTAGCAGTGGCTCTCCAAGATCTTGGACAGAGGATCTTTCTCCACCCCTGGTTTATGCAATGCGTTTAACTCTAGAGACCATAGCTGTCAACTTACAGATTTGAAAATAAGGGACCAGCAGCCTCGAAAATAAGGGATCAGCAGCCAAAATAAGGGATTTTCTGGGCAACTTCTGAGCCCCTCCGAGCCAAAGGCAGAAAGCCCAGCCAACAGCCAAACGAAGCCTCAAGTGGTGGTTCCCACAGCACAGCAACCCGGCAAAGTGGATGCAGCAAGGAAAACCACCATTACCTCTCCGCTGAAAAGCGCTGAGCAAAGGCGAGTCCCCAGGCAACGCGGCCTGTTTGATCGGCACAAGGCATGCAATCTCCACCCCCCAGTCGTTCTTAGACTCCTTATTGGGTGAGCAACGCAGCCAAGCAACACAGTTGGAGCCTCCCTCCTCCCTGGCCGGCAGGGAGGGAGGGAGAGGTGCTGATTCCTTTGAAACCCGGGAAATTTAAGGGACATCATCAATAAGGGACAGCAGCGGGACAGGGCGCTGGGATAAGGGACTTTCCCGCCAAATAAGGGACGGTTGACAGCTATGCTAGAGACGCAGGTAGGGAATGAACCTGTGACCTTCAACATGCAAAATTGGTGCTTTACCACTGAAAAATGGCCCCCTCCCTGACTATCAGTCCTTCTCCTTTGGGAAACTGCTTCAGACAATGCTCAGCCGTACCCATCTGTTGTTGATCTATTTCGCTGCCTTCCCTACAGACGTATTTTTCAGAACTAGTTGTAGGTGACATGGAAACTAACAAACTTAGTGTCCATTCTTGCCGAGGGCTGCATTTATTTATTTTTTTAATATCGTAGCTGACATTTAAACAATATGCGCTATGCTGACATTTGGCTGATTCTTCCACGTTGCTCAGACATTCTTGGCCAAAGCATTACTTTTGTGCTTGTTCTTGCATTCTTCAATTCCCAAACATTCTAGGCAAAATTCTTTTCCGGTAAATCAACCTAATGGTTGCTGGCATTAATTTTCCCATTTCTTATCTAGTTTTTAGATGTCTCAGCATTCTTAGCACAATATAACTCGAGAAAGAGGGGTTTTTTGCGGGGTGGGGGGTGGGGGGGAGGTTGGACAAACCCCTATGGACCAGTGCAACAATGTAATTTAGATCCCTGGTCTTAATCCTAATAGCAATTTGTTATATGAAACACATGCCCATTGCAGACAGCACTGGAATGCCTTCCAGGGTTCAAACGCCCTTTTTGTGGGTTACAACTCTGGTGGCTACCTATCTCTACATGCAAACTGAGTGAGACCAACATTACTGTATATCAGGAAGATCAGTAATGGTGGACAATAGGTTGGATCTAGCCTAAGTGTGTTGTACTTTGTATTCATAGAAGTCAATGAGACTATATGCTATTGCATATAATATCCTATAGACTGCCTGACTGCACTGGACATCATTGCCTGTCCCATCTTGATTTAATCCATAGCCAAGGTCTTCTCATGTTTTACAGTCCGCCTGAAATGTTACATCAGTTAGGCAATCTCATTTTTAAAAATCAGGATTACACCTTTAGTCAAACAATTTGTGTGCTTCCTGATGGAGACTTCTTAATATTGTTGTTGTTTAGTCGTTTAGTCGTGTCCGACTCTTCGTGACCCCATGGACCAGAGCACGCCAGGCACTTCTGTCCTCCACTGCCTCCCGCAGTTTGATCAAACTCATGCTAGTAGCTTCAAGAACACCATCCAACCATCTCATTCTCTGTCGTCCCCTTCTCCTTGTGCCCTCCATCTTTCCCAACATCAGGGTCTTTTCCAGGGAGTCTTCTCTTCTCATGAGGTGGCCAAAGTATTGGAGCCTCAGCTTCACGATCTGTCCTTCCAGTGAGCGCTCAGGGCTGATTTCCTTCATAATGGAGAGGTTTGATCTTCTTGCAGTCCATGGGACTCTCAAGAGTCTCCTCCAGCACCATAATTCAAAAGCATCAATTCTTCGGCGATCAGCCTTCTTTATGGTCCAGCTCTCACTTCCATACATCACTACTGGGAAAACCATGGCTTTTACTATACGGACCTTTGTTGGCAAGGTGATGTCTCTGCTTTTTAAGATGTTGTCTAGGTTTGCCATCGCCTTTCTCCCAAGGAGCAGGCGTCTTTTAATTTCGTGACTGCTGTCACCATCTGCACTGATCATGGAGCCCAAGAAAGTAAAATCTCTCACTGCCTCCATTTCTTCCCCATCTATTTGCCAGGAGGTGATGGGCCCAGTGGCCATGATCTTCGTTTTTTTGATGTTGAGCTTCAGACCATATTTTGCGCTCTCCTCTTTCACCCTCATTAAAAGGTTCTTTAATTCCTCTTCACTTTCTGCCATCAAGGTTGTGTCATCTGCATATCTGAGGTTGTTGATATTTCTTCCGGCAATCTTAATTCCAGCTTGGGATTCATCCAGCCCAGCCTTTCGCATGATGAATTCTGCATATAAGTTAAATAAGCAGGGAGACAATATACAGCCTTGCCGTACTCCTTTCCCAATTTGGAACCAATCAGTTGTTCCATATCCAGTTCTAACTGTAGCTTCTTGTCCCACATAGAGATTTCGCAGGAGGCAGATGAGGTGATCAGGCACTCCCATTTCTTTAAGAACTTGCCATAGTTTGCTGTGGTCAACACAGTCAAAGGCTTTTGCATAGTCAATGAAGCAGAAGTAGATGTCTTTCTGGAACTCTCTAGCTTTCTCCATAATCCAGCGCATGTTTGCAATTTGGTCTCTGGTTCCTCTGCCTCTTCTAAATCCAGCTTGCACTTCTGGGAGTTCTCGGTCCACATACTGCTTGAGCCTTCCTTGTAGAATTTTAAGCATAACCTTGCTAGCATGTGAAATGAGTGAAATTGTGCGGTAGTTGGAGCATTCTTTGGCACTGCCTTTCTTTGGGATTGGGATGTAGACTGATCTTCTCCAATCCTCTGGCCACTGCTGAGTTTTCCAAACTTGCTGGCATATTGAGTGTAGCACCTTAACAGCATCATCTTTTAAAATTTTAAACAGTTCAGCTGGAATACCATCACTTCCACTGGCCTTGTTATTTGCAGTGCTTTCTAAGGCCCATTTGACTTCACTCTCCAGGATGTCTGGCTCAAGGTCAGCAACCACACTACCTGGGGTGTACGAGACATCCATATCTTTCTGGTATAATTCCTCTGTGTATTCTTGCCACCTCTTCTTGATGTCTTCTGCTTCAGTTAGATCTTTACCACTTTTGTCCTTTATTATGGTAATCTTTGTACGAAATGTTCCTTTCATATTTCCGATTTTCTTGAACAGATCTCTGGTTCTTCCCATTCTGTTGCTTTCCTCTATTTCTTTGCATTGCTCGTTTAAGAAGGCCTTCTTGTCTCTCCTTGCTATTCTTTGGAAATCTGCATTCAATTTCCTGTATCTTTCACTGTCTCCCTCGCATTTTGCTTGCCTTCTCTCCCCCGCTATTTGTAAGGCCTCGTTGGACAGCCACTTTGCTTTCTTGCATTTCTTTTTCATTGGGATGGTTTTAGTTGCTGCCTCCTGTATAATGTTGCGAGTCTCCACCCATAGTTCTTCAGGCACTCTGTCCAGCAAATCTAAATCCTTAAACCTGTTCCTCACTTCCACTGTGTATTCATAAGGGATTTGGTTTAGATTGTATCTTACCTGTCCAGTGGTTTTTCCTACTTTCTTCAGTTTAAGCTTGAATTTTGCTATAAGGAGCTGATGATCTGAGCCACAGTCAGCTCCAGGTCTTGTTTTTGCTGACTGTATAGAGCTTCTCCATCTTTGGCTGCAAAGAATATAATCAATCTGATTTCGATGTTGCCCATCTGGGGATGTCCATGTGTAGAGTCGTCTCTTGTGTTGTTGGAAAAGCGTGTTTGTGATGACCAGCTTGTTCTCTTGACAGAACTCTATTAGCCTTTGCCCTGCTTCGTTTTGATCTCCAAGGCCAAACTTGCCAGTTGTTCCTTTTATCTCTTGATTCCCTACTTTAGCATTCCAATCCCCTATAATGAGCAGAACATCCTTCTTTGGTGTCACTTCTATAAGGTCTTGTAAGTCTTCATAGAATTGGTCAATTTCAGTTTCTTCAGCACCAGTAGTTGGTGCATAAACTTGGATTACTGTGATGTTAAAAGGTCTGCCTTGGATTCGTATCGAGATCATTCTATCATTTTTGAGACTGCATCCCAGTACAGCTTTCGTCACTCTTTTGTTGACTATGAGGGCCACTCCATTTCTCTTACGGGTTTCTTGCCCACAGTAGTAGATATGATAGTCATCCGAACTGAATTCGCCCATTCCCGTCCATTTTAGCTCGCTGATGCCCAGGATGTCAATATTTATTCTTGCCATCTCATTTTTGACCACATCCAACTTACCCAGGTTCATGGTTCTTACATTCCAGGTTCCTATGCAATATTTTTCTTTACAGCATTGGACTTTCCTTTCGCTTCCATGCATATCCGCAACTGAGCGTCCTTTCGGCTTTGGCCCAGCCGCTTCATCAGCTCTGGATCTACTTGTACTTGTCCTCCGCTCTTCCCCAGTAGCATGTTGGACACCTTCCGACCTGAGGGGCTCATCTTCCAGCGTCATAACTTTTATATGCCTGTTGTCTTTGTCCATGGAGTTTTCTTGGCAGGGATACTGGAGTGGCTTGCCGGTTCCTACTCCAGGTGGATCACGTTTGGTCAAAACTCTCCACTATGACCTGTTCATCTTGGGTGCCCTGCTCGGCGTAGTTCATAGCTTCTCTGAGTTCTTCAAGCCCCTTCGCCACGGCAAGGCAGTGATCCATGAAGGGGCAGTGATCCATGAAGGGGTTCTTAATATTGCAAATGGGTTATTTGGATATTGGAAGCTAGAGGTTTTCTTTTTTAAAAAATCACTGGGTTTTCTGCAGAGATGGGTTAATCTGGATTAAATGGCAGTAGGAAATACTGGCTGGCATTTTGATGCCCATGATGGTGTGTGGATGCTGGGGAAAACCTGCATGTATGAGCAGCAACAAATCACAATAAATACGCATTTGGAAGCCCCTTAGTTCTTAATTTTCTGAAACAGATGTTTGATGCATCAGCAAAATGTCTTGTTTTTCTGTTTTCCACCCATTATGTAGAATGTTGATGTCTTAATCTGTTTTTTTAATCACTGATTTTAATTTGTTTAAGGTTGTAAATAGTTGTCTTTCTTTTTGTAAATAGCTTTGAGGGTTTTTCTTTTTGAGGTTTTTCTTTTTTTTAACAATCACAAAGTGTATAAATTTTATAGACAAGCCTTCCACGATACTATAACCTGAATTTGCTTAGCTTTAAATTTGTTAGAATGATATTAATTTTTATTACAAAATTTCACCAGTGCTCATCATTTTCACAGAGTTCAGTGAGAGACCCAGATCTTCTCCTGCTGCCTGCAGTTTCTGGTACAGAGAGTTCCTAAAAGAGTAAGAGTATATGTATTTGTAAGGTAAAGGTAAAGGTACCCCTGCCCGTACGGGCCAGTCGTGTCTGACTCTAGGGTTGCACGCTCATCTCGCTCAAGAGGCCGTGAGCCGGCGCCATCCGAAGACACTTCCGGGTCATGGGCCAGCGTGACGAAGCTGCTCTGGCGAGCCAGCACCAGCGCAGCACACGGAAACGCCGTTTACCTTCCTGCTATAAAGCGGTACCTATTTATCTACTTGCACTTTAAGGGTGCTTTCGAACTGCTAGGTGGGCAGGAGCTGGGACCGAACGACGGGAGCTCACCCCGCCGCGGGGATTTGAACCGCCAACCTTACGATCAGCAAGTCCTAGGCACTGAGGTTTTACCCACAGCGCCGCCCACATCCCAATATGTATATGTACGTTTTTACAAAACTCTGTTCCAAAGCAAGGATGAGAAACCTGTGGCTCTCCAGGTGGTTTTGGACTACAAATCCCATCACCCCTGAGCATTAGCCATTCTAGCTAATGGAGTCAAACAAAAACATTTGACACTTGGTTCGACTGGGAGGCAAGAGAAGACATTGATTCTTAAGCCTCTCTTGCATAGAGCAGCTGAACAGACAGAACAGAACTCAAAAGGAAATATGGGCGTTCAAGGCTGGAACATGTCGTATACAGGAGTTCTTTCAGAAAGCAAGAAATAAAAGATGGGAGTACTTCACATCATGGTTCCCTATCCTGAGATGGATCTAGCTGTTGTGTTGAGTACTTCAGAGAAGCTTCTAGTTTGTTCCTTGACCGAGTTAAGTTTCTTCAAATTCATTCGTTCTAATTCATATGGGGTGCCAACTTGAATACGATATTGGGGTGGGGCAGGTAAGCCTCGCTCCCCATAATCGCTGACAAAATGAAACACATGCACGCTAATTGAATGGCAGTGCCCTTCAACTTGGAGATCAGCTCCCTCAAATATTTTATAAGGGGGGCAAAGGGACCTTGGCCCCTAGGAGTTGGCTCCTATGGTATAGGATTGCTATCTTACTTAGGCTCTATACAGTGGTACCTCAGGTTAAGTACTTAATTCGTTCCGGAGGTCCGTACTTAACCTGAAACTGCTCTTAACCTGAAGCACCACTTTAGCTAATGGGGCCTCCTGCTGCCGCCACGTCACTGGAGCATGATTTCTGTTCTCATCCTGAAGCAAAGTTCTTAACCTGAAGCACTATTTCTGGGTTAGCGGAGTCTGTAACCTGAAGCGTATGTAACCTGAGGTACCACTGTATTTGTTGTCTTATATAAGCTTGTGAGAGAGGTACAAATACATAATCTCCAGAATGATATTAGTCCTGCTGGGATACAGATAATCCGGGTGTGTACTGCTTTGTATAATTATAGTCTGGCTAGATGAAGGATTGCATCTTGAGCCATTTTTTCAGCTTGAGCCAGCCAAGGTGGGTGGGGCTCTTTCTTCCCATATGATATTCGACTTCCGTAAATTTGTTTGTCCACCTTCTCCTCCTGACCTGCTTGCTGACTTAGGCAGCGAAGTTCCGCGTTGGGGTTTAGAAGCCGGGTTTGGTTTGCCTGCGACTTTCCATCGATGGCAGGTTCTCCTCAAAGCCTCTTCTTCTCCTCACTTGGAGCGACCGAGCAGAAAATCGCTCCAGGGCTGCCTGTGTGACATCATGACAGCCTTTCCCTTCTTTTCGCACCTATTTGATCTTTGACAGGTAGCTGCTGCGCATTCCATGCTGCTAACTCGCATCAAGTTGCCTAGCGACTGATCAGCCCTCACCTCAAACTTAGATGCTCACATGAACTGCAGCCAGTTTTGAAGCTCTGAGAGAACCATTTGCCCTGTGCCACCGTCTCCCCATGAATGACCACCAATAAATCTATGCATTGTAACCATCACACAGCTACCATGTGGACGCAACCGAATGGTTGATCTTACAGTGGTACCTCGGGTTACATATGCTTCAGGTTACATGTGCTTCAGGTTACAGACTCCGCTAACCCAGAAATAGTACCTCGGGTTAAGAACTTTGCTTCAGGATGAGAACAGAAATCATGCTCCGGCGGTGCAGCAGCAGCGGGAGGCCCCATTAGCTAAAGTGGTTCCTCAGGTTAAGAACAGTTTCAGGTTAAGAACGTACCTCCGGAACGAATGAAGTACTTAACCCGAGGTACCACTGTACTGACATCCAACACCCTTTTAGAATGTGGCTTTTTTGGAGGGAGGGGTTATTGGGTTACTGCTTTTGGTTTGATTTTATATGTTGTGGTCTTGTTGTGACCTCTGGGTACAGGGCGGTGTATAAGTTGAATTAATAATAATAATACAGTGATACCTCTGGTTACATACCTAATTCATTCTGGATCTCCGTTCTTAACCTGAAACTGTTCTTAACTTGAAGCACCACTTTAGCTAATGGGGCCTCCTGCTGCTGCCACGCCGCCACCGTGCGATTTCTGTTCTCATCCTGAAGCAAAGTTCTTAACCCAAGGTACTATTTCTGGGTAAGCGGAGCCTGTAACCTGAAGCGTATGTAACCTGAAGCATATGTAACCTGAGGTACACTGCAATAATAATAATAATAATAATAATAATTATTATTATTATTATTATTATTATTATTATTATTATTATTATTACCTGGGAAGCAGCAGGGAGGGGCAGAGCATACATTTTGATAATTGTACAAGATCTCATCCATCCACAAGTCACATTTCCACGAGCATTCTCACCATCTGTGGGAATCTCACTAACTAGCAAAAAAATTAAAACCCAATGAGAGACCTCCTATTAACCACTGGAGATTGTTTACCCAGGAAGAAACTAGCAGATGAACATGAGAAGAATCCAGTTGAATCAGACCGATGTCCCACCTAATCTAGTATGAGGATCCCACACTCGCCTTGACTGTTACCATTAGCTTTTCTGTTCCGGCATTTGTAAAATCTATTTTTGTGTCCCATGTTTGTAAAAACAATGAGAGCTATTCAAAGCTTGTTTGGCAAGGCTTGGTTCAACTTGGAAGTAATAAATACGCTGGGTTGTATCCAAAGCTGTGTGAGTGGAGTTCTGTTTTCCCAGTGGGACTTACATTTCCTCTTCCTCCACCACATGTCCTCAGTCTGCTTTGGAGGGCCTCTCAACCCTCCAAAGCTGATTTTGATGGTGCTGGAGGGATCAGGAAAGGAAGAGGAAGTTCCATGATACACACGGAAGTGGGATATTTGCAGTCAAATCTAACAATGCATAGTAAAGGTAAAGGGACCCCTGACCGTTAGGTCCAGTCGTGGCCGACTCTGGGGTTGTGGCACTCATCTCACTCTATAGCCTGAGGGAGCCAATGTTTGTTCGCAGACAGCTTCTGGGTCATGTGGCCAGCATGACTAAGCCACTTCTGGCGAACCAGAGCAGTGCACGGAAACGCCGTTTACCTTCCCGCCGGAGTGGTACCTATTTATCTACTTGCACTTTGACGTGCTTTCAAACTGCTAGGTTGGCAGGAGCTGGGACCAAGCTCACCCTGTCATGGGGATTCTTGTCAATTAGTAAGTCTAGGGGCTAACGACCATAGAGCTATAAATTTTTAGATAGGCGGAGATAGACCATAGGAATGCAATCAGTGGAGAGAGAGTTCTGTTTGATGTCATTCCTCCTGCTTCCAATGCAGGTGATAAAGGAAAAGCCAGCCCTTTGGTTAATCTGGGCCATTTAGGACTTTAGAGGTGGAAACCAGTGGCATGTTGTTTAGTGGATTGGAGGGACTAAGCTAGTCCTCTAAACGTTCCTGCAAGGGTATTCCGTTAAAGGAATTCAAGGGCTCGCCATGCTTTTGTCCGTATCCCTGACAAAGGGCTAGGGCCATGCGAGAGCCCCAGGGAGCATTTGGGGAGAGGTGTGAGCCTGGCAACCAGCCTTTTCTCTCCCCAAAATTGATTACCCTTACTGACTTCCGCGGGATGCGGGTGGCGCTGTGGGTTAAACCACAGAGCCTAGGACTTGCTGATCAGAAGGTTGGCGGTTCGGATCCCTGCGATGGGGTGAGCTCCCATTGCTCGGTCCCTGCTCCCGCCAACCTAGCAGTTCGAAAGCACATCAAAGTACAAGTAGATAAATAGGGAAGGTAAACGGCGTTTCCGTGCGCTGCTCTGGTTCGCCAGAAGCGGCTTAGTCATGCTGGCCACATGACCCAGAAGCTGTACGCCGGCTCCCTTGGCCAATAAAGCGAGATGAGCGTCGCAACCCCAGAGTCGGTCACGACTGGACCTAATGGTCAGGGGTCTATTTACCTTTACTGACTTCCGCCCGGGTGTGGTTGTCAGTTCTGTTCCTACCTCCAAGTGGGAACAGATAGTCACTAACCAATGTCTAAGCAACCACTCGCTTACTGTAATTCAATAAAGTTGTGTCCAAAATTATGCCAAAAACCAAAAACAAAATGATGTGTGAACGTGTTTTTATTCAGGGGTGTCTTGGGGGTCCTCGACACGCAACGACCTTAACGTAGCAGCGCCTGCATACCTGTGAAGAAAAGTTAACCTGCAAAACCTATGAAGAAAAGTTAACCTGCAAAGGAAGACATTAACTGAGGGTGGGTAGGGTGGGAGAAGCTCTGGAGCAAACTGACGATTCCCAGGTAAGATCCTCCCCCTATTGTGTGGGCAGGTAGTCCCTCCCCCTACCTGGCCTGATCACCTTGGCAACGCCTCCCCAGGTGGGATTGGGCAACTGGCTGAGGTAGGCGGAGACTTCCAGGTATCCCATCTGGAGAAGGTGAAGCCAAGCCTGTGCTAATGGTGCCGTATAGGGTCCAAGGGGCTGCATGCAACCACGCAAAGGGCGCCCCCCCATTTAATGTGGGGAGTAGTCATTCCTAAAGCCTGGGAAGCTTCGGCTCAGCTGATGGAAGGAGGAACTATGCCCATATCATATCTTCTTCTCTTCTTTGGCAAGACATCATGCCGGCGATGTGGCACTCCCCCCCCCCCCATTGCCCTCTCAAGTTGGCACCTCTGACCCTGACTGTTTTCCTGCAAAAAAATTCACCACATGCCACTGGTTAAACCAGACCTCTGACCTACAAGTTGAGACCCACTGCATGCTAACAGCTTCTGGGAGACACAGGTGAGAGCTGCTGAGTGCAGGGTGGGTACCAAACCTGGACCATCTACCTCAGAGGGAGCACTTTGTGACTCCCGCTAGAAGTGCTATCCCTCTTTTAACATCCCATGCACCCCAGTGGGACCCATTTATTCACTTTTTTGCATCAGTGGTTTATTACATTTTTAAAAAATTACGTATGACAACAGCAATAAATAATAATAGAAACCAAGGATGGTAATTTTCAAAAATACATTATTTTGTAACGTCTGAGCTCTCTGGGATAAAGATTCAACTGACTTTCCTTACTTTATCTGAGCCGAGAAAAGCGCATTTTGCTGTTTTCAGCTCAATATTATTATTTTTCTGTAGGCTGACTCATATTCTCCAGTCTTTTGCCCTTAGGGAAGATACGAGGAAATGATGTAATGCCTCAAACATGGGCCTTATTCTGCCTGTATTTTTAGTTACCCTGTATAAGTTGCATTATAACAGAAGGCAAGCTTCTCTTTGATAACCGAGCAGGTGGAGTGGGACTGAGCACCATTCAGATGGAACTGTGCACTGTATGGATGCCCAGATCTCCTGGGATTTTCTTGGCGTGCCTTTTTAAAGCATGCAATAGTTTCTACAATTAGTTACTACAGCTGCGTGGTAAATATTAATTTCCTTACGTAGAGGTGGAAATGGGTTTTAAAGGGCAGTTTATGGAAAGATGTCAACTCCAGGAAATTCAAAGAGGAAAGTTTCCCCGCCTCTCCCTTTGCACTACCAAGAAACCTTTTTGGAGTTTAGGGGCTCTTCTGAGCAGTGGGGGTAAAAGTTGGGGCTGAATTGTCCCAAATCAAGTAGGATTACCCAGCTTGAGCCATTCTTCCCTTCCTCTTCACCTTATCCCACATGGTTCAGAACATGGGCAGGCAAACTAAGGTCCGGGGCCGGATCCAGCCCAATCGCCTTCTAAATCTGGCCCACGGACAGTCCGGGAATCAGCGTGTTTTTACATGAGTAGAATGTGTGCTTTTATTTAAAATGCATCTCTGGGTTATTTGTGGGGCAGAGGAATTTGTTCATTCTCCCCCCCCCCCCCAATATATATAGAGAGAGAGAGTTAAGCTGCCCACAAGGTATGAGGGACAGTGGACCGGCCCCCTCCTCAAAAAGTTTGCTGACCCCTGGTTCAGAAGGATCTTCCAAACCTTTGGAGAGACTTTATGGAGGGTTAAGATGTCTGCAAAGGAGGGAAAATGTTTGTTTAGTTGCCTTTTTTAAATTTGGATGTAGAATAGATTAGATTAATCCAAAACATCCAGAGCCCATTTTGAACAGAAAGGCTTGAGGTGATATCAAAGTGCCTGTAGATTTTTGGTCGAAAATGTATACAGTGGTACCTTGGGTTACATACGCTTCAGGTTACATATGCTTCAGGTTACAGACTCTGCTAACCCAGAAATAGTGCTTCAGGTTAAGAACTTTGCTTCAGGATGAGAACAGAAATCGTGCTCCGGCGGCGTGGCGGCAGTGGGAGGCCCCATTAGCTAAAGTGGTGCTTCAGGTTAAGAACAGTTTCAGGTTAAGAACGGACCTCCGGAACGAATTAAGTACTTAACCTGAGGTGCCACTGTAGATTGCTTCTGGAATGGCATACAAAGGATGAACAGGTTAAATCTGTAATGATACACTGGGTCGAGAGATTTGGGGCTTAATATCCAACTTTCAGATTGGGAAAGGTCATGGAAAACTGATTTGAAATTCTCGGCGTACTGTACGTTGAAAGAAAACTATATAAAAATGATGTACTGATGGTACTTGACTCCCAGTAAGTTCGCAGAATGTGTAAGACAGATACAAATATCTGCTGGAAATGTAAAGAAAAAGGAGGCACCTTTAATCATATGTGGTGGTCTTGTAAGGTAATACAGTGGTGCCCCGCAAGACGAATGCCTCGCAAGACGGAAAACTCGCTAGACGAAAGAGTTTTCCGTTTTGGAGGTGCTTCGCAAAACGAATCTCCTATGGGCTTGCTTCGCAAGACGACAATGTCTTGCGAGTTCCTGCTGGGTTTTTTTTCCTCCCCCCCCCCCTTTTCTAAGCCGCTAAGCCGCTTATCAGCTGATCCGATCAGCAGATAAGCCACTAAAAGCAGCTAAAAGCCACTAATAGCGCTAAGCCGCTTATCAGCTGATCCGATCAGCAGATAAGCCGCTAAAAGCCGCTAATAGCGCTAATCCGCTAATCCTTCAATGGGCTTGCTTCGCAAGACGAAAAAAACCGCTAGAAGAAGAGAATCACAGAACGCATTCTTTTCGTCTTGCGAGGCACCACTATAAAAGCATTCTGGGAAATGATATATAATGAGCTGGAAAAGACTTTTATTTAAAACACACCAGAGGCTTTTCTATTAGAAATTCTAGGTGCTGATATTCCAAGGGAGCAAATTAAACTGTTGGACTATGCCCAGATGGCAAAACTGACCGGAAAGCTCAGGGACCAAGAAGACCAAAACTTTAACAAAGAATGGGGAAAGTTTATAATTTACCTTGGAGACCACAGTAAGCAGATGAAAACATTAGCAGGACTGCAATAACACTCATAATGTAGCAAGTACTATGGGGATAATGGCGTTATATAAAACATGGACAACTGAAAAAGATGCAGTAGAAAAGGTTTAATAATAGGACCCACAGAGGGGAAGGTGGGAAGTCCAGAGATTTGGATGTTTATGGTTGTATTGTTATAATTTTATACTTGTAAAATCAATTTTTTAAAAAATTAAGTGCTCATAGATTTTTACCCTGCATAGCCTGATGCTCTGAATGGAAATTAAGAAATTAGATAGTTCCTTTTGAACAGGAGCAGGGAAGGGGGGTAGCCTTGCAGACGGACTCTCCCTGGGGACTGGTAATAGGATAAAGGGCCTTTCACCTCTAGGTCACTGATCTTAATGTGGCCAGAATGCACAGCGGCTGAAAGTCATTACCATCTTATGTCTGTTCAGTCGCCTCTGAGGTAGGACTCATTGTTCTCTCAGAGTCCTTCCAAGTGGCCAGGTGGCCGTGACAGAGAAAATCATTACAGTCGATCGGTAATATAATTTATGCAATTCGCAGCAGCCTCAGCAAGAGCAACAAATGAACTTGAAAACTGGGCAGATGCTCTTTACTAAGGCAACACATACTGAGTAGATGCAAGGAAACACAGTATTAGGGGTACAAATACCTGCTGGAAATGTAAAGAGAAAGAAGGTACCTTTTACCACATGTGGTGGATGTGTAAGGTAATAAAAGCATTTTGGGAAATGATATATAAAGAATTTTAAAAATATTTAAAATAACATTTATAAAAATAAACCAGAAGTGTTTTTATTAGGAATTGTAGGTACTGTTATCCAAAAGGAGTAGAAAAGACTTTTTATGATTTGAAAGAGTGTTTGGTCCAGGAATTTGTGTCCTTTTGGGATCTAACAAAGGAGGAGGTGGAATCTACAATTGTAAAGGCCTATAGATTTGGATCTAGAGGTAAAAAGGACTCGAAAATTTTAAATGATTGCATGGTAGTCTTCCAAACAAAGGATCAAAGAGATAAAATTCTGGGATTGCATTACAAGAAGAATTTTGAAGTACAACACTCAATTGCTTTGTTTATAAAGGTAAAGGGACCCCTGACTATTAGGTCCAGTCGTGACTGACTCTGGGGTTGTGGTGCTCATCTCGCTTTATTGGCCTAGGGAGCAAGAGTACAGCTTCTGGGTCATGTGGCCAGCATGACTAAGCCGCTTCTGGCAAACCAGAGCAGCGCACGGAAACGCTGTTTACCTTTACCTATTTATCTACTTGCACTTAGACGTGCTTTCGAACTGCCAGGTTGGCAGGAGCAGGGACCCAGCAACAGGAGCTCACCCCGTCACGGGGATTCGAACTGCCCACCTTCTAATCGGCAAGCCCTAGGCTCTGTTACAAGTGCTTTGAGAAGAAAAAACTTCTTTTCTCGATGGGAATTTCCACAAGCCTTTCATTTAAATACAGTGGTGCCTCGCAAGACGAAATTAATCCGTTCCGCGAGTATCTTCGTCTAGCAGTTTTTTCGTCTTGCGAAGCAACCCTATTAGCGGCTTAGCGCTATTAGCGGTTTAGCGGCTATTAAAGGCTTAGCAGCTTAGCGGCTAAAAGGCTATTAAAGGCTTAGCGGCTTAGAAAAAGGGGGGGAAGCGAAAAAAAATCTCAAGACTCGCAAGACATAGGGAAATTCGTCCTGCGAAGCGCATTGAAAAACGTCTAGCGGGTTTTCCGTCTTGCGAGGCATTCGTCTCGCAGGGCACCACTGTACCAGCAAAGGAAAAATCGAATCAGGTCAATTGAAGAACAGATAAGATTCTTGGAAAAGAAAGCTAGGGATTTTGGATTTGACACAGGAGCAGGAATTGGTTCAGGGGGTGCATCTACGGGAACAGGATCAGAACTTGGGGCAGGGGCAGGAACCGAACCTTCAGATTTGGACTGAGTGGCAAACTAAGCTGTTGGACTATGCCAAAATGGCAAAACTGACCGGAAAGCTCAGGAACCAAGAAGACCAAAACTTCAAGAAAGAATGGGGGGAAAATTATAATTTGTTAGGGAGGCCACTGTAAGCAGATGAAAACATTAGCAGTAATGTTTGTAACTTGTAATGTAGCAATTATCATGGACAATATGGAGAGATATAAAACATGGATTATGAAATAATATGCAGTTGAAAAGGTTGACAAAAGGACCCATGGAGTTGATGGTGGGAAGTCCGGAGATTCTAGAAATCTCTAAATGTGGATATGTATTTTGTATTGTTATAACTCTACACTTGTAAAATCACATAAAAATCATTACACACACAAAAAGGAAACACAGCATTAGCTGCATGGTAGCTACAAGAGGGACGCGGGTGGCGCTGTGGGTTAAACCACAGAGCCTAGGACTTGCTGATCAGAAGGTCAGCGGTTCAAATCCCTGCGACGGGGTGAGCTCCCGTTGCTCCGTTCCTGCTCCTGCCAACCTAGCAGTTCGAAAGCACGTCAAAATGCAAGTAGATAAATAGGTACCGCTCCGGCAGGAAGGTGAACGGCGTTTCCGTGCGCTGCTCTGGTTCGCCAGAAGCAGCTTAGTCATGCTGGCCCCATGATCCGGAAGCTGTACGCCAGCTCCCTCAGCCAATAAAGCGAGATGAGCGCCGCAACCCCAGAGTCGGCCACGACTGGACCTAATGGTCAGGGGTCCCTTTACCTTTACCTAGCTACAAGAGAATTTGAACAGCAATGTATAGAAAACCCAATAGGGACTCATGAAATAACAACCATTTGAATATTTGCAATTTCAGTTATGTCTGTCTGTGTTAAGTTCATATGCTGAAATGCGGGGTGCATTCCCAGGGGCATCTAATCTGGGTGTCAGCAGAACCAGCCTTTTTTCTTTTCTTTTTGCAGAGCCAGCCTTATCATTAGGGTAAGACATCTCTCACGACGGCCCTATATATGTATATATGGCTGCGACCACCAATTTCTAGCTGAGGACCATTTCCCCCTTCTCCGTCCCTACCTTGACACTTTGCTCCTCTCTCCATCCCATTAGAGCCTGAAATGTTCAGGCCACAATTACCTCCCCTGCTTTGTGCACCTCCTTTGTGATGCATATTAACTCGGGGTTATGTTTCCTTTGTTGGAGACGTGCGGCTTGTGTCCCAGGAGCAGGTTTGCTTTATTGTTCTTGCGGATCTGTACTGCTGGGTGCAGCTCAGCGGAAGCCATCAAGTTTGTGCCTGACTGATGCTGACCTGGACAACTGCTCAGACCCCCAGCAGATGGTGGTACAGGGTCTCCATCGAGCTGGAACTAATAGCCTGTGCTGCTTCTCTTTTTGTTTCTGAAAAGAAGCCGGGCTGTGAGTTGCCCTCCTTTCTGTGACAACAGCTGTATACATGGCAAAAGCTGGCAAAATGCTAACTGTCACTTCAGGGGCGTCTGCGCTGCCATTAAGAACAACTCCTGGACAGTCAAAAACTCGTCCCAGCAAATTTGATGCGGATGCTTGTGGTTCTTCACACTGTGAGCTGGGACAGGGGGTAAGAGGCTGGGGATCGCTTCCCAACTCAGGTCCAAACCGACGGGTGTTAAAAGGAGAAAGAAATGAAAACCACCACACGCATTCCCCTTTCCTGCATAATATTTCTTCGCAGCTTTAGAAGACCGCAATAAACCGTTTCAGCATTAGCTGTGCCCTTTCTCTTTGGGAAATTATTTGAAAAGCCTGAGGCACCGAATCCATTACTGTCCTGCCAGAACGCAAAACGAAGGATTCTCTTGAACAGCAATACATATCTCACTTCAGATGTTGTTGTTTCCCCACCTTACTTCCCGGCAGGATTCCTTACAACTAAAATAGAAACAACTAAAAACATATATTTAAAAAGCAATAATCAAAAAAACGATTAAACATCAGTGGAATTAAAATATATACACATAACCCTCAGTAGGCTTTAAGGAATAGTTGATTCACATTTAAAGCACATAACTCGCCCTGAAGAATCCTAAGGACTGTAATTTGTTGAGAATGCTGGAAATGGTAGCTCTGTGTGGTGGAAACTTCCCATATTTGGGGGGGGGGCATGTGCTTTAAATGTGTTGAATATGCTTGAAATGTATACAGTGGATCTGCTAACCAGTGCTGAGATTAGCATTCCAGACTATCTGCTCTAACTCTGTCCTCTGCCTTGGCCTTAGATTTGCCTTAAATTTCCACAAGATTATGATCACAAATAATGATCTGTTGTTCTATAGCATTATAACATGTAATAATTACAATTGTTAAATTCCATAAAATGCCAGGTTAAAAACCTGCACCTCTGTGAATTCCAGATTCTTTCTAGACAGCTGGTGTGTTTGTGTTTGACAGAAGGATTTGGGGACCACAAGAGAAGGGCATTTGAATTGGAAGTGTGTTGGCAGCAGCAAAGGCTCCATAATTACTGCAAATGGGTGCTCAGAGCGTGACAGATTTGACAACACCCTTGGCTACAGGAAAATTTATTCAGCACCATAATGAGGTAACTAGTAATCTTTCTTAAACTTCTCCCCCTCAACGCAGTGCTTCTCAGACTATCTGGCTAGTGAAGCCATCTTCCCTCCTGCAATGTGCAGAGGACCCATACCACATTTGGTCCCCGCCCAACCTGGGCTGTGGTGGGGTCACTGAGGACTGGCAGACCCATTCTGCAGACCACCACTTTGAGCAGTGCTGCACTAGTAAGATTCTCCAACGGCGGTGGTTGCCATAGTTCTCAAGAGACAATGGCATGAAATCAAACTGCTGTGTTAGCAGCACCAAAGTGACCTCATCAAGGTGCAAGCCTGGGCAGTGTGTATGGAGGTCATGGGCTACCCAGAAGACAAGAACCCCCTCTTGGCCTTGCTGATGGGGTCCAAAGGAAAGCAGAGCAAGATGTTTGGTGCCAGCTTTGGTTGCAGGAGTTGCTGGAAGGAGAAGTATAAGAAGAAGAGTTTGGATTTGATATCCCGCTTTATCACTACCCTAAGGAGTCTCAAAGCGGCTCACAATCTCCTTTCCCTTCCTCCCCCACAACAAACACTCTGTGAGGTGAGTGGGGCTGAGAGACTTCAGAGACGTGTGACTAGCCCAAGGTCACCCAGCAGCTGCATGTGGAAGAGCGGGGAAGCGAACCCAGTTCACCAGATTACGAGTCCACTGCTCTTAACCACTACACCATACTGGTATCTGGCTTCTAAGGCACCATCCCACTGTCTTAGGGTCTCCACTCTGGATTTGTGTAGTGTTAACTCCTTAGCCTTTTCTTCTCCACAAGGTAGCAGAGGCTTAGGAGCAGAGTTTTCCTTCTCCTAGATGAGTGACCATTCCAGGTTGATGAGTTCCATCTGCCCCTTGCTTCCCCCTACAGCACATGCAGAAACCACCTTCTTGACCGTTGGACAAACTCTTGGTCTTGTCAACTCATGTCTTTGCATGCAGGGAAGTCCCCGACTCACTAAACGTTTGAGACCCATTGGAAACATTCATTCGTATGTGGGGGACTTGTAAAAGGGTAAAAGAGTATTGGGAAATGATCCATAATGAATTGAAAAAAAGTTTAAAAGTACCTTCTCAAAAAGGGACGTGGGTGCCGCTGTGGGTTAAACCACAGAGCCTAGGACTTGCCAATCAGAAGGTCGGCGGTTTGAATCCCCGCGACGGGGTGAGCTCCCGTGGCTCGGTCCCTGCTCCTGCCAACCTAGCAGTTCGAAAGCACGTCAAGGTGCAAGTAGATAAATAGGTACTGCTCCGACGGGAAGGTAAACGGCGTTTCCGTGCACTGCTCTGGTTTGCCAGAAGCGGCTTAGTCATGCTGGCCACATGACCCGGAAGCTGTATGCTGACTCCCTCGGCCAATAAAGTGAGATGAGCGCCGCAACCCCAGAGTCAGTCACGACTGGACCTAATGGTCAGGGGTCCCTTTACCTTTACCTTCCCAAAAAACTCAAGAGTCCTTCTTTTGGGGATAATTAAGGCTGAAATTCCTAGGTGTCCAAAAAGTTTATTTATGTATACTACTCCTGCGGCCCATGTTTTGTTAGCTCAAAAATGGAGAATGAGCGAGGTCCCAACCAAAGAATGGCAACTCAAGTTGACAGAATATGCACAACTCGAAGACTTAACATACAGAGTAAGAGAATAAGAAGAACATATGTTTAAAGAAGATTGTGAAACGTTTGGCAGCATTAAGATAAATTCAACAGTGTAAATAAGTTTTGATGGATGTAATAATGGAATACTGAATGGTATAGTTTTTTGTAAAATATGCAGGGATTTATGATATGTAAAATGAACCATGGAAAGAGAAAAAGGGAAGTCACTGATATCTTAAGGATGTAAAATGAGTATTTTAAAAGGACCCCTGGACGGTTCAGTCAATGGCAACTATGGAGTGCGGTGCTCATCTTGCTTTCAGGCTGAGGGAGCTGGCGTTTGTCCACAGAAAGCTTTCCGGGTCATGTGGCCAGAATGACTAAACCGCGTCTGGCACAACGGAAACACAGCAACAGAAACCAGAGTGCACAGAAAAGACGTTTACCTTCCCGCTACAGCGGTACCTATTTATCTACTTGCACTGGTGTGCTTTTAAACTGCTAGGTTGGCAGGAGCAGGGGCAAAGCAACGGGAGATCACCCTGTTGCGGGGATTCAAATCGCCAACCTTCCATCGGCAAGCACAAGAGGCTCGGTGGTTTAGACTACAGCACTACCTGCGTTCCTTACCTTTAAGCAAGTAACCAGGTTGCATACCTGCTCTGAGAGTGACTGAAAAATCCAATCACACCCAGCATAACAATAAGGCAGAATTACTACCTGCTTTTCCCATTGAGTCTCATTCAAAGAGTTAAGAGCAATGAATCCTGCATAGATGAAGCAGGAACTTTCCTTGGCAGACAAAGACTTGGGGCTTGCATCAGATTTATTTTATGTGCCCTGCAGTTTGAGAAATTCTTCCAGGGCAAATGCTTTTTTCAATAACAAGCAAACATTCAAATGAATAAATGCTAGTATTGTGTGTGTGTGTGTTGGGGTATGTGTGTAATGTTTGAAATGTATTAAGGCTGACCTATTTTTTTTCATCCTGTTTTCCTCCCAGTTGGATTTAAGACACATAAATTAAAGGCCCCTTAAAGTTATCACCTAGAGACAGTTTATGGCAAAAATCCAGAAGCCATTCATAGCTGAACTGAAGCAGCATGAGCCCAGAGGGAGGGACACATATTTTCAAAAAGAGAACTTAAAAGGATTATGGATTGTTTCATGAACTTTAAATAGAGGATTTGCAAAAGTCCATTGAATGCAGGAAATGTTCGTTGAATGGAACAAACTTCAGTAATGCAGATACGACAAAGAGTGAGAAAAACTTCATTTTATTCATTTTACATATTTACACCTCACCCGTAAATTAAAATAGAGGGAAAATCGAGGTTGGTTAGCTTGACTTAATGCCTTAAATAGGATTGGTTTTAGCACAGTTCACATATATAGGAAAAATACAAGTTTTTTCACAGACATTACACAAATTAGTGTCTTTTTTTAAAACACAAGTGCATTGATAGGGGCTTTTTGCATTCAAGTCTACTATTTTTTTAATGTATTTAAACACAAACCCACACACCTTTCACTTTCTCCTCAATTAATAGTATTAAAAGTTATTTTCTGCTGCTCTTAAGCTTGGGGAAAGTTCTCCCCAGAGAGGCTCATCTGGTGTCTTCGTTGTATATCTGTAGGTGCCAGGCTAAAACGTTTCCCTTCAACCAGACGTTCATCTGATGAACATTTATGGCTTTTTTAATGTGTTTGTGGAGCTTATTGGTTTGTTTTTGTTTTACGATATGTCCTGTGTTCTCATTTCGTATTTTTCTGTTTTGAACCGCCCCAGGGTCTTCACATGAAGGGCGGCAAACAAATCTAAAAATAATAGTAATAGCAAAGTAAAAGTCTAGTCTTTCCGCCATAAGTGGAGCCTGTTCTCTGGTAATTATATTGAGGGTCCGATGGCATGAGCATCATGACAACTAGTAGATTCTTATCTGCTGCAGCCTTCATCTGCCTTACCAGCCATTGTAATATACCACTTGTTATCTTCCACCTATCTTGCAATTGAGGACTTCTTGGATCATTCTTTGTCTAGCTCCTTCCCTTTGACCTTACCGCCTTGGGTGACCCTGCTGGGAGTAGGAGACTCCCAAGGGCTTCGCTCACAAGGGTCATAGGAACGTGCAAGCCCACTCACCACAAGAAGGTGATGATCCAGCGAGTAAGTTTGGGGTTTGGGATGGATTTTTGGAAGAAGCAATGGTTCTTCTACATCTACTTTGTTGGGATTGGTCATGTTGTGTGGATGCCTGATCATCGTCTTCCAAAGGAACTATTCTATTCCGAACTTAAAAATGGAAAGTGTAATGCTGGTGGTCAACAAAAGAGGTTTAAAGACTCTCTCAAGGCAAATCTAAAAAAATGTAGTATAAACACAGACAATTGGGAAACACTGGCTGTTAGTGCTCCAATTGGAGAACAGCCTTTACCTAGGTGTCATGGACTTTGAAGATGCTCGAACTCAAGACGAAAGGGAGAAACTTGCTAGGAGGATGGCACGTTCAGGAAACCCTCACCAAGATCAACTCGACCCGGAAACCTATTTCCCTACTGTGGAAGGACGTGTGGATCCAGAATTGGCCTCCGCAGTCACTTACAGACTCACTGTTAAGATTGTGATCATGGAAGACAATCTTACTTGCCAAGAGTGATTGCCAAAGAAGAAGATATTGAGGATCGCTCCCCACGCCCAACTGAGCTCACTCTCCCTACTGCAACCAACGAGGCTGACTTAGAGGCAATTCATCAGTGACCCAAATGATGCACAACGCATGCAGGCTTACCCAAATGTAATTAAAAACCAGTTAATCCATTTTTTAAAAAATGCACCAGGGTAGTCTGTGGTAACCTGAGGGGAGGGATGCAAAATGCAGATTTAAGAAACACACACAAAGGAGCCTTTTGTTTATTTAAGCTCCTTTTCATTGTTGGTTTCCTTCTCTCTCCTAAAACACCTCAGGCTGCTGCCTTCCTGCTCGCAATTCCTGCTCGCAATTTGGAGTCCACTCCATCCTGCCCCCCTTCATGCTGTCTGAAATGGTCCCATCTAATATAGACATGGAAGCATGGGAACAATTGTGGAACATGGATATAAAATTTACAGCATGTTATGGTCCAAGAGAAAATTATATGAAAACGATACATCGATGGTATCTAACCCCGAGTAAATGGGCAAAAAATGTATAAATCTAAATCAAACAAGTGTTGGAAATGTAAAGAGAAAAACTGTTCTTTTTATCATATGCGGTGGTCTTGTAGTAAGGTTAAAGCTTACTGGGAAATGATATATAATAAAATGAAAAGGATGTTTAAAATAATGTTTGTAAAAAAACAAACCAACCCAGAAGCTTTTCTTTTGGACATTATAGGGACAGAACTACCAAAATTGTATAAAAATTTATTTATGTATGCGACAACAGCGTCAAGAATGCGACTTGCCCCAAAATGGAAAGAAGCAGAAGTCCCTAAAAAGAATGG
Source organism: Podarcis liolepis (assembly GCF_965112155.1). Classification (NCBI taxonomy): domain Eukaryota; kingdom Metazoa; phylum Chordata; class Lepidosauria; order Squamata; family Lacertidae; genus Podarcis; species Podarcis liolepis. Next base: position 66,838,965 of record NC_139564.1, on the reverse strand, counting down.
ATACAAAAACTTATGGAATATGCAGAAATGGCAAACTTACCAGAAGAAGAATAAATCAAGATAAAATTTTTTTTTATAAAGGAATGGAAATGGTTTATGGAATATTTAGATAAATTGTAAACAGATAAGCACATTGGCAGGATTGTTGTAATAACATGCAGTTTCATTAAGAGTATATATTTAAAGAAGATAAATAAATGAGTAAATTAAGTTAATTTGGAATAAGCAGAAGATACTAAAAATAAAATTAAGGAACAGCAGAAAGATGGGGAAGGAGGTCAAGTTTTGAAATGTCAAAATGATTGTAAAATCAGTGAAATGCCATAAACCTAAAAAGTATATATATATACATATATTTTAATGAATGAATGAAATGGTCTCGCCCGCGGCCCTACGCGAATGGTTCGGTCCGTTCTCTCCCACGATGAAGCCTCTGCGCTCGCTAGGTCAGGCGTAAAGGGAATCCCCCTCCTGCCCCTCCTCCTTCCTATGACCGCCCTTCTCGCGATATCCCTTCTCCGCTTCCCTCGAACAGATCTCGCGAGTCTTCGGGCCGAGTTCCCACGCCTGTTGTGTCTGACTTCTGAGACGCGAGAGCGACACAGACCCCCGTCAGTGTGTGTGTGTGTAAGTGACGTGAGCGAGTGGGCGGGGTTTCCCGCCGCCCGCCCCCTTTCGCTCCTTTGCGGTTGCGATAAGCTTGTCCTCTCCCCCGCGTGCGCGTGCGCGCTGCTGGTTTCCGCGGGGAGGCGCGCGCGACGGCTATCTCGGCTACCTTCTCGCGAGAATAGGAGTTTTAGCGAGAGTTTGTGGAAGATGGCGCCTGTTGTGACAGGGTGAGTGCGGGGGGGGGGTGGCTCTCTCGACATAGTTCCTCAGGGGCCCGTTTCCTTCCCGTCCCTCAGCCGGCCGGCCCGGCTCTCGCCCCTCCGCCGCCCGTTCCTCGAGCTGCGGATTCGGGTGGGGTCTCCTTTCTTCTCACGGCCGCTGCCGCTTCTCCGGTTGCGGGGGAACCGGAACGGTGGTTGGTACTGGTGGTCGGTCGGTCGGTGGTTGTGGGGAGGCCGAGTCGCCTGGGCCCTCGAAGGGCCGGGGGTCCGGGTGGCGGGAAAGTCCCGCCTCGAGCCTCGTCGCTGTGGGGAAGCGCTTCTTGACGCGCGGAGCTCGTCGCTGTGGGGAGAAGCGGGGGGCTTCTGTGGGGAGAAGAGGCAAAACACCCCCACACGTGAAAACTGCCTGGTCCTGCGTGTCTCCGGCTCAGTGGTGTTAACACACCCCCCCCCAAAAAAAGGAGAGGGGGGTAAAAAGCGGTCTGGAGTAAAAGTCACTTCAGGGGCTCTGAGGAACTTGGCACGTCTGCGCGCTCTTGACTGCTTTTATTTCGGGGGTGCATCTTACCCTCTGCCTTTCTGACTTATGCAAGGAGGAATTGCATCGCGTTGCCTTGACACTTGCGTGGTGCTCGTGTTGGTGGTGCCTGGAATGAGGCGCAGCCCCCCCCTCAAGTGAGAGCTGTCACTTCAAGCCCCCACCAATGCCCTGCATGGTTAAGCTGTCCTCTTGTGTGTTGTGTTGCATTGCATAACTAACTTCCCCAGCTTCCTTGCAGTGCCTGAGGTTGTTGCGTGAAGTTGGTTGGATTGAAAGCAAAGGCTTCCGTATCTTTGCTTTGTGGTGTGTGGTTAATGGGAACGTCCCCCTAGGTGAGTTGAGCTTTGGGTCTTAGTGACATACTGAGCATGTTCCGGTTTTCCTTGAAGGGGCCCTAACTCTTACTCTCAGGGTTGTGGTTTTGAGCCCTACAGTGGGCCAAAGGTTCCTGCCTTGCAGGGGGTTGGACTCTGTGATTCTGTCTCAGAAGCTGATGATGCCTTTTTGTGTTGCTTCACGAGGCCCTCCAGGCTTTATTAAAGGTTGCTGCGGCATATCACACTTGTGCTTGACTTAAGTTATGGGTTGTCTTCTGGCAACAGCATCAGTCCATTGGGGCTTAGAGTTAGCCTTCAAGGTAGCCGGTGTCATTTAGGTCACATGATTTCATTGAAAGCAAATGCTTTTTGGTGATTGGGTAGGAATTTGTTGTATAGAGATTTCTGTTGTTCAGACATTACAGAAACAATATCCTGTTCCAAACTCAGAATGTGTCTGCAGTCTTACGCTATAATTTGCGAAGTGAAAGTATACCACCTCTATTAATTATGGAATTTACTTCTACAAAGTATCTTAAAATTAGTGCACTGATAGCTTGGTTGAAAATATCAGAAAATTCCTTCAATAAAGTCACTTTCTAACACACTTTAGTATCACAGTATGCAACTAATATGTTGCTCCCTTCCTCTCCAAAGAAAGCAGGAATTGTTTCTTACAAATTTCAAATTATTTAAGGTTTTAGGGTCGGGGTGTCAAGATGAAAATAGGCTTGGACTATTTGATTCAGCTTTTCTGTGGTTTATAGATTCTTTTTATTCTGGTCCTGTATTCAGGGTACGCTTTTTTACTGTTGAGTATCAATTGCTGCTAACATTCTGAACTGAAAAGTAGTTCCTTCTAGCTTTAGATTGTTACAAATTCCAATTGCTTGTAAGTGAAGGCAAGGTAAATGTGTTCCTCAGGATCTAGTTCTCTGCTTGAATAAGTATCGAGTATTGCACTGAACAGTTAATTATTATGATGTTAATATTCCTTAATCTATTTCTGACACAAAGTTAACATCAAAAATCTTGTGGAATATGTTCTTCTGTCAGTACATTGAAAAGTCATAAAAAGAGGAGTTACAGTATTGTAGTACCTTGCTAATTGAGAGCTATTGTTTTGTGCAGACAGAATTTAACTCCTTTCCCACCCTGTTCTTCACACTTTGGGCCTCTTCTGGCTGGATCTTAGTTGCTGCTTTATCACTGTAAAAATAACTTACATATTATTGGGCACTTTGCCATACATAATTTAATATTTTATGTAACACTTTCATTGTGCAGATGCTAGGCTGAGACCATTATTAGAGACATGGGTATCATTTTCTTAAGCAGCAGTGCAGCATATTTGGAGAAACTTTGATTGATGGGAGGCTTTGAAATTTACTTTGAAACCTAAGGAGAAATTCCATCCAGTGAAAAATAATGCATGGCAGATACACACTTAAGAGGGAGGATGGACACCAGCAGGAATATTGGGGGGGGGGGATCATTGCCATGGCTTTTATATGATGCATCTAAGGATTTAATTTGGTGATACCACATTTTTCTAGGGACATGTGTGGCTCTGTGGTCTAAACCACAGAGCCTAGGGCTTGCCAATCAGAAGGCTGGCGGTTCAAATCCCTGCAACGGGGTGAGCTCCCGTTGTTTGGTCCCAGCTCCTGCCCACCTAGCAGTTTGAAAGCATGTCAAAGTACAAGTAGATAAATAGGTGCTGCTCCGGTGGGAAGGTAAATGGCGTTTCTGTGCGCTGCTCTGGTTCGCCAGAAGTGGCTTAGTCATGCTGGCTACATGACCCGGAAGCTGTACGCCGGCTCCCTCGGCCAGTAAAGCAAGATGAGCCCCACAACCCCAGAGTCGTCCGCAACTGGACCTAACGGTCAAGGGTCCCTTTACCTTTACCTTTTTATAATCGGTGTTTGTTTGAATACTGTACCCTCTGTAAACTTGTGGAAACAACAGTGAAGAACTTGGACAGGTTGCAGAGAGAAGAGGGACATTTGGAAGCTTAGAAAACCGCTTTGCAATGTGGGGTTCCTGGGGCAAAATATTCCTAGGGCAACTGTACCCTATAAAGCAAGGGTGGGCCGAAGGTAGATCAAGATCTACTGGTAGATCTACTGATTGTCAGGGTTTTGTACTTTCAGTTGTTTAACAGTACCACCAAAAATTAGTTTCTTTGCTAAATTAAGACTGCTGAAATAAATAAAAGTAACCGGGAATGTATTTTTGCAGGAAAGGGTTAAAATATCAATTTTGTTTTTGACTGAAAACCATTGCCTAGGTTTAGAATGTGTTCAGAAGCATCCCCCTATTTTTTTTAAAAAAAACAGCCCTATGTCTCTCTTGAGTAGATCTTGTGGCACTAACAGAGAACAAAGTAGACCCAACAAACCTCAAGTCTGTCCACTCCTGCTCTAAAGTATTTGAAGACATGGTATACTTGAGGATGGACTCTTCTGTGTTCCTTTTCTAGTGGCCCACCAGTCATTTATCAGCAAAGAAACAGCTTCCTCAGTGGAAGGGGATTTGGAAGCAAAGAAATAATATGAGAGTGCAAGTATTACTTCTCCTTGCCTGTATCTGTCATCAGGCAAGTTGACTACATGCCCCAAATAAAAGTACAACTTGTGCATATATACAGGTAGAGGGGGTGACAGCACACAGAGATGAAGGGCACTGGACTCTGTCAATTGTGCTTGAAGAGTTAACACCTGAAAGAGTAACCAGATTTCTAAATAGCCCAAGTGACGGAAGTTTGATACTGGTAAGCTTCTAAGAGACTGCTTAGAACAAAAAATTATAGCTGTAAACTTGTGATGTGTTGTTTGTAAAAGTTGCCTCTCTGATCAGAATACTGTATTGAATTGGTTTACTTCCCTCCAAATAAATCTTGACTTGGTTCAGTTTTTTTAAAAAGGCATTGGTTTCTTCTTATTTACTTAACTAATTTATAGGCCACTTAATCCTTTACACATCTATATGAAACTCATACAAAAATGTCTCAAAGTTTTTTAGAGACTGCCAAGTTTGTGGAATAGATAGTGGTTTGTAGCCTTTTAAGTATTGACCCACATTTGTAAAAATGTCTTACATGGCAAATATGAATTCCCTTTGTGTGAAGAGATAAGAAGGCTTCTATAATCTGGATCAGTAGTTCTGTGTTTTCTCAGGCTGTTGATACATCACAGATTACTTATACTGCCATGTGGAGGCAAGCAGGTAGGCTTGTAATTCTTGTGGGGTTGTTTGCGAGCCTTTATAATGGTTTGTGTCCAGTGTATCTAAGAAATATCCTCCTTCCTTATGTTCTGTCTTGCACACCAAGATTTATCAAGAATATTTTACTGACTGAATTAATTTTGTGCCATGGAATCAGGGTGTTTATAAAGAGTTTCATTGCTTGACTCATAACTAGGAATCTCTTCTTCCTAGACATTTATTGGAGCCTAAACTGAGGATTTTTCAGAAATACTAAGTAAGTCTTCATCATTATTGTGTCTGCTATTTGATAGTTGAGTTTAGGTAGCACAGATCTTATTTGCATGTATTTTCTTTCTGTTATAAAACCCCATTACAAGTTGAATTGACTGTGAATTACGTTTGGCTACCCACTGAGATTTGTAGTTCGTCATGCTAAAAATGTGAATAAACAAATAAGCACCTCTGTTTTTTATTCAAAGGGAATGGTTAGGAAATTGGCTGTACAGTACTACAAGTGTTGATTACTTGGTATTTTATTGTGTTAGGTACTGTAAAGCTATTGAATATATTCCTGAATATAATAATAGTAAAACAAATGAATGAAATAAGATGATGTGCTAAAGAGTGGATTTGATAGCAGCAGTAGTTGTGGGATCCACAGTATAAACTTACTACCAAACTTATTACCTTTTCTGTCTTCAAATGTAGATAATTTTTATCACTGAAAAATATGATAGTATTACCTGTTTGCTTCTGCATTTGGAACAAAACCTTGTGAACAAAAATATATTTACACAATCCTTTGAAATTCTGACCTTAAATCTTCTTCCCAGTAGCATAAGTCATGAGCCATTGCTTTGACAGTTAATTTGGTATAGGCTTCCCTCCCCACTTTCTATTAAACAGTACAGAATGGGGAGGAATTAGCAAAAGCGGGAGAATGGGTTTATGGCTGATCTAGTGTGGCTTTAGAAAAAATAACTGAACTATTGTCAAATGAAGTAGATTCAGTTCCCCACTGAAGCTGGGTAAGCTTTATATGCATCTTACAGGTTATCATCAGTGTTAGAGACTGAGATATGAAAGCTAGCAGCTGAATGGCACCTTAAACCTAGGTTATGGGCGCAACAATGGAATGTCTAGGCACACTTCTTTTACAACAAGAATACAAAGCAGAAAATGAATGAACAGCTAAAATCTTAATATTCATTTTTCACACGCTCTAGTCCTGATCTGAAGACTGCAAAAAAGAAAGCCATGCTTCCCCTGTCCACCCCACTAATATTCTTAAGAGGGTCTCTTCTATAGTCTTCAGAGAGTGACTGGAAGTGGGGAAGCAGAAAAAGATCCTCCTTTCCTTCCACTCTGCAGTTTTAATCTGAAATCTTAGGCACAGTACTGTGCCCAAAGCTCAGAAACTGCTCACGCTAATGAAATTCCTTGTCGCAAAATGTGCCTAGAACGCTGGTTATCATGATATTCTTTTTAGAAAGTTCTTTATGAACTAATATTTATTAAATGCTGTAAAAACTAGGAAGCGTTATAAGGAAAGCTTTCCTGAGGGAATAGAGAACAGAACAGACTGTTAGAGTACCTGATTAAAGAGCAGGTATGAATGGAGCAGGCAAGAGTGTATATGTATGCTTTTCATTAGCATCTGAGAAGCAAGGTGGCAACTGTTGGAACAAAGTTTTTGAACTCAAGTGATACACATCCTTGTGTATTGTTGCACATCATCTCGGGCACTTAAAAGTGGATTGGTAATTCATAAACACAATTAACATCACCTTGCCTGTTCTGCTGCTTCTAGTTATTGTTGTCATTGGTGATTTAGATTGGCAGGTGTTGTCATAATGAACTATTATTTCTTTTGTCTTGTTCTTTGGATTGGTAATCTTAGTTGGTGACTAGAGACTAGGTTTTGTAACCTGCTATGGAAAGCTCTTCAGTGTTTGACTTAAATAGCTTCTGGAATGCTCAGGCAGGTTACACCACATAAAACCGGCAGGAAACATGCTCTCTCTAATGTACTGTTCAGAATTTGTACTAATAAATGTATTCACCATTGTGAAGCAATCCTTAAAAAAATTACTCTTCTGTATTGCCTTGTGCCATGTTGAAGTAGTGATCACTCTAATACACTGGGGCAAGAAGTATGCTTATAAGTATAAAGTTCACAAGCTATTTACAGCTTTTTAATTTAAAACCATCACTTTAAAACGTGCCTGTTGTGTGTCTTTGAAGAAGTGTGTTAGCTAATTGGGATCCTGAAACATTCCATTATATGTACAACATTGATATTACTTTATGTTGCAGGAGTGGAAATATGCGCAAGAGCTAAGACACCTTAGGATTTTGGTCATAATTGGATGGCAGAACCTGGATGTCAACTCTGAATTACTGATTATTACATTGCTCTGTTTTTAAATACAAGCTGTAGAAATTAGAGGGTTCCAGGTGTGTACCTGGGATGGTACACACCAATCCATTAAAATAACACTTTAACACAAGAAAACCATAAAACCAAAAATATGCATAGAACAAGGATCAGAATATCCGGAGGTTACTAAAAATATAATAATTCAGCAACAGCCTAGCTCTTTGAGTAATCATTTCTATAAGCCTAAGAATACTAATGCATCACAATATGATGCCTAAAATTAGCTAGCATAAGGAACAATCTTATCCCCATGGAGAAGGAATTCCATATCTTTTGTGCCACAACAGATAGGCCTGTTCTTCATAACTACACTGCAGAAAATAGCTGTAAATAGAACTATTGGGTAGGGTCTCTTCCAGATCTTAAGCCATTGGTTGGTAGGTACTAGGGGAGCTGTATAGAATTTTATAGACAAATGTTAGTACCTTAAATTTGACTCAGTAGCAAATAGGCAGACAGTTCAGGTAGCAAATACCGTATTTTTCGTCCCATAGGATGCTCCGCCCCATAGGACGCACCTAGTTTTTTTTGGGGGGGGAATAAAGGAAAAAATGTTTTCCTTTATTTCTCCCCCAAAACCAGGTCGGGGAACAGCGGGATGGCGGCGCTGCGCCTCCCCGCTGTCCCCCAAGCTTGTGGGGCTGGCCGATGTCTGCCCGGCGCGAGGGGCGCTCTGCTTCAGGGCGCGCCGCGCGCTGGGCAGCAAGCTGCTATCTGCGGGAACTCCCGCAGGGCTCCCCATGCTGCGGATGTCTGCCCGGCGCACCGACCCCTCTCGCTCTCCAAGCTTCAGCAAAAGCCTGTATTCGCCCCATAGGACGCACACAGATTTCCCATTCATTTTTGGAGCGGGAAAAGTGTGTCCTATAGGGCGAAAAATACGGTAGTTCAGGTAGCAAATAGGCAGTCAGCAGCCTCCTCTGCACCACCTGCAGCTTTTGGACAGACTTCAAGGAAAGTCTCACAAATAGCACATTGCAGTAGCTTAAATGAGAGGTTACCAGAGCATGTATTTACATAGGTGAGCTATCAAGGTCCAGGAACAACTGTAGCTGGTGAACAAGTCAGAACTGAACATACACAGTCCTTGCCATCTGGGCTTCAAGGACATATGCAGTCCTTGACGCTATCTGGGCTTCAAGTGATAGCAGTGTTTTGCCAATAGCTATTTACCTGCTCCTTCAGGGTGAGTACAACTCAATCCAGAAAGGGCACTCTACCCAACTCCAGATGCGGGTGGCGCTGTGGTCTAAACCACTGAGCCTCTTGGGATTGCTGATCAGAAAGTCGGTGGTTCGAATCCCCGCGACAGGGTGTGCTCCCGTTTCTTTGTCACAGCTCCCACCAACCCAGCAGTTCGAAAGCACACCAGTGCAAGTAGATAAATAGGTACCTCTGCGGTGGGAAGGTAAACAGCATTTTCGTGTGCTCTGGTTTCCGTCATGGTGTTCCGTTGCGCCAGAAGTGATTTAGTCCTGCTGGCCACATGACCTGGAAAGCTGTCTGTGGACAAACGCCTGTTCCCTCAGCCTGAAAACGAGATGAGCGCCACAACCCCATAGTCACCTTTGACTGGACTTAACCGTCCAGGGGTCCTTTACCTTTATGTTTTTACTGATGACATAGTACTTCAGAACCCGGGATGACAAACTTTAAAAAGCATTGGGGACAAAATAGTACTTTATGGAACCCCACAGCACAAGTGCTGGGGAGCTGAGCTGCTACAGTCTGGTACTGATCCTGCAGATAAGAAGAGTAGAGCCCTGTATTGTGGTGCCTCCAGCTCCTAATCCACAGAACTCATTCCAGTCAATATTATGGTTGGTTCTTGCAAAATCTGATGAGAAGTCAAGGAGAACTAGCATGGTCTCACTCTTCTGATAAAAAGGTCACCAATCGGGGTGACCGAGGCCATTTCCATGCTGAACCTAGGCCTGAAGCCAGAATGAAATGGGTCTAGATCAGTGTTTCCCAACCTTTTTTGGGCAAAGGCACACTTGTTTCATGAAAAAAATCTTGAGGCACACCACCATGCCAGATGGGGAAAGGTCACTTTTTACTTATGTAAAAAAAAAAAAAAAAATAGTAACAGCATAGAAGGTAATGGTAGATGACTGTTAGGGTCTCCCCCCAAATGCAGAATTCTATTAATATCTTCCTTAGCGAGCCGCGTTAACCCCTGTAATGCTTTCTATAGAGTAAGCATACGGGACACTGGGGGATGTGGAACCAAGGGGGCAGTGGGCCAAAAGAGTTCGGGATCTACTGCTTTAAACAGAAATAAGAGCCAGTGAGTTCTTCCTTTTTTAAAGTATCGTTTCAGCGGGGACAGCAGTCCGGATTTCCAAAAAGTGGCGCTTTTTTGCGTCTGAGCAAAGAAGAGAGAGAGGGGGAAACAAGAGAGACAGATTGATTTGTGGCTGCGCAAAGGGGGGAGGAGCCCAGGAGTAAAAGTAGGAAGGACGAAGGGAGGGGAAAGGAAAGTTAATAGAAGGAAAGGCGGGTGGGAGAGAAAGAGAAAGAAAGAGGGAAGGAAAGGGGGAAGAGAAGTGGAAAGGAGGGAGACCGAGGCGGGGGAGAAGCGTCTGGAGAGTTGCTCCGAAGTTTGGGGGGCCGCGGGGGTGGGCGCGCGTCCCAGGAGGCGGAGGCCAGCCCGGGCTGGGAGCCGCGCCGTGGCCCGGGGGCGGTAGGCGGACCGCGGCTGCTAGGATGTGGAAAGGGGACGGCGGCGCAGGGGGAGGAGACCCGCACGGCTAGGGCAGCGCGCAGGGGGAGGGGAGCGGGCCGGAGGCGGGCGAGGGGGGCCGCGATCCCGCGCGCCGCGAACATGGCCTCCTTCCCCGCAGGCCCCGCCGAGCCCCCCGCCGGAGGAGAGCAGAGGCAGGAGGAGGAGGACGAAGGTGCTGCCGAGGAGGCGCGCCAACTTCTGCCAACTTCGGCGCCCGCCCCGTCGCCGCAGGCTCCTCCCGGCCGAGAGCCAGAGGACGGTGGCGGAGCAGGAGGAGGAGGATCGGGTTTGGCGACGGCTGCTGCGTCCTCTCCAAGCGCGGGGCTGGCCTCCGCCGCGCCCGATCCTCCGCGCTCGCCACGCTTCTCGGCGGAGCAGGTCTCGTGCGTGTTCGAGGCGCTGCTGCAGGCGGGCGACCCCGGCCGGCTGGGCCGCTTCCTGGGCTCGCTGCCGCCCGACGCCGAGGCGCCGTGCCTGGAGGCGCAGGCGGGCGAGAGCCTGGCCAAGGCGCGCGTGCTGCTGGCCTTCCAGCGCGGCGACTTCGCCGAGCTCTACCACCTGGTGCAGAGCCGGCGATGGGATGTGGGAGGGAGCTCGCTCGCCGCCCCGCGTGTGCCTATGTGGGGCACGTTACAGCCCCGTGACGTCAGCGCCACGCAGGCAGCCAGGCAGGCAGACGGCGAGAGCCCCGCGCTGGGCGGCCTCTCCTCGCCGCCCCGCCTCTCGCCGCCCGACTCGCCCGCCTCCCTCCCACGGCACACCAGGCAACGTCTTGCGGCACACTAGTGTGCCGCGGAACACCGGTTGGGAAACACTGGTCTAGATCAGTGTTTCCCAACCGGTGTTCCGCGGCACACTAGTGTGCCGTGAGAGGTTGGCTGGTGTGCCGTGGGAGGGAGGCGGGCGACTCGGGCGGTGAGAGGCGGCGGCGGCGAGGATCCGCGTCGAGCCGGGGGCGGCTCCGCGGTGGTGGTGCCGAGGTTTCTCTCTCCATTCTCCCCTCACACACACACACAGGAAGATCAGCTGACAGGACCCAGCCAATGGGGCGGCGGCGGGGCAGCACGTGCAAAAGGGAGGAGCGCGAGACAGCGGACGAGGAGGAGGCCGGCATGTCCGGGCAGCAGCAGCAACAACAGCAGCAGCAACTCCCGGCGACGGCTCCTCAAGCCCCGGGCAACCCTACTCCCTCACCGGCCTCGGCCGCCCTCCTGCTCCACCCGCCGCCGCCGGCCACCTCGGCCCCGCCGCCGCCCCCTCCTCCGCCCGCTATTGCCGCCACCACCACAACAGCCGCCGCTGCCTCAGCTGCCGCCGTCCCTCAGTCCCTCACTTTGCTGCGCTGCCTCCTCCCCCCCCACCCCCAAAGCTTGGAGGTTGCCCGGCAAGGGGGAGGGGAAAAAATTGAAAACTTTCACTTTCGTGCGTCCCTCCCGGCGTGACGCTGCGCGCTGACGTCACGGGGCTGTAATGGTGGTGTGCCGCGAGATTTTTTTCTTCAAACAAGTGTGCCTTTGCCCAAAAAAGGTTGGGAAACACTGGTCTAGATAAACTGCTTCATCCAGACACACCTGGGACTGACTAATCACTACCTTCTCAATCATCTTTCTCCCATAAAGGGCATTTTTGACTGTGTGGTAGTTACCTAATATCACTATATCCATGTAGGACCTCCTGAGAAGGAGCCTCACCATCTCCAGAGCAATTGGCTGCACCCTCTTCATCACAGAGAATCAATCACTCCTTAGACCCACTCTCAAGTTGTTCCTGGGTGGCTTTTATTTGCCATAATGGACTTAATTTTTTCAAATTGCTACTGTCTTCATGTCCTAAGAGGCCTTGGAGTGACTAACAATAAATTTATTTATTTTTAAATACTATTCTGAAAGTGCTAGGAAAATATAATCATTTCTGTAGTGGGATCTTGAAGAATAAGTTAAACAGGCTTAGGTTGAAATAATTTTTGGTTTTTATTGGAGCTTGCTTTTGCTGATATTCTGTCTTCCTTTGGTGTCTAAGCTCCCCCATCTGGCAACACATTGCACTTTTCTTGGCTTTCTGCATCTGACAGTGGTTGGTAGCAAATTCCTTTCTATAATATTACATTACTGCACCACCACGACCACAGGAAACCTGTTAGGTTTCCAAGCACTTTTAAGAGCTTAGTGAAATATTTGGATTCGGGTTAGAGGATGAGCTGCTCCAGTGCTGGATTAGTCATGCAGCAAGGTGAAATGACCTGCTTCAGGTGGTACTGGGGAGGTCGCAGGTAGATGAAGTCAGGAATTACTGTCTGTCTGGTTCAGAATTTTTTGTTTAAAGTATTGGTCCTAGAATGGGGCCTGTGTCTGGATAGCTCAGTTGGTTAAAGCGTGGTACTGATACAGTGGTACCTCTGGTTACGTACTTAATTCGTTCCGGAGGTCCATTCTTAACCTGAAACTGTTCTTAACCTGAAGCACCACTTTAGCTAATGGGGCCTCCGCTGCTGCTGCTGCGCCGCCGGAGCCCGATTTCTGTTCTCATCCTGAAGCAAAGTTCTTAACCCGAGGTACTATTTCTTGGTTAGTGGAGTCTGTAACCTGAAGCATATGTAACCTGAAACGTATATAACCCGAGGTACCACTGTACTGTAATGCCACGGTTGCAGGTTTTATCCCTGTATGGGACAGCTGTATGTTACTACATGGCAGGGGGTTGGACTACATGATCCTCAGGATCCCTTCCAACTCTATGATTGTATGATTCTTTGATTTCCAATTAATTTCAGCCAGCAACATGTGTTAAGACTTCCCTGGACAGCTGGCGTTTTGTTTTTAGACAGGAATTCCCTTCCTGTCTGTCTGGGTTGACATTAACCCCTCATTCAGATAGAGACATGTGCTGTCTTGTTCCAGCTGTACTTAGTGACTGCTTGTTGCTATGCAATTCCTGGGTTTCCAGTCAGCTGGGTACAGCAACAAGGTGTAGGAAGCAGGTGATTAACAGCTGATCAGAATGGTGCACTGCGCCCAGGGAGGGAAGGGTAGGGTTGAGCACAAGTGCCACCCCATTTCTGTGCTCCATTGAAAATGGTGAATTTTGTGGAAACATTTCAGCTGCTGTGGATCCTTTTTCTTTAGCTTAAAAAAACTTTGCAGCTACAAGTTGCTACAAGTGGAGCTCCTCTCAGTAGCTGGCATGGGGCGGCTGCTAGTTTCCTTCTTCAGAAAGTCCTAGATGCATTAGCCACTTGCTTATTTGTGAAAGCTTGTCCCCCCCCCCCCCCGAAATTCCTAGAATGATACTGCATTCAGGAAAGTTGGGGGAAGCGTGTTGACAGGTGGGGGTGGGGGTGGGGGAAGCTAAAGAGAAGAGCTCTGATATTGCCACTGTTTTTACACAATATTTTGAATGAATTTAGAATTACTGAGCATGGCATGTCATTATTGGTCCATTTACCTTTATGTGCTAAAGGCTGTTACCTACAGCGAAAGTTGAATATGGGAAAATAAGTAATGTCATTTTAAACATTTCTGGCATTTAAAAATATTTATCTGGTTGAACAACATGGATTAGAAATTAATGAAATTATTGTCGGATATATTGCTTTGCTTGTACAAGTACTACCACTTCAGACCAATTTTAATTATTTCACTCAAACATTCATTTACTTTTTTGGGTCATGGGTTGAGTGTAGATGAATTATTTGATTAACTCGGGTGCTTTGTCTTGAAAAAAATGTAATTGTTTCTGGTTGGAGCAGTGTGCGCTCTCTGCCTTGGGCTGAATTGTAGCATGAATGAGGTGGCAAAGCTTTTGGAGTTCACTGGAACTTCTACTGCCACTTTTTAAAAAATTAAAGTAGTTATTGGAGTGATTCACTGGGTGCTTTGTCTAGGATTAAATTCCTTTTTCATCTGCTGGATTTTGTTGCTGTTTTACCAAGATGTGGGTGAGTGAGCTGAATGGAGTTGCTCTCTCTCAGTTCTGGTCTTCTGGGTGCTTGTTTCAGAATCAGCATAGATTAGAGGGTTGGGGAGAAGCAGTTGCTGTCTTCTACAAGAATTCTGCCTCTCCAGTCTTCCTGTTGGCTTTGAGTGCCAGTTTTGAGTGTTCATATATTATGTTACATACTCAGGAAACATTAGAATCCTATTAGAATATCACCCACTCCACTGCTCACCAGTCTCTTTAGCTGAGCTGGGAGTCATAGTCTCAGATTTGGGGTTGAGGACTGCTGGGATGATTGCCCTGGGGGGGAGCTCAGCACCCATGCTAAGTGCTTTGTCTATGGTGGCTGAAAAATTCATGAGTGCCATGACAGTTGTGGGGCTGTTACAACATGTCATCAGCCTAACACATCCTGGACAGAAGGATGGTGGTCTAAAGGTGGATTTTATATTGACTCCCTTGTTATGACTGGACCACATTCTGTGGAGGTTTAGCTTGTTGCTTTATCCCTTCCATGGTTGGAGGAACCTATTAGAATAGTCAATCCCAGAGACTAATGGATTCTGAGGGATTTTCAGCTAGTGTGGCTGGTATTTTTGTCAGAGTCCTGATTACTTTCTGGAATATAGATGGAGGACTTGGGCAGTTAGCATAATCGCTCCCAAGTGCCCTTTTGCAAGGAGCAGAGCCCATTAAGCTCCTTAGTATACACCTGAGCTGAGGGCAGGGAAGCAGTTTGGGTGACAGCAAGAATGCAGATGGAGAAGGACTAATAAGTTCAATCAGACAAAAACAAGAGCACATTATCTATTTGCCTATTCTGTGTCATGAAGGAGGTGAAGAAGCAGTTTTTGTCCACCACTAGTGAAGCACTTCCAAGTGTTTTGGGGCCCTTTGCAACCTGGACATCCCTTGGAGGCACACTGCATCATGTTTGCTAAGCACTTTGAGGACATTCATCACATCACTGATGCCAATATTATTGCAGATCAATCAGCTCAGTTATCTAGGCCAACTAGTTCAGGTTTATTGGGTGACTTTTGATTTTGTGAGACATACAGATGTGAATCCAGGGTATAGTAGGCAAAAGACAATTGTGGTTAAGACAGTGAGATTGGAGCTAGGTTCTTCCTGCCACCTCTGCCAGTGGTAAAATAATGTAAACAACAACAAAGTTGCTGCAGCTGTTAAAGGTTTGAAAAAAAAACCACCTCTCTCATTGGCGGTTACTTTGCTGTATATCTCTTAAAACCTGGGGGAATGCTTCTCCATTTCACCACTAGTGAATGGGACTTCAAAATTTGGGGGGCATTTGGGCTCAAGCGTACACTGCATATTACTAAAACCATAAATAATACACCTTTTTGAGATAGGGAAGCATGTGTAAGACTTTTTTATTTTGAATTTTTAGTTACCATTTGTTAAGACAAAAAGACAATTGCTAATCTTTCCATTCCCTTTTGCAGTAATTTTAAAACTATTCTGCATTTGATTAACCTTTTCCCATGTTGCCATGCCTGCTGCAGAATATTTAAGTTTTGTAGAAGATCACAGGTGCACGATCAATTCCACTGGGGCACTTTAGACGTTACCACCACATGTTGTGAACTCTTTGGCAAATTTCTAAATGCCAGGCAGAGGAAAAAGTGACTTCTCTAAAGCACGAGTGAATGCCTTTGAATATGTAGCATTAGAAATAAATTGGACCATGGGAGAAAAAATAAACACACCATCGTAAATAAAGGTGAAAAGCACACTACTATTGCATTGATGTTCTCCAGCAAAACAGCAGCCATTTACGTAAATGGAGCCTTGGACTTTTCAACTTGTTTGTAGTAAGAGTAAAAGTTTGCTGGGGCATGGCGGTTGTTGTCCTTTTGTCTTTACATAGTGCCGTGATGTGACATTTTGCCTGTCCATGAACTTCTAAAATGACTGAGGTGACATGGTCATAGAAAGGTTAGTGCAGTTTAATAGAAATGGTAGTGGATCTTATGATAGACATGGGCATGTAGTCCAATTTTTTAAATTTTTTTGTGGTTTAAATGAGACAGAGAGCTTTCTCTCTCAGTATGTGTAGTATTTGATTAATATCACACAACAGTGAACTCTTGACTTTCACTTGAAACCACAAAGAAATGATGAAAAGACATCTTTACAAGCCATGCACAAAAATGCCTTTTGAAATAAAGGCCTTACTGTTGATCATCACTCTTGTTTTCTCATATTAACAATGTTCAAACTGCTATATTCATTCTATGGTTATTTGATTTACACATGGAAAATGAAATACAGTGGTGCCCCGCAAGACGAATGCCTCGCAAGACGGAAAACCCGCTAGACGAAAGGGTTTTCCGTTTTGGAGGTGTTTTGCAAAACGAATTTCCTGTGGGCTTGCTTCGCAAGACGAAAATGTCTTGCAAGTTCCTGCGGAAGAGACTCGTGGAACGGATTCTTTTCGTCTTGCGAGGCACCACTGTAAGGGGTGGAAATTTAAAATGCAAAAATGATTTTTAAATTCTTGGCATCCTTCTGTCTCAAGAGGCAATGGAGTTCGCCTCCAGGGGTGAAGTCAAATTACTGTGTTACCAGCACTAAAGTGACCTCCAAGGGGTGCAAGCATGGGCAGTATGTATGGAGGTCCTGGCCTCGCTGATGTGGTCTAAAGGAAAGCAGATCAATGTGTTTGGCACCAACTTGGCTCTGTAGTTGCCAGAAATAGGGCTACAAGATGCCATCCAGCCATCTTGGAGACTGTTCTCCAGATTAGTGTAGGGTTTACAATTGTTGTTGTTGTTGTTGTTATTATTATTATTATTATTATTATTATTATTATTATTATTATTATCCTTTTCTTTTCTCGGAAGATATCCTGCAAGGCAGCGGACGTTTAGGATCAGAGTTTTCCATCTCCTAGATGGGCTACCTTCCCAGTCTGGCAAGCCCCACCTGCCCCTCACTTCCCTCATTCAAAAAATGCCTTCTTGACCATTGGACCCACTGTTCGGTCTTGTCTGCTCAGTTCACCAGAGTCTGTCTTTACATGCAGGGAAAGATCCTATCTGAGGGTTTGAGACCCATTGGTTACCCTCACCTGGTTTAGCTGGCCAGTTGGAGCCGTTTCCTGGGGTATAGTTACTCTTGCATACTGAGAGCTTCTAGGAGCCACAGGTGGTGATGATGATGATGATAATTTAAAAAAATTATACCCCGCCCATCTGGCTGGATTTCCCCAGCCACTCTGGGTGGCTTCCAACAAAATATTAAAATACAGTAGTCGGTCAAACATTAAAAGCTTCCCTAAACAGGGCTGCCTTCAGCTGTCTTCTAAAAGTCTGGAATACTGTAGTTGTTTTTCTCTTTGACATCTGGTGGGAGGGCATTCCACAGGATGGGTGCCACTACCGAGAAGGCCCTCTGCCTGGTTCCCTGTAACTTGGCTTCTCACAGCGAGAGAACCACCAGAAGGCCCTTGGCACTGGACCTCAGTATCCGGACAGAACAATGGAGGTGAGAGCTGAGTGCAGAGTGGGGACCAAAAGTATACAAACTACCCACTTTTCCGCTTACTGATTTTAAGTATACATTGAGTAAAGCAGGTGGATGGACACAATGTTATTTGATTAGATATGCCTTGCTATCGTTTTCCCAAGGCGTTTAAGTAGAATGCATTAGGTTCACAATCCCCTTTCCCATTTTATCTTACATAATTTCTATGAGGTATTGAGGAATAAGTTGCTCAAGGCCACCAATGAACTTCATGGCTGAACAGAGATTTGAATCCAGATATTCCCACATTAAAAACATTAAAAATTGTCCACTATATTGCAGTGGTTACACAGAAAAGAGTAATCTTATGATAAAGTCAGCTATCCTGGAATATTGAAAATAAGGATGCAGCTTAGAGAAAGATTTCTGAAATACTTTGTCTTGATTTATTTTGTTTCTAATCTTCAAATTTGTCCAGCTTTTCTATTTAAGCTTGCTTTCTTCTTTTTTAAAAAAAAACTGTTTATGGAAATTAATTTCAACTGATTAGTTGCATTGTATCAACAATTTCCAGAAGATTTCCTAATAACCAGGGTAGATGTTATATTTTTCTAGTCCTGGAATTATTCTTGTAAATTTTGTCTCAGATATACATGTTCGACCCACAAAACTGAACATAACTGTCTGTGTATGCAACCTGTTGTTTTCTGGGGCTGAAATAGCAGTGGTGGAAGATCAGGTTAGCTTATCCGTATTGTTCAAGTCTGATTTATGTAGATAAAATATAAAATATATGTATGGGTGGGATATGAAACCTCTCAAGAGGTCAACAAATTTTGGGGAAGCTTCAAGCTGGGAAAGAAGGGATAGTTCCCAATTGGAACTGAACAGGGGAATGAAAATATTCCTGAAATTTCCCTGAGATGCAGAAACTATGTCTGTTTTAAGTTTTTAAAATACTGTGAAAAATGGGGTTCAGGTTGTTCTTGCTTGCCTACTGCATGTCAAGCATGACGTAAGACTTTGGTTATATGCACCTCGCCTGTAATAATATATTTTGTCATTGTTATATATTTGCAAATGCTTGTGTCACATGTGATGTTATACGTGTAGGAGGCATTTACATGATATCTGAACTCATTACCACACTTCATATGCTCTCTATATGAAACGTGGCATGTTAATGAGCATAATACAGTTACCATTTAAGTATGGTTGTGTGAATCAGTCCTATGCATCTTTGCAGTGCCCTGTTTGAAGTGACTTGCGGTGAAATATGCAAACAGTATCAATCAATAATTTCTGGAATCCTTTTACTAAGAATCTTTCCAATGCAGTCATTATTTTGCCGTCTAGGTTTTGCAGCTTTCCATTCAGAGGGTGTAATTTCCTGGTGTTGGCTTTTAATATCCAAAAAACAAAGGCACTGGTGTTCATCAAAATACAACTCTTCATTCATTTATTTTTCACAAAGCAGCTAAAGGAGGAGGCAAAGGCAGAGGGTGAAGAAAGAGCTGTGAGTGGAGAGGGCCCCTTTCTCCGTCCTTTGGACCCCCTGGGAATCTCAGCAAACTTTCTGCACCTAGAACTGGGTGCAGCTGAATAGGACACAGTTGTGGGCAGCCTAAGGAACTGCCATCCACCTTGGGCCTGCCTGTAAAAAGCAAGTCTAGAGTAAGAGACTAGGGTGATGTCTGCTGTTTGCAGGAACTCTTCTCATTGTGAGACTTTTGTGGGTGAGCTGAAAGTTTCTTTAGACCCTTGGTAAAAACTGGGGGGATGGTTGTATCAGAAGGAAAATGAATTGATACTGATTTTTATATATTGGCAACTTTTTATTAATGTAACTTAAAATATGTAACTCTATTCTTATAATGTTTTGTTTAAATTGTCTGTTGTTGCTTCTTTTTTGTACACTGTTTAGAGATGACAAAGATACTTTCCAGATTACTTGTGTATTCAGGCGACCAAGTTGGAAAGCTTTGGTGAACTGGAAATTTATTTAGGTCATCTGTTTGTCACAATGAGTAGGTGAGGTAGCCAAAATATTTGGACTGATTTTTAACTCAGTCAGAACTGTTTGCAAGAAATTATCAAAAATGCAAACATTATAGAAGTACGTTTTAACACAGCTGGTCTCTAGCACACAGGACTGCAAGTTGTAGAACTAAGTTCTGTCAATATGTTGAGCTGGTGTATGTCTGCATATTGTATGCATATATAGATTATTTCACCACAGATAATTTTTGGAGTTTCGTGGTATTTAAGTACATAGGAATCCTAGGATACGAGTAACAGATTAATTGGTAGGATACATATTATTTATATAAAGATAATTGAATTTACACTTTATTTTCCCAATTTTTACTTGGTTAAGAAAATGTCAGGAAATTGATCAGTTCATTATGCATGAAAATGGAGGAGTCATTAAAATTGCTAATTTAAGAGAGTTCTAGTTTTAATTTATGTAGTTGATTAGAACTGCATTATTTGTCTTGGTTGTCAAAAATCTGAATTATGAACTGATTTATTAGAATTAACGATGTCTATATAAAGCTCAGAGACAAATAGGTGATTGAAATATGACCCAAAAGGTAGAAATAACTGTCTAAGAGGATCATCAAGGGAAAACTTTCAACAGAGTACAATCTTATTATTATTAAATTAAAAGCTTCCAAGGCCAGAGCCCCTTAGGAGATGTTGAAGAGAGAGAAAAGGTGTGGAAGAATAGTTGTGTGAGAGAAAGGAGGCAGCAAATGAAATTGGATGAAAGAGAGAGAATTAGAAAATAAAACTTCATCTGAGCAAATTTAAGACTAGGAAACAAACTATTAAAAGCTGAACACAATCTTCAGCCTCAAAGGTAGACTGCTTGAGTGAAAGGAGAGAGAAAGCTGATTGAAGAATGAAAACTATGCTACTATAGAAGCATTAATGAAAGGAAGAGAAAATACATTTTGATCCAGGATATATCTTAAAATTAACAAGAATCCCATAAGACGAACACCACCTTTTAAAGGATATTTAAAATTTGGATCAGACTATAGTTGTAGAATGCACTTAATATTTAAATGTTGGGATTCAGTTTAAGCAATAATAAGTCATAAGGTATAATATATTATATTAAGGTATAATATATTATATATTATTTAAGCTGTAATAAGGCATAAGCTTCCTAACTGTGAACCTTTATGAGTAAGAAATCAACATATCTATCCAGATCTACACCAGAACTCTTTCTGAACACTCGCTCTCTGAAAATTCAGTGAGATTGAGAATTAAATGTTCGAGGCATAGGGTTGTATTAAGTCTTATGTAGAATAGACAGATTGAAATTAATGAACCTAAGTCATGTCCATTAACTTCAGTGGGTCTGCTCTGAGTAGGACTAGTGTTTAATATTCCCCATAATCTTCTTTTTGTTAAGTTACAGGCTTTTCTTAAGAAAGATTGGATTATAGCTGACATACAGGAATTAGTTAACGGATATTAAGACTGACAGAGCCCAGGCTGCAGCAGCAGTCACTGAATAAGGACGAATAAACACCCTAATGACAGGGAAAGTTGAAGATTTAACAGAGGCTATAATTGGCTGCATTTCAGACAATCAAATCTTATATTTGAAGCCAAGATATAAACAGGTTGCAACACCACACACCTGTTTACCATCGTCCTTCACTCAAGCTAGCAAATAAGCCAGGAACCTCTGTTAGCCAAAGCATGGTCAACTTGGTTAATAGTTATAAACAGTGTTCAAAAGGTGACAGGTGCATTTTGCACCTGGCTTTCAGGCACTTGTGACCAAGTGAAGATGCCTGGGTGCCAGGGTGGTGCCTGAAGTCTCCACCATTTGAAGGTGCATCCCTGGGGATCCTTGAATCTTAACTGTTTTCACACACTAGCAACACATCCTGTAGAATCCTGTTATGTTTTATCTGTACAATCAGAATGAATTTCAGAAACCCAAACCTTGTATTGAGAAATTTGATATTTGAGCCATCTCATCCAAAAATGGCAAATAAACAATCCGTTTTGGTGACTATAACCCTATTTTAAGGAGCAATTTTGTACCTAGCTTATATGTCTTTAGTTTCTGGCACTGGTTATAAATAAAAAGAGCCAGGGCCTCCATGTCTGGCAGCCATTAACCACATTTTCCTGGTTTAGACGTAGTGGAAAGCTATGGGTCATGGCTTTCTGAGTTATTTGCCTGCTCATGTGAAGAAAGGAACAAAGTGACAGTTCCATACATTTGCTTGCTTGCTTACGGAGTGAAGCAAATATTCTCCTTTTTATTTCTCGTGCTCTTTACTTTTCTGATATGGATTTGTTAGTGCAAAGGAATTTCTGTAAATTATATTTATTCTATGTATTGAAAACAGGTTTTCCCAATAATTTTTCGTATAAATTTGGTCTTGGGGTTTGTTTGTTCTGTTTCCATAGTGTGATAATAGCCATGCATCTGGAGGTGGTTCTACACACAGGGGGGAAACCCCCGCTATAAATAAGTCAGAAATTAAATCGTTATAACAAAAGAAAAGAAAAGAAAAACCCTATGTAAAAACCCTATAGAAAGGTTTGTGCTCTCTGGTGTCATCTGGTGTTGCGTGTTTATAATGCATTCAAATCACTTTTTTTTACTAATGTAGCTGAGTCCTGGGTTTTCTTCTACTGCAGTTACTATTTTTTGAACTGCTAACTGATGTTAACAGGCATAAAATTTTGATTTCTTTTATTCATCTAGAAAGCACAATTTTTAAAAAATCATTAACAATGTGAATTTTCATATGTCTTAAAAAAAAACTTATGCTGCATAGCACATCCATGCTATAATGAATGGCTTAATTGGAAAAAGTTAGATCTGCCATTTTTAATAGGGCTTTAAAGTTTGGAGAGACCCAGGAAAGCGTAAAGAACTGCATATTTTAAAAACTTCTTTAGCAGGATTGTGCTGCTCTGTTAGGCTTGCAGATCGAGTTAAAAGTTCATATACTCTGTTAGGTGGACAGACTGAAACTGCAATCTGTACATGTATACCTTGGAGGAAGATATACTCAACACAGTGAGCCATACCTCTGAGTAAGAAATGTTACAAATGACTGTTTTGTGTGTTTTTCTGCTTACAGGAAATTTGGTGAGCGACCTCAACCTAAACGGCTCACCAGGTAAGACATAATTATTTGTGTTGCTAGATCCTAGTTTATGCAATTAGTGTCTTAGTTCCTTCAGACTTTGGGCAGGCAATTGCATGGTTCACTGTTGTTAATTCATTGTTTTTTTGAACTATGTATGAAGATCTAGTTGTCATAAAAACAGGTTGTAGCTTAGCCTTTTCCCAATATGCTAAATTTGTTTGTGCAAGTATGTTTCCCCCCCTGGAGAAATTACATTTGACCATGTAACTCTATTCCTAGCTGTAATTTGAAGTGATACACTCTAAGAACAGTTTTACTATTGCATCTGTTATTGGAATGAACTAGACCTAAATACACAATGGATTCCTTTCTTGTCCCATCTTGAAAATACAAATTTTATGACAACGTATTGTAAAAAGAATGGTGAAGTCAAGTCAAACCAACTATGGAATAATTCTTCACCTCTACATTTTTATTAGGTCAATTTTCAACCTAAAGGTACCACATTTATTAATTTTCAATATTTATAGACATCTTTTTCAGCCTTCAAAGTGAGTGTGCTATTAAACAGCACAATAAGATGCAGTCATATAATGTTTTATATTTATTTATCTATTTATTTATTAGATTTATATGCCACCCTTCATCATAAGATCCCGAGGCAGTTCACAGCCCATAAAGTACTAAAATTATGAAATGTTTGCAACAACAACAAAATGTCTTGCAGCCCTTCTGTTTAAATGCAGGTTTTTCCAAAGTCAGTAGGCCAGCGCAGTAAAAGCACTCCTTTTTGGGGGGAGTTCTGAATACAGTGACGGCATGTTAATCTGGGCTGGATCACCTGACTACAACTGGATTACACAAATGCATGCACCTACACACTGTGGATTGCCTTTTTGACCTTTTTAAATAATGGAAATTCTAAACACACAACAATCCAGGCATTTAGTTACTTATGTAGATCTTCTCCTCATCTAAAACAGCTTCCAGAGTGGCCTAGGTATCCCTCATTATACAGTGGTGCCTCGCAAGACGAAATTAATTCGTTCCGCAAGTTTTTTCTTCTTGCGAGTTTTTCGTCTTGCGAAGCACGGTTTCCCATCAATCAATGCGTTCCTATGGAGACCGTCCGGGGACAGAGGGGAAGCGTCGCGCGCCTTCCCCTCTGTCCCCGGACCTGTTTTAAAGCAAGGGAAGGGGCAGCGGGGAGAATCGCTTCTCCCCCTTGCCGCCCCTTGGTTCAAAAGGGGTCCGGGGACAGAGGGGAAGGCGCGCGCGCCTTCCCCTCTGTCCCCCCTTTTGAAGCAAGGGGCGGAGGGGAGAAGATCACTTCTCCCCGTTGCCGCCCCTTGGTTCAAAAGGGGTCCGGGGAGAGATCTCTGTCCCCGGAGATTGCGGGGCTGGCAACGGGGAGAAGCGATCTTCTCCCCGCCGCCCTTGCTTCAAAAGAGGTCTGGGGACAGCGGGGAAGACGCGCTGCGCTTCCCCGCTATCCCCAGAGCTTGCGGGGCAAGCTTCGTTTTGCAAAGCAAGCCCATAGGGAAATGCGTCTTGCGAAGCGGCTAAGAAAACGAAAAACTCCTTCATCTAGCGAGTTTTTCGTCTTCCGAGACGTTCGTCTTGCGGGGTACCACTGTACTTAGGTTAGACCACTCACTGATAAAGGGCTAAAGAGCTTGAACTGGATGAGAATTTCTTACCATTGGACAATATATACTTTCTTGATGCCTTTTACTGTTGTTGAAATATTCAGCTACCCCTTTTTTAAAGTTGTAACTTTCACAATTTTATTAGTACATTTTGTGTCTGGTCTTTCCAATGTTAAATCATACCCTGTTCCTTGGCAAAACACTAGATTTTGAATCCTTTATTCCTGTTGCTTTAGTTTGTATTCTCCAAACAGTCCTCCTGCAGACAAATGTTCTATTTTATCTGTATGTTAGCATTATTTGCAATGCGGGTTCTCTCCTAGTAGCCAAGGACAAAGCTAAAGTTTACAGTTCGTGACAATGGGGTGGCATTCAATATTGTGAATGGAAGCAGCCTTTTGTTCTGTGAACAGAGGCTGTTCCCACTCCCTGGAGCACCAGTGTGGAATGCTAGTCATAATTTTCAGAAGGACTGGAACATGCATGTTATTGCTTCTTCCCCTCTCTTGGTAGCCTACTAGGGAAGCCTTTGAAAAGTAATCATTTCCACAGGTTCTGCCCTATGATAACTTCATATTGTTCGAAATGAAATGGGAAAGTACTGGTAATCTTAAGCGGCAAATCCCCTAACTATAGGCAGATGTCAGCATCCTAACACCTTTGTCTTAGCTGCTTTTGGTTCATGTGCATTTAGAAAAATTTCTAGCAAATACAGAATTAGGGATACATCCAGGAACGTATTTTGGAATGAGTTCCTGCTTGCTCTGTAGTTAAGCCATTAAAAGGCATGTAATTCCAACCAGAGTATACTTTGAGGCTGAACAATTTAACAGTTTAACATTTTTCTCCTTTTTTTAAAAAAAAGGTTTAAAAATACAGTCGTACCTCCAGTTACGTATCCCTCTGGTTACGTAAACTTTGGGATAACCCGGTAAGCGGCCTACCTGGAAGTATATTTCTGGGATTTTGCCGCATGCACAGAAGCACTCTTCCGCCATGCCTGTGTGCGCAGAAGTGATCTCTCTGGTTGTGAAAATGTCGGGATCCAGCTGGGCCTCTGGAACGGATCCCGTCCGCAACCAGAAGTACCACTATATTCGACTCTTGAAAGAGGCTGTTTATCCTTTCCGAGTAGAGCTAGATTTTGTAGATAGGCTACTGCTTGTGAAGACAAAACAAATGAAAGTGCCTCAACTGTGTTAGGTTCTTGATCCATCTATCTTAGTAGTGTTTACTCCCAAAATCCACCACTGTCCAAAGGCAGGCTGATGTCTTTTCCAGCTCTGCTAGAAAGTAAGGGCCAGATCCCAAGTCCTTCTTTAAATCATGTATTCCACTAATTATAACCCTTGTGGTGGATAACTCTTAGACTTTCACTTCACTACTGTTGCCTGAGGACAGGGAGGTGCTTTCTGCAGGAGGACGGACTCAGAAACTAGGTTAAGCCACCTACACGCTCCTTGGCAACTCTGTAAGCCCCGCCAGTGAGCTACTTGAGGTTATAAAGGTATGTGCTTGCAGATATCTTGTACTCCACGCACTTGGGCTGCTTATTTTGCCGGAATATTTTTAAATATCAAAACTTAAAGCCAACATGGTGCCCTCCTTAAGTTTTTGGACTCCCACCTCCCATCAGCCCTGACCAGCATAGCCACTGGTCAGGGACAATGACAGCTGCAACGCCTGGAGACTACCTTTGCCATACAGCTTGTTTTTTTTAATGAAGAGTATTTCTATTAATTTTATTGTGCCTTTTTAATTCTCAGGGAAGCAATGAGAAACTATTTAAAGGAGCGTGGTGATCAAACAGTCCTAATCCTTCATGCAAAGGTTGCACAGAAATCGTATGGAAATGAAAAGAGGTTAGTGTTGTGTGCTCTCTATTGTGCCATTTTGAGACATTATGGGAAATGTCACACATAAAACAATCTTTGGCTGATCTAGAAGAACTTCAGGCATCCACAGTATCTTTTCTCCAGATTTCAGTAGTGCCTTCTCAAAAGCTCTATAATACAGTGTAAGCTTGGTTCCAGGTTGTTTAAAATTGTTATACTTGTACAGTGTAAGTTTGTGTCCTTGGTTCTTCGAAATCCTGAAATTTGCTTTGGGTGGAGCTCCACCTAGTGTACACATAAAGGCTGGCTTGGTGTTTAGACGTTCTTCAACTGGCCAAATGAGGAATGCTAATGAAACCTATATTAGTTTTTTTTACAAAAATGTTTTCAGTATACTGAAGTGAAAAATTGGAGTGGAGATTATTCTGGGGATACTTTTAGTATCAGTTGATATTTTAGATAGAATCTTAACTTCTCTGGAATTTTTTCCCCGGTTTTCCCCTTGTTCCTATAGCTTTAAAAGTCAGCAGTTAGGCTCAAAAACAGCCTAACAAAACAGAATAAAAGCAGGTGTTTTTTGTGATTTTGGGGGTGATTTTTAAAAATTATTATTGGAGGTGTTACAACTCTATGCTGTGATCCCAATCTCCCCACCCTCCATCCTGGCATCAATTAAACAGCTTGCATTATCCCCAATGGAAGCTGTTTTTTTTAAAAGCATAAATTTGCTGCACAGGGAGACAAGGAGAGGAGAGAAAGAGAGAGAAGGTGATAAAGTGAAAGGGGGAAGAGAGAGACTGGAATGGAATGAATGAATGAATGAATGAATCATAGAATCATAAGAATTGGAAAGGACATCAAATCTCATATTTTTCCTGCCAGTGCTAGAAAAGCACTACCACAGCATCCTGATAGGTGGTCATCCAGACTCTGCTTAAAACCCTCCAGTGAAAGAGAGTCTGCCACCTTCCAAGATAATATGGTTTTGGTGGGAGTGGGGATGTTAGAGAGATGGAGGAGTGATCCACTTTTGACATTGGCCCCGCCCCCTATGGACCTGCTGCCCCTGACTGATTTTCTCCAAGAAAATGCAGTTCTGGGGATGGCAAAGACTCCCTACTCCTGTCTTACATTTGTCTTTCTTCAATGGGAAAATTAAGTACATGTTTGATGTCTCTAATAGAAATCAGTCAGGCTTAGAAGCATGCAATAAGCAGTAGTGCAGATACCTTTTATATTGTTATGGAGCCAAGGCTGTGTTCCTCTGTAATTCCACAGTCGCCTCCTATTGATTCTGAAAACAGAGTATCCAGGAATTTCAGTTTTCGTTTTAAAAATAGTGTGTTTCTTCATCCTAAAACTGTAGCGATTGCTCTTTGAAAAAATATTATCATCATTATTTTAAGCATTTAGAGCTCTTCAGCCAAAAGTGTCCCCAGAGTGGCTTATTTCCAGTCAATTAACATAAGACTATATACAGTCAATAAAAAAACCAAAACCCTTCCCTCAGGCTTACAATAATAATAAAAAAGACACAAGGGAAAACAGACAGGGAGAAAGTGGCCGGGGCGGGGGGGGGGGGGAATCAAACTCAGAACATTGATTCTTGAATAGTTATTCTTATACTGATAGCTGGCACAGTATATTGGAAAATGTGAGAAATGCCTCGTAAATCCTTGCAAAGTAGGAAATGAGTTTTAGTGTCCTGCATAGTTAGTTCCTTATGGCTAAGCAGGAGCAAAATAAAACTATGTATAGTTAGTACAGTGGTGCCTCGCAAGACGAAAAGAATCCGTTCTGTGTTTCTCATCGTCTAGCGGTTTTTTCGTCTTGCAAAGCAAGCCCATTGACGGATTAGCGGATTAGCGCTTTTAGTGGCTTTTAGCGGCTTTTAGTGGCTTTTAGCGGCTTATCTGCTGATCGGATCAGCTGATAAGCGGCTTAGCGGCTTAGAAAAAGGGGGAGGGGGGAAATCAGCAGGAACTCGCAAGACATTGTCGTCTTGCAAAGCAAGCCCATAGGAGATTCGTTTTGCGAAGCACCTCCAAAACGGAAAACTCTTTCGTCTAGCGAGTTTTCCGTCTTGCGAGGCATTCGTCTTGTGGGGCACCACTGTAAATCTCTGCAAGCCATATCATTTATGTAGGTCACAGAACCCAGTTTCTCTCTCTCTCTTTCTATAATTTTTATTAAATTTTCTGTTTTACAATTTAAAATACTCATTTTGCATCCTTAAGATATGACTTCCCTTTTTCTCTTTCCATGGTTCATTTTACATATCATAAATCCATGTATATTTTACAAAAACTATACCATTCAGTATTCCATTATTCCATCCATCAAAACCTATTTACACTGTTGAATTTATCTTAATGCTGCTAGCATTTTCAGTTGTACACAATTATTTCCCATATATTCAATAAACGTTTTCTGATCTTCTCTAAACGTATGTTCTTCTTGTTCTCTTGTTCTATATATTAAGTCTGCAAGTGGTGCATATTCTGTCAACTTAAGTTGCCATTCTTCTTTGGTTGGCACCTCGCTCGTTTTCCATTTTGGGGCTAACAAAACACGGGCCACGGTAGTAGCATACATAAATAACCTTTTTTAACACCTGGGAATTTCAGTCTGAATTATCCCCAGCAGAAAGGACTCTGTTGTTGTTGTTTTTTGGAAGGTACTTTTAATCATTTTTTTCAATTCATTATGGATCATTTTCCAATACTCTTTTACAAGTGCACCACAGAACCCAGTTTCTCTTGCTTCAGATTTTGTTCAGAATTGTATGTATTTTGTACAGAATGCACACAGCTTTAACC
Organism: Podarcis liolepis; assembly: GCF_965112155.1. Classification (NCBI taxonomy): domain Eukaryota; kingdom Metazoa; phylum Chordata; class Lepidosauria; order Squamata; family Lacertidae; genus Podarcis; species Podarcis liolepis. The sequence goes on along the minus strand of NC_139564.1, from coordinate 66,810,039 downwards.
AAATGCATTGAGCTTGAACCCAACACTCTGTTTTTCACCTTCAGGTTCTTTTGCCCCCCTCCCTGTGTCTATCTTATGGGTAGTGGGTGGAAGAAAAAAAAAGAACAGATGGAACGGGATGGCTGCTCTGAACAAGAGTCTCAACCATGCGCCTTTATTGGGATAGGTAATAGTGACCAAGAAATGCAGCAGTTAAATCTGGAAGGAAAGGTAGGATGAGTACAAATCTGTATTTTATATGCTAGCCCACTGATGTATTGAAGGCCTTCTGAGCAATAAACCAGCTTAAGAAGATAAAACATAGAATGTGGCGCTCCTTCTTGGGAGTAAGTCATTGACTGGGTCACTCTTTTCGTTCCCAGGAAAACGAGTAGATACTGACTATGTACAAGAATTCATCCTATGGGTAAACCTGTTGTAAGGATTGCCTGGAGTAGGGGACACTAGCCTGTTTGGATCGGGGGCGCATTTCAGAATTTGAACGTTTATGGACCTGATCTGTTTAAAATTAAGATTCCACATATGAGTATTTCTAATGCTATTAGTGCAAACAAAAATGCAGCCAAGCATGCTGTACTTGGGTCCATAAAAACTGGACGTCTCATAATTCAGTAGCCACACATCTGTGATGCTTGCTAAGGAAGTATACAGCGCCCTGAAGTGTTTGAAAAGCTTCGTATGATTTTTAAAGCAGCATGCGTAGACCTTACGAAGATAGTTCATAATAATGTTGGTATATTTACGGCAACCTGGGATGCTGGGGAAATTGCTTACATCCCTAGATGTCAAGGGGGATTAATTGAAGTCTCTTGTAGTATCATAGTCCTAGCTTTTCTCTATGAAGAAGCATTTCACTCCCTGACCAACCAGAGAGAAAAAAAGGTTGAACAGAGTTCTGTGCCTGTAGGTAGTTAGTTGCCTAAATCTTAGGGTTTGTTAATTGATTGCATTATAGGGAGATGCCTTAGTCCAGAATAAGTCAAGTCCATGCTTTCCTTTAATCATGGGTACCACAGCCCAGTTCTCTTACTGTTACTTCCCTGTTACTGCCACCTATATGTCCCATATGCTTCAGACAATCCCATAGAACATGACTGATCATTTCCTCCATTCCATTCCTCGTGACGTTTGGAGTCAGTCCTCCCAGTCTTGTATAAGCCCTCAGAAGAGCACAAAGCCCGGTCAGAACTCTGAACAGATCAGCTAACAAATTGCCTTAGCACGTAATGCTTTGAAGTCATAATTTGTCCTTCTGTTGTAATTAAAACTTCTAATGAATCGATTCCTGTTCTTATCCACAGAACTATTGCACAGCTAAAACCTTGTACATATCTGACTCCGACAAGCGAAAGCACTTCATGTTATCGGTAAAAATGTTCTATGGCAATAGCGATGATATTGGTGTGTTCCTCAGTAAACGAATCAAAGTAATTTCCAAACCATCTAAAAAGAAACAGTCCCTGAAGAATGCAGATTGTAAGTATTGATTTTGCAAGCTGCTTTGTACAGCACAGTGCCACCTTTATTTGTATGTCATAATTTGCAAATGAGAAAATGCCCTTAATCGTGCGTTGGGTGTGTATGTAGGGACAGCAGTGCTGCCATATGATAACGTGATTTAGCAATTTAGAAGGGCATGAACCTTTATAACAAATACATCATAGAATTGTAGAGGTGGAAAGGACCCTGAGGACCCCCTGCAATGCAGGGATATAGAGCTGTCCAATATGAGGATCAAACTTGAAACCTTAGCATTATCAGTACTGTGGTCTAACCAACTGAGCTATAAATAATGTAAAAAAAAAAGTGGTTTAGACCACAGTGACACTTGTGTCCCAACTGAGCTATACACCTCAATAACACCCTTTAACTTTTGAAAGGGTGATTTCTTCAACTTGCCACTACAGTATTCTGGAACATGCAGTGCATTGTTTGCTGGGCAGAACCCAATTCAGACTATAGGGAGGGTCAAATGTGAGAATGTTGCCCCACATAATATGCTCCCTATGTATACAAAACTACATGGATAAGTTGGTAAGATAGCTTCCACCCCCACCCCACCCCCAAAATACTCAAAGTACTTTATCTGTTTCCAAAAAAATAGTTTACAGTCTTTGAAATTATTTGAATGAACTTTTAAAAAAGCAAATTAAGAGACTCGGGACTTTCAAAGGGTGATAGCCAGTGCTGTGTGAGTGAATGACTGCTTGCGTAACAGGTTTTCTTTTTTTGTCATTCCCATACCCCCAGTAGCCTTCCACATGCCCAGCTTTTGAGCAGATCACCTTGCCCTCAGGCAGACTGGCGATGGTGTGGGGGGGGTAGGGGAAATCCATTGGACCAGTGGTGTCCATTCCACTGGTGGATGCCTGGGTCCATCTGTTGGCATCCATCTTTCTCAACAGACAATGGAGTGCACATCCAGGAATGAAGCCAAACCGCTGGAGAATCACAGCTACTGCTGTAGCTGCAGAAGCCAGTTAATTGTACAGTGGTAACTCAGGTTACTCCTGCCAACCTAGCAGTTCGAAAGCACGTCAAAGTGCAAGTAGATAAATAGGTACCACTCCGGCAGGAAGGTAAATGGCGTTTCCGTGTGCTGCTCTGGTTCACCAGAAGCGGCTTAGTCATGCTGGCCACATGACCCGGAAGCTGTATGCCGGCTCCCTCGGCCAATAAAGCGAGATGAGCGCCACAACCCCAGAGTCGGTCACAACTGGACCTAATGGTCAGGGGTCCCTTTACCTTTACCTCAGGTTAAGTACTTAAGTCATTCCGGAGGTCCGTTCTTAACCTGAAACTGTTCTTAACCTGAAGCACCACTTTAGCTAAAGGGGTCTCCTGCTGCCGCCGCGCTGCCAGAGCACAATTTCTGTTTTCATCCTGAAGCAAAGTTCTTAACCTGAAGCACTATTTCTGGGTTAGCGGAGTCTGTAACCTGAAGCATATGTAACCCAAGGTACCACTGTAATTGCCTCCTGCGTTGCTTTTGCTGCATTAGCAGCACCAAAGTGACCTCTGGGGCACAAGACTGGGCAGTGTGTATGGAGATCCTGGGCTGCCCAGATGACAATACCCCCTTCTTTGGCACCAGCTTGCCTGCTGGAGTTGCCAGGAGGCGGCGTACAAAACGCCACCCAACTATCTTAGGGACTCCATTCTGGATTTGTGTAGCGTTTACTCCTAAGCATTTTCTTCTCCTGAAGATGTCCTGTAAGGCAGCATGTAATTTTACCTGTAGCGTTACATAATTACCAGGTGAAATAGTCCCTGTAGGAAACCCTCTTAAGAGGTGTAAGTGCCAAGTGTGACACTTCATTTCAGCCAGGGAGATGGACAGGACGTTGCTGTCTCATAGCTAATATTGCTGCCTTCCCTGCTACTCACATAAAATGCAAAGCTGGAGCTCGTAACGTTTGCAGATGATCAGATCTGTTATCCTACATCATAAATTGCAGCCCAAGTGGGAAGTGCAGAAGTGTCAGTCACTTCCCTTCTGCTTCCCACTAAATGTAGTAACTTCTAAGCTAGTGCTCAGATGTGTTAGAATGGTGGTGTGGTGCAGAATATTGACCATGTTGACCTCTATTTTGGTTGGTTCCAGACACTCTGAGAAAACAGCTAGGCAAAGCTGCACACAAAGAAGCCACTTGATTTTACAATTTTAGTATTTGGAGGAGGAAGAGGAGGAGGAGGTGGAGGGGAAACAGTGCCAAGATTTGGAATAAGGCCTACAGAGGATGGTTGAAAGGAATACCTGGCATATTAATTTCAAACACTGGAATTCGAAGGAAATGCTTTGTTTTTGCTGCTTTGGAGAAAAACAGTCCGTTGCAATTGGCTTGTGAATCTGTTACTATGGCCACATTTAAGGAATTTTAATTTTATATATGTTTAAAATAAAGCATACATTCCAAATTTCTGAAGTAGGTTGCCGTCAGGAATGCGCTTTCTTACATATACAAATTCTCTGGATTTTAGCTTTGCAACTAAAAACATTTAAGTACTTTTGGAAGGAATATGTAGCAATAGATTATTAGAGTTGCTGCCTAGATTATTTTTGCATGCATGGGCTTTTCATGCAAATCTTTATAGCTTAACAGTCTGTTCTAAAGACTGACATATTTAAATATCTGGCTTGTTGGTTTGTTTTTGCAGTGTGCATTGCATCGGGGACAAAAGTGGCACTATTCAATAGACTTCGGTCGCAAACAGTTAGCACGAGATACTTGCACGTGGAGGGAGGAAACTTCCATGCCAGCTCGCAACAGTGGGGAGCATTTTACATTCACCTCTGTAAGTAAAGCTTGCGATTGAAAACCCATACTTGTCTGTGCTGTGTGATTGCTTTTGGAATCTATTGATCTCCTTGCATACTAAAACCTTTTCTTTTCCTCTGCAGTGGATGATGATGAATCGGAAGGTGAAGAATTCACAGTTCGAGATGGCTACATTCATTATGGGCAGACGGTTAAACTTGTTTGTTCCGTCACTGGCATGGCACTCCCAAGACTGGTATATTTGTTTTTAATTTTTAGATCTAGTATTATATTTATATCCCACCTTACTTCCAAAGAAAGGTACACGGTTCTCCCTCTCTCCAATTTACCCTCTCAACAAAGCCCCAAGAGGTAGTTTAGGCTAAGACAGTGGCTGCTCACCCAGGGAGCTTCATGGTTGTGTAGGGATATGAATCCTGGTCTCGGATCCTGGGCCAACAAGCTAACCACTACACCACACTGGATCTTTACTCCTTTGATAACGTGTGTGTGTGTGTGTGTGTGTGTGTGTGTACACACACACACTTGTTAAAGAATAGAGAACTGAGAATATAGTTTTTAACTGATAATCAGTCTTTAAAAGCTACCAGGCTGGTTATGCATAGCTGTTAATGGTTGTAAACTATAGTATGTTTTGATATACATTTGGTTTTGTGCAAGCTATACCAATGTAGAACAGTATAAGGCACTGTTTCAAAGTCCAAATCCATATTGTCAATTTACTTAAATTAAATTGTGCTTAAATTAAAGTGCCTCCTGTAGTTTGTTAGGTTTGATGAACTATAGAAGCTTCATATGAACACGGATGATGTGTTTAACTGGCTCCTGATACTTGATGAATCCCTCCCACAGTTAGAATCCCTCAAGCACTCTTTTGATACCAAATATATTCACATACAAGTTCACTGCTGCCGCTTTTCAGTGCCCAGAAACAAGTTGCATTTTGATTCCAAGTGTGTCTTATGTGCACTTTTTTTTATCTACAGATAATTCGAAAAGTGGACAAACAGACCGCATTGCTAGATGCAGACGATCCAGTGTCACAGCTCCATAAGTGTGCGTTCTACCTTAAAGATACCGAACGAATGTACTTGTGCCTTTCCCAGGAGCGAATCATCCAATTTCAAGTGAGTTAGTTGACAAACGGGTAATATTACACGTCGGCATAATCTCACACTGCAGCAGTGCCGATCCAAAGGGAACAGAGTACACAAAGTTCCAGCTCCTGGTCTGGAGCTGTTGAAAGGAGCGGGGTGGCAGGGCTCAGCAATTCCTGGATCAGATTCGCTGCTAGCGGCAAAGATTGTACGTAGCACTGCACACCTTTGTTGCCGATCATACGTTTACTGAGGTTTCAGAAGCTTGCCTCATCCTGCAAAGTATTTTAGAACTAGCTGTGGAGCTGCAAATTGATGCATAGCATGGCAGATGTTAGGAGCTTAGAGTGTGGTGGAGAGCTGCCTTGAAATGGATGCAACTACCGTATTTTTCGCTCTATAAGATGCACCAGACCATAAGATACACCTAGTTTTTGGAGGAGGAAAATATTCTGAATCCCAGAAGCCAGAACAGCAAGTGATCCCTCTTGCTGTTCTGGCTTCTGGGATAGCCGTGCAAAGCCTCTTCAGTGGGATGAAGGCTCCCCCTGCCCTGAAGAGGCTTCGCACAGCTAAGTCAGAAGCTAGAACAGCAAGAGGGAGCGCTGCGCAGCGATCCCTCTTGCTGTTCTGGCTTCTGGGATAGCTGCGCAGCCTGCATTCGCTCCATAAGACGCACACACGTTTCCCCTTACTTTTTAGGAGGGAAAAAGTGCGTCTTATAGAGCGAAAAATACCATATTTTTCGCCCTATAGGATGCACCGGCCCATAGGACGCACCTAGTTTCCAGGGGGGGAAATCAAGGGGAAAAATATGATTTCCCCCCGCAGCTCTGGGAGCAGTGGACAGGCTGCACGCAGCCTGTGCGCTACTCCAAGACCTTCTCCCTGCTTTTGCGGGAGGTGGCGGAATTCCCCCACCTCCCGCAAAAGCCCACAGGAGCCCCGCGTGACTCCTGCGGGCTTTTCGATCCGGGAGGGAGAAGGGACTGAAACGGCCAGTCAGTCCCTTCTCCCTCCTCAGGGAAAAGCCCCCAAGAGCGGTGCGCTCTTTAAAGGGTGTGCGGCTCCTGCGGGCTTTTCTAGGAGGTGGGGAAATTCCCCCACCTCCTAGAAAAGCCCGCAGAAGCCGCGGAGCCCCTTTAAAGAGCGCGCGGCTTTTGCCTGCTTTTGCGGGAGGTGGGGGGAAGCCAAGGAGTCTGCATTTGCCCCATAAGACGCACACACATTTCCCCTTCATTTTTGGAGGGGGAAAGGTGCGTCTTATAGGGCGAAAAATACGGTACTGCCCTGAAGAGGCTTCGCGCTGGGGGCGGGGAGAGGCAAAGGGCTGGGGAAAACTTTGCAGTAAGAAGCAAGGACCAAAGAGAAGGTGGATTTCTGTGGTGGGGTAACTGTGGCTCTCCAAATGTTGCTGGACGACAACAGCCACCACCCCTGACCACTGGGCCATACTGGTTGCAGTGCCTGGAGTCCAGTAATATCTAGATGGCCAGAGACTTGCTATCTGCAGCCTCTGTATATCTGGCCTAATAAGGTCCAGCTCCGAGGGCCTTCTGGCAGTTCCTTCCCTGTGAGAAGTGAGGTTACAGGCAGAAGGCCTTCTCAGTAGTGGCACCCGCCCTGTGGAATGCCCTCCCATCAAGGAAATAAACAACTATCTTCAGGACTTTTAGAAGACATCTGAAGGCAACTCTGTTTAGGGAAATTTTTTATGTTTGATTTATATATATATATATATATTCTGTTGGGAGCCGTCCAGAGTGGCTGGGGAAACCCAGCCAGATGGGCAGGGTATAAAGAATAAATTATTATTATTATTATTATCATTATTATTATTAACATGGTATTCATTATACTGAACTTAGGCTTCAGTATAGTGCACTGCTAAGCAGCCTAATTTTAACATTTGGGAACTACAGTAGAGGGGGCTTCCCTGAGGATCCTAGCTTGCAAATTCTGCAAGTGAGCACAACTAGTATGTGAATGATGCTTTTGCAATAGGTGTGGGGGGGAGCCCCTCTCCCCAGACAAAGGTGGCTTGATGTGTTACAGTTGATTCATTCTCCGTTTTTGTTTTAACATGAAGCATTCTTGGACACCTGATTACTTCTCTGTTTTTTTAAAAGGCCACTCCATGTCCAAAAGAACCAAATAAAGAGATGATTAATGACGGAGCTTCATGGACAATCATTAGCACAGATAAAGCAGAGTACACCTTTTATGAGGGAATGGGACCTGTCCACGCTCCAGTAACACCTGTGCCTGTTGTAGAAAGTCTCCAGGTGAGTTGACGTCCCTGCGCTCATCGTGGGATTTAGTTCCCACCTGACATTAGCATGCTAAGTTCAAGAGTTGGCCTTCTGCGAGTGGTAGAACGGGAGTAGCTTCCAAATTATAACAACAGTAGTTGTGCTAGGGGCTGCACAGCGTCTTTTGCAAGTGCAAGACACCCTTTGGCTTGGGTTGTAGTTCTACACTAAAAGCAGGACTAGCAGAATAGAAAGGTGGTTAGCACAATTTGGCTGCCGCCACTGGTTATCGGCCGTAACCATTTTGCTTCTTGCTTCTTTACTGCATTACTCTATCGAGTCTAATTGGTACTTCAGCTAACTTCCTCCTTGGTCTCAAAAACGTTGCATTTTATTGCACATAGCTGCATTTTGTGCATTTCTCGAGTGATTTGTACACTTCTCACAAGTATCTGATAAGTTTATATCTCATTTCCCTACCCCCACCCCCTAGTTGAATGGAGGAGGGGATGTAGCAATGTTGGAACTTACTGGACAGAACTTCACTCCAAATTTACGCGTCTGGTTTGGAGATGTGGAAGCGGAAACAATGTACAGGTGCGGTATCACACTTACGATATTTCTTTTCACACATCAAGTTCAGAATGTGTTGGGGTTTTTTGTGGATTCTAAAGATAAGTCTGTCATCTGTTTAGGTACCGTAAGTGTGAGAGTTAATTAACCACTTAGCCTTGAATAATATATCAATTTTAAATTAACTTGCATATTACCAAAACTTCAATATAGGTGCCTGCTTTTGAAGTAAATTACAGTTTAGGAGGCCATCTTTGCAACATTCTTTTCCATTTCCCATTACAATAGCAAACAGGGAACCAAAAATGCTTTTATCTTTCATCATGCCACTTAAAATTTTGCCCAAAGCATCGTTTATCTGCTTGAAATACTTTTATACCGCCTTTTGTGATGAAGTCCTTTCAAGGCCCTTAAAAAAGACAAGTTAGCTTCATATTCATAGCAAGAATGGTGGTGTTCCCGATGATTTACAGTGCAATCCATTGGTCCTCAGTGATCATCCTTTTCCGTGTACAAGACGAAAAGAATCCGTTCTGTGATTCTCTTCGTCTAGCAGTTTTTTTCGTCTTGCGAAGCAAGCCCATTGAAGGATTAGCGCCATTAGCGGCTTTTAGAGGCTTTTAGTGGCTTATCTGCTGATCGGATCAGCTGATAAGCGGCTTAGCGCTATTAGCGGCTTTTAGAGGCTTATCTGCTGATCGGATCAGCTGGTAAGCGGATTAGCGCTATTAGCGGCTTTTAGCTGCTTTTAGCGGCTTATCTGCTGATCGGATCAGCTGGTAAGCGGCTTAGCGGCTTAGGAAAGGGGGGGGGGAAGGAAAAAACCCCAGCAGGAACTCGCAAGACATTGTCATCTTGCGAAGCAAGCCCATAGGAGATTCGTTTTGCGAAGCACCTCCAAAACGGAAAACTCTTTCGTCTAGCGAGTTTTCCGTCTTGCGAGGCATTCGTCTTGCGGGGCACCACTGTATACTGGTAATCTGTACAGCCATGCCAACCCACCAAAGTTTTCCCAGCAAATACACCTTCCCCAAACCAAATTAATTAATTAATTAAGTCAGTTTGGGGGGAGGTGTATCAGTTAAACAAGCTGATACTTTCTGGACTCATAGGGCTTTGTTAGTGGTGAATAACTTTTCTTTGGAGAAGCATCTGGCAACCATGCTAGAAACAACAGCTGGAATTTTTATTTTAAGTTTTTTGGGGGGCGGGGTTGACTCCAGTCCCCTGCTCCACAGTACAAGCAAAGCCAGAACAAATTAAGACAAAAAAATTCTGCAATTTCTCTTACAGAGAGTGAAATAGAAAAAGATCGCTTTTCTAGGTATAATGTATGGTGATTGCAGAATCAATTTTTTTCCTGTTGGAGAATTTTGATTGCCTGGGTTCAGATTTTTTGTTTTGTTTTGTTTTTTACTTCGTATGGAGTATCCACAACTTTGCATAGTTCTTTTTTGGCAATAAAGGTGTTTGTCAGCTAATGCACTCTCGCTCTCTCGCTCTTAATATTTATTTATAAATTTTAAAAGTGGTTGGGAAACCCAGCCAGATGGGTGGGGTATAAATAATAAAATAACAATAATTATTACAAATTTAATACAAAATACGCACTTCCCTATTAGTATTCAGTTACCATTTGACTTGCCCTCCATGGTTTCCCCATAATTTCTGGTGCTGCTGCGTATTTTGATTATTCTGTGCCCTATCCTTTCTGCTTATTCTCAGGTGCATAGTGCCTGCTGTTTTTCATTCAAATCCCACTTGCATTTTCACAAGTTTACAATCACTTTTTAAATACCGTATTTTTCGCTCTATAAGACACACTTTTTCCCCTTCAAAAATTAAGGGGAAATGTGTGTGCGTCTTATGGAGCGAATGCAGGCTCCTTGGCTTCAGCGATAGCAACGCGAAGCCTCCGAAGCGCAGAGGGAGAGCTCCCCCCACGCTCCGGAGGCTTCGCATTGCTTTCGCTGAAGCCGCCTGAAGCCTCCGGAGCGCAGCGGGAACTCCTGCTGCGCTCCTGGGGCTTCAGGCAGTTATCCACAAGCCTTCGGAGCGCAGCAAGAGTTCCCGCTACGCTCCGAAGGCTTGCGGATAGCCGTCTGAAGCCTGGAGAGCGAGAGGGGTAGGTGCATACCAATCCCCCTTGCTCTCCAGGCTTCGCTTCGCTGGAGAGGCGCTGCACAGTTTTCCCTCTGCGCACAGCGCCCCTTCAGCAAAGCGGGAGGAGAAATGGAAGGGGCTCCATTTCTCCTACCGCTTCGCTGAAGGGGCGCTGAGCAGAGAGAGGGAGAATTTTTTCCCCCTGTTCTCCCCCTCCTATGGTCCGGTGCATCCTATAGAGCGAAAAATACGGTAATCTACAAAAGGTTTCCAGTCCTCCTTAAAGGCTGCCTCTCCTTGATCCCTACTTTCCATAGCTGAATTTGCCAGTTCTGCATATTCCGACAGCTAATGTCTCTTCCCTCTTCCCCAGGTGTGCAGAGAGCATGCTGTGTGTCGTTCCTGACATTTCCGCATTTCGGGAAGGCTGGAGGTGGGTCCGCCAGCCAGTCCAAGTCCCAGTCACATTGGTGCGCAATGATGGCATAATCTACTCTACCAGCCTTACATTTACCTACACGCCAGAGCCAGGACCCCGACCCCACTGTAGTGCCGCTGGAGCAATCCTCAGAGCCAACTCCAGTCTCCTGGCGTCCAACGAAACAAACACAAACAGCGAGGGAAGCTACACAAACGTCAGCACAAATCCAACCAACGTCACATCATCCACGGCAACAGTAGTTTCCTAACCACTGCTCTTTTATGTGGAACTTCTAAAAAAAAACTCAAGTGCTTCGAACAATGAAACTGAACAACTTTTGTGGTTTCCCGGTGGGGTGGAAAAAACTCTTCACTGCTCTTTGAACGTCTTTCACCTACAAGTGCTGATCTCAGTAGAAGCCACAACTTAAAAAATCGCGGGGAGGAAAGGCCCATTTCTATTCATACTCAAAATCTATTTTTAGTTGTCTCTTTTAAAAATGGGCTCAAAACTTAAAAAAATAAAATAAAAGTGGCTGGGATACAAGTTGAACTCGAAAACATGGACATAACATAGTTTTTATGGACCAAGGAAACGCTTTAGTATAAAAGGTACATTTTCACCATACCTTTTTGTATCACAACATATAGTATGCTTTTGTTACCAAATAGTTTATATATTATTTTTTTTCCTCTGAGCGTTTGCTCTGAAGTATACTCAGGTTCCAAGCCTGACCATTCTTGTATAATCACCATACTCTTCCAGTTTTTAAAAAATATATATATTTTTGGTCTGTGGCTGGAACTTGCATTTTTTTAAACTGAAGTCTTGTGACTTTTTATGAACTGATTTTTTTTTTTTTCACCAAGTAGAACCTTGTAAAGGCCAGCATATTTTTTTTAAGATGATATGAAGTTTGTGCAAAAGCTTTAAAAAATGCCTCTGCCTTGCCTGCAATACATGCAATGTATGTTAACTTTAGAGCTCCTCTTTCCGCCATTGTGGACAGCTCTTTCTATGTGTTCCTTTGTTATGTATTTATAGTGTTGATTCATGAGGTTTTTTACATTACAAATGTGGCCTCGTGCAGTTTTTCTTAACTGCTCATGCTACTGGCATCTGTTGGTGTTTCGGAGGGTTCTTCCTTTCACGGTCAATACATGCATTCAGGTTGGCTTTTTTATTTTTTGCTAATCTTGTACATAATTTGCTATTAAGTGTAAGTTAAATGTGTGCGTGATTCTTTTTTTTTTTTTTAAGTGAACTGTTCCCAATAACTTCATTTGGCAGCATGTTTGTCTGTCTCTTTGGCATATGGCAACATTCCCCCCCCCCCCGAAGCATTAGCCACAAACAGGATTGGTCGGTGCATCTCTTCCTTGCGAGTTGGGAGCCATCACAAACCATCATGGCTATATCCTCAGACGTCAGGCCAACCTAATGAGCTGCTTCTTTTGTATGATATTACTTTCTTTGAGTGTGAAGTCATTGTACAGTTAAATGATAGTACTTAGAAATGGCTGGTTGCAAAAGCACTGATATGGACTACACTTCTTCCTTCCTTTTCTCCGTTGCCAATAATCTACTGCAAGGTTCATATCTTTCCCCGATTGCACGTTAATGGAGGGCCAATTGACACTACTGCTTCTCTCCAAAGTCCTTTTCCAAAGCTTCTTGTGGAACGCTCCATAGGGACTTTTGTGACCAGGGCCAGGATCTTAAATACCTGTTCATGTGTTGAAAGCAACAGGAGATGGAGTCCCACAGGGACCCTTGTCTTTGCTGACATAGGCTAACGTGGCTACCACTCTGGAAAGTGTGCATGTGCAGTATTTCCGCACCCTCAATAGGGAGGCAGCGGGTATCCCTTTCTGTCAGCATCAAACATCAGAGCCTGTCCTAACCTTTAGGAGCAGCTTTTGAGAGGACCAAAAGTTGCTCAGGAAGGAGGGGATGAAAAGCCCCCGTCTTATATGGCCACAGGGTTTCCCCCTGCCATCCTATGCCTGGGAATCCTTGTGATTGAGGTTTATTGGATGAAGATTTGTTGGGCTGAGGTGGCGAAGAAGACCCAATACATAGTAGACCCAGTCGCAAGCCTTTCTGCCCACGGCTAGGATTTCCAAGCCCCACTAGTGGGAGTGGAGAAGTGGTTGATCTTGAGTTGCACTAGTTGGATATTGGCGGTACTTAAATTTGGAAGTTGTCGTGTCTTATCTCTCTACCCCACCCACACTTTGACGGGTTGTGTTGAAGCGATTTCTCTCTTGATTTGTTCCACGCACAGAAGTACCGTTACACTTCCTAGGATATAGTCCTGGCGTGCATTTCTCATCCTCAAATTACATTCTTCCATAAACACAAGGGAAGTGTTTGACTACACAAGTAAGCAATGTTAGTGACTTCCACATAGTCCTCAAGTTTAATCAGCACTGTTACTTATTTTGAGTAGATTTCTTTCCACATCAAGGCTGTAGCTTCTAAACCCATCCAGTTAAATCGGTGCCACTGCCTTGAAGTGCGCTGTGTTGTCTTTTCATACTGTGTAACTCGCCCCCAACAACATTGTCGCAAGCCGTTGGTTCTTAATACTTAGCCAGTTACTGCCTCTCCTCATCTCTCTCTCTCTCTTTTTAGTGACCAAGGGCAGGATTCACTGTGGCCTTATCTCTGGCTGTTTACTGGCATTTACTTGCAAGCCTGTATACGTTGTCTGTTCTTAATTTTCTCCCGGTTGTAACATAGTGCAAATTGCTTCATAGTGTGTGCTGAAGAGGTATTGACTTACGCAGCGCCGTTCGTTCACGGACTTTTCGCTCAATGTGTTTGGGATCAACACATGCTAGTGTTTGAGGTTTTCAGAAAAATCAAAACTAATAATTGCATACACAGTTGATAACTGTTACAAGCTTATCAGCTTTCGCAGTACCCCGAGTGTCGTCATTTTTGCATATAGCTGCATCTCATCCTTTTAAATCTCTTTGCCCTGCGTTGCCCAAATGGCATATATCCAATATTTGTATCTCTTAAGGAATTGAACTGAAGGAATTATATCTACTTTTTGCCTTTCTCTCTACACTACAGGATAGTGAGAGAGTGTTTTTTTTTGGGGGGGGAGAGATAAATTCACTTTTAAGCAGTACCTTGTAACCTTAGGACACTTGGCTTTTGTAACCTTTTTTTTCTGGACTAGCTGTCCTGTTATCTTCAGGTAGGAAAATTGGTATATTGGAAATAGTCTTCCAGACTAAAATTAGAAATAATCTTTCATTGCTCTGAGTACGTTTTATTTTCTAAATCTCTTTAGCTGATGGATGGATACGTATTTTTTCATAAATGGGTTTGGCTGTTCAGCTTCCATAACGTAGTGAGCTAAATTTGCCTGCTAATGTGCAGTACTTGAGGGGGGGGGGTGGAATGAAACTGCGGTCTACAAAATGCTTTCGGAATAAGGTCACTGGCCTAAACAGGGCTACCTCAGAATAACCAGTCAAAATGATCATAGCTGGCATAAGAGTGTTATGCTATAGTCTTTGAACCCTGTTAAGGGCCATGTTATACAATCAGAATATAATTTTTCTGAGACTGCACTACTATAGGTGGAAGGGACTGTTTTGGCTTTTAAATACCTTAAGTCCCTATAAAACCAGCTTATGGAGGGGAGAGGGTTCAGCCTTTTCTCATGCTCATACTATATTTCTGCATTCAAGGAGTTCTCCACCCTCTGTGGCAGCATTCAGACATGCAGTCCTTCCCTCTTGTAGTGGAACATCGCAGAAATATGACTTGGTTTTCTAACCTGGTCCTTATTCTTGCATCTTTGGGGAGGATAAGTAACATTTTTGAGTTGATTCAGACCACTTTTTAAATTGCTTTAAATTGCTTTCCGAACAATGTGAGAGAGCAAGCAGTAGGCTCTGTTTTGTATGGAAAAAGCAGCTGAGTGCTGCTGTTACATGTTAGGTCACCGTTAAACCTTCCGGAACATATTTTCTACAGGTCAGTCTCGAGGGGTTGTACAAGTCGTCTACAAATCTCTCAATACATCTCTTAAGTAGAATGTGTTTGATTGCACCTCCGACACTAGCGCAACCTGTTTCAGACCAAATAGCTTCATAGCGGCTTCCATTCTGAAACAAAACACTTAACTTATGAATCATGGCATTTATTTTTTCTTTAGAAAACCGGTTTATGTGAGTGTAGAGCGTCTGTACTTTTCCTGTGCCAGGTGTTTTAACTTGTTTTCAAACACTGTAAATGTGGGGTTGGGTGGCAGCTTGGCGTTAGAAGCAAAATTTGGGTTTCCCTAAACGCCTTTGGGACTGAGGTTTTTCTCTCTCTGTGGAAACTGCAGTACTGAGTAGCTGTTCCAATATCGTGAATGTGTGCCCCCCCCCCCAATATTCTGTTCTGTTTTGTGGAGCTTTATATGATACTCTTCTTACGTTGTATTGTGCTTTTGGAAATAGAGCATCACCACAAACAGGACATTCAGCATCCTGGAAGGAGAGAGATTTGTTCACAGCTCATGTCTACTTGGAAATCTGTTTATACACATGTGCATTTGGAAGTGAGTTGGGAGTTTCTTCTTGCTGTGAATGAAATTGGCATTTTGTGCACCCTTCCTCAGTCAGAGCCCCTTAGATAACCCTCTCCCAGCTTCCTACTTACATGCAATGCAGCCAAACACTCCATGTGTCAAACTCCTCCATCACTTGGCTGAAGGCATCGGTGCATTCCCCGCAATGCCCTTCATGTTCTTTCAACGATATGCGTAGAATGTCAGAACTTCTCTGGTGCTTGTTTGTGGCTCTCTGCTAAGAAGCCATTTCTTCTGGCAGCAATCTCTTGATGTTGGCTGCTGTTAAGAGTTTTTGTACGGCTGAGGACCAGATACATCAGTAGACAGGAAGAGCACAGTTTTCCCTAGACGGGGAATGCAGTCTTAAAGTAAACAGTTTGGGCTGCAAGCACGCATCAGTAGTAAAGCCCCTGTTGATAAGACTTCTGAGTAAGATTGCGTATGATTGAGGGAATGGGGAATTCCCGAGACGAAACATTGGTTGCAGGCCTCTTGTGGTGATGTTTATCTGTATGTGTGTATGTATGTGCCCATTCAGTCCTCAAAAGGGTTTTATTTTGCAAACCGTGCACCTGTCAAACTTGGTAGCAATAAGATAGAAGGCTGATCAAGTCTTTGCTATACCTTTTGTAGGAAAACGAATCTGCTCAGATTTTATAATTCATCAGTTAAAGCCTGCAAATAATCAGCAGTTTCCAGGAATAAATAAAAGTGAAATGTATGCCACACCAAGTGTGTTGTCACATGTACAGAGTGTGTAATTAGCTCGTTCAATATTTGATTTTAAAACGTTTCACTCAACTGTGTCAAGATTAAATTTAATGTTCTGTTACTCTTCCTGTGACTAATTAATCAAAAAAAAATGTATGACACTGAGATGATTGCAAACTTGTTAAAATTTGGGTGCGCTTCTGCACACAAGGGATTGGTTGACAGTGAAGTCATCTGTGTAACCAGAAGAGCAGAACATACCCATGCAAGAAGTCAACTCTGTGAGGAACTGCACTCTGGACTCCACTCAAACTGGATATGGAATCTCTTTTCATACAGCTTGTAAAAAATTGCAGAAGTTAGACAAGACTGTTTTTTTATTCAAATACTGTAAATATGAACTAGTTCACTTTTTGATATTATTTATTAAATAAGGAAAAAACGAACTGTTTAATTTCATTTAAATTAATAGCTAATTAAGTTGGCTTTAGCTAGTTGAAACATAGAAAACTTGGGTTTAATTCTGGTTTGGGTTTAGATGGTAACTTTAAAAAAACAACTGCATTTGAAATTCTGGTTCGGATATAATGCAGAAAGGGAAATTAATCAACCCCTTGGAATGTAATTTATGAAATGAATACAGTGGTACCTCGAGTTACAAACGCTTCAGGTTACAAACTCCGCTAACCTGGAAGAGTTACCTGGAGTTGAGAACTTTGCCCCAGGATGAGAACGGAAATCGTGCGCCGGCGGCACAGCGGCAGCAAGAGGCCCCATTAGCAAAAGCACGCCTCTAGTTAAGAACAGTTTCAGGTTAAGAACAGACCTCCAGAACGAATTAAGTTCATTAACTAGAGGTATCACTGTACAATGATTAACCTGAAGGAACTATTTTTTTCTGAACATGTGGCTGGGATACAAACAGCTGTGTCTGCATACTGTGGGGGATTTTAAAACCCCAGAAACCTGTTCTCAAAAGGTTGGCTTTTTTCCTTTTTTTTTAAGGGGGTCCATATTTGTAACTAAGGCAACATGAAGATCTGGAATTAGAAAAGGAACTGTGGGACCTCTGGTGTTTTATACAGAATCACTTGTGTACATAATACAGAAATCTGTCAGTCCTGACCTTTTTACATGCAATTAATACTGCATTCCACTTTGCTCCCTGTCAGTCAGACTTGATTGCTTGAAGATGGAATTGAGCCATCAGCACCTGACACACACACGCTTTTTTCTAGGCATGCTTGCATAGCAGGAGTAAAATGCACACTTTTAGCTCATAGAGTTTAAAGCAGGGGTCAGCAAACTTTTTCAGCAGGGGGCCAGTCTACTGTCCCTCAGGCCTTGTGGGGGGGGGGCGGGCTATATTTTGAAAAGAGAAAAAAATGAATGAATTCCTGTGCCCCACAAATAACCCAGAGATGCATTTTAAATAAAAGCACACATTCTACTCATGTAAAAACACCAGGCAGGTCCCAAAAATAACCCAGAGGTGCATTTTAAATAAAGGGACACAATCTACTCATGTAAAAACACACTGATTCCCAGACCGTCTGTGGGCCAGATTTAGAAGGCGATTGGGCCGGATCCGGCCCCCGGGCCTTAGTTTGCCTACCCATGTTTTAAAGAGTATTTATTTATTTGGTGTTTCAAATTAGAATTTGACAATCACACATCCAACATGAAAACAAGCTTCCATAGAATCTCCTGGCCTTGCCTCCTACCCTTTATGGGTCCTATTGTTAGTCATTTCCTCCTGCATCTTTTATACTAATCCAAATCTTTTACATCTCCATTATATCCAAAATTCACCATTAAACTGCAAGTGCTCTTCCAATCCTGATAACAATTTGAACTGTTTACTATGGTTTTCAAGGTAAATTATAAAAATTCCCCCATTCCTTATTAAAATTTAAAATGAAGAATTAAAATTCTTCAAGTCATTTTTGCCATTTCGGCATAATCCATCAATTTAATCTGTCATTCTTCTCCGGTCGGGACTTTGTCTTCTTTATATCTCTGGGCCAATAACACCCACGCAGCTGTTGCCACACACATAAATAGTCTTTTCTGCTCCATTGTGATTTCGGCACCTAAAATTCCTAAAAGAAAGGCTTCAGGTGGTTGTTTTTTTTAAGAAACAGTTATTTTCAGCATTTTTCAAATGTTTAAATAGAGTTTATAATTCAAATTCCATCTGCAAATGACAACTATCTTGCACCTTAGCTACTGCTGCTCAGAGGAACATTGGCCATTGCTAATACAGTGGTACCTCGGGTTAAGTACTTAATTCATTCCAGAGGTCCGTTCTTAACCTGAAACTGTTCTTGACCTGAAGCATCACTTTAGCTAATGGGGCCTCCTGCTGCTGCCACGCCGCCGGAGCACAATTTCTGTTCTTATCCTGAAGCAAAGTTCTTAACCTGAAGCACTATTTCTGGGTTAGCGGAGTCTGTAACCTGAAGCGTATGTAACCCGAGGTACCACTGTACTTTGGTCTTTTCTTGCTAGAACCATCAATGGTCAGGCAGTGGGGTTTCTCTTCTGGTTGAAACATTTCAAAGCATGTGGGTATTCCATGTGTTCAAAGCCATATTTGTACTAGTCTTGCCAACAAAGTACATAGGCACCAGCAGCCTGTGATTGTACTCATGAATTCTTGATACACTACAGTTACACTTAAGTTTTCTTGGCTATATACGGTACATGTTTTAAACAGCATCTTAATGCACTATGTTCTTATTTCTAAGGAGGGTCAGAGAAGTCAGTGAATGTGATGTTAGAATAACGCACATTTATAGAGTACTTTAAAGTGATCAAAGCAATTTGTACGTATTTTTCACCTAGTAATGCAGGGACCGGGTGATGCTGTGGGTTAAACCACAGAGCCTAGGACTTGCCAATCAGAAGGTCGGCGGTTCGAATCCCCGCGACGGGGTGAGCTCCCGTTGCTGGGTCCCTGCTCCTGCCAACCTAGCAGTTCGAAAGCACGCCAAAGTGCAAGTAGATAAATAGGTACCACTCCAGTGGGAAGGTAAACGGCGTTTCCGTGGACTGCTCTGGTTCGCCAGAAGTGGCTTAGTCATGCTGGCCACATGACCCAGAAGCTGTACGCCGGCTCCCTCGGCCAATAAAGCGAGATGAGCGCTGCAACCCCAGAGTCGTCCGCAACAGGACCTAATGGTCAGGGGTCCCTTTACCTTTACTAATCCTATTAATAACCTTTAAATATAGGCCAGTATTATTTCAAGAGTAGCTTGTTTTATCCTGTTTGCCGCTTATGTGGCTGGAGCAAACTCTGGGAGAATTCCTAGCCCGAAATGCTCCCTTTACTACACCAGCTCTAATACGGTAAGCCATTTTCATGCTAAAAAATAATGCGCCTGACGTTTTATGGAACGTGGAGGCAGGGAGTCGTATTTATCCTGTTTGGCTGCATAAATCATCCTGGCTTTTATCCTTTTAAAATTCTGTGAAACTGAAGTGTAGCCTTTCTCAAATATTAGCTATCTTAACATACTATTTCCCCGTTGCGCTTAACAAAAATCGAGGTTTTGTGCAAAGTGCACGAAAGTACTCTGGGGTCATTGTTACTGCTTTTATTTTCATTTCATAATTTATTCCCTTCCCTGCTATGCGGGAGAAACTCGATTTTGGTCGTGAATGGCAGGCTTCCATTATTGTTAATGAATAAAATGGTGGTAATGGGCTTATTGCGAGGTAACCACACGATATTACTGGCTTTATTAGCTGAGAAGAGCTAGATGATTACATGCCTTGTGTTGCAAGCAATGGCTTTGCAGTTGCTTTTAACACCCTTTCCTCTCCATCCACCCAGCCACCCCTGTCAAAGAGTATGTCACCTGATACATGGCCATTTAAAAATAAATCCTAAGCCTTCACTGCATTAGTTTTGTCCATACCTCCAAGAATTTCGTAGCTATGCATGTGATTCTCCCAAATCACTTTATACTCACAACATTTCTGTGTAGTAGCTGAGGCTGAGACAGTGACTGACCCATATAGTCTATATACAGTGGTACCTCGGGTTACATACGCTTCAGGTTACACACTCCGTTAACCTAGAAATAGTGCTTCAGGTTAAGAACTTTGCTTCAGTATAAGAACAGAAATCGGGGTCCGGCGGCGCGGCAGCAGCAGGAGGCCCCAGTAGTTAAAGTTGTGCTTCAGGTTAAGAACAGTTTCAGGTTAGGAACGGACCTCCGGAAAGAATTGAGTACTTAACCTGAGGTACCACTGTACAATGTAAGCTAGATGCAGGTGGCGCTGTGGTCTAAACCACTGATTCTCTTGGGCTTGCCGATCGGAAGATTGGCGGTTCAAATCCTCACAACAGAGTGAGTTCCCGTTGCTCTGTCCCAACTCCCGCCAACCTAGCAGTTCGAAAGCATGCCAGTGCAAGTAGATAAATAGGTACCACTGTGGTGGGAAGGTAAACGGCATTTCCGTGCGCCCTGGTTTCCATCACAGTGTCCCGTTGCGCCAGAAGTGGTTTAGTCATGCTGCCAACATGACCTGGAAAGCTGTCTGTGGACAAACGCCAGCTCCCTTGGCCTGAAAGCGAGTTGAGTGCTGCAACCCCATAGTCGCCTTTGACTTAACTGTCCGGGGGTCCTTTACCTTTTTTTAAGCTAGACCACATCTGTCTGAAAAAGCAAAATAAGAAAAGTGCCGTTGGTGAACACAATACTAAAGTGCCGTGGGGCAGAGGAGCTACTCATTTTGGAGGCGAAAAGTGATCTCTTAAATCTGCCTAGCTTAGTACAGTGGTACCTCGGGTTACAGACGCTTCAGGTTACAGACGCTTGAGGTTACAGACTCCGCTAACCCAGAAATAGTACCTCGGGTTAAGAACTTTGCTTCAGGATGAGAACAGAAATCACGGTGTGGCGGCGCAGCAGCAGCGGGAGGCCCCATTAGCTAAAGTGGTGCTTCAGGTAAAGAACAGTTTCAGGTTAAGAGCGGACCTCCGGAACGAATTAAGTTCTTAACCAGAGGTACCACTGTATTGTCTCCTCTGCCTGTAGCAGATCTTCTAGCTTTTTGGCAAGGATATTTTCCATCCCAAACTAGTGCTGTTCAAGCACGCTGCCTGCTTCTCCCCCAGACCTCCGAAAGGGCAACTTTTATCTTGGTTTTGGTGGTGGTCCCTTGAATATGCTTCCCCTGTTTTATTTCTGTAACTACCCTGTCTGCTTCATGGTTGCAAGTTCGTGTTTTAAGCCGGGTGCTTCCACACAAGGGGTTTAGTCTGGAATCGCCGCTCTTTTTTTAAATAAATAAATTATTAAGTTTTCCACAATTATAACAAATATCTCCTAACAAACTAACAAACAAAAACAGAAACAAAAGACAGCAAAGTACATCAAGGAAGAAAACAATACACAAATAAACAATAAAAACAAACTTAGTTCTTTAAAGATCCAACCTTATAAACATATTATTGACTTCCCCTAATCCCTTCCTTCTGAGTTTCCTTGTATCTGGATGTAACAGCTTTCCAATATCATTATTAAGCAAAAATACTTCCAATTGTCCTCTAACTTATTCACTTTTCTTACGGTTGTAAATCCCATTTATTAAATTAAAACCTAATTTGATCCTAAGTCAATTTGGTACTTTCAAGTAATTTCTAATTATTTATATTACAATATTTATTCAAATAGTCCTTAAATTTCTTCCAATCTTCTTGGTATTCCTCTTCTTTCTGGTCACGGATTCTTCCAGTCAGGTCAGCCAGCTCTGAAAAGTCCATCATCTTCATCTGCCAATCTTCCACTGTTGGTATTTCTTGTGTTTTCCAATTCTTGGCTATTAAAATTCGAGCAGCCGTTGTGGCATACAAAAATAATCTAATCCAATCCTGTTAATTCAAGAAGAAAGGCTTCTGGTTTCTTGATAAATGTATATTTCGACATTTTTTTCAATTCATTGGAATCGCCGCTGTTGGTCATCGTCCTCTGGTCTTTGTGCTACATTCCTTTTGAGAGTTCACAGAATCAGAGTTGTTTTGGAAGAAAACGGAACAGTGAGACAACCTGCTGCCGGCGTTGATGACAGTTTCAGGTGCTTTTTAAAAAGTAACTTTTTATTGGATTTTATAAACAAGGATCGTAGGAATAATAAACGTTACAGTGGTGCCTCGCAAGATGAAATTAATTCATTCCGCGAGTTTTGTCGTCTTGCGATTTTTTTCGTCTTGCGAAGCACGGTGTCGGAAAAGTTTTGGAAAAGCTTCAAAAATCACCAAAGTCTTCAAAAAACCTCAAAAAAGGCTACCACACCGCGTGCTATGAGCTGCTCCTCGAAGTCAAGTCGCAACTGTATTAACGGTTTTAAGAAAAAGGAAACAAACTTGCAAGACGTTTCCGTCTTGCGAAGCAAGCCCATAGGGAAAATCGTCTTGCGAAGCAACTCAAAAAATCAAAAACCCTTTCGTTTTGCGAGTTTTCCGTCGTGCGAGGCATTCGTCTTGCGAGGTACCACTGTATAAATAAATAAAAACCAAGTCTTCTAAAGTCATTTGTACATCGCAAAAAATAGTATACTAAATTTGCAATAATATCTACAACATCTGATTCATTATTAGTGGTCGGTGTACAAGTCCTTGGTTTAAATAAATCAAGTGGAGTGGATTAAATAAAAAGAGCAAGTGGAAACAGGATAGAACTGCTCAGCTCTGTTTTGTTTTAGGTGCTTTTTGTTTCATGGCTCACAATTGCATTGCACCTCTTTGCGTGGAAAGAATGGGGAAACATACAAGTGGCCAGACCCATCCATGTACCGAGACCCACACCCGCACATTTGGGGGTAGAAAGTTGGTTGCAATCCTGTGTTCAGCTTACAGTCAAACTGCAGTGACGGGATAGCACCAAAAGCCAGCTGTAACAACAACAACAATAGCATTTATTATTTAAACCCCGCCCATCTGGCTGGGTTTCCCCAGCCACTCTGGGCGGCTCCCAACAGAATAATAATAATAATGATAATAATATCAAACATTAAAAACTTCCCTAAGCAGGGCTGCCTTCAGATGTCTTCTAAAAGTCAGGTAGTTGTTTATTTCCTTGACATCTGATGGGAGGGCGTTCCACAGGGCGGGCGCCATTACTGAGAAGGCCCTCTGCCTGGTTCCCTGTAACCTCACTTCTTGCAGGGAGGGAACCGCCAGAAGACCGTCGGAGCGGGACCTCAGTGTCTGGGTAGAATGATGAGGGAGGAGACGCTCCTTCAGGTATACTGGGCCGAGGCCATTTAGGGCTTTAAAGGTCAGCACAAACACTTTGAACTGTGCTCAGAAACGTACTGGGAGCCACTGTAGGTCTTTCAGGACCGGTGTTATATGGTCCTGATGGCCACTCCCAGTCACCAGTCTGGCTGCCGCATTCTGGATTAGTTGCAGTTTCTGGGTCACCTTCAAAGGTAGCCCCACATAGAGCGCATTGCAGTAGTCCAAGTGGGAGATAACCAGAGCATGCACCACTCTGGCGAGACAGTCTGTGGGCTGGTAGGGTCTCAGCCTGCATACCAGATGGAGCTGGTAGACAGCTGCCCTGGACACAGAATTGACCTGCACCTCCATGGACAGCTGTGAGTCCAAAATATTTCCAGGCTGCGCATCTGGTCCTTCAGGGGCACAGTTGCCCCATTCAGGACCAGGGAGTCTTCCACACCTGCCCACCCCCTGTCCCTCCAAAACAGAGAAGCATGCACTCTTAGTTGGTGAAATGGGTGCTTATACTGCTCTATCCCATGGGCACTACTTTCAAGATGGTTTCATCGTTGGAAGAGCAATGATGTTCTTAGTTGTTGTTCTCAGACTCTGGAATGAACTCAACAAGGAGACCTATCCATTCCTTGTCAGTTTCTGGAAAAGACCATCTTCATTGTGTGAAAACTTCAAGTGTCTGTTTAGCTGTCCAAATAAGTCAATGTGGGGTGGTCTTGTAGTAAGGTACAGTGGTGCCCCGCAAGACGAATGCCTCGCAAGACGAGAAACTCGCTAGACGAAAGGGTTTTGCGTTTTTTGAGCTGCTTTGCAAGACGAATTTCCCTATGGGCTTGCTTCGCAAGACGAAAAACGAAAACGTCTTGCAAGTTTGTTTCCTTTTTCTTAACACCGTTAATACAGTTGCGACTTGACTTTGAGGAGCAACTCATAGAACGCGGTGTGGTAGCCTTTTTTGAGGTTTTTGAAGACTTTGGTGATTTTTGAAGCTTTTCCAAAACTTTTTTTGCAGCCATTTGGTAAGTTAAACTTTTAAAACTTTTGGGGGGGTTTTGGATTTTGGGTTGGGGTGTTTGGAATTCAAGGACTTGGTTTGGGGAGGGGTTTGCAAGAATCTGGGAGCTTGTGTGTTTTCTTCTTCTTCATTTTTATGATTTTCTGTGACCATTGGGCCACTCTGCTGTTTTTTTAAAAAAAATTCTGGATTTGAATTTCTATGTGGTGGGTGGCTGGGGGAACAATTGAGGAGGGGTTTGCAAGAATCTGGGAGCTTGTGTGGTTTTTTTTCTTCATTTTTATGATTTTCTGTGACCATTGGGCCACTCTGCTGTTTTTTTTAAAAAAATCTGGATTTGAATTTCTGTGTGGTGGGTGGCTGGGGGAACAGTTGAGGAGGGGTTTGCAAGAATCTGGGAGCTTGTGTGTTTTTCCCCCCCTTCATTTTTATGATTTTCTGTGACCATTGGGCCACTCTGCTGTTTTTTTAAAAAAAATCTGGATTTGAATTTCTATGTGGTGGGTGGTTGGGGGAACAGTTGAGGAGGGGTTTGCAAGAATCTGGGAGCTTGTGTGGTTTTTTTCTGCATTTT
The DNA here is from genome assembly GCF_965112155.1 of Podarcis liolepis. Classification (NCBI taxonomy): domain Eukaryota; kingdom Metazoa; phylum Chordata; class Lepidosauria; order Squamata; family Lacertidae; genus Podarcis; species Podarcis liolepis. The sequence goes on along the minus strand of NC_139564.1, from coordinate 66,785,182 downwards.
TATGATTTTCTGTGACCATTGGGCCACTCTGCTGTTTTTTAAAAAAAATTCTGGATTTGAATTTCTGTGTGGTGGGTGGCTGGGGGAACAGTTGTGGAGGGGGTTCTTCAGCAAGAAGCAAAGAGTGGAAGAGGAACCTTCTTCAAGTTGTCCCCCAGAGTCTTAGAAAATGTACTGTACACTTTGTTGATTTTTAAATGTTTTTCTGTCATGTTTAGAAACTTAATTTATTGTTCCTTCAATTTTTGAAATGCTCTTCACAGTATGTGTGACTTTAATAAACTCTTGTTGTACCAAATTTGGCTTTGTTTGGACTTTTTTTGACCATAGGAACGCATTAATTGAATTTCAATGCATTCCTATGGGATTTCGTGCTTCGCAAGACGAAAAATTCGCTAGACGAAAAAACTCGCAGAACGAATTAATTTCGTCTTGCGAGGCACCACTGTAAAAGCTTACTGGGAAATGATGTATAATGAAATGAAAAGTATGTTTAAAATAACCTTTGTAGAAAAAGAAAACCCAGAAGCGTTTCTTTTGGAAATTACAGGACAGAACTACCTAAACTGTATAGAAACTTATTCATGTATGCGACTACAGAGGCAAGAATGTTACTCGCCCCAAAATGGAAAGAAGCAGAAGTCCCAGCAAAGGAAGAATGGATACAAAAACTTACAGAATATCCAGAAATAGCGAAACGTACTGGAAGAATAAGAGATCAAGATAACAATTTTTTTAAAAAAATAAAAGAATGCAAATGGTTTATTGAATATTTACAGGTAAATTAATTATAAACAAATAAGAACAGTGGCAGGATTATTGTAATAACCTGCAGTTTTATAAGAGTATATATTTAAAGAAGATGAATAAACGAGCAAATTAAATTAATTTGGACATGTAGAAGATATTAAAAACAAATTTAAGGAATCACAGAAAGAGGGAGAAGGAAATCAAGTTTTGGGTTATCCAAATGATTGTAAAATTAGTGAAATGTTTAAAATTAGTAAAATGTACAAACTTGAAAAGTATAAATCAATAAATGGAATGAATGAATGAATAAATAAATAAATAAATAAATGCATATAAGTCACAGTGGAGCACCCTGCCTGCCATCTTTCATACAGCAGCTGTTGTGAATAATTTGAAATATTAATAATATATATGAAAATCGTGTGCGTGTTTTAATATAGTTCGTCATATAATCAAAATAGTACCATTTTTTCTTTTAAGTTGGTACCGGACTGGTGCTGCTGTTGTTGCTGTCAGAGCTTTTTTCCAGCCAGAACTTGCTGGAACCTCAGGTGGGCGCCATTGCCATTCTGACTGAACAAGAGAGGTATTCATGGTGAGTCCTGGCACCTCTTTTTCTGCAAAAACAGCACTGGTTGTTGTTGTTATATATTTCTTTATACCCTGGATTATTATTTTTCCCTGACAGGGAATCACAGTTGGAAGGTATGTTAGAATTAAGTAAATGCTTATATTCCTAGCCGGTGACTTAAGAAAGAACAGGATGGAGATGATAATTAGTGTGAATGATGGGATGATAGCTCCTCTGAGGAAAACATGCTCTAGAAATGTAATAAATAATAATGTATGAGTTTGAGCCTAATAATAATAATAATAATAAATTTTATTTATACCCCGCCCTCCCCAGCCAAGACCGGGCTCAGGGCGGCTAACACCAAATATAAAAACAATTGATTGAAATACAGCTTTAAAACAGCTTAATGGGGGGTGATCCAGGGTAAAGTTGGAAACATCCGGAAGCTTTGATCTGTTTGCAAGGCATGGTAAAGCGCTTGGAGAGAAAGAGTAGAAATGGGGTTCACCACGTGACTTGAAAACAAATGTTACCACAGAGAAGATGAAGAAAGGCATCGTCTCGACCAACCTGCTACCTCCTTCAAAGTATTCGCCGCTATCAAAGATAAAAGGTGCACACAGGTGTGGAGGATCTCACAGCTACTGGAGGGGCTTTGAAAAAGTACCGAAATGCATATGCTGTTGTGCCAGATGCCAAGGTCGGAAAAAAGCAAACAGGGCGGATTTCTGGCTCGAAATCAGATGCTGAAAGGAAACCGACAGAAGCCTTTGGCCAAAGAAGCTGTGGAAATGCAACATTTTATCCATGGTGTGTATTAATACCGCTTTTCCTTTATGGAAAGAGCTTAGACAAAACGAATGCAAGCATGCGGAGTATGGGTTCTGGTGGTGATTATTATTATTATTATTATTATTATTATTATTATTATTATTATTACAGTGATACCTCGGGTCACATACGATTCAGGTTACAGATGCTTGAGGTTACAGACTCCACTAACCCAGAAATATTACCTCAGGTTAAGAACTTTGCTTCAGGATGAGAACAGAAATCGGGCTCCGGTGGCGCAGCGGCAGTGGGAGGCCCCATTAGCTAAAGTGGTGCTTCAGGTTAAGAACAGTTTCAGGTTAGGAACAGACCTCCAGAACGAATTAAGTTCTTAATCTGAGGTACCACTGTATTATTAATTGAATTTATATACTGCCCTACACCCGAAGGTCTCAGGGCGGTTCACAGAACAAAATCAAAATATAAAACCACAATATATACAGTGGAACCTTGGTTTTCGAACGCCTTGGTACTTGAATATTTCGGCTCCCAAATGCTGAAAAAGTAAGTGTTCCAGTTTTTGAATTGTGCTTTTCAGAAGCTGAACATCCGATACGGTTGTTGACTATTGTTTCCAGGGCACCTGCGCCAATTGGAAGCCACGCCTTGGTTTTTGAACGTTTCGGAAGTCAAATGGATTACGTTTGAGAACCAAGGTACCACTGTATGATCAAAATAAAAACAAAAACCCAATAACACCCCTCCCTCCCAAAAGAACCACATTTTAAAAGGGCATAGGATGTCAATCAAATCAACCAAAAGTCTGGTTAAAAAGGAACACTGGGGGGGGGTCGCATAACTAGTTAGCATGCCAGAGTCTCGTTCGTTATCGGAATTAACCAGACAAGTCGCTCCACCTGCTAAGAACGGCCACCCACAGAATCAAGAAAGCTCTGTCAATCTGTCAATCCTTTCTGTGCCGGGCCCGGCTGGGTGAGCTTTCCAGTGTTATTCCAAGAGCAGAGTTAATTTGCCACTACCATTAGGCTAAAACTGTATTGGTTAGGAAAAATGGTGAGATTGCAACGCAGTCCTGACAGCTGCATGCATGTGAAATGATTATCGATAGGATCTGGAGGGTGTTAGTACCAGGTGAAATGAAACTCTGTAGTAAATGTCAATAAAACTGCTAGGCACCTTGTTCACTTATCTTGTTGAACTTGCAGGGTATATCAGTGTTATAAAGTTATCACCTATATATATATATATCAGTTCAGCTATTGCAACTTCCCCCAACTTTATCCTGGGAACTGGTAGCTCAGTGAATGTTCCGGGGCTTCTTTTAAAACTCTAGCTGCTCCCACGAAACAGGTGGGGTGTCTTTGAGGAAAGTGACCCCCTGTTCAGGGGCACATTCAATTACACAGTTAGGGACTTGTTTATTTCAGGTAAACCTGATATACGGAACCCACATCCTTTAAAATATAGCAAGGTGGTGTCTTTGAATTGTGCTTTCTGCTCCCAATGTGTTTTGGAAGCAGAAGGAAATTGTTGACGAAGTAAATGAACTCTGGAGACAAAAGATCGAGAAAAAGAGCTCATCCCAGCAGGAATTTGCTTTACCAACAGGTCAGCCTCATTCAGCGGTTATCTTTGCTAGACCAGAAAAAAAACCCCTCTTCTGTTCTGTTTTTCTGCTGGAAGCCCAGTGTGCAGCAGCAAACAATCAAATGTGAAACATAACAAGCGTCATCTCAGAGGCGTTTTTGTCCGATTTCCAAACCTTTTGCGGGATTGCACAAGCTAAGAATGGAATTAGCAAATCATTGTCTTGGAATACAAGCTCTTGCATGGATTCCATCCTGCTGCTAAGGCATGCCTGATGCCCGCACCATTTTTCATTCAGCTTTTAAAAGAACAATCCTGAGCTGCAATTTTTCTTGGTTAGAATCAGCAAATGAGTTTCTTTTATTTGGGATGTAGGATTATCTGTCTCCTGGAGCAGGCAGTTTTCTTTTCTTTTTTTCTGAAAAATTTATTGGTTTTTTTACCATTTCCTTTTAAATCCATACAAAAAAATATAATCAAAGCATAAAGAATTCTCCAAATTCTCAGAGTTCCTTCCCTCCCTCCATTGACAGTCCTTTTTCACTGCGTATCATAACGTTCTCTGTTTGTCCATAAAACTCTAATTATCTACATAGTTCATTTCACATTGCGAGTGTTATTGTATTCCTGCCAATGTGCTTATCTACTTACAGTCTTCTCCCAAGTAAGTTACAAATTTTCTCCATCCTTTTTGAAGATGTCCTCATCCGGGTTCCTGATTTTCCCAGTCAATTTGGCCATCTCAGCATAGTCAATCAATTTTATTGTCCACTCTTCTCTTGTAGGAATCTTGTCTTCCTTCCATCTCAGGCTGCCGTTGTCGCATACATGAAAAGTCTTTTCTGTTCCCTTGGTATCACTGCACCTATAAAGGTAAAGGTAAAGGGACCCCTGACCATTAGGTCCAGTCGTGGCCGACTTTGGGGTTGCGGTGATCATCTCGCTTTATTGGCCGAGGGAGCTGGCGTACAGCTTCCGGGTCATGTGGCCAGCATGACTAAGCCGCTTCTGGCAAACCAGAGCAGCACACCAAGACGCTGTTTACCTTCCTGCCAGAGCAGTACCTGTTTATCTACTTGCACTTTTGACGTGCTTTCGAACTGCTAGGTTGGCAGGAGCAGGGACCAAGTAATGGGAACTCACCCTGTCGCGGGGATTCGAACTGCTGACCTTCTGATCGGCAAATCATAGGCTCTGTGGTTTAACCCACAGCACCACCCGCGTCCCTCTCTGCACCTATAATTCCTAATAAAAAGGCTTCTGGTTTTTTAACAAAAGTTATTTTAAACATTTTTTAAAAACTCATTATAAATCATTTCTCAGTAAGGTTTTTTCCTGAAGCAGGCAGTTCTCAGTGGTCCCGTCACAGGTATAATCATCAGGCCATCTCGGGGCAGGCCCAACCATAAGGCAAGGGGAGATGCTTGCCTCAGGCAGCAGGATCCACGAGCAGCAGATCCCAATGTCAGTCTTTATCGCCCCCTTGTTCCTGATGTACATCTCCACTCACCCTTTATTCCCTGATAGGGAGGCTCTGGGCAATCTTGATGCCTTATGAGGAACGGCTAAGGGAGCTGGGCATGTTTAGCCTGGAGAAGAGGAGGTTAAGGGGTGATATGATAGCCATGTTCAAATATATAAAAGGATGTCACATAGAGGAGGGAGAAAGGTTGTTTTCTGCTGCTCCAGAGAAGCGGACACAGAGCAATGGATCCAAACTACAAGAAAGACGATTCCACCTAAACATTAGGAAGAACTTCCTGACAGTAAGAGCTGTTTGACAGTGGAATTTGCTGCCAAGGAGTGTGGTGGAGTCTCCTACTTTGGGGGTCTTTAAGCAGAGGCTTGACAACCATATGTCAGGAGTGCTCTGATGGTGTTTCCTGCTTGGCAGGGGGTTGGACTCGATGGCCCTTGTGGTCTCTTCCAACTCTATGATTCTATGATTCTATGAATCTCTTGCTATCCTACAGGGCAGCACTGCAAGTAAAATCTCTTACACAAACAAGACTACCTCCTCTTTCATGCAATGTGTTGTTTCATGTTTTGCAGGGCCCGTGGACCCATTTGCAAACTGAGATAAGCTGTGGTAGGCACCATGCATGCACCACAACCACACATGCATGCTTATAAACACTTACTTTCTTCCTCTGCTAGCAATAAGGCTTGGGGGGGGGTGGAAATATTTGCTTCCCTCCAGTTTGGGGAAGGGGTTGATTTTCTGGTAAACACAGCTGGGAAGGCAGGAGTTAACTTTCTTTCCCCTGCTGCAGTCTCCAGAATAGGTTAAAAAGAAGAAGAGTAAAGGTAAAGGAATCCTGGAAGGTGAAGTCCAGTCAAAGACAACTATGGGGTTGTGGCACTCATCTCGCTTTCGGGCCAAGGGAGCCGACGTTTGTCCACAGACAGCTTTCCAGGTCATGTGGCCAGCATGACTAAACCGCTTCAGGCGCAAGGGAACATCGTGATGGAAACCACAGCCAGTGCCGGATTTACGTATAAGCTGAACAAGCTATAGCTTGGGGCCTCACTCTCTTGGGGGGCCCCCAAAAAATTTAAAGGGAAAAAACCTGGATGTACATTTCCAAAATATAAGATAAAAAACAAATAAAACCTGCATACAGTTAGAGCTTAATAATTATTTCACTAGTAATATGCTTCTTAATTGTATTTCAGTTCAACAATTACTTTGATAAAATACATATTTTGTTAAGCGCAAATGGCTTTAGATACCTATTAGGTCCATAAATCACCATATAGCATACAAAAAGGTAAAGGTAAAGGGACCCCTGACCATTAGGTCCAGTCGTGGCCGACTCTGGGGTTGCGGCGCTCATCTCGCTTTATTGGCCGAGGGAGCCGGCGTACAACTTCTGGGTCATGTGGCCAGCATGACTAAGCCGCTTCTGGCGAACCAGAGCAGCACATGGAAACGCCGTTTACCTTCCCGCCGGAGCGGTCCCTATTTATCTACTTGCACTTTGGCGTGCTTTCGAACTGCTAGGTGGCCAGGAGCAGGGACCGAACAACAGGAGCTCACCCCGTCACGGGGATTCGAACCGCGGACCTTCTGATTGGCAACAGCAACAATTTGTTGTTGACAAAGGACAGCTGGACCTATAAAGGGTCCCATTACCTCCAGGAGCTTAGGGCCTCATCAAACCTAAATCCGGCCCTGACCAGAGCACATAGAAACGCTGTTTACTTTTCCGCTGCTGAGGTAACTATTTATCTACTTGCGCTGGCATGCTTTCGAACTGCCAGGCTGGCAGGAGCTGGGACAGAGCTTGGGAAAAGTCTCCTGTTGGAGGCAATAGGTTTTTTATTTTCCAAGTCTCTGAGCATTTTGCGAATAGCCACAACTACGTACTCTGCACCTCACATTAAAGGGACAGATTATCCCCAAGACAGAGATGGATGCAGTGTATAAATTTAATAAATTTAATAAATCTATCTTCATCATTATCATTCTTGGCAGGAGCAGGTGAATCCAATTTTCAGGATAATTACGTGGTGTTTGTCAGTGCAACCCTCTGCTGCTTCCCTTTCTCATCCTTCTGCAGTAACTTCCTCTTCTCCTTTTTTAATATTTAAAAAGCATGTTTGTTGCTGATACAGTTTAAGGTGAACATGAACTTCTCTTTTGTCTGTGAAATGGAAGCTTATTTTGTTTTCCTTCCCTCCATTCTGCTGCTACAGACCCCAAAGCGTGTTCTCACTAAAAGAGAGCACGTGTTGCGGATGGGGCCGAACAAAACTCCTCTTGGTTGCCAGGCAGTATTAGATTCAAGGGGCCTGGAGCAGATTGGAGGATGGTGTTACTGGGGTAAATTTGATGTTGCCAATTTAGGGGTGGGATCAGTGGTTATTTAAGCAAGGTCCACAGCTTTCTCTTTCTCTTTCGCTGTGGACATCGGATCACATGGAGCACTTGGACTGTCTGGAGGACAGTGATGCAAACTTCTCATTGTCTGGTTACATTTCTTTATTTCCCCCTTCTTTTAATCCTCTTTAGTCCCTTAAATAATTTAATTCCCCTTTTTCCTGTTCAATTTCCCACCCCACCCCTTACCCTGCCCTGTGGGAAGATTCTCCCTGTATCTGTGGCTTGCCTTTCTTTCGCAAAAAGGTTTCCCCCATTTCTCCTGTTGTAAATTGTAGGGCTAGTCAGGGCTGTTCCCAGCTTAGCTGGAATCACTTTCGTTTATAGCACCCCGAAGGTTGGCTTTATTTGAGTGTGTGCAGCGCTGTTGGCCAATTTTAATCTAGCCTTGGGCGGGAGCACTATTTTGAGTTCCTTTAATATTGCTATGAGACTAAGATTCTCAAGAGCAGAGGCATGGTGCCCTATTCGGCCTGGGCATAACTTCCGAGCCTAAGTAAGCTACAGGTAGCAGTTAATTGTTAAGTCTCTGACCTCTCTATAAGAATGTACCTGCTTGCAGGCTCAGTTGCTGCTAATGTATATCTGAGGCAGACAGAGGGTGGCAGAGGCTCTCTGTGCCTCCAATGACTATGAGCACTCTGTATATGCTCTTGAACTATGCTGTTTCTGAACAAGTTTATTTTCTTTAAGTTTGTTTTGCCCTGATAGTGGCGACTGCCATTTTAGAGGCGAGCCATTGTGGTTTAGTGGCTAAAGTGTAGGACTAGGACCTGGGAGACAGGGTTCATATCCCCCTCTTAGCCATTGTTATAACAAAACAAAACAAACTGCTCCTTTTGGGCTATTCTGTTGCTGGGTAGTTCGGCCCATTTGTGATAAAAGAACTTTGGGTTTCTTGAAGGGGTGCTTCCCTCTAAAAGGGCAAGCAGGGGTGCCTGGACAAGCTGTGGGCTGCCTCAACTCTGCTATTTCACTGGAAACATTTATGCCTGGCCTGGCAGGTGATCCTAGGGCTTTGCCCTAGAATTCGATGGCCTGGAAGCGTTTCCGGCCCGTATAGTGTCCCCATGTGGTCCATGAAACATTGGTTTCACCAGTTCCTTACATTGTTTAGTTTTTGCGGACTATGACTGGGCTTTTGCAAATGCCTCAAGAGCTTGCCTCTCCTGCAGGGGATGACTTGTGGACGCCCCAGGTGTCTTCTTCCAGAAGGAAGCATCTTCGAAGGCTGCAATCCAGGAGGAGGGCAAAGAGGAGCAGGGATCATGATTCAGACATCACCTTGGACCTCTACAGGGGTCAGGGTGAGGCTGTCCCGGGTCTTTAGGGATCATCCTGGATAGCTCAGCTGGTCAGCGCATAGTGCCGGTAATGCCTAGGTTGCAGGATTGGTCCCTATATGGGACAGCTGCATGCTCCCCCATTGCTCTACCTGGACACTTAGGTCCAGTGTCGAGGGCCTTTTGGTGGTTCCCTCACTGCGAGGGATGTAACAGGCGCCACGTTTGCAATATGCAAGCGGGAGAAAGCACCTTTGTGTGCCCGCACTGCAGTTTGCTCTGTGCGTTGCAGGGCACAGTGCTGCACGGGCTGCATTTGCATTGCATTGCGTGAGAGATTTGCATTTGCATTGCACAGAGGTTGTGCGCATTGCACAGAGGGTGTGAGTGCATTGCACAGAGGGTGTGTGTGCATTGCACAGAGGGTGTGTGCATTGCACGGAGGGTGTAGTGGCATTTGCACAGAGTGTGTGTGGTTTGGTTTTTGTTTTTTGTTTTGCATTGCACAGAGAGTGCATTGCACGGAGTGTGTAGTTGCATTGAACAGAGGGTGTGTGCAGTGCACGGAGTGTGTAGTTGCATTGCATGGAGGGTAGTTGCATTGCACGGAGTGCGTTTTTGCATTGCACGGAGTGTGTAGTTGCATTGAACGGAGTGTGTAGTTGCATTGCATGAAGTGTGTAGTTGCATTGCATGGAGTGTGTAGTTGCATTGCACAGAGTGGGTAGTTGCATTGCATGAAGGGTAGTTGCATTGCATGGAGTGCGTTTTTGCATTGCACGGAGTGCGTTTTTGCACTGAGTGTGTAGTTGCATTGAACGGAGTGTGTAGCTGCATCGCACGGAGTATAGTTGCATTGCATGGATTGTGTGAGCACTGCACGGAGTGTGTTTTTGCATTGCACAGTGTGTGTCTGAAAAGGAAGCTGGCTCGGCGGCAGTTTTGTCGGGACTTTTTTAGCGGTTCTGGCCAGCGTCGGCCCTGTAAATTTACGTATTATGATGGCAGCACAAGATGCCCCCTGCCCAAGCGGGGCTGGAAGCTGGCAAGCAATACCTCAATACTTTTTGCCCATATTCCCATTTTATTTAGGGATCCAGTTGGATATCGTTGCTAAAACATACCACTTGCCTATGGAGAAGCTGTCTGCCTTGAAGGAAGTTATTTTGTAATACTTCCTCTGTAGCAAGTGATGCTTCATCAGATCCGATCTTGCTGGGTCACTTAATTAATCTTGCATGCAGAGTGGTTGCCCCAGGCCGCCCCTTCCCTTCCCACTAGGCCAGGCTGCCTGCGGCCTGAGGTCCCCTTACCTTTCTCATGCAATGGGATCTCATGCAATGGTTGCAATTCCTATATGTATGCAATAGTAGTTGGCCATGGCAGGATACTTGCACAGGGATTTTTCAGGTTCATGCTGATGCTGCTGGATCTTTGCCCTTTGGTTTTTTATTTCAGGGGCTGCTGGTGTGCAAAGCCATGGCCTCAAGCCCGGTATGGTGAGGCAATCATGTGACCTAACTTTTGAGTTTTCCCCATTGTAGTAGCAGTTCACATGTGGCCCGAGGAGTTCAGTGACCATCGGATCTGCTTTGGTCTGATAACCAGGTAGTGGTGAGCGTCTTGGCTAAACAGTTCTCACGCTCCAGCAGAGTCTCCGCCCCTCCGCTCATGCTTTTGAGCTGCACCGCTTAAGGTTTAATATTGTGCTTTCTGCTCTCCTGATTACGGGATCCTCTAATGATGTCTCTGACAATCTATCCCATTTTCAGATGGAGCGCTTCAGATCCTGGGCTCCAGACTCAGCTATTGCCAGACTTTTCCAGACCACCTGTGGCATTTTGACAACAATTAGTAATTACAGAGAGCAGCAGCTTCCATTTCCCCTTCTGCTTTTAGCTCTTATGGGAAGGCCTGGATGGATTTCTTAGCCTTAAGCTGGCAGTCCTCGGCCATTCAGATGAACTGGCCCCCATCCTCTGAGCAGATCCTGCAGTATTTGGTCCACCTGCCACAGATTGGGCGTCCTGTTATAACTATAAGAATTCAGTCCGCTGCAATGTCTGTTATACTGAAGCTTTATTTTTCAGAGACCCTTGCATAAAGTTTGTAATGTGCAGGGCCTTGGAAGGTTGGAATAGGCTCCAACCTCATAGGACAGTGGGCAGGAAGTCGGTCAATTTTACCTATGCAGGATCTGCAACAAGTTAAAACTTGTCTGCTGGTAAAAGATCAAGGCGAGACTCCTTTCAGTATTCCATTGCATTTTGGGCACTGAGGGTTGGGAAAATGGTTGTTGGAGCCAGCACAGGGCTGAGAGTCTGGAGGCTTATTGCTTCAGGACTTTTCCTTATCTGCTTTGGAGCTTGTCATTAGAGTTGGGAACTCTAAAACAGACTTAGTGGGCAGGAGTGCCACAATCAGGCTTCCCATTACGGATGAGGAGGGCCCTTGCACGGTTATGGATACCAGAAAAAATTGGCTTTTCATTCCCCTGGGGGCTGGCCCACTCCTAGTGCATGAAAATGGGTTCCCGTTAGCCAGGCATTAATGTGCTTACGCCGTGCACCAGTTATTACAGCCTGCGGCTTGCCTACCACTGAACACGCCTCATTCCTTCCGAATAGGGCTGCTGCAACGGCTGCACACTGGGGGCCTGTCTGTAGACAGGATTGTGAATACGGGTCATTGGAAGTCTGATGCTGACAAGGGTTATATCAGGAAGTGTCACAATGATGTCTGTGCTGATGCTTGTCTGTTATTTCCTTTTCTCATAGGAGCAGCGGTGCACATTTGGGCCACAGCATTGTACACTGGGCTGGCAAGCACGCTGACAAGTCTGGACTGGGGCGCCATCTCAGTCTTCCGTTAAAGGAATTCTGGGGCTTACCATCCCTTCGTCCAAACCCTTGGAGCAGGGTGCGGGCCGTGTAAGTTCCCAAGGAACAAGCAGGGAATAGCTGAGGGTCTGTGTCGCAGTCCCAGCTGTCCCTGGTCTTGTTCCTCCACACGCTGACTCACGGGAGTCAGCGCTGTCCCCAAGGCGGGGGGGACAGATAGTCATAACCAATGCCTAAGCAACCACTCTCAATTTGTATGAAAATAAAGTTGTGGCCAAAAGTATGCCAAAAACCTTAAACAAAAATTATGTGTGATGTGTGAGTTATTGGGGTAGGGGTTTTGGGGGACCTCAGCACGCAAAGCGTGTTCTCACTAAAAGAGAGCACGTGTTGCGGATGGGGCCGAACAAAACTCCTCTTGGTTGCCAGGCAGTATTAGATTCAAGGGGCCTGGAGCAGATTGGAGGATGGTGTTACTGGGGTAAATTTGATGTTGCCAATTTAGGGGTGGGATCAGTGGTTATTTAAGCAAGGTCCACAGCTTTCTCTTTCTCTTTCGCTGTGGACATCGGATCTCCCGCCCGCCCTCCCTTGCTTGGGCTTGCGCCTTGACCTTGCTCTGCCTGTCATGGGGTCGTTCGCCTTGGTGCGGGGGCCCAGTAGGAATTTTTCCAATTGGCTGATTAGTGTGTGCCTTTTGGGTTTTGCCTACTGCTTAGCAAATCGTCACAACTTGTAAGGTTGGCGGTTAGGCATTGGTTAAATTGGTTGGTGGAGGGGTATGGATTGGCTGTGCCTGCCCCTCCAATGCTGCTGCTGATGGGTATTCCGTTAAAGGAATTCTGGGGCTTACCATCCCTTCGTCCAAACCCTTGGAGCAGGGTGCGGGCCGTGTAAGTTCCCAAGGAACAAGCAGGGAATAGCTGAGGGTCTGTGTCGCAGTCCCAGCTGTCCCTGGTCTTGTTCCTCCACACGCTGACTCACGGGAGTCAGCGCTGTCCCCAAGGCGGGGGGGACAGATAGTCATAACCAATGCCTAAGCAACCACTCTCAATTTGTATGAAAATAAAGTTGTGGCCAAAAGTATGCCAAAAACCTTAAACAAAAATTATGTGTGATGTGTGAGTTATTGGGGTAGGGGTTTTGGGGGACCTCAGCACGCAAGTGTACTAGCAGAACAATATTTTTCTTAGTATGTCTAGCATTGAATCTGGTGTTTTTCATATGTGCCCCTCCTACAACAAATACCATGGCAAATACACAGTATCACATCGACCACACGAGTGCACAGGCGACTATATTGATTATTATGTTCCATGTTGTTGTTGTTTAGTTGTTTAGTCGTGTCTGACTCTTCGTGACCCCATGGACCAGAGCACGCCAGGCACTCCTGTCTTCCTCTGCCTCCCGCAGTTTGGTCAAACTCATGCTGGTAGCTTCGAGAACACTGTCCAACCATCTCATCCTCAGTTGTCCCCTTCTCCTTGTGCCCTCCATCTTTCCCAACATCAGGGTCTTTTCCAGGGAGTCTTCTCTTCTCATGAGGTGGCCAAAGTATTGGAGCCTCAGCTTCGTGATCTGTCCTTCCAGTGAGCACTCAGGGCTGATTTCCTTCAGAATGGATAGGTTTGATCTTGTTGCAGTCCATGGGACTCTCAAGAGTCTCCTCCAGCACCATAATTCAAAAGCATCAATTCTTCGACGATCAGCCTTCTTTATGTTCCATAGATGTTTACAAATGACCATATATTTTGCTGCTAAAATTATGCAGGTCCCAAAATATTTATCAACGTTAACGGATTTTAGGAAAACAAAGTGCTTTAAAAAGGCTCCCATCATGATGTTGTATGGCGTGTGCACACATCTATTTTGTTGCCTTGCCACCTTTGGTCAAGCAGGTTTTGCAGGTTTTTAAACAATACAGAAACCTGGAAAATCTGTTTACTTGAGGGCAAGTGTGATGAACAAACTGCTTCCATCAAAAAGCCTAGTTTTAAAGGTGATACCAATATTCCACCTGCGGTAATATTACTTTTTCATTTTGTCATGTGGGGTGCCTAAGTACAAATGTATAATAATAATAATAATAATAATAATAATAATAATAATAATAATAATAGATTATTTATATGCCTCCCATCTGGCTGGGTTTCCCCAGCCACTTCTGGGCGGCTTCCAACAGAGTATTAAAAACAAGATAAAACATCAAACATTAAAAACTTCCCTAAACAGTGCTGCCGTCAGATGTCTTCTAAAAGTCAGGTAGTTGTTTATTTCTTGACATCTGATGGGAGGGTGTTCCACAGGGCGGGTGCCATTACCGAGAAGGTCCTCTGCCTGGTTCCCTGTAAACTCACTTGTCGCAGTGAGGGAACCACCAGAAGGCCCTCGTAGCTGGACCTCAGTGTCTGGGCAGAACGATGGGGGTGGAGATGCTCCTTCAGGTATACTGGGCCGAGGCCATTTAGGGCTTTAAAGGTCAGCACCAACACTTCGAATTGTGCTTGGAAACGTACTGGGAGTGAATGCAGGTCTTTCAGGACTGTTGTTATATGGTCTTGGCAGCCACTCTCAGTCACCAGTTTGGCTGCCGCATTCTGGATTAGTTGCAGTTTCTGGGTCACCTTCAAAGGTAGCCCCACGTAGAGCGCATTGCAGTAGTCCAAGCAGGAGATAACCAGAGCATGCACCACTCTGGCAAGACAGTCTGCGGGCAGGTAGGGTCTCAGCCTGTGTACCAGATGGAGCTGGTAGACAGTTGCCCTGGACACAGAATTGACCTGCGCCTCCATGGACAGCTGTGAGTCCAAAATGACTCCCAGGCTGCGCACCTGGTCCTTCAGGGGCACAGTTACCCCATTCAGGACCAGGGAGTCTCCCTCACTTGCCACTCTCCTTCCCCCAGAAACAGTACTTCTGTCTTGTCCGGATCCAGCCTCAATCCATTAGCCGCCATCCATCCTCCAACCGCCTCCTAAACTGCATTTAGGCAACGCTTTGCAGACATATTGAAAAATTCTTAAGCATCTTACCAACACTTCTTTTTTAAACAGATGCATAGTGTGAAAGCCAGCGTGTTAAAATTACTATGTGGATGTTCAGAATGAGCTTTCACAAAAGAAAATTTATACTGCGTATAAATCGTGTAATGCCCGTTTTTGTCTCTTGTTCTGGAGAGTGAAGAATTTGGCCTGTAGCTAACCAGCACATCCAAACAGTATAATCAAGACAGATTAAAATAAGCACTTAGGAAAACACAAAGAGAAGTTACATGATTTGGCTGTAAAATTACTTACACAGATATACAAACATCAATCATCTACGCAGTAAAATAGAACAGGAAACATTTTTATAGCCTGTATGTATATTCAGGGCATTCCAAACCTCTCATAGAAATGGCTTATGACTTCTATTGCATTTTGCCTTTCCGTGTAGTTGAAGTTCTGTGTACTCCAAACTTTAAAAAAAAAAACAAATTCTAAATGTAGTCAACTTTGTAACAAAATGATGAATTTTGGAGCATATATATATAAATTAAGGTCACTGGCATATTGCATTTTTGCATGATTTTCCATTCTGAGTGCTGTACCTGGGATTTCTGCTGGGCTGCAGGCAAGGAACTCAACAGGCCACCAAAACCCTTCAGTTACTTTAAAACTCTTATTCATCCAATTTCCTACTACCTCGCCCCCCCCCCCCACCGCTAAAATCTCAGCAGACATTGCCCATAAATTAGGGTTGCCATATTTTGAAGAATGAAAAAGAGGACACATTTGCTGACATCTCCTTTTAACTATGGATCACTGTGACGACCCATGAAAAAAGAGGACATGTTCTGGAAAAAGAGGACGTATGGCAATCCTACCATAAAACAATTTCAAGTGTACCTTTGCATCTAAATGAAGCCCGGGCTACATGTGTTATCCAGGAAGTTATGCTGCACAGAAATCACCCTGAAAGTAATGGACAAATCTATAGTAAATCAAGTATCACACAAATGAAATTGGTGGGATGTAGAGGCACACTGGATTGGCATGCCTGGATGGAATTATTCTATCCTGAATATTTCCTTTACGGAAGCGAATCCAACCAAATTACTTTAATTTAATACAATATCTTAAAATCAGGTTTCCTGCTCTTGTTGCAACCATATGCTGATCATTTCCTCCCATAGCTGCATCAATTCTTATGTAGTGTTCAGTTGTCATCCGTAAATCTTTGTTACATCATTCTTGCAAACAGCGCCTCCTTACAACCAGAGCCTCTGTTACATCTTATAAGTATACAGTGGTACCTCAGGTTAAGTACTGAATTAGTTCCGGAGGTCTGTTCTTAACCTGAAACTGTTCTTAACCTGAAGCACCACTTTAGCTAATGGGGCCTCCCGCTGTTGCCACGCCGCCGGAGCACAATTTCTGTACTTATCCTGAAGCAAAGTTCTTAACATGAAGCACTATTTCTGGGTTGGCGGAGTATGTAACCTGAAGCGTATGTAACCTGAAGCATATGTAACCTGAAGCGTATGTAACCTGAAGCATATGTAACCTGAAGCGTATGTAACCCGAGGTACCACTGTAAAATCCATTACACATGTGTAGTCCTTCATAAGCATTGTTGCTTCAGACCTGGTGTGCTGGGAGAATTAATTACTGTCTTCCATTGTTCAGTGGAAGGCAGTGGAAGTTGGAAGGGGCCCAAGGGTCATCTAGTCCAACCCCTTATAACGCAGGAATCTTTCACCCAATGTAGGGCTCGAACTCACAACCCTGGGATTAAGAGTCTCATGCTCTACCTGTCTTCCACTGCGTGGCGTGCTCTGGTCCAGGGGGTCACAAAGAGTCGGACACGACTAAACGACTGAACAACAAAACAACACACCCTCCACACCCGCCTGCCTCCTGTCCCCCAAAAACAGTACTTCTGTCTTGTCAGGATTCAACCTCAATCTGTTAGCTGCCATCCATCCTCCAACCGCCTCCAGACACTCACACAGGACCTTCACCGCCTTCACTGGTTCTGATTTAAAAGAGAGGTAGAGCTGGGTATCATCCGCATACTGATGAACACCCAGCCCAAACCCCCTGATGATCTGTCCCAGCGGCTGCATGTAAATGTTGAAAAGCATGGGGGAGAGGACAGAACCCTGAGGCACCCCAGGTTCAGTTCTTTGAAGTGTTTATCTGGATGGGACTAGGTCACATTCCATTCCTTCTGCTGTTTACTGATGAGCGTATGGACTGCAGCCATAAATAACTCACAGAGTACATGTCCAGTCTGTGCCATTAAAATTCCTCTCTGGAGTTCTTCCTTGGCACACAGTTAAAAACAAAATCTTTTCTCAAGTTCGGCTTCTTACCAGATCTATTTGGCAGCTGTTCAATCTTCTTGCTCTGCATTGCTCCATCACACACCTGGTCCGATCCAAAAATAATTTTAAATAAAATCTATTTAACCTTGGTCAGGTCAGGGGAGGGAATAATAAAGAAGAAGAAGAAGAGTTTGGACTTGATACCCTGCCTTTCACTCCCTTTAAGGTGTCTCAAAGCAGCTAACAATCTCCTTTCCCTTCCTCCCCCACAACAAACACTCTGTAAGGTGAGTGAGGCTGAGAGACTTCAGAAAAGTGTGACTGGCCCAAGGTCACCCAGCAGCTGCATGTGGAGGAGCGGGGAAGCGAACCCGGTTCACCAGATTACGAGTCCACTGCTCTTAACCACTACACCACGCTGGCTGTTAAATTCCTTGTTAAATTCCTTGTTGAGCATAAATCAAAAGCTGGACAGCTCAGTATGCAGAGCATGAGAGACTGAATCCCAGGGTTGTGAGTTTGAGCACTACATTGGGTGAAAGATTTCTGCATTGCAAGGGGTTGGACTAGATGCCCCTTGGGTGCCTTCCAACTCTATGATTCTATTATGTACATCACCTCTACACTTGCATACATTTGCTTGCATAGTTCTTATTCCTCAGACCACAAAGCATTGGTATGTATACTTGGGGTGTGTGTTACCTGATACTATGGCTTGCAGGGGTTGAAGAAATGAATGTCAGCATCAAAGATACCTGAGTTCTGGTGAGTTCTGACTGAAAAAAGCCCTGAGTGTAAGCTACTCTGTCCGTTTCAGCCCAACGCCTTACCTGCAAGAGGAGTAAAACACTCAGAGCCTAATTGGCAGTATACAGAATGAACTACACTCCTACCTGGACAGTTATCTTTCCACAAGGGCCGACATTGATGCCAAAATCCAGCATTGCCTGAGCTCTGTGAGTGCGGCCTTCTCCCGATTGAAGTGCAGAGTGTTTGAGGACTGGGACATTCACAGAGAAACCAAAATGCTTCTTTACAAAGCTATTGTACTACCAACCTTACTATATGCTTGTGAAACATGGACCACTTATAAACACCTTCTCCAACTCCTAGAAAGATTCCATCAACAGTATCTCTGAAAATTTTTACACATCACTTGGAAAGACACTTGGAAAGAATTAATGCCAGTGTACTGAAAAGATCACCTGTGTCGAAGCAATGATTCTTCAACATCAGCTTCATTGGACTGGTCATGTTGTGTGGATGCCTGATTATCGTCTTCCAAAGTAACTGCTCTATTCCGAACTTAAAAATGGAAAGCGTAATGTTGGTGGTCAACAAAAGAGGTTCAAAGACTCTCTCAAAGCAAATCTTTAAAAAATGTAGTATAAACACCGACAATTGGGAAACCAGTGGCCTGCGAGCGCTCCAATTGGAGAATAGCCTTTACCAAAGGTGTCATGACCTTTGAAGACACTCAGGACAAAAGGGAGGAACCCGCTAAGCGGAAGGCATGCTTGGCAAATCCACACCATGATCAACTCCTGCCCAGAAATCCATGTCCCCACTGTGGAAGGACATGCGGATCCAGAACTGGCCCCCACAATCACTTATGCACTCACTGATAAGACCGTGTTCATGGTAGACAATCTTACTCGGCTGAAGAAGAAGGCACCTCATAGAGCTCTGCTGTTCCAGCCACAGCTCCTTTCAAGAGCAATGAACTGAATTTTGCTCTGGAACTTTAATTAGCAAATTAAATTAATTAATTAGCAAATTAAATTAAAATTTAACTTTAAAAACAAAGTAGGAAACAGCATGGAGCTGTCCTCTTTGCTGCTATTTTTTTGAATCAAGCAAGGATTGGAGTATCACCGATGGCTAATTCCAGCTCCCATACCTTGGATTTCTCTACTGATTTTTATGGGCAGCCCACAGTTGCATCCCAGGGATATTAAAAGAAAAAAAGATTATCAGTGTGACCAGGAAATGACCTATCTAAACAGTGAGTTCTTAGTACCATTTTTATATTTTACTTTATTTATTTATAACATTTGTATACCATTTAATATAACAAAAATCTCTAAGCACTCTACGTAAGAACAGTGAAAACACAACGTTCAATCATTTTGCCATAAAAGCTAGATTAAAATTAGATAAAAACGAAACACAACTGTATCATCACAAGTAAAACTGAGCAATGTACAAAGCAAAAAACATGAAGAGTTGGAGTCCAGGAAAGGTAAGCATATACATGATTTAAAGAGGTGTTTGAAGGTTATTTCTCTCTCTGCCTCACAAATCACCTGAGGAATGGCATGGCTGCTATCGCCGAAAAGGCCTCCACCCACCTTGTCAGCAAATGACAATCCTCTGGTTGTGGAAGGACCAACAGGGTATCCTTGGAAGATCTTAAAAATCAGGGTTTTAAAGCAGGGTTCTCCAATCACAATATTTTGGGAAAGCAATGTTGCAGGAACATAATGCCTTGTTCTTAGCTGTCCTCTGCTCCTTGCTAGATCTGCTAGTGGTACTTGCTTGGAAAAAATGCTGGACATTTAAGTCCTTCTCCCTCTGTGCCATTGTTGAACGAGCTTTGCACTTAGCTTATGTGATTTGCAATCGTTGGTGCCAGTTGGGAAGAAATCTGAAGCCCTCCCCCCCCCCATTCATCATAACTCCCTCTCCTGGTGTAGGGAACTTCTGACCTGTCTATTTGGCCCACCAGGCCATTTCTCACCCCAATCCATGCTACCTGCCTCACACCTGATGCCACACCTGATGTCAGGTGTGAGGCAAGTAGAGACTTGGCTGGGTCAAAGTGCTCATTACTGGATTAGCCTAGCTACAACACTCTGAAATGATACAAGTCAGAGGAACTTTACAGTGTATGCCATTTTAATAATGAAACAATTCCTCACAAAACTTCTGGTGGTTCCCTCACTGCGAGAAGCCAAGTTATAGGGAACCAGGCAGAGGGCCTTCTCGGTAGTGGTGCCCGCCCTGTGGAATGCCCTCCCACCAGATGTCAAAAAGAAGAACAAATACCAGATTTTTAGAAGACATCTGAAGGCAGCCCTCTTTAGGGAAGCTTTTAATGTTTAACAGACTACTGTATTTTAATGCTTTGTTGGAAGCTGCCCAGAGTGGCTGGGGAAACCCAGCCAGATGGGTGGAGTATAAATAATAAATAATAAATTCTATTCTATTCTATTCTATTCTATTCTATTCTATTCTATTCTATTCTATTCTATTCTATCCATTTCTATCAAAAGAAAAAATGGCTAGCAACCCTCCCCCCCTCCATTTCCCTATAATCTAAACGGGGAATGACCATAGCTTTATTTTTCTAAATTGGGATTCAATCCAAATCAAGTTGTTTTCTGAAGTAATGGATTGGCGTCTGAACCAAACCTTGAGGTCAGGGCAACCCTCTAATAGCTGCAGTTCAAAACATTGACAGATCAAGTGATTGCTGATTGCTTTTATGGTTATTCCCACTAATTAGGAACATAATAAGCACTCTGCTAGATCAGATCAAGGCTTCATTTAGTTGGTTTGGGATTCTTCCAGATCTGATGCGTACCTCTAGCTATTGTGTGAAATTGTCACAGATAAAATAACGGTGATTCTTTGTGGAAGTGCCTGGAGTAAAAATGTGATGTCAAAGCCTATTGGCAAAGTGTGTTGCTTTTGTGGATGGGTGACAATTGCTACCCTTCCCCCCCCCCTTGTGGGTGGACATTTCACTGCACAGCACCCATTTTCCATCTCTGAAATGGAATCTCTTCTTGTCCTTGATGGGGGCAAATAGGTGGTTTAGTGTTTGGCCTCAAACCCAACTTCTGTCTTGTCCTCTGTTGCTTGGGAATATTATTAATCATTTCTGACAAGGCAGATCCCCACTGACAGCCATTCTTTTTGGCCTGAGAGTTGTTTTATGGCGGTGCCCATGACAGTTTCTCAGCCTCTCCAATGTGCCCCATGGGCTATCGTCACTGACCTTTTCTACCTGAGGTAACTTCTATCTATTTTTGAGACCCAAAGCTGAAAAGTGTTGCCGACTGATGGGAGACTTTTCGCAAATTATTTTTCTCCTACACTTTACTGAAGCATGTTCGTACAAAGGCATGGCAGATGGTTTAAACACAAGTCAAGACCACAGAAGGAGATAAAGTAACCGATTTCCCCGCCTTGGGCATGTTCAGGGAGGAGCAGATGCATTCATGTGGGTGTAAGAATACCTGGAAAGCGTTGCTCCTGTGGTTCTGCCTTCCTCCTCCTCTGCCATCTCTGCTCTGGCCACTGGAAGCTTTTGCTTTGCACAGCAGGTAAACGTCGCAAGAAAACCCATGCGGAAGCGTTTGTTCATGAAGCAGTAGATAATGGGATTCACACAAGCGGAGGTGTAAGAGAGCAAGTGTATGAAGGAGATGGGGGCTCCCGTGAGAAGCAGTTGCGCCGACACCCTGTCGAACGCACGCCAGGTGTTGACGCTGAACACCGGCGTCCAGCAAACGAAAAACAAGATCACTATCACTATCAGCATTCGGATGACCAGCTTCTTGGCCATCAAGTTAGCAGTGGAGCAATTGCTTCGAGGCCGCTCAATTTTGGAGATGCTCCTATTGGATGGAAACTGTTGAAGGGGCATCTTTTTCTTCTTCTTGCTTTTCTGCAGATAGCACCCATCGCTATCTTCAAATTTGCTGCTGGTGCTGGTTTTCCTTTCTGTACGGGAAGAGCAAATGCGATCCCGTTATCAAGAGCACACAACGTGCGAGGGCACAAAACCCGCCGCACGGCTGGCGAAAGATACACATCAAAATGTGCAAATAAATATCTTTTGAAGGCCAGTGTGTGAGATCAGGTGTGTGTGAGTGTAGGGGGGGGGGATGTTTTTCAACTTCTGAAAGCCAAGGCACACACTTTGGGCCACTGAAATTAGAGGCATGCTTCAGTCTTTGCATCTAGAAAGGGTTCTGTAAGAATGAGAATTACCCACCTTCATATGACAGGCCCCCGCCTTCTGGTGTACTGCTTGAGCCCTATCTGGACTGAGGTAATTTCCTCTGTGACTTGATATGGACCAGTGCTATATGGATGGTGCTATATTTATTTATACCCCACTTTTTCCCCTGAGAGGGACTCAGGGTGATTCAGAAACAGTGTGGCAGCTGAAATATCTGAGGACGGGGTGTGTGTGGTGCACAACTTAATCTACAGGGGGCAACCATTTTGCACACGTCCAATTGACACGTAACCATTGAAAAGGTTGGACTCAGAAGAAGGCAGAATAGAGGATGGAATGGAAGTGGAATAGGGGGCAGAATGATGGCAGGGTGGAACAGGGTGTAACAGGCTTATGCACACTTTGTTGGGGCCAGGAACAGAGCCCCCACATATAATGGTCACCACCTGTATACCTTTTCTCCTTCCTGGTAATTATTACCTATTGATCATATCTTACACAACCTGAAGGAGCACCTCCACCCCCATTGTTCAACCTGGACACTGAGATCCAGCTCCGAGGGCCTTCTGGCAGTTCCCTCACTGCAAGAAGTGAGGTTACAGGGAACCAGGCAGAGGGCCTTCTTGGTAGTGGTTCCCGCCCTATGGAATGCCCTCCCATCAGATGTCAAGGAAATAAACAACTATCCGAATTTTAGAAGCCATCTGTCTTCTAAAGTCAACCCCGTATCAGAAAAATTTTAATGTCCAATGTTTTGCAATTTTTAATGTGCTGTAAGCTGTAAGCCACCCAGAGTGGCGGGGTATAAAATTATTATTATTATTATTATTATTATTATTATTATTATTATTAAAAGGTAAAGGGACCCCTGACCATTAGGTCCAGTCGTGGCCGACTCTGGGGTTGCGGCGCTCATCTTGCTTTATTGGCCGAGGGAGCCGGCGTACAGCTTCCGGGTCATGTGGCCAGCATGACTAAGCCGCTTCTGGTGAACCAGAGCAGCGCACGCAAATGCCGTTTACCTTCCTGCCGGAGCAGTACCTATTTAGCTACTTGCACTTTGACGTGCTTTCGAACTGCTAGGTTGGCAGGAGCAGGGACTGAGCAATGGGAGCTCACCCCGTTGCAGGGATTTGAACCGCTGACCTTCTGATCGGCAAGTCCTAGGCTCTGTGGTTTAACCCACAGCACCACCCATGTCCCTGCCTCAATAGCTTAATGTTTAATTGGTTAGTTGTTAGGGTAGAAATATTCAAAACCAAATAATCAATCAATCAATCAGTCAGTCAGTCAAAGTGAGCTGAAAAGTCTTCAAAGTACATACAATATTGTTACAGGTCGCCTCAATCTCTGCCCGAGCGGTGCATGAGTTTCCAGGGGTCTTGTGTTTCCTTCAGAAAATTAAGGCACAATGGAGGCTAATGGTGTCTCCATGAAATATGATTTATTTGCACATATTTACAACCTGAATCTTTCAGTGGAGGGCATGCGTAACACCTCAAGAGTGTCTCTTGCCGTTTCCCTTCAGCAAGCTTGGGTCTGGAGCAACAGCTGCCTGGTCTCTGGGTACAGCCTCTTCTCCTTCTCCCCCTAAATCCTTTCCAAACACAACTCCCCTTTCCTGTTAACATTGCCCACTGTAACCCTGGCAACCCTCTCTGTCCTGCAGAGTCTTCAGTCTTGCCATGGCTCCCATTGTTGGGCTAACGACTGGCCATTTCAAGCCTTTGTCCGCTAATGGCTTCTCCCTAGCAAGCCATGTCAAGCTGGCACAGTTTGTTATCCTAAACTCAATCCAGCAATGTTTGGCCCAATTTTAGCCTATAACCTTTATTAATTCTAACTTTCGCTAATTTCAGGAATTATGGGTGCCTGGAGACATATTTATTTTGATCCCAGGGTATTGCCTGGTAGGCTCGTGCTATTTTGGTGCAATTAATGGCATAATAGCAGTTGATCATTCTCTGAAAGTGACTTTTTTTGTACAAAATGTTCTGTTAACAGAGGCCTCCATTTCCATCAGGATTAATTGCATAATAACACCATCTAGCCTCAGAAAAAACACACTCAATGATTATAGTACACTACTAGGCTTATTGACCAGCTGGCACCGTTGGACCCGATGTCAGTGCAATTTTGAGTTACCTAGACATATGTAGCTTACTAGTAAATATTTCGTCTCCAAAAGGCCTGTTTTGTAATAGACTACGTTAAAAACAAGGCACTTTCCCCTCTGCGCAATCGAAAATCTTTTTTGCCAGAGCCTCTGGGATTCTGGTGAGATTAATTAGTCAGGAGACAATTTCACCTGAAGCTGGAGAGATGTGGTTCTTGTGAAGCTTTGATATCACAAGTTATCAAATAGCTCTGTACCCCCCAACCAACCCCCCCCCCAGATTTGTGGTTGTAGCCAGGGGGTGCTCTTTCTATTTAATCCTTGCTACTGATAGTTAATGTCTGATTAGAGTGGAACTGAGTCCCAACACGGCACTTTTTATTTTTATTTTTTAGTAGAAGCAGTGGCAAATAATCATTTTAGTTTTCAAAACTGGAAATGTCAATCTCTTGGAGATACACAGATTCAACTGAGTGGTCTCAATCTCTTTGGGTGGGACCAGATGCTATGAACGAACAACAACAACAACAACAACAACAACAACAACAACAACAACAACAACAACAACAACAACATAATAATAATAATAATAATAATAATAATAATAATAAATACAGGTGTCAGTCCTGTATTTCCATGGTTGTAGCCAGGATTGATGTTAGGGGGCAGGCTTTATGTCAGTGCAGGGCAGAACTTCAGCTAGTTACATATTTTTGCTTATTTTTATTGATTTTTATTGATGGGGGGCAACTGTCCCTCTCTGCCCCCCCGGCTACGCCCATGTGTGTATTTCTCTTATTTATTACATTAATGTGTGGGTGCTATTGATTCTAAAGGTGGGGAAATCAGTAGACAGACAGAATTTCTTAACCCTCCCCCCCCCCCCCCGTATGAGCTCTGCAGATGTTTCTCAGTGACTTCCCGCATTGCCCGATCCAGCTAGAACAAGGCAAACTTGGCCTTCCAGATGTTTTGGGACTACAACTCCCATCATCCCTGACCACTGGTCCTGTTAGCTCAGGATGATGGGATTTGTAGTCCCAAAACATCTGGAGAGCCTAGTTTGCCTATGCCTGAACTAGAGGGATCCTAAAACTGGAAGAAGCCTTGGCTGAGGGGGAAATACGCTGAAGAGGACAGGAGGGCATGGGAGATTTAGGCACCTCCCCAGAAATAGATCCTTTATTGTAAGTGCCCCCCTGGGTGCATTCTCATTATTCCTGAAGTAAACTAGGATAACTCTGGTCTCTGTTATTAGGATGTTTTGAAACATAATACCTTACAACAATTACTTATAATTGTTGCCTCTGGTTTTCCAGATGGGAATACTATTTGTGTATGGATTGTAGATTTATTGTAAAGAGGCAGGAGAGTGTTGTTGCCGGGAGATCCCTGCCTGAAGTCTGGAAAGCTGCTGTCAATCAATGTCAGCAATATCAGGCTTTCGGAATGCAGAGTTAAACTAAATTATCAAATCATCAATTCTAGCACACAAGGGGAGGGGGCAACAAAATAATATAATTTGGCATCTGAACAATTGGCATTATTAATTGTATTATAATTTGGAATTGTGACAATTGGGTTATTGTAATTGAAAACTAATAAAAATTATTACACAAACAATACTAGGCTAGATGGAGCAATGGGCTAACTTGGTACAAGGCAGTTTTCTATGTAACTTTTTTATGGTTAGTTCTATATTGCTTGTCTTGGAATACCGTTGTATCTATTCTTGTTAAAAGTGAATGAAAATACCAGAGGGGAAGGAACGCAATTGCACACATACACA
Organism: Podarcis liolepis; assembly: GCF_965112155.1. Classification (NCBI taxonomy): domain Eukaryota; kingdom Metazoa; phylum Chordata; class Lepidosauria; order Squamata; family Lacertidae; genus Podarcis; species Podarcis liolepis. The sequence continues at coordinate 66,759,288 of NC_139564.1, read as the reverse complement.
AATACACACATTCACACACACACACACACACACACACGGAATAATTAATGCTTTTTAAAAAATCCTGGCTATGATTCGTAACTCAGAGACATTTGCAAGACTGCTCTGTTGCAGTTTTTTTTTACCAGGAAAAAAAATATGTCTGCTCATCACATTTTCACATCTGAGTGAAAGAAGGCGAATGGGACTGGTCATGAAGATTACCTCGTGAATACTTCCTCTGACTGACATCAAATTTGATCCCTTGGTAGAGCTCCAAGGAGATTAAGCCATACGCAATGATCATTATGATCCCTGGGATAAGGAAAAGGATGAGGAGCTGGAAGATGTACCTGCAGAAACAAGAAGAGAGGCTTAGACCAGCAGAGAAAAAGTTAAAATATTCTTACCATCTTCTTTCTCATCTCTGAAATGGGCTAAAGCTGATTCTGGGTGCCCTGCCTCCTCTTGTTTTAAAACCGAGTGTAATTATTATAGCTCACAATTGAAAAGGATGTAATGTTAGTAGTATGACTTGTCAGAGTTGACAAAAGATATCCCACAGTATTTGTTCTGAAACATGGAAAGGTTTATGGGGGGGGGGTTGCACCCCTTTTAGTTGCTCAGCTCACTTTGCAGATCAGTAATTCCTAATAATATTGTTAAGTTGTGGGTGAACATATCAGACAACACAGCGATTCTTCAAACAGCTCTTGTTTATTCACAGGCCAGAACAGAACTGAACTGAAGGGTTCAGCCAGCCTGCTTATAGAGAGTTCCAGTACAACGTAACTGTAACAACTTTCTGTAACTATCCAATCACTGAACGTCACTTTCGATCCCTTATTTGCATATGTGGACCTGAACTATCTACAGTATCCCCCTGCTGGCCCAGGGTGAGAACTTTGGTACATAACAAATATAATAATAATTTTTTACTTATACCCCGCCCAACTGGCTGGGTTTCCCCAGCCACTCTGGGCGGCTCCCAACAGAATATTAAAAATATGATAAAACATCAAACATTAAAAACTTCCCCAAACTCAGTGACGCGGGAGACAAGTGATAGTTTTGTAAAAAAAAAGTAGAATGGTCCTACATTCGCTCCCTCTCCCCCGCAGACAGTTTGCATCTTGGATGTGCCACTGAAAATGTAATATGTCACATGCCCTGAGTACTACTTTGTGTTTGAAAATAAAAAGGTAAAGGGACCCCTGACCATTAGGTCCAGTGGTGACTGACTCTGGGGTTGCGGCGCTCATCTCACTTTATTGGCCGAGGGAGTCAGCATACAGCTTCCGGGTCATGTGGCCAGCATGACTAAGCCACTTCTGGCAAACCAGAGCAGCGCACGGAAACGCCGTTTACCTTCCCACTGGGGTGGTACCTATTTATCTACTTGCACTTTGACGTGCTTTCGAACTGCTAGGTTGGCAGGAGCAGGGACCGAGCAATGGGAGCTCACCCCGTAGCAGGGATTCGAACCGCTGACCTTCTGATCTAATCAGCAAGTCCTAGGCTCTGTGGTTTAACCCACAGCACCACCCGCGTCCCTTATGTTCGAAAATAGGTGTAGGCATAATCGCCGATCATGCTTGGCAATTTGGCTAGAAACGGCTGCGGTGCCTGGCTTCAGACAAGGTGTGACAGCATTTAAGGAAGCAAAGCCTACTCAAATGAGTCCTGGATCCCACTCCAAGGTTCCATGATCCTAGGAAGTCCAGGTACATAGGGGTTGACATATGTAGGCTTCCCTACATGAGACATCTCTGAAACTTTGTGGATGTTTGGGGTAAGGGATAAAGGGTGTAGAAGTACAGCCCACAGCCCCTTTCTGCTTATATTCCCCCTTTTAAGTGAGTTGAAAAAATACGTGCTCCACTCCTTGAATGCTCAAGCCACAATGTTATTCCTTGAAGGACCACTACCTGAAAATGATTTACAGATTGTATCTAACTCCAAGTAGACTTGCTAAGATATATAATACTGAATCAGATAAGTGTTAGAAGATGCAATGAGACTGAGGGGACGTTCTTTCATATGTGGTGGACCTGTAAAAGGGTATTGGGAAATAATCCATAATGAATTGAAAAAAATGTTTAAAAGTACTTTTAAACCCAGAGTCCTTTTTGTTGAGGATAATTCAGACAGAAATTCCCAGGTGTCAAAAGAGGTTATTTATGTATGCTAGTCCTGCGGCCCGTGGTTTTTTAGCCCAAAAATGGAAAACGAGTGAGGTCCCAACTAAAGAAGAATGGCAACTCAAGTTGATAGAATATGCACAACTCACAGACTTAACATATAGAGTAAGAGAACAAGAAGAACATGCGTTTAAAGAAGATTGGAAAATGTTTGTTGAATATATGGAGGAAAATGGTGTTTATTTGAAAACGTGGGCAGCATGAAGATAAATTCAACAGTGTGAATAAGTTTTGATGGATGTAATGATGGAATACTGAATGGTTTAGTTTATATGCAGGGATTTATGTTTTGCAAAATGAACCATGGACAGAGAAGAAGGGAAGTCATTGATATTTTAAGGTTGTTTGAATTAATGTAAAACAGAAAATCTAATAAAAAATGTAAAACAGATACTCTAATCAAAAATTATGGTGGTGGGGGGGGGGGAGAGAATGCTCAAGCCACAATGCCTTTGCCTTTGCCTTTGAGTTGTCACTTTCCTCTGTCTTTCCTGAAACAAATGAGCACAGCTGCCTCTGTGGAATTTATTATCACTCTGATTGTCTGAATTCTGCAGAACCCGAAGTGAACAGAGAAGGGCTGTAGCAGCAATTACACATGACTGGCTTGTTTTTCAGCACTGCGTCTCATAACCAGGACATGGTTTGGAGAGGCTGTGCGATGAAACTCCTGCCCCCTCCTGGCCTTTGAAACGTGCTCTGAATTTTGCATCGCTCCATGGGAACTTGAGGCGGCACCCCTGTTAATAGGTGCAAAACAACTATGGGCATGAGATCCACACCCCCAATTAACTCCTTTAAGAGGTGATGTGGAAGGGGACTGCCATGCAATTTACCATCTACCTCCATCCTCACCCACAGCCCTTGCACAGCCACTTATCTGCCACAGAAGGTCTGTGCACATCTCCTATACGTGCTTCTGGGGGCCTGCTCCTTCACAGAGCTGCGCATGGAGGCAACATGCAGCTAGACCATTAGTCTGCTCACTTGGTCCTGGGGAGGAAAGGATCAATTGGGAGGGATGTAATGGCTGGTGTGTTGCAGTGTGCATGCGCCAGTCCAGTGGGAAGAGGCAGGGAGGGAGAAGAGCTCAGTTGACCCCTGTATGGATTCTCTCCTACATGTGCAACTTTTGAGACCTGGACTGGATGGTGTTTATAGTAAACTGCCTAGAATCCACTGGAGGAAGGTTTGAAAATATTTCAACTAATAAAATGCCCCAGATAGTGGAATTAATTGAACATGGCCAATGGTTGGTGGAAGTTGGTTGCTGGCCTCCATCTATCTCACAAGACAATGGAGTGTGCCTCTGGGGGGAAGCAAACCACTGGAGCTCATAACTGCTGCCTCCCACGTTGTTTCTGCTGCATTAGCAGCACTGAAGTGACCTCTCCAGTGTGGTGTAGTGGTTAAGAGCGGTGGACTCGTAATCTGGTGAACCGGGTTCGCTTCCCCGCTCCTCCACATGCAGCTGCTGAGTGACCTTGGGCTAGTCACACTTCTCTGAAGTCTCTCAGCCTCACTCACCTCACAGAGTGTTTGTTGTGGGGGAGGAAGGGAAAAAGGAGATTGCTAGCTGCTTTGAGACTCCTTAGGGTAGCGATAAAGTGGGATATCAAATCCAAACTCTTCTCTCTGGAGAGCGAGCCTGGGCAGTGCATAGGGAGGTCTTGGGCTGTCCAGATGGCAAGACCCCCCCCCCACTAGGCCTCGCTGATGAAATATAGAAAGCAGAGCAATACATTTGGCACCAGCTTGGCTGTTGGAGTTGCCGGAGGGAGGCGTACAAGATGCTATCTTGGGGACTCCACTCTGGATTTGTGTGGGGTTTAATCTCGAGCCTTTTCTTCTCCTGAAGCAAGGCAGCGGGCAAACTGAATGATGCAATCACCATGTTTATAATACGATGAAGCAAACCCTTCAACATTGCACTTATTTTACCCCACTGACAGGCTGAAGGACTGGCTGTCCATAATCTGGCATATTAAATTGTACCAACAATAATGCCATCTAATACCATCTCCCAAGAAATGCCACATCTATATCTATCATCTATCTATCTATCTACCGTATTTTTCGCTCTATAACACGCACCAGACCATAACACGCACGTAGTTTTTAGAGGAGGAAAATCCGTAGGCATGCCACCCATAGGCATTTCCTCCATAACACGCACAGACATATCCCCTTACTTTCTAAGAGGAAAAAAGTGAGTGTTATGGTGCAAAAAATACGGTATCTATCTATCTATCTATCTATCTATCTATGGATATATATTTAAATCTGTTCTTACCAAGATTGCTCTACTACTGGGCTTGGCCAGCCCAGGCGACACATGTTCGCTGTGCTGTTGTCGATTCTTTCAAACGGATTCAGCTTGCTGTAAATCGGATACGGCGTCATGATGGCAAAGGACAGGCCCCAGGTTGCAGCGATCACCTTCAAAGCGTGAGATTTTGTCTGCCAAACCCGAGACTGCAACGGCTTGCAAATAGCGCCATATCTCTCCAAGGATATTGCAACCAGGCTGAAGGTCGAAACGCTGACTGAGACACCTAAGCGCATGAGGGGAAGGGGGAGGAAAAGGAGAGTAGAGAGAGTAAATGGTTGTCTCTTGTTTCGTTTGGCAAGCGGTGGGAATCAGACCAGTAATAACCAGAAGCATAGCAATAACCTATTTGCCAGCAGCCAGCAGAACCATTCAATCTCCAGGCCTCTGTGGCTGGACTCAGCGGTTCCCAAAAGACCTGGCTTCTGTGGATAATGTTCCATTTGGATCAATAAAACCAACCTGCTCTATTATGGGGCATTTCAGATATATGAGGATTTTTAAAAACAATAAAAAAGTATTGATTGATCAGTTATTTGAAATATTGCTACCGTTTGTTAACTGTAATCATTTACAAGTTATACTGAAACAGCATGTCGGGGCATTTCCCAGTCAATTGAGTTTTCATTTCCTTCTGCAACAGAGTTCTTTTTACAGAAATTTTTCCTGCATCTTTTACTTCCTTACAGCAGCAGCAGCATTCCAGCTATCTCTTAGTGAAATTCCAATTACAGGAATAAAGAGTCTTTATTATTAACAAAACTTTACACCTGGTCATTAATAAAGAAAAACAACAACAAAGAAACATAATCATTTTCTCTTTTTAGCCATCCTGCCAGTGACGTAATGTTTACTCATTCACATACTCATTTAGACTGACCCCAACTTAGTTGATCACATGCCCTGATAAGGACACCTGTTGCTGGGGAAGTTTTCCGTTGCCTAGCAACTTGCTCAAGGCCATTTACAAGTTTCTTCTAGAATATTCCAACGTCTTCTATTTACAAAAGAGGTCTAAAACAATTATGTGTGGTGCAGAGAAAATGGAGAGACGCTTTTCACCATCTCTCTTAATACCAGAGGTCACCCAGTGAAATTCAAGACAGACAAAAGAAATCAGGCAAAAGAAAACATTCTTTCACAAAATGCATCTCCTCTGAACTTTTTAAATAATACCACCTCAGAGGATTAACTGTGGCCAACATTACAGAGCACAAAAGCAGATAGATGACTGTTTGCCTTGATTAGAAAACTCCATACGGACCCAATAATTAAATGCGGAACTGAAGGCCACTTCTTTCTATTTAACAACTCGGTTCCAGAATTACAAAACGCTACTTATCTTCCCATATGAGTTTGGCCTTACAAAGCAAATACACCATTTTTTTTTCTGTGCAAAGTAAACACGCAATTCTACGCTGACGATACTGTTCTGCTACCCTCTAATAGTTTTCCAACGGCTACAGAGAAGTTATGGGACGGTACTGCAAATCAGAGAACTTCTACAAGTCAACTTTGCTGAAACTAAACTGGGGAACTGCTCCATTTACAATGAGAAGTGGCCATTTGGTGAGCAGGTTACTGAACAAGTTGTGTGGCAAGCGAATTGTGGTTTCCCCTGCCCCCCTTTCTAGATAGAGGATAAATAACGCTCAAGACCCAGCTGTGGGTGAAAACAGAGAAGTTTTTATTGCCTATATGCTGAAGATCATGGCCACTGGTCCCATCACCTCCTGGCAAATAGAAGGGAAAGAAATGGAGTGAGAGGCAGTGAGAGATTTTACTTTCTTGGGCTCCATGATCACTGCAGATGGTGACAGCAGCCACAAAATTAAAAGACGCCTGCTTCTTGGGAGAAAAGCAATGACAAACCTAGACAGCATCTTAAAAAGCAGAGACATCACCTTGCCAACAAAGGTCCATATAGTTAAAGCTATGGTTTTCCCAGTACAGTGGTGCCTCGCAAGACGAAATTAATTCATTCTGCGAGTTTTTTCGTCTAGCAAATTTTTCATCTTGCGAAGCACGGTGTCGGGAAAGTTTTGGAAAAGCTTCAAAAATCACCAAAGTCTTCAAAAACCTCAAAAAAGGCTACCACACCACATTCTATGAGTTGCTCCTCGAAGTCAAGTCGCAACTGTATTAACGGTGTAAAGAAAAAGGAAACAAACTTGCAAGATGTTTTCGTCTTGCGAAGCAAGCCCATAGGGAAATTCGTCTTGCGAAGCAGCTCAAAAAACGCAAAACCCTTTCATCTAGCGAGTTTTTCATCTTGCGAGGCATTCGTCTTGCGGGGCACCACTGCAGTGATGTATGGAAGTGAGAGCTGGACCATAAAGAAGGCTGATCGCCAAAGACTTGATGCTTTTGAACTATGGTGCTGGAGGAGACTCTTGAGAGTCCCGTGGACTGCAAGAAGATCAAACCTATCCATTCTTACGGAAATCAGCCCTGAGTGCTCACTGGAAGGACAGATCCTGAAGCTGAGATTCCAATACTTTGGCCACCTCATGAGAAGAGAAGACTCCCTGGAAAAGACCCTGATGCTTGGAAAGATTGAGGGCACAAGGAGAAGGGGACGACAGAGGACGAGATGGTTGGACAGTGTTCTCGAAGCTACCAGCATGAATTTGAATAAACTGCGGGAGGCAGTGGAAGACAGGAGTGCCTGGCGTGCTCTGGTCCATGGGGTCACGAAGAGTCGGACACGACTAAACGACTAAGCAACAACAACAAATGCTGAAGTAAGCAGGGTTGGCATGGTATTGGGTCAGGAGCCATAAACACATAAGACTTCTGATCTGAAGCCTGATACAGCAACCTGGCATGCCTGTCGCAGAATCCCAGTGTATAAAATCTCCGTGTGGTGAACACTGAGATTGGCATCCTTCCAGTAACCTGAGGTGAGAGGTGTCCATCTCAGCACATCCTGAGCTGGGGTGCCTCCTCAGCACCCCTTAGGAGGGTCCCCCTTATTTTTATTTTTTTTAAAAAAAATTAATTATTTTATAACACAAATAAAAAACACAGACAGAAAAGACAAACAATACGAGCAAATTCTTGTCATATTCTAAGTTTTCTAAACATTGTTAAGTGGGCTTCCCCAAGTCCCACCTATCTGATTTTCATTTTCCTTCATGTTTAGCAGTTTACATATATCATAATTTCTAACCATCTTTTTAAAAAAATCATACTAAAATAACTGCACATTTTATCGCTTACAAATAATACTATTTTAAAATACCCTATCTTCTAATCCTACAGTCTATATCTACTTCCAAAGCTATTCTAAGGTTTAAATATTAACATATTTTTTCAAATATTCCTTAAACTTCTTCCAGTCTTCTTCCACCGTCTCTTCTCTCTGGTCTCGGAGTCTCTCGGTCAGTTTGGCAAGTTCCATATAGTCCATCATCTTCGTCTGCCATTCTTCGATAGCTGGTAAATCTTGTTTCTTCCAATTCTTCGCTAACAATGTTCTCGCAGCTGTTGTGGCATACAGAAAAAAAGTAACATCCTTTTGGGGGATTTCACCCCTCACTATACCAAGTAAAAAGGCTTCTGTTTTTTTAGTAGGTCCCCCTTATTTTTAAATCCTACGGGTTTCAGCGAAGAGTCCTTCCCAGTCTTACCTGAATATGGCAGGTACTGTTTGCCTCGGACCCTTTACATGCAGTGCTCGGGATGCGGGTGGCCCTGTGGTCTAAACCACTGAGCCTCTTGGGCTTGCCGATCGGAAGGTCAGCAGTTTGAATCCCCTCGACGGAGTGAGCTCCTGTCGCTCTGTCCCAGCTTCTGCCAATTTGAAAGCACACCAGTGCAAGTAGATAAATAGGTACCACTGTGGCGGGAAGGTAAACAGCGTTTCCGTGTGCTCTGGTTTCCATCATGGTGTCCTGTTGCGCCAGAAGCAGTTGAGTCATGCTGACCACATGACCCACAAAACTGTCTGTGGACAAACGCCGGCTCCCTCAGCCTGAAAATGAGATGAGTGCCGCAACCCCATAGTCAGTGGCGTAGCGTGGGGGGTGCAGGGGGGGCCGGCCGCACCGGGCGCAACATCTGGGGGTTAGGGTTAGGGGGCGCAAATCCACGGGTTAGGGGGCGCAAATCCACGGGTTAGGGGGCGCAAATTACTTGCCTTGCCCCGTGTGCTGACAAACCACGCTACGCCACTGCCCATAGTCGCCCTTTGACTGGACATCACTGCCCAGGCATCCTTTACCTTTTTACAATTGCAGTGCTCTACCACTGAGCTATGCCCCTTCCCGAACAATATAATATTCATTTTATCAAAGCCACCAATGCAGGATTGGGGAGCAGGATTGGGGAACCGGATCAAGCAAGAGAAGCAGATCCAGAAGTAGCCAACCCTTCATGGGCCATCTTGACTCATGGATGCTTAGACCAGATTCAGTTCTATTTACCTGAAAAGCTATAGGATGGTTATAGATCTGCCTCAAAAGGAGGAGGGCAGAACCCTACTGCATCCAAGACCCCCTTCAAGTACTGTGTGACACGACGTACTTCAATGTATAATATAAGCTGAATTAAAGAAATAAACATATAGAGAAACTGTGGGTCTAGCCAATGCAGACAGCTGGACCGTTATTTATCTGCAGCCCAATTGGGAGAAATATATTATGGACAGACTGGCAAAATTTGCGGTGGCTGCTCAGAAACCGAGAACCAATGTTTGTTGAAACCAATGTAGCAAATAGCAAAGATGCCCATCTGTATAGCATTTGCCATTTAGACCTTTTTAATATTACATTTGGAACTAGTAACTCGTTCCTGTAGTTTTATGAGTATCTAATTAATTAAGGAAGGATAATTTCTTGTTCCTGATTCTCGGAACGGATAACCCTTTGACACTCTGCACATTAACACTCAGGAAATGGCCTTCAACATGAAACAAAGTTTTCCATTTCATTTATAGGAAAGGAGTCAATATAGTTCTGACAGCTGGCCTGATTTAAAACCGTAACTCTTGACGCGTGGCTGTATAATTCAGCTACAATCTGTATCTAACAGAGCAGAAAATTAGATTATCGGTCAAAGATGCAACCTTGCACTCTTCCCTGTTGCTCCAGGTCTGCAGTGAGGAAGGTCACTTATGCTGAACTCAGTGCATTTCTTCAGAAGGCCCAGTGGTTTGCAAAATAGTGTCGGGGGAAACACTCTACCAGGGAGCATCTATGGGCCCTCTTCTTGCATTTCTCCTGCGAAACAGGTCCATGCATTGCATAGACACCTCTCTTCTTCTTCTTCTTCTTCTTCTTCTTCGATCCCTCATAGCCGAATAAGATTTGTCTTCCATGACACGGTCTTAACAGTGAATCTGTAAGTGACTGTGGAGGCCAATTTTGGATCCACACGTCCTTCCAAAGTGGGGACATAGGTTTACAGGCGGGAGTTGATCATGGTGAGGGTTTGCCAAGCGTGCCTTCCTCTTAGCACATTTGTCCCTTTCATCCTGAGTCTGAGCGTCTTCAAAGTCCATGGCGCCTTTGGTAAAGGCTGTTCTCCAGTTGGAGCACTAACAGGCCATTGTTTCCTAGTTGTTGGTATTTATACTACATTTTTTAAAGATTTGCCTTGGGAGAGTCTTTAAACCTCTTCTGTTGACCACCAGCATTGCACGTTCCATTTTTAAGTTCGGAGTAGAGTAGTTGCTTTGGAAAACGATCATCAGGCATCCGCACAACATAACCAGTCCAACGATGTTGATGTTGAAGAATCACTGCTTTGACACTGGTGATCTTTGCTTCTTCCAGTACACTGGCATTAGTTTGCCTGTCTTCCCAAGGGATGTGTCAAATTTATTGGAGACACTGTTGATGGAATCTTTCGAGGCGTTGGAGATGGCGTTTATAAGTGGTCCATGTTTCACAAGCATATAGTAAGGTTGGTAGTACAATAGCTTTGTAAACAAGCATTTTGGTTTCTCTGCGAATGTCCCTCAAATGCTCTGCATTTCAATCGGGAGAAAGCTGCACTTGCAGAGCTCAGGCGATGCTGGATTTTTACCTGCATAGACACCATCAGGAAAGTGATGTGATGTTGCGGACAGAGCCAGCGGTGCAATCCTGCTGCCTTTTCAATGCATGCCCTCACCCTGTTCACACAAAGGGGGCTAGGGTTAGCCATGGAATTGCTGCATAGAATAATATAATGGTAGAGATGGAAAGGATCCCAGTGATCACCTAGTCCAGGCATGACCAAACTCGGTGGTCCAGCTGTTTTGGGACTACAATTCTCATCATCCCTGACCACTGGTCCTGTTAGCTGGGGATGATGGGAGTTGTAGTCCCAAAACAGCTGGACCGCCGAGTTTGGCCATGCCTGATCTAGTCCAAGGCCCTGCAATGCTCAATGGAAAATAAGTCCGCTCACCTTTTATCTGGTGGGTGGAATTGCGGCCAGTCAGCTAAGCCTCAACAGCTTTCCAGCGTGGGGGTGGAGGTACGCTGCCTCCTCCCCACACATCACGACCGACCGTTCATCTGTGCTGGGGGCAGTCCCAGCCAATCTGCTGCCAGGGTGAGTGTGGCCGCAGGCAATTTAATCACGGCACGGCTGGCTGGCCCCCTCTTCTTACCTCTCCGTCGTATCACCCAACCCACCCAGCCTCTTTTCATGCTTTGCTCTGATATGACCTTGCTATGGACAATTGTCGGCTGCCATATTGTTGGGGCTGGGTAGGAATTTCTCCACTTGGCAAACTAGCACTGGCCATTTGGTTTCTGCCTACTTAGTAGCAATCGTCACAACTTTTGTGAGGTTAGGCATTGGGTAAGCCTTTGTTTGGTTGGAGGGGAGGTTGTTGCTTTCGCCTTCCCCTCCTCAGTAAGGGTATCCTGTTAAAGGGGTTCAGGGGTGTGGAATCTATCCGAAGTCCAGACATGGGCTAGGGCCATGTCACAGCCCTTATGGGGACCCCTTGGGTGCCACTATCCAATGTAAGTCATAGGGCATCCTCTATTGGTGGTTTACCCTTCCATGGACTCCCTGCAGATAGGGAGATATAGACTGGCTTCACCCCAATGCCTAAGCCAAACCGCTCACATCTGTAACCAATAAAGTTGTGGCCTATTTGAACCCACAAACCAAAATATTCTGTGTCTGTGTGTGTTTTTTTGTTCTCCTGGGAACTTTGTGGCTCGGGTGCCTTGGCACGCAACTTAGGGGGCTCCCACAGCCAGGTGGGTCTCAATGTCCAGTGGACGCTCAAGTTGCGAACATGATCCATGCAGGATGCACGTTCGCAACCTGCAGCGTTGCATCTGCACATACATGGGTTGCGATCCGGCACTTCTGCTCATGCGCAAACTGTGATTCAGCGCTTCTGCACATGCGCAACCACCGAAACCTGGAAGTAACCCGTTCTGGTACTTCTGGGTTTCAGCAGGTCCGTAACCTGAAAAAACACAACCTGAAGCGTCTGTAACCCGAGGTATGACTGTACAATGGTACCTCGGGTTAAGTACTTAATTCGTTCCGGAGGTCTGTACTTAACCTGAAACTGTTCTTAACCTGAGGTACCACTTTAGCTAATGGGGCCTCCCGCTGCCGCCACCGCACGATTTCTGTTCTCATCCTGAGGTAAAGTTCTTAACCCGAGGTACTATTTCTGGGTTAGCGGAGTCTGTAACCTGAAGCGTATGTAACCAGAGGTACCACTGTATCTCCACATAACTGAGAGTCCGCCCGGGAAAACACCCAATAGCCTCCTATGGCTACGCATTTTAAGTAATAGTGGCAACCGGTCTTTTAGGGGAGATGGTCTACTGTTATTGATTTTCCTCTCCTGGTAAGTTTCAAAGAACACAAGCTGGAAACCACTACCACTGCTTTGACTTGAAGAATGACCACTCCCCACATCAAACGGGAGGCGCCTTTTGCGCGGTTGCGTGCCACCCCCCACATCCCATGCGGCTTCCGGCAGTACAGCCTGGATATGCCCCCCCCCCGACTGGACACCTAGAGGTATCTGCCTACCTTTGCCAGTTACCCAATCCCAGCTGGGGAGCAGGGTTGCCAGGAGAGAGCTGGCCAGGTAAGGGGAGGGATCGACCAGCCCACACAACAGTGGGCAGAACTGACCTGGGAGTTCTCAGTCGGCTCCAGAGCTTCTCCCACCCTGCCCTCTCTCAGTTAAGCCTTCTTTTGCAGGTTAACCTCTTCTCCATAGGTACGCGGGCTCTGCTATGTTATGGTCGCTGTTGAAGAGCCAGAAAGGAATTTTCCTGCATTGGCAGGGTTTACCTTCCCCGTAGCAAAGTGTCACAACTTTGGTGGCTTCAGCCCTTGGGTGGAATTCTTTAGTCTATCTTCCCTAAAATGGGGGGGGGGAATGAAGCGGTGATCCCCTCCCCATGGTGGTGACCCCAGGGTTCCCCGTTAAAGGGGTTGTTTTGAGGGGAGGCATTGGCCATACGCCAATTGCTCTCCCCTGTGACGGTGGCGATATAGGGGGCGGGCTCTCTGCTTCAACAAACGTTCTCCAGAGTCAGCCCAATCCCCACATATTCTGGATAACCCTGATGTTCCCCAGATCCCTGGCCGGGGTCTGGGAGGGATAAACGCCCAATGCCTAAGCCAAGGTCTCCCTACATCTGAAGTTTTAATAATAATAATAATAATTTATTATTTATACCCTGCCCATCTGGCTGGGCTTCCCCAGCCACTCTGGGCGGCTTCCAAAAAAATATTAAAATACTGTAATACATCAAACATTAAAAGCTTCCCTAAACAGGGCTGCCTTCAGATGTCTTCTAAAAGTCTGGTAGTTGTTGTTCTCTTTGACATCTGGTGGGAGGGCGTTCCACAGGGAGGGCGCCACTACTGAGAAGGCCCTCTGCCTGGTTCCCTGTAACTTGGCTTCTCGCAGTGAGGGAACTGCCAGAAGGCCCTCGGAGCTGGACCTCAGTATCTGGGTAGAACAATGGGGGTGGAGACGCTCCTTCAGATATACTGGGCCAAGGCCGTTTAGGGCTTTAAAGGTCAGCACCAACACTTTGAATTGTGCCCAGAAACGTACTGGGAGCCAATGCAGATCTCTCAGAACCGGTGTTATGTGGACCTGGCGGCCGCTCCCAGTCCCCAGTCTAGCTGCCGCGTTCTGGATTAGAGCTCATTGCAGTAGTCCAAGCGGGAGATAACCAGAGCATGCACCACTCTGACGAGACAGTCTGTGGGCAGGTAGGGGTCTCAGCCTGCGTATCAGATGGAGCTGGTAAACAGCTGCCCTGGACACAGAATTGACCTGTGCCTCCATGGACAGCTGTGAGTCCAAAATGACTCCCAGGCTGTGCCCCTGGTCCTTCAGGGGCACAGTTACCCCATTCAGGACCAGGGACTCCTCCACACCTGTGGCCAAATTTTAATCCCATAACACATTGTCTTGAGCCATTATTACACGCGGTTGTTGCCCAGGGTTGGGGGGTCTCCGCCTGTCAGCGCAAAAACATCTCCCACTTATTCCACAACACTGATGAATGAGCAAAAGCATGGCTCTTGATTTTAACGTTGCAATACCTGTGATTTTTTAAAAAATCGCAATTTCACTAATGTAAAGGTTTGGGTGCCAAATGTAAAGCTTATCTGAGAAAAGGCATCCTATATCTTAAGACATAAAATGTATCTATAATAAGCGAAGTGTTGAAGTCAAAATATATACTGTGTGTGACTATAGCTTTTAGCAAGTGTAAGGTATCTCTTACATAATAAATCCCCAGAGGGCTATATATTGATACTATTGTAAATGTCGTGGTGATGTATTCCCCTGAAATGTCTTTATGGCGGTAATTACCAAGAAAAAGGGCAAGCTTCCATGCCTCAGATTTTATATCGGCAATTAACTCTAACTTGTTGACTGCCATTTTTTTTATGTTTCACTGTTTTATTGATCGTCTAATCAAAAGTGTTTCCCAGTTTCTTAAAAATGAACTTTGTCTCTTATTTTTATTATAGGTTTTTATTTATTTTATTTTGTGGGGTTTTTTTGCGGAGGTTTTTTGGACGTAGGCTGCCCAAGACAACAGATTCTCTTATCAGAGGAACAATTTGTTTTGACTTCACAATCCTTCACCTTCTTACTCAGAAATAAATCCCACTGAGTTCATCAGGCTTTCTCGCAGGTAAATATATATAATATTGCAGCTTGAGACAATTTTTTCCCCTATGCTAACAACTGGAAACCAAAACAATTAGCAATCCTACTAGAGAAGGTCACCCATGTCCCGTTTCTCATTACATGATTGTGTTTATGAATAATAGTAAAAAATGAGTTAATCCTTTTTGACAGTCCTAGAAATGCCATCATCAAGCTTGGTGATCTTTACAAAATACACAGTTTTGTGTCAAATCCGTATCCTGATCAGAAACACATTAATTAGAAATAGAAAGTCCTACTGATTTCAGAGTCACTTCCATTTCAAAGTCCAACCAGACTATTCTTTCCTTAAAAACACACACGTATACACGGTAACTATTTGGGCATAGATAGGGAATTTTTTAATATTTGATGTTTTATTACGCTTCTGTATATGCTAAAAGCTGCCCAGAGTGGCTGGGGTATAAATAATAAAATTATTACAACAACAACAACAACATGACAAAGCTGGCATTTACAAGAAAGAAAGGGGTCAGCTATATCATATGAAAGCAAGTATCTAAAACCTAGATAATAGGCTACAATAATATTTTCCTGCCTTTTCTCTAGGGAAAAATGACAGAAAATTAAACCTTTATTTTAAGATGTCTCCACTCAACTCTGACCCCAGAGAGTGTTCAGTTGCCTCCCTCAGGCAAGTTCTCATTGAAGTTTCAGTAATTCTGGTCTCAACTTTATACTGTCTGACATGATGAAATGCTTTATTTCTTTCGGAAAAGAAAAACAGTGGGCAGCATTCAACTAACTTTTACTTAGAGTGGACCCATTGAAATGGATAGACATGGCCATTCACTTCGATGGGTCTACTCTTGAGTAGAAATTAGTTGAATTACATCCATTATTCCTACACACATAGGATATAGTTCTCTACCAAGGAAGAGGGATGACAGCACAATCCTAACCCTGTCTACTCAGAAGTAAATCCTGTTGAATTCAATGGGGCTTACTTCCGAGTAAGTGGGGTTAGGTTTATAGCCCTACTTATTCAGCTGTAATCCTTAGCATATTTAGTTAGAAGTTACGTAGCAATATAAAAATTGATGAAAATTATATTTTGTTCATTTAAGGCAAAACCGGAGGAGACACTAAAATGAACCACTTGTTAGGTTTGCTTGAGACTTAAGTCTGGAATAACAGAATCATAGAACTGCTGAGTTGGAATGCACCCCAAGGGCATGTAGTCTAACCCCCTGCAAAGCAGTCTGTTGACTTTGGTCAGTAATTGAGAAAATTGCAGAATCCGTTCTACCTGGGCTGAACACAGCTTGTTGCTACTATTTCTAACTAAGCAATTTCCCAAATCTGCAAGGCTTTTCAGTCAGCCTTGATTGTTGGCAGGCAGGTATCAAAGCAAATTATATCCCTTAAGGCTCATTTGTCTCTCAAGCACCTAACGGCATGCCCACCCAGTGTTTATTTTGTTACATTTGTATTGTGCCTTTCCTCTGAGTTCTGAATACCATCCCAGCCTTGGCACAACTCTGAGAGTTGGGCTAGAGCGAGAGAGAGAATAAGTGACTTGCTTTCACCCCTTCCCCTCCAGCCACTGCACCAAACTGCCTCTGCTCTAGACATTTGTGCCAGTTGTACCACAAACCAGGCACAGGGCCTTCTTGGTAGTGGCACCCGCCCTCCCATCAGATGTCAAGGAAAAAGACAACTATCTGACTTTTAGAAGGCATCTGAAGGCAGCCCTGTTTAGGGAAGTTTCTAATGTTTGATGTTTTATTGTGTTTTTAATATTCTGTTGGGGCCTGCCCAGAGTGGCTGGGGTAAGGTAAAGGGACCCCTGACCATTAGGTCCAGTCGTGGCCGGCTCTGGGGTTGCGGTGCTCATCTTGCTTTATTGGCCGAGGGAGCCGGTGTACAGCTTCCGGGTCATGTGGCCAGCATGACTAAGCCGCTTCTGGCGAACCAGAGCAACACACAGAAACGCCATTTACCTTCCCACCGGAGTGGTACCTATTTATCTACTTGCACTTGGACGTGCTTTCGAACTGCTAGGTGGGCAAGAGCAGGGACCGAGCAACGGGAGCTCACCCCATCGCGGGGGTTTGAACCACCAACCTTCTGATCGGCAAGTCCTAGGCTCTGTGGTTTAACCCACAGCGCCACCTACATCCCTGGGGTATAAATAAATAAATAAATATTATTATTATTCCTATTTCACTGCTGTGCTATGTATCCCAGGAGTGTAACAACGCCCTTCCAGCACCACAGCCCAGGAGCCCAAAGCGAGACTGGTACCCGCACCCCCACCCCCCAACTGTCCAGAGGATGCATGAGTCAAAAACTTGGAATTGTGTCTTGGTGGGTAAGGCTAAAAACTTCTCTAGTCCAATATTCTGTCACTGTTGTGGCTTTTCACCGACATTTTGGGTACTTAATAATTCCAGCTCTTAAAAACAAACAAACACACAAAGTACCATTTGACCAATGGTGCCTTGACCATTCTTGAACCTCTCACTCAAAGTAGAACTGATGGGTCACAAAAGAGAAGATTTTAATTAGAACCTTTGCTGAAGAAACAGGGGTAAATAAAAATATGGTTTTATACGATAGGCGGAGATGGGGGTCTCGTCTCCTGGGCAGCCCAGGACCTCCACGCACACTGCCCTGGCTTAGACCCCGCAGAGGTTACTTTGGTGTTGCTAACACAGCAAAAACAACACAGGAGGCAGCAGTTATGAGTTAGCGGTCTCTGCAGCCACAGCAGGCGCTGTGATTCCCCAGCAGTTTGGCTTCACCCACAGAGACTCACTCTATTGTGTCTCGGGACAAGCAGATGGCAACAATAACAGTGGCCCCTGGGGAGCATGAAGGCAATGCCCCTCCCCACAACCTAATCTCTCATATGTAACAAAAAAGGTAAAGGACCCCTGGATGGTGAAGTTGTGGCGCTCATCTTGCTTTCAGGCCAAGGGAGCCGACGTTTGTCCACAGACAGCTTTCCAGGTCATGTGGCCAGCGTGATTAAACCACTTCTGGTACAACATAACACTGTGACGGAAACCAGAGTGCACAGAAACGCGGTTTACCTTCCCGCTGCAGTGGTACCTATTTATCTACTTGCACTGGTGTGCTTTTGAACTGCTAGGTTGGCAGGAGCTGGGACAGAGCGACAGGAGCTCACTCCATTGCGAGGATTCGAACCGCCGACCTTCTGATCAGCAAGCCAAAGAGGCTCCGTGGTTTAGACCACAGTGGCAGTTGCACACACTGGGCATAGTCATGATTTTTGTTAGGGGGGCAGACCTTTTGTTGGGGGGACAAAACCTCAGTTAGCTATATATTTTTATTTATTTTTATTTATTGGGGCGCAGCTGCCTTTGCTACATCCATGCATCAGTGGTCAAAGTGTGAAACTTTATTGAGAATAAATAGGTGGGTGAGGAGTAGGGAGCAGGCAACAGGTCTGAAATGAACCAGAAATCCATGGCTCTAAAACTGGACTGATCCCAGCCTATGCAGCAACAATTCAAAGTGTTGGTGCTGACCTTTAAAGCCCTAAACGGCCTCGGTCCAGTATATCTGAAGGAGCGTCTCCACCCCCATCGTTCCGCCCGGACACTGAGGTCCAGCACTGAGGGCCTACTGGTGGTTCCCTCACTGCAAGAAGCCAAGTTACAGGGAACCAGGCAGGGGGCCTTCTCGGTGGTGGCACCTTCCCTGTGGAACGCCCTCCCACCAGATGTCAAAGAGAACAACAACTACCAGACTTTTAGAAGACATCTGAAGGCAGCCCTGTTTAGGGAAGCTTTTAATGTTTGATGTATCACAGTATTTTAATATTTTTTTGGAAGCTGCCCAGAGTGGCTGGGGAAGCCCAGCCAGATGGGTGGGGTATAAATATATTATTATTATTATTATTATTATTATTATTATTATTATTATTATTATTATTTAACAATATAGTATTTCTAGTCTGTTAAATAGCTGTGAAGGTGGTCAACCTCCCAATGGTATGGAAGATGTGGTCTCTGAAAGCGGAGAGTTTGAAAACGACTTGGCATATGTAGTCAAAATGTGGATGTTCATCGACTCACCCATGAAGTAGCTGGTAAGCTTGCAGAAAGCAATGCCGAAAATGAAATCTTCCAGGAGGTTGGGAATGAGCGTGAAGGGCATGCAGAAGAAGCACAGCATGAGATCGCTGATGGCCAACGACAGCAGGAATATGTTGGTCACCGTTCTCATCCTCTTGTTCCGGATCAGCACGACGATCACCAGCGTGTTGCCCAAGACACTGAGCAGAAATATCAGAGAATAGAGAAGAATCCGAACTGCTTGGTCTAAAGCAAAAAGCAAAAAGCAAAAAACACACTGTCGTCATAAATGGAAGATGCTGCGCAGCCACACTAAGTTGTACAGAATTTATTTTCTGTCTGCATTATACAGATAGTCACTCAACTGACAGATTTGCCTATCCCTCCATTGAGCTTGGAAATTAAAGCCCCTTTGTTGTTCTTGTTGTTGTTATCTGCCCTAAACATTTAAAGCAGTCTTTTTAAAAAACTTATTTATTTGGTTTTTCAACTTAAAATTTTACAATCACATATCCAATGTACAACATAAAAACAAGATTCCATGGAATCTCCTGGATTTCCATCCTCCCCTTTGTGGCTCCTATTATTAATCAATTCCTCCCACATCTTTTATGATAATCCAAACTCTTTACCTCTTCCATTCTGTCCAGAATTCAACCTTAAACTGCAAGTGATATTCCAATCCCACTAACGATTTTAACTGTTTGCAATGGTCTTTAAGATAAGTTTCAAATTTTCCCCATTCCTTATTAAAATTTCTGACTCTTCCGGTCATTTTAGCCAAGTTAACGGACTATGCAGAAATGGCTAAAATGACATTTAAAGCAGTCTTGTGCCACTTTGAACAGTCCTGGCTTCCCCCAAAGAACCCTGGGAAATGTAGTTCTCTGAGGGGAGCAGGGGGGACTCCTAACTACCCTCAGCACTCTTAAGAGACTACAGTTCCCAAGATTCTTTGGGGGAAGCCCTGGAATGATGTTGCTTTCAATGCACAGTGCAGATGGGACTGTAAGATGGACTGGGATTCTGTACCCTTCCTAGTTGCAGGAAAGAGGTTATTTCAGCAGGCGACAGCTCTCTCATCCTTGTCACACGAAGCCTGCCAGACCCCTAGGGGGTGACTTGGAGGGCTGGCATTTTTCAGACCTTGCTAAGGAACGGCTAAGGGAGCTGGGCATGTTTAGCCTGGAGAAGAGGAGGATAAGGGGTGATATGATAGCCATGTTCAAATATATAAAAGGATGTCACATAGAGGAGGGAGAAAGGTTGTTTTCTGCTGCTCCAGAGAAGCGGACACGGAGCAATGGATCCAAACTACAAGAAAGAAGATTCCACCTAAACATTAGGAAGAACTTCCTGACAGTAAGAGCTGTTCGACAGTGGAATTTGCTGCCAAGGAGTGTGGTGGAGTCTCCTCCTTTGGAGGTCTTTAAGCAGAGGCTTGACAACCATATGTCAGGAGTGCTCTGATGGTGTTTCCTGCTTGGCAGGGGGTTGGACTCGATAGCCCTTGTGGTCTCTTCCAACTCTATGATTCTATGATTCTTTCTGCTGCCATCTCAGCACACTTCCCAAATGCCTTCTTCTTAACAACGGTTGCAGGCCCAAGAGCCCTGTCCTTCTTTGCAGCTGTTCACCCAGATATGCAAAGGGGTGTGTGTGTGGTGTGTAGTAGGCGTTTGCAAGGGACAAGTGTCAGGCAGTAGGGAGGATAGGGTGCAAGGGGTCTATGCCTCCCTTGTTGTTGTTGTTTAGTCGTTTAGTCGTGTCCGACTCTTTGTGACCCCATGGACCAGAGCACGCCAGGCACTCCTGTCTTCCACTGCCTCCCACAGTTTGGTCAAACTCATGTTCATAGCTTCAAGAACACTGTCCAACCATCTCGTCTTCTGTCATCCCCTTCTCCTTGTGCCCTCCATCTTTCCCAACATCAGGGTCTTTTCCAGGGAGTCTTCTCTTCTCATGAGGTGGCCAAAGTATTGGAGTCTCAGCTTCAGGATCTGTCCTTCCAGTGAGCACTCAGGGCTGATTTCCTTCAGAATGGGTAGGTTTGATCTTCTTGCAGTCCATGGGACTCTCAAGAGTCTCCTCCAGCACCATAATTCAAAAGCATCAATTCTTCGGTGATCAGCTTTCTTTATGGTCCAGCTCTCACTTCCATACATCACTACTGGGAAAACCCTGGCTTTTACTATACGGACCTGCCTCCCTAGCAAGCCCTAATCTCTGGTTGCTCTCCTCCCAGCTGGAGTCCTGAGACCATGTTTGCCTGTCAACGCAGCGAGAGCAGGGCAGGTACATATAGGAAAGTTACAGGGTGAAAGCAACTGTGTGGAGACAGTTGCTGCCTGTTGCTTCTCCCCTGCAAATACCTCCCCTGCCTCCGATTTGCACGTCAGAGACGGAGATGGGGCTGGGATTCTGTATCAGCTGCCGAAGGACATGTAGTTCTGCCCTAAAATGTGAAGGAAGCTATAAATAAAAATGTGAGGCATATGTGCTATATTGACTGCTGTGAAAAGGGTGGCAACCAGCCCTTCTAGATAGGCTGGTGTAAACCAGAGATCTGCTTGTGTTTGGTCTCATTCCTTCTGCTGCGCTCTCAGGTGTAAACCAGAGATCTGCTTGTGTTTGGTCTCATTCCTTCTGCTGCGCTCTCAAGCTTAGCTCTAAGCAGCTCACTTCTGGTCTATCCGGAACACATCTCATGCCTTTTCTCAAAGGCGTAGCACATTCGGCATCTGGTCCTTCTTACAATATATCCCTTCTAAATTATGCAGCTTGCAAATCCCTATTTCTATCCACTTAGGAATATATCAGACAACAGGTAGTGTAATATATGACTCTGTGTTTTGACACCTTTGATATAAAACACACACACACACACACACACACACATTCTAAGTCCTTCTATATGTAGTTCATAATAACTACAGAGGTGTGTGTGTGTGTGCTTTATTAAAAAAAACTTTTAAAATTGCACCAGTGTTTCAGCTTGCTCTTTGCATTATTTTCTGCCCTGTGTTGCAATTGTTCAATTTTTCAGCAAACATATATGTTGCTTTGTAGGCGGCGTTAACCAAGTAAAACCATTTATTTTGACTTTCCACTCTCATTAAAAAAAAAAAAAAATCCCTGGCCATTATTAGCAGCTTTTAGAGGTTCTGGGCGATGTATTTGATACTGACGCTTTATTCTCGTTTCGTGGACATGGTTTTAATTGTTGTATTTTGCTGTTGTCTTGCTGCCTAGTGAGCCACCTTGGTATTCATTTGGAAGAGAAATGTGGTATATAAATGACTAATTATTATCAGCAAATGTTTTCACAGAGCTTTGCTTTAAAACCCTTTATCAACTGCTTACCCTAAACTAGTTGCAGGTGAAGCTGACGGTGTTAAAAATGCATATGTATTGCTACAGATATATAAATAAACTGTACCCTACCTTTAGGCTGAGAGTGATTCGGGCAGAAAATGGTGTAATTTTCCAAGCCAAGCTCGCACAGGAAAGCAGGAATATTGCTGTCAAGTAGGCTGTCATTACTTAGATCCATCCTTCACTCTTCAGAGTTTAGTTTCTAAAGCAGCAAGCATAGTTTGGGGACTATCAGTCCATTATTTCAGGCCTTAAAAAAACCTGCAGCGACGGGCTTTGACGAGAGTCGCTGTCCAGAGTTATTCTTCTTCAGCCACCCATCGGGAGTGCTTAGTCCGTGCAATTCAAAGAAGATTGGGGACGCTTGCTTCGAGGACGGCGTGAGGCAGCTTAAATGCCGCAGAGAGAAATGCAGGCATGCACACAAACGCTCTCGATTCCTCTCTTCTGGATCCACCCCTTTCTTTTACGGACGGAGGTGGCTTTGGGATATAACCATGCCGTGGAATGATTGCAAAATTAACCCCTTGCCCAACTGCTCTCAGCCAGCAGATGCTCAAGACTTCTCCGGTCACAGTTATTTATAAACTTGAGTCAATAAATGAGATTTGCGCAGCCTTATCTTATGCACTTTTGCTCAGGCATAGATCCACTCAGTTCAACGGGACCTGCTCCAAACTGTGCACGGGAAGGCAGTCTAAGGCCACAGGTAGTTGAAAAAAGTACAGTCCCAAGTGTTGGAAATGTAAAGAGAAAGGAGATTCTTTGTGTGGATGCCTGATTATCATCTTCCAAAGCAACTACTCCATTCCGAACTTAAAAATGGAAAGCATAATGCTGGTGGTCAACAAAGGAGGTTTAAAGACTGCCTCAAGGCAAATCTAAAAAAATGTAGTATAAAGATAAAGGGACCCCTGACCATTAGGTCCAGTCGTGTCCGACTCTGGGGTTGCGGCACTCATCTCACTTTACTGGCCGAGGGAGCCGGCATACAGCTTCCAGGTCATGTGGCCAGCATGACTAAGCCGCTTCTGGCGAACCAGAGCAGCGCATGGGAACGCCGTTTACCTTCCTGCCGGAGCGGTACCTATTTATCTACTTGCACTTGGACGTGCTTTCGAACTGCTAGGTTGGCAGGAGCAGGGACCGAGCAATGGGAGCTCACCCCGTCGCAGGGATTCGAACCGCCAACCTTCTAATTGACATGTCTTAGGCTCTGTGGTTTAACCCGCAGCGCCACCCGCATAGTATAAACACTAACATGTAGTATAATGTTAAAATGTAGTATAAACACTAACAATTGGGAAACACTGGCCTGCGAGCTCTCCAACTGGAGAACAGCCTTTACCAAAGGTGTCATGGGCTTTGAAGACACTCAAACTTAGGACGCAAGGGAGAAACGTGCTAGGAGGAAGGCATGCTTGGTGAATCCACACCGTGATTAAATCCCACCAATGTCCCCACTGTGGAGGGATGTGTGGATCCAGAATTGACCCCACAGTCACTTACGGACTCACTGTTAAAACCGTGTTTATGGAAGACAATCTTACTTGGCTACGAGTGATCACCAAAGAAGAAGAAGAAGAAGAAGAAGAAGAAGAAGAAGAAGAAGAAGAAGAAGAAGAAGAAGAAGAAGAAGGTCTTGTAGTAAGGTTAAAGCTTACTGGGAAACGATATATACTGAAATGAAAAGGATATTTAAAACATCCTTTGTAAAAAAAAACAACCCAAAACCCCCAGAATCTTTTCTTTTGGGAATTATAGGGATAGAACTACCTAAACTATATAGAAACTTATTTATGTATGCGACTACAGTGGCAAGAATGTTACTCGCCGCAAAATAGAAAGAAGCAGAAGTCCCAGCCAAGGAAGAATGGATAACAAAAAATATAGAATATGCAGAAATGGCAAAACTTACTGCAAGAATAAGAAATCAAGATAACAAACTTTTTATAAAAGAATGGAAATGGTTTATTGAATATTTACAGATAAACTGAAAACAGATAAAAACATTGGCAGGATTATTGTATTACCCTGCAGTTTCATAAAAGTATATATTTAAAGAAGATGAATAAATGAGCAAATTAAGTTAATTTGGATATGCAGAAGATATTAAAAATAAATTTAAGGAACAGCAGAAAGAGGGGGAGGGAAGTCAAGTTTCGAAATATCAAAATGAATGTAAAATAAGTGAAATGCATAATAGTGAAACGGGTAAACTTGAAAAGTATAATTTTTTTAAAGTATAGTCCCTTACTAAATCACATATAACTTCTGTATTTCTCTTAGATAGGAGGTTAGGAAAAGGGCTACGGAGGCAGTTTAAATCCAGAATTTTAAAACACAGAGCCTAGGAACACCTAATACTCTGTTGGAATCTGGCTGAGAGTGCTAGGTACATTAAGTCTAGCATTTTTCATCCTCAGGATTCCCTCTGATCCCATGGAGACGTAGCACCAAAGTAAATGTTATGGATCATACGCATTAACAAGCTCCCATCGTATTTTTTTCCTTTTAAACAAAAGCAAATGGGTGAAGCTTCAGTTGGAGGTAAAAGGACACGGGTGCAGGGAGAGTTGTGTGATTATCTCCTTTCCTGTCGTTTTCGGCTCAAAATCACCACCCAGAAGCCACTTCCTCACCTGTAAGGGGAAATATATCATTTGTCTCGGGACACGGGTGGCGCTGTGGGTTAAACCACAGAGCCTAGGGCTTGCCGATCAGAAGGTCGGCGATTCGAATCCCTGCGATGGGGTGAGCTCCCGTTGCTCAGTCCCTGCTCCTGCCAACCTAGCAGTTCGAAAGCACACCAGTGCAAGTAGATAAATAGGTACCACTCTGGCAGGAAGGTAAACGGCGTTTTTGTGCGCTGCTCTTTTTCGCCAGAAGCGGCTTAGTCATGCTGGCCCCTTGACCCGGAAGCTGTACGCCGGCTCCCTCGGCCAATAAAGCGAGATGAGCGCCACAACCCCAGAGTCGGTCACTACTGGACCTAATGGTCAGGGGTCCCTTTACCTTTATCATTTGTCTGCTGCAGAAAGCAAATGAACATTTGAATTTGGTGAAATAGGATGAAGTGGTCCCTCCTCACCTGCTGAAGTTATCTCACCTTTTTACCTGCTTTTCAGAGGGGGGGGGGAGAGGGAGACTGTTGCTGCATTACATCCAAGTTGACCCTTTGAACTGCTCTTCACATTAAACACAGAATTGGACTACATCACTTCAGATTACTGGTGGGGGTTGATCATATGCAGTGCTTTGAAGGCTGATGGCCGAAGAATTGATGCTTTTGAATTCTGGTGCTGGAGGAGACTCTTGAGAGTCCCATGGACTGCAAGAAGATCAAACCTACCCATTCTTAAGGAAATCAGCCCTGAGTGCTCACTGGAAGGACAGATCCTGAAGCTGAGGCTCCAATACTTTGGCCACCTCATGAGAAGAGAAGACTCCCTGGAAAAGACCCTGATGGTGGGAAAGATGGAGGGCACAAGGAGAAGGGGACGACAGAGGATGAGATGGTTGGACAGTGTTCTCGAAGATACAAACATGAGTTTGACCAAACTGCGGGAGGCAGTGAAAGACAGGAGTGCCTGGCGTGCTCTGGTCCATGGGGTCACGAAGAGTCAGGCACGACTAAACGACTAAACAACAACAAACTCTCATTTTGACTCAAGACAATCACCATTTTATAGTTCAAATCGGGGGAAATAAATACAGTAAAGTACAAAGATTCACAAAATATTTAGGGGGATGCGTACCTCGCCTACCCCCAGAAAGAAAGCACTGATCATATGTCTGTATGTTGTCACATGTTGATTATATGTTTGTATGTTGTCACATGTAGAATGTTACCTTTATGAGATACTGAACTGCACTGTGTCGCATACAGTCTTTCTGCTGGGTGTATTAATTTACCACATACGGTATATGTCAGTCCCACTATCCTAACACTTTTGGCATACGAAATATTCACTTATCCAAACATGAGGAATTATTATCCAAACATTGTTATACCCACCACCAATTCAGATATCCAGACTGCAATACCTGTGTGTAGTACTGAGAGAGACTGGATAAATAAGAGTCGTTTTCCTTTCCTCATTTGCCTTTTGTAAGGTTTTAGTAGGTCTTCTTGCTTCTTCCGTGTGTGTGTGTGTGTGTGTGTGTGTGCGCGCATGTCATTTTGGGGTCAAAATTTCATGATCAGGAATGCATTGGAACAGGGGTCAGCAAACTTTTTCAGCAGGGGGCCGGTCCACTGTCCCTCAGACCTTGTGGCGGGCCAAACTATATTTTGAAAAAAATATATGAACGAATTCCTATGCCCCACAAATAACCCAGAGATGCATTTTAAATAAAAGCACACATTCTACTCATGTGAAAACACTGATTCCTGGACCATCCGCGGGCCGAATATAGAAGGCGATTGGGCCGGATCCGGCCCCTGGGCCTTAGTTTGCCTATCCATGCATTAGAATCTCACTATAGGAATCTATGAAATTCGTCAAACTCATTATGCAGCGGGCTCCCCTAATAAATGATTCCCTGAGAACGCATTGTGTTCAGATAGTGGGAGCTATGTGTATAAGGATTTTTATTCTTTTGTAATAATAACCCAAAAACTATTAATCTAAAATCACCTGATTGTAAGGCAGGTGTTTAAGTCAGTGAGTGGCTTCTCCATCTCCATCTGAGCAGAAAACTGTAAAGTCTGTACCGGATCAAAGCTGCAAATGCTTTAATCAATTTAATTGGTGGATTAAGCTTGTAAAACTTTCGTGGAGGCAAATTGCAATTAGGGTGGCTGAGACTGGAGGAAAAACCTAGGTGGTTCATTTTGCTCTAAATGAAAATGCTAGACAGTGTTTGTGTCTGACAAGGAGATACAGATCTTTGTTTGTCATGTCAAATGTTAATTTTGCTTTAACAGAAAATACCAGACAGTGTTTGCTTCTAACAAGGAGATACAGGTCTTTGTTCGTGATGCAAAATGTTATCACCCATATTCTTCAGTGTCCATAAAAAGCGCTTGTATCAAAGATTTGGCAACATGCAAGGACATTTGAATTCAATTCATTCAGATGACTAATCAACTAAAAGACTTTGGGACAGCCTTAGAAATGTATTAACTGGCGCTTAGGGTGGTCACTTATGCATTGTCAAGAAAGAGGAAACATGCCTGCCAGAAAACAGGACAAATGAGGACACAAATTTACATGACAATGGCAATGTATAGATAGTTTTAAGACCCCTTCTTGTCTGTTTTGTGGTTTCATCCAGAATTCTATTAAATGCCTCCAAATACAAGACTCAGCCTTTCAAAACACAGTTCTGTCTTCTGTAATAGATGTCACCAAGAAGTTCTTTTTTATATTTTTTCTGATTTACATTTCAAGATATTCATTTAGACAACCTTAAATCAGTGACTTCCCTTCTTCTCTTTCTGTGGTTCATTTTGCATACCGTACATCCCTGCGTATTTTACATGAACTAAACCATTCAGCATTCCATTATTACATCCATCAAAACTTACTTACACTCTTGAATTTATCTTCATGCTACCAGCGTTTTAAAATCTACACAATTTTCACCCAAATAATCCGTAAACATTTTCCGGTCTTCTTTAAATATATATTCTTCCCGTTCTCTTATTCTATATGTTAAACCTGCAAGCTGCGCGTATTCCATCAGTTTAAGTTGCCATTCTTCTTTGGTTGGGACCTCGCTCGTTTTCCATTGTTGGGCTAACAAAATACGAGCCACAGTAGTGTCATACGTAAATAATCTTTTCTGACACCAGAGAATTTCCCTCTGAATTATCCCCAACAAAAAGGACTGGGGGGGGGGGTTTGGAAACATTTTTTTCAGTTCATTATATATCATTCCCCTATACTCTTTTACCCTTTTACCACATATGATAAAACATTAAACCACAGAGCCTAGGACTTGCCGATCAGAAGGTCAGCGCTTCGAATCCCCACGACAGGGTGAGCTACCATTGCTCGGTCCCTGCTCCTGCCCACCTAGCAGTTCGAAAGCACATCAAAGTGCAAGTAGATAAATAGGTACTGCTCCGGTGGGAAGGTAAATGGCATTTCCGTGCACTGCTCTGGTTTGCCAGAAGTGGCTTAGTCATGCTGGCCACATGACCCAGAACCTGTATGCCGGCTCCCTCGGCCAATAAAGTGAGATGAGCGCCACAACCCCAGAGTTGGACACGACTGGACCTAACGGTCAGGGGTCTCTTTATTTAATAATGATAATTTTATTATTTATACCCTTATCTGATTGGGTTGCCCCAGTCACTCTGGGCAGTTTCCAACATTCATAAAAACCGAGTTAAAAATTTAAAAACGTCTGTTGACTATTTACAGATAAATTGTAGGCAGATAAAAACGTTGGCAGGATTATTGTAACAACCTGCAGTTTTATAAGAGTATATATTTAAAGAAGATGGATAAATGAGTAAATTAAGTTAACTAGGATATGCAGAAGATCTTTTTTAAAAATTAAGGAGCCACAGAAAGAGGGGGAAGTCAAGTTTTGAAATATCAAAATGATTGTAAAATCAGTGAAATGTATAAATCTGAAAAGTATAAATAAAAATGTAAAATTAAAATTAAAAACTTCCCTATCAAGGGCTGCCTTCAGATGTCTTCTGAAGGTTGTATAGTTACTTATCTCCTTGGCCCGTGGGTCACATAACTCCATATTCTCCAACATTTCTCTGATGAAAATAGGGACATCCTAAGGCAGGGGTCTGCAACCTTTAAGACAAAAAGAGCCACTTGGACCCGTTTCCGAAGAAAAAACAACAACTGGGAGCCGCAAAACCATTGCGACATTTAAAACAAATATATCTCCGGAGCCACGATCTGACAGCGGGTGGGAAGGTGACGTCGGGACGGTGCGTGACTAACGCACGCACCGCCCCCATGCGACGTCACAGCCAGTACAGCGCCCGCCACAGTGGGGAGTGTCGGGGCGCACAATGCGCCTCCTCCCCTCGCTAGTATCTGCCCCGGAGCCGCAGCAAAGATGTAAAAGAGCCACATGCGGCTCCGGAGCCGCAGGTTGCAGACCCCTGTCCTAAGGAAAAGTGGGACATTCCAGGATCAAATCAGACACCAGGACAGCTTCTGTAAATCTGGGACTGTCCCTGGGAAATAGGGACACTTGGAGGGTCTGTATCTCCACATTATTCTGGATAGATCATATAGGCCATTTAGTGGCCCTGCAAGTTCCCAGGCGCCATTGTGTGGGACACCTGGTTTCATGAACTGCCTCATTCTCTCTCTCTCTCTCTCTCTCTCTCTCTCTCTCTCTCTCTCTCTCTTTGATTTTACAAGTATAGAGTTACGATACAAAATACATATCCATATTTGGAGATCTCTCCGAATCTCTAGACTTCCCACCACCTTCCCCTCCTTGGGTCCTATTATAAACCTTTTCAACTGCATATTATTATTTCGTCATCCAAATTTTATGTCTCTCCATTTTGTCCATGATATCTTCTCCATTACAACTGTTATTGCAATCCTGCTAATGTTTTCATCTGCTTACAGTGGTCTCTCAAGTAAATTATAACTTTTCCCCATTCTTTACTGAAGCTTTGATACTCTTGGTTCCTGAGCTTTTTGGACAGTTTTGCCATTTTGGCAGAACTGTCTCATTCTCTTCTCCTGCTCTGTTATCTCCTCTCTCTCCCTAAGTCATGGGTTGCTAACTTGCCATTTGACCTTCTCCTTGACCTCTAGATAGACCTTGTTACCAGGCTGCTTTGCTGCCAACATCCCTGGAAGGTCTCTACCATGGCTAGCTTTCCAAACAAAGACCGAGATACTTCTGGCAAGTCAATAAAGAGTCAAATCTTGCAAGACTAATTAATGGAAGATCCGTTTATAACAATCCTTTGGGTTGTCCCCTGCAGAATGTCTGCTTTGTTCTTAAGCCCTGCTTTTCTCTTGTCACTGACCGATGTCCATCTCACTTTGGCTGCTATTTAAAAAATGCCGAAACGTAAATGAAGGCTTGCTAATGGGAACAAATATAACATTTACATCCTCCCGGTCCTACTTATTGCCTGCACAATATAATACTGTATAAACACAGAACACAGTCCAGATTACCTAGGGCTGCATTTTCTTAAGAATAATATAGACAAAAGCATTACTGTGGAGGCCGATAGTGTAATCTACAAAATTAATCCATAGCGAGACTCTGGAAACTTTTGTTCTTGACAGCTGGTGGATCAAATTCTATTATGATGTTACGTGGAAATAATTTAGCCTGATTTATTTTATTTCTCTCCCCCCACCCCCAATCCATGGGAACATGCACTGAGGTGGCCTGGAAATAGTGAAAAATTCCATCCTGAATATCTAGCCGTGAAGGTAAGACTGAAGCTGAGGGGGTAGGTAAACATTTGCCCCAACCTCAACTATCTTTACCAAACATCCCTCCCTCCATAGCCCCTATTACCTCCCATTTTCTTCTCACTCTCTCCTTCCACTGCCCCATCGCCATGGCGGGTTCATTAAGAACTCGGTAATGATGTAATGAGGTAGAGGGTAAAAGGTAAAGGTAACCCCTGACCATTAGGTCCAGTCGTGGCCGACTCTGGGGTTGCGGCACTCATCTCGCTTTATTGGCCGAGGGAGCCGGCGTACAGCTTCCGGGTCATGTGGCCAGCATGGCCACAGCACCACCCACGTTCCATTATTAAATAGGACGTCCCTATTTTCATCAGAGAAATGTTGGATGGTATGGAGGTATTTAGCACACTGGTGCCTCCAGGTAGAGTGGCATGCCGCTGCTGCATTTTGTAGACTCATGATAGTTTAAAAAACCGTTGCTGATACACTGAAGATGACACTGATGATGATGATGAGGACTGTTTGATGTCGACATGCAGAGGGCCAGGAGGCCAGCTGGCAAGCCCCAGCTGTGCCGTCTCCATCCATCGGCCCGTGCTCCGACGTAAATCAGTGACCTGGACTTCAAAAGCCAGGGCACACTATTAGCAGAGTGTACTGTGCACACAAAATAGGCGTGAGGCTTGTGAAGTCATGCTACAGCTACAGATTTATTAAACATAAATCAGAACAAAGAAACATGTCGTATCTCAGAGAGAACAGCAAAAACAAAAGCTATACACAACGGAAGTTCCCAGCAAGCTGTGCTGGAATGTAAACAGACATGTGACACGCAACAATTCCACATGTCTGCTCCTTAAGGTGGACTGGAAATGTCAACACTCTTATTTGTCCTTTCCAGCTAAGTCAGGTGAAGCAGAAGAAGTGTGGAAATGGTCCTGGAGAGTCCTAATGGACTTGAGCAATCAGCTTCAGAAATCACTGCACTTCCCTAAAGGACTGGGTCTGCATTCTGAGACTGCATTTCGGTTAATCACTATGAATTAAAACTCAAGTAGTCTTGGTAGCACAAAGGACCTTCAGTCTGTCAACACTTACATGCTGACTGCAACCCTGACCTGGGCAGAGCTAGTCTGGCCACAGTTATCTATGCCCTGGTGTTTCCAAGTTGCGTGTTGAGTCCCACAACGCCACCCCCCGCCAAAAAGTCACACATCACACATCAATTTTTGTTTAAGGTTTTTGGCATAATTTTGGCCACAACTTTATTCAAAATACAAAAAATGTGAGTGGTTGCTTAGGCATTGGTTATGACTATCTGTCCATGCCCAGGGACAGAGCTGACTTCCGGATTCCAGCGGAAGCCAGCGTGGGAAACAAGTATTGGGTGAGAAAATGAAGCTGGGCATCAGTCCCTCACTTCTCACCCTCATGTTCCGGTGGGGCTTGCACGGCCCAAGTCTGATTCCAGGGACAAGGACGAAAAGAATGGCAAGCCCCTGGATTCCTTTAACGGAATTCCCTTTTCCGCACCACCATTGGAGGGGTAGGCACTTACCCCTCCACCAACCAATTTTAACCAATGCCTAACCGCCAACCTTACAAGTTGTGACGATTTGCTACGCAGTAGGCAAAAACCAAATGGCACCAGCCAATCAGCCAAATGGCAAAATTCCTACCAGGCCCCCGCTCCAAGGCGGACGACCCCATGACAGGCATAGCAAGGTCAAGCGATCAAGAAACAACCCCCCCCCCCTATTAAAGGGAGGGTGGGCGGGTGATCCGGTGCAAAAAAGCCAAGAGGACGACCAGGGTTGGGCGTCATGTATTTATGGCCTCTGGCCCCTCCTCCGAACTGGCAACATTCAAAACTCCCCAGTAACCCAAATTAACCATTAAGGTCCTGGGTTTAGCCAAAACTGCCCAGAACAACAGGGTGGCTTGTATTCCCCAACCACAACACGTGCTCTCATTTATGGAGAACACGCTTTGCAGATCTGCAAAGAAGTTGATGTGGATCTGCCATTGAAGGCAATCCAGAAACGCCAGCTCATCCCAGAGCACTGCAGCTAAAGGCTGGTTATTCATTTATTCACTTATTCCATTTATCTTCCAAGGATCTCAAGGAGATGTACTTGGTTCTCTTCCTCCCCATTGATATTGATCCAGAGCAGATTCCAATGTATAGTTAGCATAGTAAAAACTTAAACACGTTGCAGGATTCCCAAAAAAATAGACCAGAGGCAATTGCATTTCATCCAGCAGAGCTTTATTGCTACTGAAGGCAAATGAGCATAATGGTCACAAATCCAATACATTCAGGATTGACACTGTCCAGTGATTTTTTTCCCCTTAAAAAATGTTTAGGAGTACAGTGGTACCTCGGGTTAAGTACTTAATTCGTTCCGGAGGTCCATACTTAACCTGAAACTGTTCTTAACCTAAAGCACGTGCCGCCGGAGCACAATTTCTGTTCTCATCCTGAAGCAAAGTTCTTCTGGGTTAGCGCCATCAGCAATGGCGGAGTTCCTCTGACCGAGAGGAACCCGCTCCGCGAAAATCGGTCTTGCCGCGGCGGCGAAGGCAGAGACCCTTCAAAAATCCCAGGCGGAGGAAGCCTGGGAACGTGGGATTCAGCTGACACCAAGAGCGCCTCCCCTACTCGTGGGGAAACCCTTTTTCAGGGTCCCGAAGCGAAGTGGGGTGAGTGGCGCGGTGTTTTGAATCAACCGCTACTTTTACGGAGTGAAGCCGCACAGCCGTTGCCGGAGAGCGCTGACTTTTTCCTGTGGACAATTGGATTCTAAACAATTACCCATGAGTAGAACGGAAAATTGGATTACGAAATATTTTAATTTGGTACCGAAGCGGGAAGGTTCTAAACAGGAAGTCCGCCTTCCGCTTTTGTAAATAGATTGAAGCAAAGACATTGCAAGCTAAAGTCTGGAAAGTCGTTTGTAAAGGACTAAATTTCCTTCAGTTAAAACTACCAAAACCCCTCTTGGAAGCAGGAGAAGAGGAGGGGGAATTTTAGATTGTTTAAGCCTGCAGGAGAGAGAGCAAAGAAAGATAAATTTCCACCGTCTCAAACCTGGGAACGGGGTGTCAGAGACAGACGTTTTGGGGAAGTTCATTAACTGTGAATGAAACGTCTTTTGACAGATAGTTAAAAAAGAGTAACATATTGATTCCAATGTTGCCTTTTGCATTTAAAAGAAACAAAATATTTGAAAAACGAAAGTAACTTTCTTTTGTTGGACCTGCTTTTAAAAGATGGATACAAATAGAAATTGTCTCCTCTAGAGGGAGCTTGTTAAACTGTTGCTGGAGTTGATCTGGGGCAGGGGTCTGCAACCCGCGGCTCCGGAGCCGCATGTGGCTCTTTTACACCTTTGCCGCGGCTCCGGGGCGGATACTAGTGAGGGGAGGAGACGCACTGTGCGCCCCAACACTCCCCACTGTGGCGGGCACTGTACTGGCTGTGACGTCGCATGGGGGCAGTGCGTGCGTTAGTCACGCACCGTCCCGACGTCACCTTCCCACCCGCTGTCAGATCGCGGCTCCGGAGATATATTTGTTTTAAATGCCGCAATGGTTTTGCGGCTCCCAGTTTTGTTTTTCTTCGGAAACGGGTCCAAGTGGCTCTTTTTGTCTTAAAGGTTGCAGACCCCTGATCTGGGGAATTCCACAGCTGTGGAGATTAAGGATCGTGAGACCAGACTTTGACCTTGGACAAGAATGTGCCTAGAAGAAGTTTTGGTGCTTGCTTTTTGCAAGACAAGCGCTTTGTTGGAGCAGCTGCATGAGAAGATGGATTTGATGACTGTTGCAGTCAGTAATTTTGGACAAACAGTGAATACGCATATAGAAACCATTCAGGAACCAACCCAGGAATCTGCTTTGACAGGGCAAATGCAGAAGCTAATGGAGGAGGCTGTTGTTGAACCTCAACTAACACAAATGGAGAGACCTGAGGCCCTGCAGGAGCATAAGCTGCAGTCTTTGAAGATTGAACCTGGAGAGGGTCAGATTTGGAGAGATGGAGTACTGTTTGGTTTGGAGATGGGAAGTTGGATGGATCCCCCTATGCAGGGCCGTTTTGGCTCTTGGGATTTGGCTTTGGGCCGGGGGGGTCTGGAGTTGTGGGGGCTCTTAACTTTGGAGGGACTTTGAAGCATGCCTTCAAATACTTTTTTTAAAAAAAATATGTATTGCAAATTTTAAACAGAAGAAAGATTAACAAGCATATATAGTACCATCACCATACAGTCCAGCAAAGAAAGAACAGAAAAGATTTAAAAAGTAAAAAGAAAGAGAAAAAAATACATAAAAATCAATTTATCCATAAATCATATTTCCATAAACTTTGGACTTCCTCACATCACCTTTTCCTGCGTTCTCAGTCATACAGTTATAAACAGCAATTTATTACCTTATTTCAAATCATATTAATAGTTCTCGAATATTATGTCCCCAATTATCAATGTTTTTATCATATATTAAGCCAATTAACTTAAGCATAATATTACCTCAAATATCATCATTTTCTTAAACATCGCTTACTCATATCTCTTATAGCTAAATTACTGATGCCATATTATTTTCTGTCATGCATTCTCCTAACACTCATACAGCTTATAATGTTTTTGTAAATAGTCTTTAAACTTCTTCCAGTCCTCTTCCGCCGCCTCTTCTCCCAGGTCTCGGATTCTGCCAGTCATCTCGGCCAACTCCATGTAGTCTATCAGTTGCGTCTGCCATTCTTCCAGTGTGGGCAAATCTTGTGTCTTCCAATATTTTGCGATGAGTATTCTTGCTGCTGTTGTTGCATACATAAAAAAAGTTCGATCCTTCTTTAACACCCTCTGACCAACAATACCCAAAAGGAAGGCCTCTGGTTTCTTAGAGAAGGTATACTTAAATACCTTTTTCAATTCATTATATATCATTTCCCAGAAAGCCTTAACCCTAGGGCAGGTCCACCAGAGGTGAAAGAATGTTCCTTTAGTTTCCTTACATTTCCAACATTTGTTATCAGGCAGGTGATATATTTTTGCAAGCTTGACTGGGGTCATGTACCACCTATATATCATTTTCATAACATTTTCTTTCAAGGCATTACATGCCGTGAACTTCACACCGGTGGTCCTTCAAATACTTTTTGGATTACAGTGCTGACTGTGGAGAGTGGGCTGACCTGTCGAGGGGGGATGGAGATATTGTTGGGCTGGAGTCTCCCCAAGACCTACTCCTCAATGAGAAAGGAAAGAAATTAAGAAAAAGATCAACAAAAGACAAAGTAAAGTGCAGGTATAAACAAGAAGAAGATCTGCAGAAGGGACATGGAAAAGACTTAAGAGCCTCGGACAGAAGATCACCAGGTTGATGGACTAGATGGAATGGATAGAAAGGACTAACATAACCCGAGACCAGGAAGAAGAGACAATGGATGAAGATTGGAAGAAAGTTTTAAAAAATTCATTTTGAGAAATAGTGTAAAATTATTGAGTGTTAGGAAAAATGTTGGAATGAAAATATTTGGTTTTAGTAGAAACGATATGGAGTTATGTATAAAGAAGTATTAAGTTTTAAGTTTAAGTTTTAAGGCTTTTTATGGTAAGATAAGGTTAAAATAAATTAAGGTAATTTAATGACAGAATACAGTGAAAGATGGAAAGGATTTGCTGAGTTAATTAATAGGTTAGACCGTTAAGATAAATTATAGAATAAAAATTGAGAAAGATGGAAAGAATTTGCTGAAACAATTAATTGAATTAGAATACAAAAAGGGAAGTGTGAGGAGGTCGATGAAACAAGTAAATGAAAGATAAAGATATGGAATAAGGATGTGTGTTTTAATGTTATTGTTCTTTTTTGCTGTATTGTTGTATTGTTTTTTATGTTTTCTTTTCTCTATGTATTGTAATGTATGTCCTGTTAACTTTTTTTTTTGTTTTCTTTCTCCCCTCTTTTTTCTGTAATTTTTAAACTTCTAATAAATATCATTTTTTTAAAAAAGTTCTTAACCTGAAGCACTATTTCTGGGTTAGCGGAGTCTGTAACCTGAAGCGTATGTAACCTGAAGCGTATGTAACCCGAGGTACCGCTGTACTTTCATTTTCCTACTCATATTGAAATACTGCCCCTCAGTGAGGCCAAATTTAGATTTACAAAATGTTTAGGGGTATGCGTCCCTCCAGGAAAAAAAACAACAGGCACTGTCCATAAGAAATCCAGTTGCAGTAGACTTAACTTAAACTCACAATAACTTATAATAAGATTAAACCTTAACACTATAGTGTACTATGTACAGAACACCACACCAGAAGGAAAAGAGATAGAAAGAGAAAGTGAAACCCGGGCTCCTTCTGGCCTCTTATTATAGTCAGCATGACCTTGTCAGAAGAGATAAGAGAACCAGTTTAAGCCATCTGTACTCTGCATCTCTGAAGGAACAACCCAAACATCAGGAACCTTCTGCTTGTTTCATTCACACAGAGAAGCTTCCAGAACCCTCTTGAATTAATTAAAATAGGAAAGTTCTCTACACATCAGATCAATACTTTCTGCACTAAGAAATGGAAACGGACAAGGTTAAGAGATGGCGACTGGCCCAAGCTCGCCCAATGAGCTTCATGGCTGAGTGGGGATTCAAAACCTAGTCTCCCAGGTCCCAGTCCAACTCATAATGAAACATCTCCCCTGTCTCCTGGTATGTTTCTGATTTCAGTTCCAAGGGTTGGTCTTAACCTTTAAGCAGCTTAGGGAGCAAATACCTGTTGGACTGCCATCTACCAAACCTCTCTTCACTTAAATAATCATGTGAGGCCTTTCTTTAGGTGCCCTGAAATGAAAAGTGGAGTCCAGGGAGAGAAAGAACCTTCTTGATGGTGGTTCCTTCCTAGGAGGCCTAGCTGGTTGCACCCTCAATGCTGCCAACAAAAGTAGCTCTTTCCCCCAGGCTTTTTAGAGCTGCTAACTTTAGTTTTTTTCATACCTGGTTTTACCCTGTAGCTGAATTGAGTTGCTGTTTTAGTTTTACTTCTTATGCCTTGCACTATCATTTCCTGTTGTTGTTGTTGTTTTTAAATTGTGCTCTTATTTTTCTTAATACAGTGGTACCTCTGGATGCGAACGGGATCCGTTCCAGAGCCCCGTTCCCATCCTGAAGTGAACGTAAGATGCGAGTGCGCGTGTACGGGTCGCATTTCGCCGCTTCCGTGAATGTGCATGACATCATTTTGAACGTCTGCGCATGCGCGAGCGGCAAAACCCGGAAGTAACGCGCTCCGTTACTTCTGGGTTGCCGCGGAGCACAACCCGAAAACATCTAAGCTGAAGCGTATTCATCCCGAGGTACTTAGCAGTGCTGGAAACTTTTTTTAAAAAATATATATATTGATTTTCTTCCCTCATAACAAATATCCAATATCATCACTTAGCATTCGTTTTCCAGTTTTCCCCCTCCCTGTTGACTTCCCCCAACTTCCATTTCTGGTTTGTTACACCAAATGTTACATTCTGCTGTTTATACATAATGTTCTGTTATCACCTGTTATATTTCTTGTTCTCTGTAAATAAAGTTGTAAATGTTTATTTAAATCCTGCCAATGAGTCCAAGGTGGGTTTTTTTGTTTCTGCAAAGCAGTGCTGGAAACCTAAATTGATGTCAAAGGTATGGGAAATAAATTATGTCACTAAATAAAGAAGAGTCGCCACAAAACTATAAATCACGCCAACTGCATGCCTGTTATTATCCCGTGGAGGGCACTGGTTCATACAGTTGGTGCCTCTGCATGATTCTGGCTGTATCTGGGCGCTCCCAGAAGATTACTTCATGGTGCCGCCAGCCGCAATTCCTTTTCTTTTCCTCTATCGAACAGCTAAACACAATAAAACAAAACAACCGTGAGTGTTTGAAAATGAAGACAGGCTGAGAAGAGAACATCCTTTTTAGTTTGAGAGTTAATCACCTGAAAGTTATCAGTCTGGCAGGCCAAATGCTACACAGAATCATAGAATTGTAGAGTCAAAAACAGCCATGAGGGCAGTGGCATAGCGTGGGGGGTGCAGGGGGGGCCGGCCGCACCGGGTGCAACATCTGGGGGTGGCGCTCGCACTTGCAGCTCTCTGCCCGAGTGCTAAAATCCACGGGTTAGGGGGCGCAAATTACTTGCCTTGCCCCGGGTGCTGACAACCCATGCTACGCCACTGCATGAGGGTCATCAGTCTGACCCTCTGCGATTCAGGAATCTTTTTGCCCAATGTGGGGCTCAAACTCATGATGCTGAGATTAAGAGCTTCATGCTCTATTGACTGAGCTACCTTGCTGGAATAAAGGTATCGCAGCATTGAGCCTCCCTTTTCGCTGCGTGCATTGGATCACCCGCCCACCCTCCCTAATCTAGGGCTTGTGCGTTTGACCTTGCTATGCCTGTCATGGGGTCGTCTGCTTTTGGGGCAGGGGCCTGGTAGGAATCTTCCCCACTTGACTGATTGGCTTGCCATTTGGTTTTTGCCTACTGCGTAGCAAATCGTCACAACTTGTAAGGTTGCGGTTAGGCATCGGTTAAAAATTGGTTGGTGGAGGGGTATGGATTGGCTGTGCCTGCCCCTCCAATGCTGCTGCTGCAAGGGTATTTTGTTAAAGGAATCCAGGGGCTCGCCATGCTTTTGTCTGAACCCCTGGCATGGGGCTAGGGCTGTGCAAGTGCCCCTGGGAGCATTCGGGGAGAGGTGAGGCTCTGGCGCCCAGCTCCATTCTCTTCCAGAAATGTTTTCCCTTACTGACTTCCGTAGGTGTGCGGATGTCAGTTCTGTCCCTGGGCGGGGACAGAACCAATGCCTAAGCATCCACTCACATTACCAGTATATATTTTAATAAAGTTGTGGCCAAAATTATGCCAAAAACCTTAAACAAAAATCTTGGTGTGAACTGTGATTTATTTAGGGGGTGGCTTGGAGACCTCAACACGTAAGCGCCGCTGCTGGCGCAGCGCGTCTTTGGTAAATGAGCGCACAAAGTCAAAACTCCTTTAGTGAAACAGTAGATATACATTTCGGTAATACCTAAGTGTTAAGTTGTGGGTGAACATATCAGACGACACAGCGATACTTCAGACAGCTCTTGTTTATTCACAGGCCAGAACAGAACTGGGCTGAAGGGTTCAGCCAACCTGCTTATATAGAGCTCCAGTACAAAGCAACAGTAACAACTTTCTGTAACTATCCAATCACTGAACGTCACTTTCAATTCCTTATTTGCATATGCGGACCTGAGTGAAAGCTATCTACAGTATCCCCCTGCTGGCCCCGGGTGAGAACTTCAGTACATAACACTAGGTATATATTTATTTTGTTTTTCTAGCTTGATCAAAATTATTAATTATTTCATGACAGGTAGATAGTTAAGAGCTTAGGCGGCTTCAGCAGCGGGCGCCCCCCAGAATTCGGCGCCCGGGTGCCCCACATCCCTTGCACTCCCGGGTAAAGACGGCCCTGGGAGGTAGAGCCCATGATAGGCAGAACCAACTAATTTTACTTTTGTTCTCATTTGTGCAGGAGGCAAGCTACAGCAGCCTCCAAAACAAGCCGAACAGCTCACTGGCTTCCCTCAATGATGAGTTACTGCATTTGTTGCCCAGCACTGAAGCATTTTCCCCAATAAGGGAAGGAGAGTGCCTTCATGGAGGACTACTCTATTTAGTTATATATCTGTTTTTAAGTTTTACCTTCAAAGCAGTCCTAATTCCCCTTTAAAAGATCGAGTGTAGCCCTAGATTTACAGCAGAGATTGTCTGGGAAATCTTGACTGCAGGAACAATTATTTTTGTTTTTGTCAGTATTATATGACCTTTCAGACGTTTATGGAAGCTAGTCATTCTCCAAACTGCAGTGTGGAAATTGGAACTACCTAGAGAATCAATCAAGGTTCCTTTCTCGTCCACCAAAGGAGCATTAGAAGTCCAGTGCTTGGCAAATACTTTGGTAGATTTTTTTGAAATATACTCGGAGTCCTGTCGTGATTTCGTACTCTTTATTGCAGCTTGTAAAACAGTGATTGAATTGCCCCCCTCCCAAACCTCAGGCTTTTATATACATTATTTACACAATCTGAAATATACTCAGAGTCGAGTGTGGATTTCATGCTCTTTATTCAGCTCATAGTAGTGAGGAATGAAAGCTCCCTCAAAATATCTGCTTTATAAACATTATTTACACAATGGGCCGCAAACGATTGGCTAATTCCGGGATTCTCCCGTGGGTCAATCAGGTTGCGGATTCACTTCCACCTGGAGCTGGATTGGGTGGCTCCTGCGGACCAATCATACTGCTACATTGTTCTAGGACCAATCAGACTGCTGCATTTTGGATCCTATTGTTCTAGGACCAATCAGACTGCTGCATTTTGGATCCTATTCAACTCAGTACATAACACCATGAGTCCCGTCTGATTGGCTGATTCTCCTTCCCTCCTGGAGTCTGATTGGTCTTTTCCTGCAAGCCAATCGGTTGTTGCATTCTAGGATCCTACTCGCCTATTGTTCTAGGATCCAAGCTTAGTACATAGCATTTTTATTCAGTAAAAATGGAAAGAAGGCTGACCCCTTGTCCCATTGACTCCTGGTGTGACATTCACAGGGCCAAGCTAGACACAACAGTAAATGCATCTTTGTAATTAACGTTACATTAATGTATGTATGTACATTAGTGTATGTTTGTACAGCTGTGTTGTTACAAAAAAATGCAAATAGCTTCAGCTGCAGGAGAGGCAAAGGGATAATTTAACTCTTTCCTCCCCTGCTATTATTGATGTTGTTGTAAACAAAAATTGCCCTTTCCCCTTATGGGGTATCCAAGAGCCCATATAGAGTCCTTACATAGGTTCCCTATTGGTAGGAGAAGATAACAGAGGCCAACCAGAGAATATGGAGAAGCAAAGCAGCTAGT
The DNA here is from genome assembly GCF_965112155.1 of Podarcis liolepis. NCBI lineage: Eukaryota > Metazoa > Chordata > Lepidosauria > Squamata > Lacertidae > Podarcis > Podarcis liolepis. Next base: position 66,717,856 of record NC_139564.1, on the reverse strand, counting down.
AAGCTTGATCTTTATTGATCTGTTGCAACAGGGTGCTCCCCTTACCCGCAGGAGAGAGGAGGAACCCCGAAAAATGGCGTGCAAGGCCTTATAAAGACTTTTGAAATTTCCACCCTGTAGATCAAGACCACCCCCAGAAACATCATACATACATCACAGAAGAGGTGTAACCTAAGACCACCCCTCAGATACATCACACTTACATCACAGAAAAGGCGGTCTAAACAGAAGTTTGAATGTTGTTTTTCTCCTGTCGTTGTTTGTCTCCTGTCTGGCAGGTTATTTGATTGGATTGCCTGGGTAGCCTGGCCAGTCTTTTGTAATGATAAATACTTAGTTCCTGGGCCATGTCACAGACTCACACCCTATTCATATCTTAAATGCGTCCTTAAGACAGGATTTGTGAGGAAAGAGACAATGGGGAGGTTTCCCACTTTGACCTTGCAGAGAAAACATTTGCTCAGTTTAGCAATCAAAATGGTTCCAGGTTGGTCTTCCTGTGCTGATTTATGTATGTGCTTGGTTGATACATTTATGAACATTTTCATATATCTAAGACCTCAAAATTCCTATCACATTGTCGATGGGGAATTTCTCCCCAAAACAAACAGCAGTTTCAGAGAAGGGATGTTCCTCACAACTGCAGCCAGGAAGGAAAGGATCACCTTTCCCCCTCTCTTCGGATATTAATTTATTAATTATTTACTTTATTAATTACTTATTACCCTGCCTGTGATCGGTTGGGTTGCAAAATGGTAAGATGCATAAAAAAACCGGGAATTACAATGGGGGGGGGGGGAATCCAATAAAAGCAGCCAGTTCAGTCATTCAACATTAGTCCGTCTCTGACCAAAACTGCAGCCAGGGTATACAGCTGGTAACAAATCAATCTGCAGAAAAAGCCTGGGGGAATAATAGTGTTTTTAATTGGCATTGAAAGATGGCCAGCTATGGGGGCAACTGGGTCTCAGGAGGGAGAAAGCTCCATAGCCGAAGTGCAGTATACCAAAAGCCTATGAGCTGATGCTGTTTGGAAATTTAAAAACCTGACAGTTTTTCGCTCTCTGATTCTGTTCTTGTGACAGCACATTTATTTTTGTGCAAAAGATTCTGCTAATCGTCTTAAAAGAAGACCCAACACTTATTCCACTACAGTTTCTACGATATTTTGAAAGCTCTGCTTGGTCAGAGAAGATTTTGGAACTAAAAATCAGTGTTTGTGTGTGATAAACTTGGGGAGCAGGGAGCAGGGTTATTCCTCTTAATTAATGGTTTTCTGAGCTTTCATGGAACCTGCAAATGAAATTCAATTAACTGCCATCACTGCAGGATTTAAACAGGTAGATGGAATTCACCTTATTAAAACCTTAATTATTTTTTATATGTTTTGGAATCAACAATGGTGCTGATTGTGAGGTAACAAGATCGACTGGCTATGAAAATTGATTAAAATTAGAAGGTTGAGAAGGTGATTAAAGAAGAAGAATGAAGCTGTAACATCAGAGATGTAATGGACATATGCTTGTAACTGTTGTGGGAAACCTATTTTTTTAAAAAAAATGTATTCAAATTAAATAATTTGAGTGGATTTGTTAAAATTTGGAAAACTAATACACACACACACACGCCTTGATTCTTTGTCAAACATTCTAGTGACATGTTTACAAAAATGGACTTGGGCTTGGGTGAGACGACCGAAGCTACTGAATTATAATAAAAAGGTCAATTTGAATTCATGTAGGTAAATCCAGTTTATAGGGTGTTAAAAGGACAGAAAAACATTTTTACAAGATATAAATAAGCTGCTTATTTGGCCTGTGATGCTCTATGGCCAGGAGATTCCTCAGCTTTTTGTTGTTGTTTAGTCATTTAGTTGTGTCCGACCCTTCGTCACCCCATGGACCAGAGCACGCCAGGCACTTCTGCCTTCCACGGCCTCCCGCAGTTTGGTCAAACTCATGCTGGTAGCTTCGAGAACACTGTCCAACCATCTCGTCCTCTGTCGTCCCCTTCTCCTTGTGCTCTCCATCTTTCCCAACATCAGGGTCTTTTCCAGGGAGTCTTCTCTTCTCATGAGGTGGCCAAAGTATTGGAGCCTCAGCTTCATGATCTGTCCTTCCAGTGAGCACTCAGGGATGATTTCCTTAAGAATGGTTAAGTTTGTTCTTCTTGCAGTCCATGAGACTCTCAAGAGTCTCCTCCAGCACCATAATTCAAAAGCATCAATTCGTCAGCGATCAGCCTTCTTTATGGTCCAGCTCTCACTTCCATACATCACTACTGGGAAAACCATAGCTTTACCTATATGGACCTTTGTTGGCATTCCTCAGCTTACTTTGTTGCAAAAAAATAAAAATAGTGCTTCCTTCTCACCTGCTTAGCCAACTTTCTTCCAGCCAGAAGGGCTTAAATGTTCCTGCTTGGCTGAAGCACGCACTGTCTTCTTAATGAAATTTTTATTTTGTAATGCCTCTAACTTGCTTGAACATGCAAGCCTTCTACCTGGCACCTGGAGTAGGGCAGGCAAACGTGGGGTCAGAATGGAGGCCTGGCAGCCCAGTCGCAACAGAAGTCAGGGCCTTTTTGCTTGGGGCACCATAACTGAGGAGCACCCTCTCTCTGCCCCATTCATTCAGCACTTCCTTCATAGTCTTTCTGCAACAGTTAAATCCATAGTTTATTTAAGCTTTTAAGGAATCCGAAGTTTTTTAGGCATTCACTTTAGAGGATTTGATGCATCTTAAGGTTTGAAGTATGCAGCTTCTGGTTTTGTTCTGTTATTATTTAGGGTAAATGTTAAGTTGTGGGTGAACATATCAGATGACACAGTGATTCTTCCAAAGCAGCTCTTTATTTGTAAGCTGGAACAGAACTAACTGAGGAGCTCAGTCAGCCTGCTTATATAGAGCTCCAGAACAATAGTAACTGTTGCAACTTTCTAAAACTATCCAATCACAGAACGTCACTTTTCGATCCTTCATTTGCATAACTATCTACAGTATCCCCCTGCTGGCCCAGGGTGAGAACATCAGTACATAACAGTAAAGGTAAAGGACCCCTGACCATTAGGTCCAGTTGTGGCTGACTCTGGAGTTGCGGCACTAATCTCACTTTATTGGCCGAGGGAGCTGGTGTACAACTTCTGGGTCATGTGGCCAGCATGACTAAGCCACTTCTGGCGAACCAGAGCAGCGCACGGAAACCCCGTTTACCTTCCCGTCGGAGCGGTACCTATTGATCTACTTGCACTTTGACGTGCTTTTGAACTGCTAGGTTGGCAGGAGCAGGGACCGAGCAGCGGGAGCTCACCCCGTCGTGGGGATTCGAACCACCAACCTTCTGATCGGCAAGTCCCAGGCTCTGTGGTTTAACCCACAGCGCCACCCGCGTCCCTATTATTTAGGGTAGTTTAGCAATAATAATAAGACCAGTGCTTTCCCCCCCTAAAAGAATGTTTAGGGGTACTCTCATTTGGACTCAAGAAAATCACCATTTTCTCATTCAAATCGGGGAAAATAAGTACAGTAAATGGACCAAAGTACAAAGATTCACAAAATGTTTAGGGGTATGCGTACCCCAGAAAAAAGCATTGATAACAACAACAATGATGATTATTTTATTATTTGTACCCCACCAATATGACTGGGTTTCCCCAGCCACTCTGGGCAGCTACCAGCATATACAGAAACATTCTTTTGTTTTATTGGTTTTACTTATTTTATACATTTTAAAAATTTTATCGAAAGCTACCTTGAAAGTGAAGGTAGAGTGGTTTGATATACATATCATAGAATCATAGAATCATAGAGTTGGAATAGACCACAAGGGCCATCGAGTCCAACCCTCTGCCAAGCAGGAAACACCATCAGAGCACTCCTGACATATGGTTGTCAAGCCTCTGCTTAAAGACCTCCAAAAAAGGAGACTCCACCACACTCCTTGGCAGCAAATTCCACTGTCGAACAGCTCTTACTGTCAGGAAGTTCTTCCTAATGTTTAGGTGGAATCTTCTTTCTTGTAGTTTGGATCCATTGCTCCGTGTCCGCTTCTCTGGAGCAGCAGAAAACAACCTTTCTCCCTCCTCTATATGACATCCTTTTATATATTTGAACATGGCTATCATATCACCCCTTAACCTCCTCTTCTCCAGGCTAAACATGCCCAGCTCCCTTAGCCGCTCCTCATAAGGCATCGTTTCCAGGCCTTTGACCATTTTGGTTGCCCTCCTCTGGACACGTTCCAGTTTGTCAGTGTCCTTCTTGAACTGTGGTGCCCAGAACTGGACAAAGTACTCCAGGTGAGGTCTGACCAGAGCAGAATACAGTGGCACTATTACTTCCCTTGATCTAGATGCTATACTCCTATTGATGCAGCCCAGAATTGCATTGGCTTTTTTAGCTGCCGCGTCACACTGTTGGCTCATGTCAAGTTTGTGGTCAACCAAGACTCCTAGATCCTTTTCACATGTACTGCTCTCAAGCCAGGTGTCACCCATCTTGTATTTGTGCCTCTCATTTTTCAAATAACAAGTGACTCCAGTCCCTAGCTGCAGGCACAGGTCTTGTGGAATGAGTCCAAAGCAGTTCTCTGTGGAGGCATAATAAGATGACACCTGATACTAAGAGTAATTACATTTCAAGTCTGTGTCACGGTGACATTATTTCTGCTTCTTTCAGTGCTATTCTGCTGGAGTTTTTTTGTGTGAGACTCACCCAACTGCAATATCAGACAATGCATCTGTAGAGGTTATATTAACTTTGGCAAGTGAGTCTCTTACTAAATTAAACATCTGTGTTCTAAATAAGTATTTATAACTTGGAGAGATTATACAATTTCCTCCCTGCATCCAGAACTGAACTATTTTTGCCATAACCTGGTGCTCAGCTTCTGAGCTAATAAATGTGTAGCTGATGAATCACTTATATTTGTTTATAGCACTTAGCATGCACATTTAGTTGCATGTCGAGGCTCACCATGACACCCCCAAATAAAGACACAGTTCACACAACATTTTTGTTTTGGTTTTTGGCCACAACTTTATTGAATTACAGTATGTGAGTGGTTGCTTAAGCACTGGTTAGCGACTATCTGTTCCCACTTAGAGGTAGGAACAGAACTGACAACCGCTAGCCTGCGGAAGTCAGTAAGGGTAAACATTTCTGGGGAGAGAATAGAGCTGGGTGCTAGGCTCTCACCTCTCCCCAAATGCTCCCAGGGGCTCTTGCGTGGCCCTAGCCCCTTGCCAGGGGTTCGGACAAGAGCACTGCGACCCCCTGGATTCCTTTACTGGAATATCCTTGCAGCAGCAGCATTGGAGGGGCAGGCACAGCCAACCACATTCTCTCCACCAACCAAAATTAACCAATGCCTAACTGCCAAAATGAGACCTGAGAACTCGCCGCCAAACCATTCACAGCTGCAACCAATTCCTCAACCGCAAAGACACAGCACTCAACCAGAGGGCAGTACCAGCTGGAGGTGCACTCCATCATCCCTGTAAAAGGGAGAAGCTTTGATGGTAACGTCAGGGTGCAAAATCAAGGCACCCCCCCAAGGCTAAATCTTCTTAGCCACAGCATTATTAGTGCGCTTCCTGGCCTGCATGGCAGATAACCGCACCTCCCAAGGTAAGCACCTTCTTGGCCACTGTGGTATCCACACACTTTCTGGCCTTCTCGGTAGCAGCTGGGCAGTGGCTACTGCGCCACGCATGTCGCTGAAGCAATTGCGACCAAAATATTTTGAGTCCAGGGAGAGCTGCCATCAACTCATCCAAGTCCTCTTGCATGCGGGAGAAACCTGGTGCTCAGCTTCTGCGCTAAGTAGGGTTGCAATAAATGTGTAGCTGATGAATCACTTATATTTAGTTTATAGCACTTAGCATGCACATTTAGTTATCAGATCCCTCAGTTTTTGAGATATTGAAGAAGTGGGAGAACATACAACGTAATAAACAAAATGTACAAGGAAAAGGTAATTTAATTTTTAAAATTCCCTGTTATATTGTCACACCAGAACTCAAATAGCCCAAACATTAGAAATAAGTGTGTCTTTCTTGCACTAAATATGCTAAAGTTTCGTTGATTTCTCTGTTGGATAAAAGCTGCTGCACAATCCCGTAATTATTCCTGAATATATTTCTGCTACACCCAAAGCAGACAAAGGAACAAACAAGATTTGTGTAAAGCATCTAAGCAAATCATAATGGTGGCATTTAGATGCAAAGTGACAATGGCAGTTTGCTGGAAAAGCACTTAAAAGTTAGGTACGTACGAGGCTTTTGCCTAGCTTCTGAGTGTCTGTATTCTACGACAGAGATTACGTTGAGAGATCCATAAATTTAACTATTGCTTAGAATGATGTTTTGCATACATAATTCTTATAAAAAGTAGGCTTCTAGATGATGTGTTCTTTTTTGCTCTTAGGTCTTCGATTTCAGCAAAAATCTGACGTTCTCCAATTCACTCAAAAATGGTACCAAACTGTAGCAAATTCTCCTGTGTAAGGTTTGGCCATGGGAAAAGCACCTTTTATCATATGCAAAAAAAAAAAAAAAATCAGCCCTTGGTGTTTTAACCTGTGGAAATACTTTTTTTAAAAAAAATCCCTAACCCGTGGGGTCACAATTTCTTAACAAATATGACTTTATCCAGTTCACTCAAAAATGGTGCCAAACGGTTGCGAATTCTCCCCTGAAAGGTTTGGCAGTGTAAAAAGTACCTTTCATCGCAGGCAAAAAAATAAAAAATAAATCAGCCCTTGGTGCCTTAAAGGTAAAGGTACCCCTCAACATTAGGTCCAGTTGCGAACGAATCCGGGGTTGTGGGGTTCATCTCCCTTTACTGGCCAAGGGAGCCAGCGCACAGCTTCCGGGTCATGTGGTCAGCATGACTATGCTACTGCTGGTGAACAAGAGCTGCGCACGGAAACGCCGTTTATCTTCCCCCCGGAACGGTACCTATTTATCTACTTGCACTTTGACGTGCTTTCGAACTGCTAGGTTGGCAGGAGCAGGGACCAAGCAATGGGAGCTCACTGCGTCACGGGGATTCGAACCGCCGAACTTCCATTTGGCAAACCGTAGGCTTTGTGGTTTTGACCACTGTGGGATGCTGGTGGCGCTGCGGTCTAAACCACAGAGCCTAGGGCTTGCTGATTGGAAGGTCGGCAGTTCGAATCCCCATGATGGGTTAAGCTCCCGTTGTTCTGTCCCAGCTCCTGCCAACCTACCAGTTCGAAAGCATGTCAAAGTGCAAGAAGATAAATAGGTACCGCTCCAGCGGGAAGGTAAATGGCGTTTCCGTGCGCTGTTCTGGTTTGCCAGAAGCGGCTTAGTCATGCTGGCCACATGACCCAAATGCTGTCTGTGGACAAACGCCGGCTCCCTTGACCCATAGAGCGAGATGAGCACAGCAACTCCAGAGTCAGCCGTGACTGGACCTAACGGTCAGTGGTACCTTTACCTTTTAGCCTATTGATACCTAGAGCTATAATCCATTCTCTGTTCTTATTTTGAGGTCCAGACTAGATGTAACAGGTAGTTCTGTTCTCTCTTCTCTCTGGAGATTTTTTCTTTAAATGAGCAACATCGATGATGACAACGACGGTCTGCTTAACCCTTTCTTGTTCTTGTTGCTTACCTGCTAAAAATTGCACTCTCCAAATTGCTTTCTCCCTGTGTGATAAGAATTACAGAAAAGAAAGAAAGAAACAAAGAAAGAAAGAGAAAGAAAGAAGCTCAATGCTGTTTCAGCCTTTGCTGAGCCAAGCTTGTTACTCTGAATGAACAATTCTTGCTTATGCAGGCAGAGAATTGCAGTGCTTTATATATTTATAAATTTTTTATGCCACTTTGCCTCCTAAGAGCCCAAAGCAGTGTACGTTATTTTCACCTGCCAGGTTTGATCATTGCAACAAGCCTAGGCTGAAGGTGTGTAATAGGGACAAGGCTACTCAAAAGATTCATAACTGACATTTGGCTTAGTCATGGTCACTTGGATAATCTTGAGTTATAATATATATAGTGAATGTTAACTTCCAGACAAGGGACATGGGTGGCGCTGTGGGTTAAACCACAGAGCCTAGGACTTGCCAATCAGAAGGTTGGCGGTTCGAATCCCCGCAACAGGGTGAGCTCCTGTTGCTCGGTCCCTGCTCCTGCCAACCTAGCAGTTCGAAAGCACAGTGCAAGTGTCCGTGGAGAATCCAGTGGACAGTATAAGTAGGGTTATAGAACTTTTAGAGGAATTTGGTAGACTGTCGGGCTTTAGATTAAACAGGAAGAAAACAAAAATTCTAACAAAGAATATGACAGAACAGGATAAAACCCAATTAGAAGAAAAAAGTGGTATTAAAATTGCGAACAAAGTCAAATATTTGGGAATTTGGCTCTCACCAAAAAACATAAATTTGGTTGAAGATAACTATAGTAAGGCCTGGCAGGATATCAAAAAAGATATGGATACCTGGCACAGATTGAATTTATCATGGACAGGGAGAATGTCTGCAATTAAGATGTGCATCCTTCCGAGATTATTATTTCTGTTTCAAAATATCCCGATTATTAAAGGCACCTCCCTCTTTAAGAGCTGGCAAAAAACCCTGACCAAGTACATCTGGCAGGGAAAGAGAGCCAGAATAAAATTTAAATACCTGACAGATTCAAGAGAGAGGTGTGGTTTTGCAGCCCCGAATATTAGACTCTACTATGAAGCATCTTGTTTATGCTGGATAAAGGAGTGGGCCACCCTCCAAAACACAGATTTATTGGACTTGGAGGGCTTTAATATTAGATTTGGGTGGCACGCCTACCTCTGGCAAGAGAAAGGGGAAGTTCATAGAGGCTTTTCCAATCATGTAATTAGAGGCTCATTGCTAGAGGTGTGGAAGAGGTATAAAAAATTGATCGAAAAAGGCATTCCAGGGTGGCTGTCTCCAACTGATATTATAATAAGTAAGAAAATAAATATGTCTGATGAAAGATGTACATATGAGGACCTTTTAGTGAAGACAGAAGCAGGATGGAAGGTGAAGCCCTATGAACAGCTAAAAGACAGAATAAAAGAGTGGTTGCTTTATCATCAGATTAATGCCTTATGGGGCGAGCACAAGAGAGTGGGCTTTAGTGGAAAAAAATCAAGGTTCCAGGTGGAAATTTTGGAGAGTAATGAAAAACTCCTCTCCAAAATGTACAAACAATTATTGGAGTGGGACACTAAGGAAGATCTGGTGAAGGGAGCGTTGGTAAAATGGGAAAAAGATCTTGGTCATAATATAGAGTATAAAAACTGGCAGATATTGTGGACAAAAGGTGTAAAATTCACAGCATGTGTAGCCCTACGTGAAAATTTAGAGAAAATGATATATCGCTGGTATCTGACCCCAGTAAAGCTAAAAAAGATGTATAAAAACGTTGATAATACCTGCTGGAGATGCAGGGATAAGGTTGGGACCTTTTTTCATATTTGGTGGACCTGTGATGTGGTGAAGGAATTCTGGAAGCAAATACATGATGAACTGAAAAAAATTTTGAGATATAATTTTCCTAAAACCCCCGAGTTGTTTCTTTTAGGAATGATCGGTAAAGAAATAAAGAAAATAGATCAAACTTTCATCCAATATGCTATGGCAGCGGCGAGAATTCAAATTGCCCAAAAATGGAAAACTCCTGATCTACCCACGGTCGGAGAGTGGCAAATGAGGTTATACCAATATATCGAACTAGCGAGATTAACTCAAAAAATAAGACAAAATAACACAGCTAAACTCAAAGACGAATGGAATAAATTTTTAATTTATTTTGAAAGCAGTCAGGGATTAAGTAATTTATCAATCGACGATAATTAAAAGCATTGACGTATAACGTTTGAATAATACTGCGATTTAATTGTAAGGTTATGTAATTCCAAAACCGAGCTGGACGGAAGTTTTTGTATTTGTAGTATTGTATGTTATCTTTTCTTTTATTCTTCTCTCTTGTTCTTTCTTTCTTTCTTGCTTTTTCTTTCTTGCTTTTTCTTGCTTTTTACTATGATGGAAACTTTTATGCGTGTATGTGTCTGAGCGATGATAAAGAGTGTATCTTTTCTAAATAAAGAAATAAATATTTAAAAAATTTTAAAAAAAAAAAAAGAAAGCACAGTGCAAGCAGTTAGTGTTTATGCTACGCGGGTGGCGCTGTGGGTTAAACCACAGAGCCTAGGACTTGCCAATCAGAAGGTTTGCGGTTCGAATCCCTGCTATGGGGTGAACTCCCGTTGCTTGGTCCCTGCTCCTGCCAACCTAGCAGTTCGAAAGCACAGTGCAAGTAGATAAATAGGTACCGCTCCGGCAGGAAGGTAAACGGCGTTTCCGTGTGCTGCTCTGGTTCGCCAGAAGCGGCTTAGTCATGCTGGCCACATGACCCGGAAGCTGTACGCTGGCTCCCTCGGCTAATAAAGCGAGATGAGCGCCGCAACCCCAGAGTCGGTCACAACTGGACCTAATGGTCAGGGATCCCTTTACCTTTACCTAACTTTCAGAGAAGTGAAGATTCCACTCCTCAGACTAAATACGTTACATGCATTTCTGCTTATAAATTACTAATTTATTTGTGAGAGTTTCTAAAAAACTGGAGGTTTTCCATATAGCGCCTGTTCAGATAAGTAAATGGTAACCCCGGGATCGGTTACCATTTTGTACTAACGTTAAAGAGGTACCTGGTGTACTGTCACGCGATCCCTTTTCCTGGACATTTCCCCACCTCTTTCTCTTAGGAGAGACCTTTCCTTTCATTTCCAAATCAAAATCAACTTTCACAGTTCACCGAGATAACTCGTTAATTGCTAATTAAGATCAGGAGACTTCTTCACTGCCTAGAGGCTGGATGCTTTCCTCTTTTGGACAAACTGGGCGAAATTTATGGACCTGTGTATGCGCAATGGTTCAAATTCAAGCATCTGTTAACACAGCGAAGGGGAAAACTGAAATGAATCGTGGCATGCCTTTGTGTTAGTCTGGAATGCTCTGCTGGCTGGCTTTGCAGATATTAGTGTCAGTAGGTAGTCTGTTAAGAAATATGTTTAGCAGGCTAGATACCCAACGCATTGCTAACTTTGGTCTGCTGCCCCTTGTTGTACCACGCATTGCCTTTTTAGTTATAGAACATGTTATTGGAACATTGTCACTCTGGTTATTTAGTACAGTAGCCATGCGGGGGGGAGGTGAAATTAAGCATCAAGGGGGCTGGCGCTTACGCAGGGGGTGAGCTAGCGTTATCCGTTCCTCCAGATCCCAAAATATCAAGGCAGGGACCTGGAAGTGAATACCAGGGATGCTCCCACATCTGAACATATCCTGAGGGAAACAGTACTGAATTCTTCAGATAAAAATTTCTACATGAGAAAATCCAACAACGGGTTGCTAGGCTACGCAATTAGGCAATTAAGCATGTTTTCCTGTGTTTCTTCTAGACCGTGCATTTAATTATAATTTGACATTAAATGACTAGAATCCATTGAAATTTGTTCTAGTCATATTCTTAGCCTACGAGTTGTAAACAGGAGCTAAGCGATCATTGTGGCCCAGAACTAGTCATTTTGGCACCTGGGGCAAATATCATGCCCCCAAGCCAGCCCCATATTTTATGATGTGAAAACTTAACAGTTGCAAGGTAAAGGTAAAGGGACCCCTGACCATTAGGTCCAGTCATGACTGACTCTGGGGTTGCGGCGCTCATCTCACTTTATTGGGAAAGGGAGCCGGCGTACAGCTTCCGGGTCATGTAGCCAGCATGACTAAGCTGCTTCTGGTGAACCAGAGCAGCGCACAGAAATGCCGTTTACCTTCCCGCTGGAGCGGTACCTATTTATCTACTTGCACTTTGACGTGCTTTCGAACTGCTAGGTTGGCAGGAACTGGGACCGAGCAATGGGAGCTCACCCCATCACAGGGATTCGAACCGCTGACCTTCTGATCAGCAAGTCCTAGGCTCTGTGGTTTAACCCACAGTGCCACCCACGTCCATATATATATATATATATATATATATGCAGGTTTTGGTGTCCTCGGGTGTCTTCCCGTGTAAAAGTTGGGGTGTCTAGGCGACGTTTCGACGAGGTCTCACTCGTCATCTTCAGGCTGGTGCTTTCGGCTTCTTGTTACTGGAACAGAGCTCTGTTCCAGTAACAAGAAGCCGAAAGCACCAGCCTGAAGATGACGAGTGAGACCTCGTCGAAACGTCGCCTAGACACCCCAACTTTTACACGGGAAGACACCCGAGGACACCAAAACCTGCATTCCTGTACCCGTGAAAATCTACGAAAACATATATATATATATATATATATATATATATATATATATATATAATATAAACAAACAAGTACCTACCATTTAAATGTTTGCTTAAATTGTGGTAACATTATGATAACAACTAAATCAGGGACATGAGAAAATGATAATTCTTCTAATGTTTATTATTTAGTAGAAAATTTGAAAACATAATGTAGACTGTTTAATGGCATGCAGTAATATTGATAGAATAAAGGATCCAAATTTTATTTATTTAAGTTCCACTTTTCCTCCAAATAGCTTGGTGGTGGGCATTGTTTTTGCCTTCCTCCCCTCTGCCATTTATCCTCCCAGCAGCTCTGCATGGTTAGATTGTGACTGGCTCAAACTAACTCAGCAAGCTTCATGGCTTAGTGGGGATTTGAAGCTAGGAATGCAGTTGAGCTATCTCCATCCTGACTCCATTCGATGACACTTGCTGCACAATATCTAACCTATTTGATCTGCAACCTGTGTAATCCAATTGAAGTCCATCTTACGTTTTTTTAGAACAAGTAAGCAGACTGACAGCTGCAGTCACCAGATTACTTCTGTCAGAAAGCCAAATCCTTATCCTATTTCAAATATGAAATTAATACAATAATATCGCTAAAATCTAGAACTAAAGCCATATAATTCTATGGATGCAAGTGCTGAGTTTTGAAGGCTTTGAAAGTGAAATTTAGTTTACAGATTCATTCACTGATTAATAAAAACTGGTGCTCTTCACAAAGAAATACCAGCAACGGCATATATTTTCTTCTGTGGTATGTCAACATGCATTATCCATCCCCAACTATACTCTGAAGATTACGTCTGTAGCACAGGGATAAAAATCTCATTACGTTGATACCCGTGAACTGGTTATTTTTTATAAAGAAGGTATTAAAATTTAGGAAGATACGATGCTGTGCTTTCTGCAACGAGATACATAGATATTATAGGGCATGTCTGTGGCTCTATACAAACAAATCAATAAAGCTTTGCAGTGACAAATAAGATTAGGGCTGCAGTTGTCAGCCTGATGTGAAGTTTAAGGCTCTAATGATAGCCTCGGTGCAGGTGATTTCCGTTATACACAGAGCTGGTGTAACACTAGTAGTAATTTATTGGCTTGTGGATGTAAATAAAGGTTGTAGCATAATGAAACTGAACTGGGGTGTGGAATGTGTTAGGCCAGCCCAGTGTGCAGGGGAAAAAAATACATTTTCTTCTTGGTTGTGTTGGTCTTGGCCTCATAACTCTACCTGTTATGTACTGAAGTTCTCACTTTGGGTACCACTCCCCGGCGGTCTGGCAGAGTTTCCAAGCGCCCAGCTTATTTAAAGGACTATGTTGTTGGACATGTAATACTGTCAGTCTAATGGAAGTAGGTGAAATGTAACCAATATGCTTTTGTGCCTAATAGAACCATTACGTGTAGTGCTGTATACAGTGGTGCCTCGCAAGACGGAATTAATTCGTTCCGCAAGTTTTTTCTTCTTGCGAGTTTTTCATCATGCGAAGCACAGTTTCCCATAGGAATGCATTGAAAATCAATCAATGCGTTCCTATGGAAACCGCCTTCAGACCAGGTCCGGGGACAGTCTGTCCCCCGACCTCTTCTGAAGGCTGGGGGGGGGGGACAAGGGCTTTTCTTCCCACCGCCAGCCTTCAGAAGGCTGTTCTGAAGGCTGGCGGTGGGAAGAAAAGCCCTTCTCCCCACCTCCCGCCCCGCAAGCTCCGGGGACAGGAGGGCTTTGCTGCCGCCTGCCAGCATTTTAAAAGCCCCCGCTGTCCCGGGGCGTTTTTAAAATGCTGGCAGGCGGCAGCGAAGCCTCTGCTGTCCCGGGGCGATTTTAAAATGCTGGCGGGCGGCAGCGAACGCTTCGCTGCCGCCCGCCAGCATTTTAAGATCGCCCGGGACAGCGGAGAAGTCTCCGCTGTCCCGGGAATGCAGGCGGGGGGGGGAAGCAAAGACTTCTGCCCCCCGCCGGCCTTCAGAAGAGGTCCAGGACCTCTTCTGAAGGCCGACGGTGGGCGAAAGTCTTTGCTCCCGACCGCCAGCATTTTAAAAGAGGTCCCCGGAGATTTCCCTATGGGCTTTCTTCTTGCGAAGCAAGCCCATAGGGAAATTCATCTTGCGGAACAACTCAAAAACGGAAAACTCTTTCGTCTTGCGAGTTTTTCATTTTGCGAGGCGTTCGTCTTGCGAGGCACCACTGTATAAGGAAACCATTATGATTGTAACTAACGCCTTATCTCGGTGGGGAGGGGTGTTATGTACTGAAGTTCTCAACCTGGGCCAGCAGGGGATACTGTAGATAGTTCAGGTCCACATATGCAAATAAGGGATCGAAAGTGACGTCCAGTAATTGGATAGTTACAGAAAATGGTTACTGTTGTGTTCTAGTGGAGCTCTATATAAGCAGGCTGGCTGAACCCTTCAGTTCAGTTCTGTTCTGCCCTATGAATAAACAAGAGCTGTTTGAAGAATCGCTGTGTCGTCTGATATGTTCACCCACAACTTACTACCCCTTCTCCTTTAATCATCCCCGTTCCTCCCATTGTTTTCCACATGCATTTCTAGAGGTTGTTGGAGCAGAAAATTGGAGGGTCAAGCACATATTTTGCATTGGAACGACATTCCCCCATGGCTATCTTGCATTTAGTTTTTTGGCCAAGTTTGATGTAGTTCAGGCACAGCGGTTTCCTTTCTGTGAAATGTCTGCTTTGTCGGCTGCACCCACCACAGCAGCCATTCTGTGAATCTTCTTCTTTGGTGATCACTTGTAACCGAGTAAGATTGTCTTCCATAAACATGGTTTTAACAGTGAGTCAGTAAGTGACTGTGGAGGCCAGTTCTGGATCCACACGTCCTTCCACAGTGGGGACAGAGGTTTCCGGGCAGGAGTTGATGATGGTGAGGGTTTGCCAAGCATGCCTTCCTCTTAGTTCATTCTTCCCTTTCATCCTGAGTTCCAGCATCTTCAAAGCCCATGGCACCTTAGGCAAAGGCTGTTCTCCAAATGGAGCACTCACAGGCAAGTGTTTCCCAGTTGTCGGTGTTTATACTACTTTTTAAAGATTTGCCTTGAGAGAGTCTTTAAACCTCTTTTGTTGACCACCAGCACAATGCTTTTCTGAATTTTCTGAATGTGCCCGCAACAGTTGGGATCCTCTGGCCTAACTGAATCCCTTAAACCCAGTACAGTGGTACCTCAGGTTAAGTACTTAATTCGTTCCGGAGGTCTGTACTTAACCTGAAACTGTTCTTAACCTGAAGCACCGCATTAGCTAATGGGGCCTCCTGCTGCCACTGTGCCACTGAAGCACAACTTCTGTTCTTATCCTGAAGCAAAGTTCTTAACCTGAAGCACTATTTCTGGGTTAGCGGAGTCTGTAACCTGAAGCGTATGTAACCTGAGGTACCACTGTACCATATCTGATTCGGACGATTACAATCCAGGAACTATTCATTCCTTTTCGAGTCAGTGGATTTCCTCCAGCAAGCATATCATGCCTTGATTACATCAAATTCACTCTTCTGTCTTTCTTGAAAAATATAAGTACCCCTCTTTCAGCAAGGACAGATCTGAGGGGTACAAGATGAGACTGAAGACCTAGAACCCGCTAGTCCTTTTTTTAAAAAAACACACTTGCCACCATTGCAGTCCATACTCCAGCACCACATCATGGAAACAAGCCCATATACAGAGTCCAGATGTCTAAATATTTGTCTTCCTATTGATGAAGCTTGCAACAGGCCACTTTCTCAAATGCTGCTAACTCATTAAGACTTGCAGCCCACTGCATAATTGGTGGTGCTGTTCTGTCTTTCCAATGTTGGAGCACAAACTGCTTTGCTATGTTAAGCTAGATTCCTTAGTATTGGTACATAATTCGTCAACATATTCTCCTGTTTTAACATTTCTACATCTCTCTGCCTTTCTTGTTTCATGGATCTTGTCTGCTTGCAGACCCTTTTTAGTCTATTTTATTCGTTTAACATGTACAGTATGCACAAAAAGGGCATCAGCACACAAAAATAACCGCACAGAAACATAGAACGCAAAATCATTAAGAAGCAAAAGAACAGAACAGAAAAGAGGGTGGGGGGAGGAAAGGTTGAAGGACACAAGGAGGAGACAAAGGACCAAATAAATTCAATATTTCTTCCAAATAAAATCACACTTGGTTGGAATTAGGCGATTCATCATGTGAGTGTTCCTATAGGTCAAAAGCAAGGTCCTTGTTTGCAAATCCTGTGAGACCTGAAATCTAGTGTTTGCATGTGAACTCTTCCACTACCTGGTTTTATTTCTCCATTGCTAAGGTTTGCCTTCAATACTGTGCCTCGTATTCCAGTACTGTACTATACTAAGTAGCTATATAGACTCTACTTTCTGTCTCCGCAATAGTAATATAACAGCCCGTGCAACCTTTAATTGTACTCTTCTCCGGTTCTGTACTCACAGTTCAAGCTATGGAGTTTTATTCCCTTCAAAGTCATTTTGTGAATAAATATTCTAACAATGGTGTTATTATTGCTAACTCCCTGAATCAAACCGTGGTCACATTGGCTTTTAGGGGTCATTGCTAAAGTCATCACCAGTAAAGTTCTCAAGAGTAAATTTGCTAATTCCCTCTAAATCAGTGTTTATAGGACTACAGTGGTACCTCGGTTTAAGAACAGTCCTGTTTATGAACAATTTGGTTTACAAACTCCACAAAACCAGAAGCAGTGCCATGGTTTGCGAACTTTACCTCGGTCTAAGAATGGAATCCAAACGGTGGAAGGGCAATGGCGGCGGGAGGCCCCATTAGGGAAAACAAACCTCGGTTTAAGAACAGTTTCAGCTTAAGAACGGACTTCCGGAACAGATTATGTTCATAAACCAAGGTACCACTGTATAGGTGTAAGATATGGTTTCATAGGCACCTGTACCCTGGTGCCTGAACAGATCAGGTATCAATATCTAACGTTGTGTCAACAGGTCTTCTTGCACAAAGCTGCTTTACAGTTCCTTCTTCCCCAGTGCAGCCCCTTATGACCCCAGAAAAGCCTCTATGAGGTTTTTGGGGACCCCAGGAAACTCCTGGGATGTTACATGGAAGGGATTGCAGAAGGAGGAGAAATCATCCAAAATTAAGTGGGTGGGTAGGTGGGTGGGTGGGGTATAGCTCACTTGAGGTTAAATATTCAGGAAAAGTCAGAAGCCCAAGGCAGTACAATGTTACCTTGGGTTACATACGCTTCAGGTTACAGACTCCGCTAACCCAGAAATAGTACCTCGGGTTAAGAACTTTGCTTCAGGACGAGAACAGAAATCGTGCTCCGGTGGCGCGGCAGCAGCAGGAGGCCCCATTAGCTAAAGTGATGCTTCAGGTTAAGAACTATTTCAGGTTAAGAACGGACCTCCGGAACGAATTAAATACTTAACCCGAGGTACCACTGTATAAGTTCCTCAACTAAGTTTATTCAACATTTGTCAGTGACAACAGCTCACTCATAGGAAAACAAGAACCAAACTGACTGGACAACAGAATAATAATCAGAGCATGAACTGACCGTTGACAGTTGAAAGTGCATGCACTTACTTGCCATTAGAACATTCCACTACCAACGCTTCTGCGATTGGTTAGAACATAAAATTGTTAAACCCAATACATAACACTTGTAACATAAAATGTGTTAAACCCAATATATAACACTTGAGCAGAAAGTGGTTGTAAATAAATAAATATTAGCATCATTTCCCAGTATCTTCCTGGTGAGGGCTTCACTTCACTGAACGCTTTCCCTAAAATGAAAAACAGCAACTTTGGGGAGGGCAATTTATATCTGGAAAACAGGATTAAATGTCCTACCCAGCACCAGGTCCTCCTAATCCACGCCATTTTCTACCTTACAGCTGCTATTTACCAAAGTGTAGAGATGGGAGGTGTAACTGATCTTGACCCAGTTGTTTTAATTACCTTTTAAAAACAGTTTGGTTGTGATGTGGCAGTGGCTCAAAGGGCCATGATAAATGTGATTATGTGTACCAGTGTAAATCCTTGAGTGTGCTTCTAATAGAGAAGTTATGGTTGCTTGTTACTTTATGAAACTGATGATTTTGCAAGTTGCCGTCCCCCATTGGGGCAGAAATACAGCTAATATGTGAATCCCAAAGCTACAGCTCAAAGCTAGAACATAAGTTGCTACATGGTGCAAATGGCTACACGTAACACAGGTTCCCAACTTGCACACTAACACAATGTAACAAAATATGGTCGGAATCAGAACTTAATCAGTAGAAATTGCCAGTGCTTATTGCACATGTGTATTAAACATGAAATGAGGTAATGATGTACAGTGGTACCTCAGGTTAAGTACTTAATTCGTTCCGGAGGTCCGTTCTTAACCTGAAATTGTTCTTAACCTGAAGCACCACTTTAGCTAATGGGGCCTCCTGCTGTGGCCGCGCCGCCGGAGCACGATTTCTGTTCTCATCCTGATGCAAAGTTCTTAACCTGAAGCACTATTTCTGGGTTAGCGGAGTCTGTAACCTGAAGTGTATGTAACCTGAAGCGTCTGTAACCTGAGGTACCACTGTATATGATTGTGGAAACTGAAATTTGAAATTTTATAAATACCACTGCCTCGACCACTGGGCAGGGTTGCAGTTTTGTGGAACAATCCGATTGTAACCTATTGCTTTGCAATAAACAACACTGGACTCACATTTCTGAGTTTTATTGGCGTAAACTCAGGAGATAAGCTATTTTCTGGCTTACAACAGTGATGCTTTTTCATGCGCTTGTTTTACTGTATATTTTAAGTATGGGTGTTTATAATGTTCAGATGGTATTTGGTTTATTGTGCATTTTAATTACGTATGGATTTTATACTTGATTTCATGCTTGTAAACCTGCTAAAGTCACTTCTGACTAAACCCCACTAGAACCAGTGGAGAAGGAAGCCATGATGAATTTACAGCACAATCCTAATCCTGTCTGCTCAGAAGTCAGTCCTATTTAGTTGCAGGTATTGCAGCTTAAATTCTATTGCTTTTGGTGGATCTAACATTAAATGGAGATCAGCAATTATTATGGTTTAATTTATAAATCGCATACATGCGACTTATAAATAGACTGCAGCCATCTTTCATCGTGATCAGTCAGTTAAATAAGAGGAAATATGAGATAGTGAAAAGCCATGCAGTTCTAATAATCAAATCGTAGAATCA